>NC_092343.1:249910000-250543750 GCF_046630445.1 Rutidosis leptorrhynchoides
TATGAACATAGTTTAAAATTCTTGAAATTTAACTTAACAAATATTGCTTATCGTGTCGGAAACATATAAAGATTAAAGTTTAAATTTGGTTGGAAATTTCCGGGTTGTCACAGTACCTACCCGTTAAAGAAATTTCGTCCCGAAATTTGAGTGGAAAGGTCATGAATGATAATAAGTATGTTTTCATGATGCATACGGACTGAAAATTAGAATTTTATTATCAGCGAATAATTTGGATAAACAATTCATTTATATGAAGAGTACGAATGAAGCTACCATAGAAGAGTGAAATGAGTAAGTGTAGATTCATCTTATCATTTGACGTAGATGTGATTGATTCCCAGATTTCAAGGGATTTGAAGAAAATCTTCTTAATAAGATTTGACTCTCCGGTAATCAAAGGAATTAGGATCCGCTTTAAATGTGATCGTCCATTTTAATTGTTCTGTCGGAGATTTTCTTATAACTTAACCTCCTTCGTTTCCTTACAACTCACACCTTCTGTTGATGCATTTTATGCAAGTCCCTAGACATCTACCCACGTCCATTGCAGGTACAACAGTTTACAGGCCACCATGATTGCTCGTTATTATACTATCCGTGTTTGTATGTGGTTACAGGAACTGCAGGAACGAGATTTAGATATTTGACTATGTTAGACTTAGTCAGACGTACGAGTGAAGCCTCACTAGTACGGCTGACAGGCTCATACGCATGGTTGATGCTGAGTTAAGTCACAATTACAACCTAAATGAGAAGACACGAGTGAGTGATCACCCGTACGGCTGATGAAGCCAACTCGTACGTGTGATGAATGAATCGTATGGGTGAGTCAACAGCAGGGGTATATAAAGTCTTATATTCTTCATTTTAGGTTAAGCCTCTCATTTGTTACACACACTCAGATCTAATGAGCTCCTCCGATTCTCTCTCAATCCAAATCACCCAGGTGGTGAATAATAGCTCTAGGTGTTGATCTAATCACACTTGATTTAGCTGTGGTTTGACTAAATTAATCAAAAAAAAAAAACTTAACCTATTCACTAGAGGGTTTGATTCACTTATTCCGCCATTGTGTGAGTTAAATCTGTTGATTTCTAAGTTCCTAGTCATGTTTCATCACCTTCTATTCTTTCCCCCTCAACTCATATTTTAAAGTATTCATCAATATGCTCCATCCAGTTCTGATTCTCGATATACTTCTAACTTTCATATCGGTCATTCTTCTTTTTCATCTATCGCCGGAACAATCTATTTACTTCTACTATACTCTTGGGTTTATAGTGTTTCTAGTTCTCCCGTGTCTTTATATTGCTATATGCATCGATATATATGGTTTATAATTTCTGATTTATCGTTGGGCTTTATATGTTCCCTTATATTTCAAAGTCTTTGCTTCTATCTTCTATAATCATTATCATTCATAGTTAATGCTCTCTTTTATTTGCTGCAATTTATACCCCAATTTCTATTTCGGAGTTTTGTCCTTTCGTTTCTTCTTCTTGCGATTAAGCACCGCTTGTACTGGTCCAGAATTCACAGATATGAATTTCGGAATGAACATTTTTAATGTTCTAGGAAGAAAATTGTGATGGCACGATCTTGACTTGTCAAATTACTAGAATACCTTGGAAAAGGCCGAATCATCAAGAAATATTTTCTTGATATTTTAGAGGTTAAATAGAATACAAGAGTCGTATAACATGGCACATGATGATGTTATGATCTGTGAATCATCACGTTCCATTTAGAAACTCAGCATGACTTACTGTAATATAATCACGTTGATCAAGTGTCATTATATTATACTAATTCATGCTTCAGTTCCCAACACTACTTCAAAATATTCCTATTTTAATCTTGAATGTTTCAGAATTTAGAAACTAAAATAGTTTCTTTTATGATATAATACAGATAGCGCGAAGAGGTAAATGATTTCAAATAAGAAAAATTAAGAAAATATCTTCAGAAATATGGAGGATATTTATAATGAAAGATATGATGATATTTTAGAATATCTAAGATCAGAGGATGATGAAGAATATTATTCACAAGGGTTTAGAGTCAGGAGTAAGGTATTTGATAATAATTTCAGCAGACACTGAATCATTTGGACTCTTTGAAGGCAGGTTTAGTCTTTATGATTTGTCCATAGCCTCCTTCATGGTTTGTTTAATCCGTTTTCCAGTTCTAAACCTTCTCTTTTTCTAAGCTTTTCCAACACACTATCCTTTATTATCAAACTTTTGACTGTTAAGGTCGTTTACAGTTTTTGCTGCTTCATCAGCATTTTCCAAACTTCGGAGAACTAGTTCGCAGTTTAGGGTGTTTTTCAGAAACTTCACATTCAAAGTATATAAGTCTAGGAGATAGACGTTATATATACACCTATAACTGTTGGCAGAGACATGTTGCAAGATTTCAAAATACTAATTGCTGATTCCCAGTAATTGGCATGACAATTCTTGTTACAAGATGCGGATGAGTAAATGATGGGGTTTCGATAAATATAATGACTTTTCGGAAAGTCAAAGATCAGTGAAGTTGTTGGTAAGTTTATTTTTAATGTGGTGAGACATAAAAGGTTCTCCGGTAACGATGACGAAAGGGCAACGTCTAAATCAAGGTTATAATAAGACTGTTTCAACTGAAAAGTCGAAGTTGACTTGCTAAAGCTGTGACAAAACTGACTAATTTGAAAAGGAATCGCAAAGTTATTTTTGCTAATAAATGCCAAAGGGTCTGACACGGATACGTGTTAAATTATGACTCTGGTTTCGAGAGCTTTTCAGATGCAAGACTGTGGTTAATATGTGGTTGGATCATCATCTCGATTGTTTATTATTTGAAGTGTCTTCAGGAATTTCGAAGGGTTTTGAACACAGATTGTAATCGTTAATATACATATGATGTTCTAACACAGTTTTGAAGTCAAAGTATAGCTTGTGAAAGATGTAAGGATCTAAGAGTGATGATTTCGATCATATCTCGAGTTGAATTCTGAGATTTCAAAATCAGAATATGCAATTAAATTTTGAATGAGTATGGTTGTTTTGATTTCTATAAAAGAATATATATTGTTTCAGAAAATAGTGAGTATAGTTGATGATTGCTGAATCAGCTTCGAAGAATGTAACATATTAATTGTGAATTTATATATCTCTCGGGTATTACCTACCCGTTAAAAAAATATTTCACAATTAATATTTTGTACAAAAGAATTTTTATTACAGTCTTTTTGAAAATATATATATATATATATATATATGTATATATATATATATATGTATTTTTCTTCAGATGTAACATCGATTTAATGAGTTAATATTAAATTAAACTCATTTAATTTACGGTTGAAACTAGAATTGAATAATCCCTTAAAGGCTTTAGAGATTACATAAGTATTACTTCAATAATATTGAAATTATGAATCAATACTTCGTTATTTGTTGGGGCATGATGTTGTTTTTCATTAAATTCTTGTGAACTTCGCAAAGTACGAATGATTTTATCTGAAAAGTTTCGAGTACATTGATGACGAAAGTGTAAAATCAACATATATTTGAATAATACACTTGATTTATTATGAATTGGAATTTATTGAATTGAGACAGAGGTTGTAGTTAACGATAGTTAAGTTGCGGACGAAGGACGTGCATTATTGCATATTAGTAATATGAATTAACCGAGTAGTTAAGATTCACACATAATAGCTTAGTACGGAAAGATTTATTATGGTTTAAAGATTTATATATAAGATATACATATAAATCCTTCAGTGGAAATGAGTTAATTCTTCATAACTCGTTGATACAATATACTCGTTGTTGATTCATAATGATGTCCGCGGTGATTCTTGAACTGACGGAGCTTGTGAGGTTATAGGTGCTGCTAATGCTGATGCTGACAACACTGACGATGCTGGTGATGCTGGCGGTACTGTTGATGATGTTTGTAAAACAAGTCTAGTTTGTAAATCGTGCACCATTCTGGTCAGGATTTCTTTTATCATTTCGGTCCACTCATCTGATTTATGGTTAGATCTAGAATAAGTAATCTCTAAAATTTTAGAGATTACATAATCACCGTAAAATATTTCTCCGATGAAGTCATGAATTAATACTTCATCGTTTGTTGTTGTTGGTCTTCCATGTTATTTACAGGACGTATGACCTTGATACTCGTGGGACAGATTGTGGAGTTGAGGTTTACGACGCGGTTGTGGTTGGGGGTGGTAATGGTAATGTTGACATTGATGTTGGTGATACTGATTATGATGCTGGTGCTGCTGCTGGTGTTTGTAACCTTTGCACCATATTCTCCAAAGCCACTACCCGAACGCGAAGCTCGTTGACTTCTTCTATTACACCGGGATGATTGTCGGTTCGGACAAGCGGATAAATAAAATCTAGAATTTGATGTAGTATATAATCGTGACGAGATACTCTGGAAATGAGAGAGAAAATAGTGTTTCGGACAGGTTCGCCGGTAAGTGCTTCAGGTTCTTCGTCAAAAGGACAATGTGGTGGATGGAAGGGATCACCTTCTTCTTGTCTCCAATGATTTAGGAGGCTACGAACCCATCCCCAATTCATCCAGAATAGGTGATGACTGATTGGTTGATCCATTCCGGTCACACTGCTTTCGGAGCTTGAGTGGGATTCCATTTCATAATATGAGGAACTTGAACTAATGACGAATTCCATTTCGTACAATTGAATAAAGGATTTTTCGATATGAAATGATTTTTCGGCTATCGAATGGTATTCTAATTACATCGAATATCTATATATATAGAGAAAAAGATTTCGTAGATTACGGAGGAATTTACGGAATATGTCAGACAAAGTTTAAATTAACAGATACGATAAGATATGATTTAGCAGATACGCTAAGATATGAATTTTGTCTATACACTACTCATTCAATTAATGTAGCAAGACGTGTTTAGACTAATAATGATAAGCAAGTAATTTCCTAAGGATGATAAGCAGATGATTTCCGACTAGAAATGATAAGCAAAACTTTTTACATGTAGACACGGTCGAAGTCCAGACTCACTAACGCATCCTAACGATTTATCAGTTAGACACACTAATACAGACCTGGTTCGCTAAGACCACCGCTCTGATACCAACTGAAAGGACCCGTTCATATATATTATAAACGATTCACAATAGTTGATTACATTGCGAGGTATTTGACCTCTATATGATACATTTTACAATCATTGCATTCGTTTTTAAAAGACAATCTTTCTTTACATCGAAAATTGACAGACATGCATACCATTTCATAATATCCACTATCGAACTATAAATTGATTTAATAATAATCTTTGATGAACTCAATGACTCGAATGCAACATTCTTCGAAATATGCTATGAAAGACTCCAAGTAATATCTTTAAAATGAGCAAATGCACATCGGAAGATTTCTTTAACACCTGAGAATAAACATGCTTTAAAGTTTCAACCAAAAGGTTGGTGAGTTCATTAGTTTATCATAATCATTTATTTCCATCATTTTAATAGACCACAAGAATTTCATTTCCAGTTCTCATAAATATACGTCCCATGCATAGAGACAAAAATAATCATTCATAAGGTGAACACCTGGTAACCGACATTAACTAGATACATATAAGAATATCCCCTATCATTCCGGGATCCTCCTTCGGACATGATATAAATTTCGAAGTACTAAAGCATCCGGTACTTTGGATGGGGTTTGTTAGGCCCAATAGATCTATCTTTAGGATTCGTGTCAATTAGGGTGTCTGTTCCGTAATTCTTAGATTACCAGACTTTAATAAAAAGGGGCATATTCGATTTCGATAATTCAACCATAGAATGTAGTTTCAATTACTTGTGTCTATTTCGTCAAACATTTATAAAAGCGCATGTATTCTCAGTCCCAAAAATATAAAGGGTAAAAAGGTAAATGAAACTCACCATACTGTATTTCGTAGTAAAAATACATATAACGTCATTGAACAAGTGCAAGGTTGGCCTCGGATTCACGAACCTAAATTAATTATATATATTTATGTGTTGGTCAATATTTGTCTAACAAATTAGGTCAAGTCATAGTGTACCACAATCCTAATGCTCGAGACTAATATGCAAAAGTCAACAAAAGTAAATTTGACTCAAAATAATTTCCAAAAATCTATACATGATTAATATATAGTTTAAATATCGTCGTTTTATATTTTTAAATATTTTTAAAAGATTTATTAGAGTAAATAATATAATCTATTATTAATAAATAAAATTTTATATTAAATTTATATAATAAAATATACTTTTATATATATTTAAGTAATAAAATTTATAGGGTTCATTTAATATCATAAAGATAATATGATAGGTATTATTAAAGTAAGTTATTACACGTAGTAAAATATGTTTGTATCACATATTTATTTGATAAAATAATATCTATAATGATAGTAAGTAAAATTTGTATTATTTTGTAATAATAATTATTATTATAAAAATATCAATATTTATAATTACTAAGATGACATTATGATAAAACGATAATTCTAATTATGATAACTTTAATATTTACGATAATTTTTAATATTATCTTTAAAATAATAATTCTATTTAAAATAATAATAATACTGATATTTTATAGTAACAATGAAATTTCTATTAAAATGATAATTTTTGTTAAAATGATAGTTTTAATACTAACGATACTTTTAATAATAATAGTAATGATAAAAATAATAAGAACGGTAATTTTATCTAAATAAATATCTTATAATATTTTAATTTCATCATGAAACTCTTACCCATTATTTCCTAATCGTTTCGTTTAATAGCTTGTAATCGTCTTTTATATCGTGTTCATAATAATGATAATAATAGTAATCAAAATAATTAGGTGTTACAAATATTTGTTTTAATTACACTAATATTAATAATGATAGTTACTATAACATTATTAACGATAATACTAATAATTATCTTAATAATAATATAGTAATAATAATAATAACAATAACAATGACTATTTTTAAATAATGATATATATATTAATAATGATAATAATAATAATAATACCAATAATAATAATAATAATAATAATAATAATTGGATAATAATAATACTAATTATAACTTTAACGATAATAACGATAGTAATAAAAAAAATAACAATTTTTAATGATAAATCCCTTTTATTGATAAAGATAATAATAATGATAATAATAAGATAAAACTAGAATGACGATAAAAACGACGATAATAATAATCATTTTTAATAAAAATATCGAAAATTCAATTGATTATAACTTCTAATCCGTTCATCGAAACCATTCGATATCTAAAGGAAAAGTTCTTAATTTTTCGCTAGCTTTCCAAGGGCATGCATATCTTATACCTTATCTTAACCGCAAGTGTAACTAATTCAAGATTCAACCTAATCTGTCTAAGGGCAATATCAAAAGTACAAGCATGCATAATCCTAAATACTCGAGCACTAGTCAGGGATACACTATTAGTATGTAAAAGTTAAATTATGAGTACTCACGTATCAATATTGAGATTCAATATTGCAGGAAAGGTACGTAGACGCAACGGAAATGATAAACACTATATTGACCTCACGAGCATACCCGTGAACCATACTCAATCACCTCCATAGCTATAACCCATAATTTCCTTAATCCTATCCTACTCGAAAAACAATTTCGAAATCACTCGGACAGTACTCCGTCGTAATATTTTATGTATACTAATAATATCTTGAAATAATACGGAGTAAATATATATATGTAAATCGATTGAGAGAGTTTAGAGAAAAATATTTTTAAGTTTCTATGAAATAATGAAACCTATTGAATTCTATTTATAATAGATTTTTGAATTATTAAAGTGAATTATTAAAGTATGAATTATTAAAGTGAATTATTAAAGTATGAATTATTAAAGTGAATTATTAAAGTATGAATTATTAAAGTGAATTATTAAAGTATGAATTATTAAAGTAAATTATTAAAGTTAAAGTAAAGTAAAAATAAACTAAAGGTAAAGTTTAAGTATAGTAAAAGTATAAAACTATGTACGTATAATACGCGTATAAATATATATAATATTAATTTAAATCATTATATATATTTAATAAAATAAAATATAAATATCGTTATCTTTATCATACTAGTTAAGTAATGAGTTGTCAAAAGTGGTTCTAGATATTTATAAAAGTTATATACGTTTTAATAATAAAGTTCTTTTTAAACTGAAAACGTTTTTGTACATTTGAAACTAAATAGATCAATCTAGTCTTTATGAAATTCAATCTTCCACTATCCTTTGTCTAGTTCTCAATGATTGACAATTTGTTCTTATTTATAAATCACTTTACCATTTTCCGAATATTGTTAAAATAGAAAGATTTCTCAAATTAACGTGGGCCTTTCAACAGAGACTTGTAATCATAATTCAATATATCTGATAATTCAATCATTTGATCTTATCTTCTAACTCCATTGATAAACATTTTGAAACAGATACAATCATATAAAGTATTTAATCTAATATTTTATTTACGTTTCAAGTTATAACATATATAAACATATACATATATAATCATATTCGTTTAATGGTTCGTGAATCGTTGGAACTTGGTCAAGGTTGAATGAATGTATGAACATAGTTTAAAATTCTTGAAATTTAACTTAACAAATATTGCTTATCGTGTCGGAAACATATAAAGATTAAAGTTTAAATTTGGTTGGAAATTTCCGGGTTGTCACATTTACGGTGTTTTTCGTGTTTCCAGGTTTTAAATCATTAAGTTAGCATATCATATAGATATAGAACATGTGTTTAGTTGATTTTAAAAGTCAAGTTAGAAGGATTAACTTTTATTTGCGAACAAGTTTAGAATTAACTAAACTATGTTCTAGTGATTACAAGTGTAAATCTTCGAAAAAGATAGCTTTATATGTATGAATCGAATGATGTTATGAACATCATTACTACCTTAAGTTCCTTGGATAAACCTACTGGAAAAGAGAAAAGTGGATCTAGCTTCAATGGATCCTTGGATGGCTCGAAGTTCTTGAAGCAGAATCATGACACGAAAACAAGTTCAAGTAAGATCATCACTTGAAATAAGATTGTTATAGTTATAGAAATTGAACCAAAGTTTGAATATGATTATTACCTTGTATTAGAATGATAACCTACTGTAAGAAACAAAGATTTCTTGAGGTTGGATGATCACCTTACAAGATTGGAAGTGAGCTAGCAAACTTGAAAGTATTCTTGATTTTATGAAACTAGAACTTTTGGAATTTATGAAGAACACTTAGAACTTGAAGATAGAACTTGAGAGAGATCAATTAGATGAAGAAAATTGAAGAATGAAAGTGTTTGTAGGTGTTTTTGGTCGTTGGTGTATGGATTAGATATAAAGGATATGTAATTTTGTTTTCATGTAAATAAGTCATGAATGATTACTCATATTTTTGTAATTTTATGAGATATTTCATGCTAGTTGCCAAATGATGGTTCCCACATGTGTTAGGTGACTCACATGGGCTGCTAAGAGCTGATCATTGGAGTGTATATACCAATAGTACATACATCTAAAAGCTGTGTATTGTACGAGTACGAATACGGATGCATACGAGTAGAATTGTTGATAAAACTGAACGAGGATGTAATTGTAAGCATTTTTGTTAAGTAGAAGTATTTTGATAAGTGTCTTGAAGTCTTTCAAAAGTGTATAAATACATATTAAAACCCTACATGTATATACATTTTAACTGAGTCGTTAAGTCATCTTTAGTCGTTACATGTAAGTGTTGTTTTGAAACCTTTAGGTTAACGATCTTGTTAAATGTTGTTAACCCAATGTTTATAATATCAAATGAGATTTTAAATTATTATATTATAATGATATTATCATGTATGAATATCTCTTAATATGATATATATACATTAAATGTCTTTACAACGATAATCGTTACATATATGTCTCGTTTAAAAATCATTAAGTTAGTAGTCTTGTTTTTACATATGTAGTTCATTGTTAATATACTTAATGATATGTTTACTTATCATAGTATCATGTTATCTATATATATATATATCCATATATATGTCATCATATAGTTTTTACAAGTTTTAACGTTCGTGAATCACCGGTCAACTTGGGTGGTCAATTGTCTATATGAAACATATTTCAATTAATAAAGTCTTAACAAGTTTGATTGCTTAACATGTTGGAAACATTTAATCATGTAAATATCAATCTCAATTAATATATATAAACATGGAAAAGTTCGGGTCACTACAGTACCTACCCGTTAAATAAATTTCGTCCCGAAATTTTAAGCTGTTGAAGGTGTTGACGAATCTTCTGGAAATAGATGCGGGTATTTCTTCTTCATCTGATCTTCACGCTCCCAGGTGAACTCGGGTCCTCTACGAGCATTCCATCGAACTTTAACAATTGGTATCTTGTTTTGCTTAAGTCTTTTAACCTCACGATCCATTATTTCGACGGGTTCTTCGATGAATTGAAGTTTTTCGTTGATTTGGATTTCATCTAACGAAATAGTGAGATCTTCTTTAGCAAAACATTTCTTCAAATTCGAGACGTGGAAAGTGTTATGTACAGCCGCGAGTTGTTGAGGTAACTCAAGTCGGTAAGCTACTGGTCCGATACGATCAATAATCTTGAATGGTCCAATATACCTTGGATTTAATTTCCCTCGTTTACCAAATCGAACAACGCCTTTCCAAGGTGCAACTTTAAGCATGACCATCTCTCCAATTTCAAATTCTATATCTTTTCTTTTAATGTCAGCGTAGCTCTTTTGTCGACTTTGGGCGGTTTTCAACCGTTGTTGAATTTGGATGATCTTCTCGGTAGTTTCTTGTATAATCTCCGGACCCGTAATCTGTCTATCCCCCACTTCACTCCAACAAATTGGAGACCTGCACTTTCTACCATAAAGTGCTTCAAACGGTGCCATCTCAATGCTTGAATGGTAGCTGTTGTTGTAGGAAAATTCTGCTAACGGTAGATGTCGATCCCAACTATTTCCGAAATCAATAACACATGCTCGTAGCATGTCTTCAAGCGTTTGTATCGTCCTTTTGCTCTGCCCATCAGTTTGTAGATGATAGGCAGTACTCATGTCTAGACGAGTTCCTAATGCTTGCTGTAATGTCTGCCAGAATCTTGAAATAAATCTGCCATCCCTATCAGAGATAATAGAGATTGGTATTCCATGTCTGGAGACGACTTCCTTCAAATACAGTCATGCTAACTTCTCCATCTTGTCATCTTCTCTTATTGGCAGGAAGTGTGCTGATTTGGTGAGACGATCAACTATTACCCAAATAGTATTAAAACCACTTGCAGTCCTTGGCAATTTAGTGATGAAATCCATGGTAATGTTTTTCCATTTCCATTCTGGGATTTCGGGTTGTTGAAGTAGACCTGATGGTTTCTGATGCTCAGCTTTGACCTTAGAACACGTCAAACATTCTCCTACGTATTTAGCAACATCGGCTTTCACACCTGGCCACCAAAAATGTTTCTTGAGATCCTTGTACATCTTCCCAGTTCCAGGATGTATTGAGTATCTGGTTTTATGAGCTTCTCTAAGTACCATTTCTCTCATATCTCCAAATTTTGGTACCCAAATCCTTTCAGCCCTATACCGGGTTCCGTCTTCCCGAATATTAAGATGCTGCTCCGATCCTTTGGGTATTTCATCCTTTAAATTTCCTTCTTTTAAAACTCCTTGTTGCGCCTCCTTTATTTGAGTAGTAAGGTTATTATGAATCATTATATTCATAGATTTTACTCGAATGGGTTCTCTGTCCTTCCTGCTCAAGGCATCGGCTACCACATTTGCCTTCCCCGGGTGGTAACGAATCTCAAAGTCGTAATCATTCAATAATTCAATCCACCTACGCTGCCTCATATTCAGTTGTTTCTAATTAAATATGTGTTGAAGACTTTTGTGGTCGGTATATATAATACTTTTGACCCCATATAAGTAGTGCCTCCAAGTCTTTAATGCAAAAACAACCGCTCCTAATTCCAAATCATGCGTCGTATAATTTTGTTCGTGAATCTTCAATTGTCTAGACGCATAAGCAATCACCTTCGTTCGTTGCATTAATACACAACCGAGACCTTACTTTGATGCGTAACAATAAATCACAAAACCATCATTCCCTTCAGGCAATGACAATATAGGTGCCGTAGTTAGCTTTTTCTTCAATAACTGAAACGCTTTCTCTTGTTCATCATTCCATTCAAATTTCTTCCCTTTATGCGTTAATGCAGTCAAGGGTTTTGCTATTCTGGAAAAGTCTTGGATGAACCTTCTGTAGTAACCAGCTAGTCCTAAAAACTGGCGTATGTGTTTCGGAGTTTTCGGGGTTTCCCACTTTTCAACAGTTTCTATCTTTGCCGGATCCACCTTAATACCTTCTTTGTTCACTATGTGACCGAGGAATTGAACTTCTTCCAACCAAAATGCACACTTTGAAAACTTAGCGTACAATTCTTCCTTCCTCAATACTTCTAACACCTTTCTCAAATGTTCACCGTGTTCTTGGTCGTTCTTTGAGTAAATAAGTATGTCATCAATGAAAACAATGACAAACTTGTCAAGGTATGGTCCACACACTCGGTTCATAAGGTCCATGAACACAGCTGGTGCATTAGTTAAACCAAACGGCATGACCATAAACTCGTAATGACCGTAACGTGTTTTGAAAGCAGTCTTTGGAATATCATCTTCTTTCACCAGCATTTGATGATACCCGGAACGTAAGTCAATCTTTGAATAAACAGACGAGCCTTGTAGTTGATCAAATAAGTCGTCGATTCTCGGTAGTGGGTAGCGGTTCTTGATGGTAAGTTTGTTCAACTCTCGGTAGTCGATACACAACCTGAATGTACCATCTTTCTTCTTGACAAACAAAACAGGAGCTCCCCACGGTGATGCGCTTGGTCGAATGAAACTACGCTCTAAAAGTTCTTGTAATTGGCTTTGCAGTTCTTTCATCTCGCTGGGTGCGAGTCTGTAAGGAGCACGAGCTATTGGTGCAGCTCCTGGTACAAGATCTATTTGAAATTCAGCGGATCGATGTGGGGGTAATCCTGGTAATTCTTTCGGAAATACATCGGGAAATTCTTTTGCAACGGGAACATCATTGATGCTCTTTTCTTCAGTTTGTACTTTCTCGACGTGTGCTAAAACAGCATAGCAACCTTTTCTTATTAGTTTTTGTGCCTTCAAATTACTAATAAGATGTAGCTTCGTGTTGCCCTTTTCTCCGTACACCATTAAGGGTTTTCCTTTTTCTCGTATAATGCGAATTGCATTTTTGTAACAAACGATCTCTGCTTTCACTTCTTTCAACCAGTCCATACCGATTATCACATCAAAACTCCCTAACTCTACTGGTATCAAATCAATTTTAAATGTTTCGCTAACCAGTTTAATTTCTCGATTCCGACATATATTATCTGCTGAAATTAATTTACCATTTGCTAATTCGAGTAAAAATTTACTATCCAAAGGCGTCAATGGACAACTTAATTTAGCACAAAAATCTCTACTCATATAGCTTCTATCCGCACCCGAATCAAATAAAACGTAAGCAGATTTATTGTCAATAAGAAACGTACCCGTAACAAGCTCCGGGTCTTCCTGTGCCTCTGCCGCATTAATATTGAAAACTCTTCCGCGGCCTTGTCCATTCGTGTTCTCCTGCTTCGGGCAATTTCTAATAATGTGGCCAGGTTTTCCACATTTATAACAAACTACATTGGCATAACTTGCTCCGACACTACTTGCTCCACCATTACTCGTTCCGACACCATTTGTTCCTTTCGTTCTATTAACCCCTGGTCCGTAGACCTCATACTTCGCCGCGCTATGACCATTTCTTTTACACTTTTTGCAAAATTTGGTGCAGAACCCCGAGTGATACTTTTCACACCTTTGGCATAGCTGCTTCTGATTGTTGTTGTTGTTGCGGTTATTATTGTTGTTGGGATGATTGTTGTAGTTGCTGTTGTTGTTGTTGTTGTTGTTGCTGCTGTTGTTATTGTTGTTGTTGTTGGGCCGTTTGTTGTAGTTGCGATTGTTGTTGCGATTGTTGGGATAATTGTTGCGATTATTGTTGTAATTGCTGTTGTTGTTGTATTGGTGATTCTTATCACCGTTTTCCTCCCACTTTCTTTTGACTTGCTTCACATTGGCCTCTTTAGCAGTCTGTTCTTTAATTCTTTCTTCAATCTGGTTCACTAGTTTGTGAGCCATTCTACATGCCTGTTGTATAGAGGCGGGCTCGTGTGAACTTATATCTTCTTGGATTCTTTCCGGTAATCCTTTCACAAATGCGTCGATCTTCTCTTCCTCATCTTCGAATGCTCCCGGACACAATAGGCACAATTCTGTGAATCGTCTTTCGTACGTGGTAATATCAAATCCTTGGGTTCGTAACCCTCTAAGTTCTGTCTTGAGCTTATTGACCTCGGTTCTGGGACGGTACTTCTCGTTCATCAAGTGCTTGAATGCTGACCACGGTAGTGCATACGCATCGTCTTGTCCCACTTGCTCTAGATAGGTATTCCACCATGTTAACGCAGAACCTGTGAAGGTATGCGTAGCGTACTTCACTTTGTCCTCTTCAGTACACTTACTTATGGCAAACACCTATTCGACCTTCTCGGTCCACCGTTTCAATCCGATCGGTCCTTCGGTTCCTTCGAATTCCAAAGGTTTGCAGGCAGTGAATTCTTTGTAGGTGCATCCTACACGATTTCCTGTACTGCTAGATCCAAGGTTATTGTTGGTATGTAGCGCAGCCTGTACTGCGGCTATGTTTGAAGCTAGAAAAGTACGGAATTCCTCTTCATTCATATTCACGGTGTGTCGAGTAGTCGGTGCCATTTCCTTCAAAATAGTCAAATGGAACAAGTTAATCATACAGAATATTAAGAGTAGTTAATAGTATTTCGTAGCATAATATGAACTCATTTATAAAAGCTTTTTCTTCATATTAGCGTTTTATAAGTTTAAATTCGGGTAGTACCTACCCGTTAAGTTCATACTTAGTAGCTAATATACAATTCAACTGTGATGACCCGGGAATTTCCGACCAAATTTAAACATAATCTTATATGATTCGACTCGATAAGCAAAGTCTATTAAACCGAGTCTCATTATGTTTGAACTATTTCATGATAACATTTGACCTTTAACTATTTCCGACGATTCACGAACCTTTAATTGTAACTAAGAATGTAAATATAAATAATTATATATAAAACTAATTATATTAGTATTAATGAACTATTAAGTAATTTTGTTATTATAAAAGATAACATTTAATAACTAAAGATTTTCATTTTGAATATATATAGTAATAGTATATTGTATATAAATGATTCAAACATATTTTACCAACGTTATCAAAATATTAAATGTACAATGTTATACTTTGTAGTTAATTGTTTAATATACATAATTAATCATCTACTCAACATTTAAAACATGATTTTATATATATGGTAGTATACATATATACATAAATATAACTATATATATGATTTTATACATAATTATTATATTATGTAAATGTAGAAATTTATAATATATCTATGATGAAATAATGTACTATTTTAATAAATATATATAATACTTACATATATAAAACATTTATATTTTTCATAATTACATACATAAGTATAATATAATTAGTATGTAAATAAATATTATAATATATTTATATTAAAATGCATAAATATATAATATTCAGTATATGTTACAATACATATTACATAATTATTAAATATTACATAATAATAGATGATATTAATAAATTAAATTTAAATACAAATATAGTTGTTGTAGTAATGTTATTTGTATCGTCAAATATCAATATTTGTATTCATAATATCACTTTATATCATATAAAGATGAAATTGGATGTATATATTAGATTATTATTACTAATATTATTATTATCGATAAAATATTAATATTATCATAATTAGTATGGTATTATTATTATTATTATTATTATCATTTTTACAATTATTATTATCATTAATATTATATTTATCATTATTATTAATTTTATTAATATTATTAGATATTAATAGTATTGTTATTATATATTATTATTATTAATTAAAAAAAAAACAGTAGGGATCTATATTATACGCGTGACCTCTGTATCCTTTATCTCTATTATTATTATTTTTTTGTTTCTTTCCTGCTCCCAACTCGTGAACCTGTGTTGACATTTTCTCCATTTTTTATCAACCGATCTCTATTATTACAACATGATTATGTATAATTGCAAATCAAATAAAAAGGAAATCCAATGGGATTAAAGAGCACAGCGATATTTTTTTTTCTTCTTCTCTGCACGCTTCAATTTTTTTTTCTCTTAATTCAATTTCGAATAAAGTTTCAAAATCTAAAAATGCAGAAAGGTTAGAAATCTTTATTTGAATCTATCTGCAAAATCTCAACTCTCAAATCTTTATATCGATCTTGAATTTTGAAGTCAAAGTTTAGTTTAAAAAAAGTCAACAATTGTTCTTGAGACAAATTCGCGTTCGTGTATATGTTTCTGATCAAATTGACGATTCCAGTAGTTTTTATACATGTTTAAAAACTATTTCGTGTTATAAACATTATCTATAATGTTATCTATTACGAAATCAATTTTTTTTTTGTTCCAAGAACCGACGCTGCAGTAGGCCTTTAGTATTTTTTTTTTATTTTAGAACCCAAATTATTTTTTTTCTGTAATGTTTTGAAGCTTTAAAGGGAACCCCGATTTTGTTTTTTTTTTTGTTATTGATGTTTTGTTGAATCCATGAGACTTGTGGAGAAGAAGATGAATAGAAGAAAAACAGTTTATATATAAAATTTAAATTCGATATTAGTACAGAGAATCAGAATTGGTGGGATGGTCGAGAGTGTTTGCGTGTGAGCATGTGGTCACGAGATCGATTCCAGAGGACGGTAGTTTCTTTTTTTTTTTGAAACTCTTTTCATGTGAGGTAGTTTTCTTTTCTAATTTTATTATTGTTATTATATATTAATTATTATTAGTATTATTATTATTATTGTGATTGTTTTGATTGTTATTGTTATTGTTATTATTAGTATCATACTTGTTATCATATTTGAAAGTATTATAGACATTACTATTATTATTATGATAGGTATTAATAATATTATTATTAGTAATAAACTTATCATTTTAGTATTTTATCATCATTAGGATTATGATTATGATTATCATTATTATTATTATGAAGGAAATAAAAATATATTATTATCATCAATATTAGAATTTGTACCGGTTTATAAATAATAGTATCATCAGTACATTTACAATTAATAATATCATATTTATCAGTATCATCATTAATATTTACTAGTATTATTATGATTATCATTTATCATTTTATAAATATTAGAACCCTTACTATTAACATAAGTATGGTATTAGTATTAATATTATTTTAGAGTTATTATTATTAGTATCATTAACAGTTATCATTTTCATTTTTTTTGCTATTAGTATTATCATTATTAATAAAATTATTATTATTATTAGTAAATCATTATTATCTAAATTATTATTTTAACAAATAAATATTTTGTACACTATATATATACTTATGGTATATACTAGGATTGTATTAATAATTCACATAACAAACTAATAAAATTTCATAAATACAATACTAACCACAAATATATGTATATAAATATATTAATGTCACTATTTATATAAACGTAAATCATTATAGATATATATACATAAAATCGATATATATATAAAATATAATATAAGTATACGTTTTAAAATAAAGGTTAGAATAAATTCTACAAAACTATAATATATAAATAATACATATTAATAAATGAAATTTTGTAACTTACATTATACGTATTAATATATACACAATTGATATAGGTTCGTAAATCCGAGGCCAACCCTGCATTGTTCAATGACGTCATATGTATTTTTACTACAAAATACAGTATCGTGAGTTTCATTTGCCTTTTTACCCTTTATATTTTTGGGCTGAGAATACATGCGCAACTTTTATAACTGTTTTACGAAATTGACACAAGTACGTGAAACTACATTCTATGGTTGGATTATCGAAGTCGAATATGCCCCTTTTTATTAAGTCTGGTAATCTAAGAATTAGGGAACAGACACACTAATTGACGCGAATCCTAAAGATAGATCTATCGGGCCCAACAAGCCCCATCCAAAGTACCGGATGTTTTAGTACTTCGAAATTTATATCATGTCCGAAGGAGGATCCCGGAATGATGGAGATATTCTTATATATGCATATTGTTAATGTCGGTTACCAGGTGTTCAATCCATATGAATGATATTTTTGTCTCTATACATGGGACGTATGTTTATGAGAAATGGAAATCTGAAATCTTGTGGTCTATTAAAATGATGGAAACGATTGTTTAAGTTAAACTAATGAACTCACCAACCTTTTGGTTGACACTTTAAAGCATGTTTATTCTCAGGTACAAAAGAAATCTTCCGCTGTGTATTTGCTCATTTTATAGATATTACTTGGAGTCATTCATGGCATATTTCAAAAGACGTTGCATTCGAGTCGTCGAGTTCATCAAGATTATTATCAAGTCAATTATAGTTGGATATATTATGAAATGGTATGCATGCCTGTCAACTTTCGATGTAATGAAAGTTTGTCTTTTCAAAAACGAATGCAATGTTTGTAAAATGTATCATATAGAGGTCAAGTACCTCGCGATGTAATCAACTATTGTGAATCGTTTATAATCGATATGGACTTCATCCGGATGGATTAGGACGGGTCTTCACAGTTGGTATCAGAGCGGTGGTCTTAGCGAACCAGGTCTTGCATTAGTGAGTCTAACTGATAGTCGTTAGAATGCATTAATGAGTCTGGACTTCGACCGTGTCTGCATGTCAAAAGTTTTGCTTATCATTTAGTGTCGAAAAATTATTTGCTTATCATCCTTAAAGTCTAAGACACGTCTTACTGCCTTTATTGCATAGACAGTGTATAGTTAAATTCATATCTTAGCGTATCTGTTATTGTTACCTTTGCCTGACAGCTTCCGTAGATTCCTCCGTAGCTTATGGGATTTTAGTATTATATATGCATATGTAAATTATGTATTGCAGGGTACTAATCTACATCCTATAATCTATTTCTTATCGAAAATCCTTCATCTGATCGTACGAGATGAATCCCTCAACCAGTTCGAGTCCATCAGATTTCGATAGCTATTTCGATAGTTATTCCGACAGCTATTTCGATATGGATTTCCACTCGAGCTCCGAAAGCAGAGTAACCGGAATGAATCGATCAATTAGCCATCATCTATTCTGAATGAATTGGAGATGGGTTCGTAGTCGACTTAATCAATGGAAACGCGAAGAAGGCGATCATTTCCACTAACCAAATTCACCTCTTGACAATGAACCTAAAACGTTTACCGGCGAACCTGTTCGAGACACCATTTTCTCTCTCATTTCCAAAGTATCTCATCACGATCATATACTATCTCAGATTCTAAACCTCATTCATCCGCTCGTCCGAACCGACAATCATCCCGGTGTAATAGAAGAAGTTAACGAACTTCGCGCATAAGTTGTAGTCTTGGAAAATATGGTGCAAAACGTACCAGCTTCATCCAAATCACCGGCACCAACAGTACCACCAACAACCCAAATTTCAATATCACATGCCTCAACATCTCAATCTATACCTCGAGTATAATCATCATTCTACATGACATTCTACATCAGTTATCTTCGTTCGACATGGTGATTATGTAATCTCTAATGTTTTAGAGATTATTTATTCTAGTTCCAACTGAAAACTAAATGAGTTTAATATCATGTTAACTCATTAAATTCATGATTACATCTGAAGAAAATATATATGTATATATGTTTTCATAAAGATTGTAATTAAAAATTCTTTTGTACAAACTGTTAATAATAAAAATATTTTAACGGGTAGGTAATACCCGAGGAATATTTAAATTTCACATTAATAAGTTACACTGTATATTCTTCGAATCTGATTCAACAGTTATTCACTATCCTATTTAAAACCACCGGGATACTTATCCGTTCACCAAAGAATAACTATTTTCATTCAAATTCAATTTCATATTTGAATTTTGACCTATCAGAATCCAACAAGTGGCATAATGAAGAAATAATGGACACAATAAAAATTGATTAGAAACAGACTAATTAACAATATTAAATTTTATTAAGAAACCACGCTAACAAAATCCTAGCTAACTGTTCCTAGCTAACTGTTAATTCCGTATTACATTTTATTTATCGCAATTTATTTATCGCAATTTATTTTATCGCAATTTATATTCTCGCAATTTTATTTATTGTCATTTAATTTCTGTTATTTACTTTACGCACTTTATTTATCGTCATTTAATTTCTGTTATTTATTTTACGCACTTTAAATATCGGGACACGTATACAAGGTTTTGACATATCATATCGACACATCTATATATATTATTTGGAATCACCATAGACACTCTATATGCAGTAATGATCGGGTTCTCTATACAGGGTTGAGGTTGATTCTATAATAATATATATACTTTGAGTTGTGATCGAGTCTGAGACATGTACACGGGTCACGATACGTATTAATTAATTCAAATATTATATATTAAACTATATATGAATGATTGCACTGTCAACTGTGGACTATCGACTGTGGACTAATAACATTGGACAATTAAAATGAATTAAAATATTGAATATAATATATGAAACTAAACAATTCTTCAAGTTTGTCACTTGATTTCGTCTTAAACCTCATTTGTATCTTCACGATTACATTCTGCGTTCAAACCTTTCATGATTCTTGAAAACACCTCAATCGATAGGATGAATCAACCGCACTTCATCTACGTAAGGAAAGATTTATGCATATAGTTATGCACCTGAGAAACTCTCGGCAATTGAGTAAAAGTTCAACACGTAGCCGCGTCAGATCCTTTGGCATTTATTAACAAAAACAACTTTGCGATCCCTTTTCAAAATTAGCCAATTTTGTCACAGCTCCAACAAGTCAACTTCGACTTTTCGTACGAAACAACCTTATTATAACGTTTATATATACGCGTGCTCTTTTATTGTTACCAGGTAACCTTTCATATTCCATCATATTACCATCAGCGTTTAATCATCTAAAAACACAATTCTCCTGAAACCACCTCGGATTAATAACCGATGATTCAGATATCATAGCATTAAATGCAGAGGAAACAGAAAAATGGTAGATGGTCTAAACGGACCAAAGTTTGATGATAAAGAAAGGAGTGTTAGGAACGCTCGATAGAAAATTGGGTATTGAAAAACAGATTGAGTTACCCATGAAGGAGACCAAGGACAAATACAAGGACAAATCCTATATTCAAAGGATTCAGGTAATTCTGGATCCGTTGAAATCTTTAGAGAATATCTTGCTCCGAAGTCATGTTAAAATCTTGCGGAAAATCTTTCTCCATCAACCGTCGAACTTAGAAATTCCAAAATATCATCATCAATATCTTTGATATTTCTGAGGATATTTTCATAAATATTCTCGTCCGAAATTATATACCTCTTCGTGCTTCCTGTGTATCAATATATTGGAAACATTCAATAGAAAATATAGTACCGAAAAGCAGATTATGCGAAACTATGAAGAAAGCCGTGGATAAATCACAAAGAATAAGTTTGACTTCAAAGAATCCAAATAATTCAATGTCTTCTAAAGTCTATAGTGAATAACTTGCTCCTTACTCTAAACCCTTGCAGACAATAGTTTCTATCATCCTCTGATCTTAGATATTCTGAGATATTATCGTACCTTTCATTATAAATATCCTCCATATTTCTGGAGATATTTTTATAACTATTCTTATCTGAAATCATTAATCTTTTCGTGCTATCAGTATTACATCATATAGAAACTGTTAGTTTCTATATTCTGTAAATTTTCAAGCTTAAAATATGAATGTTATTGAAGTAATGATGGGAACTGATGCATGAGTTAGTATAATATAATGACACTTGATCAACGTGATTATATTACAGTAAGTCATGTTGAGTTTCTAAATGAAACGTGATGATTCACAGATCATAACGTCATCATGTGCCATGTTACATAACTCTTTCATCCTACTTAACTCCGTAACAAATCAATAAAATGTATTCTTGATGGTTCTATCTTCCGTGATGTTGATAAATTTGAAAATCAAATCGTGCTATCACGTTCCTTCATGCTTAGAACATTATAATCATTCGAAACTCTATATCTATAAATTCTGGACCATTATTCGCTTGACTTGAAGTCGGGAAGAGAAAACAAAAGCATAGAGCTTTGAAATATAAGGGAGAATATAAAGTCCGATAACAACACATAAATTACAAACCGTGTATATCAATGTTTATCGCAACATAAAGACACGGGAGAATTAAAAACATTATAATCCCGAGGGCGAAGTAGAAGAAAGCAGATTCCTCTGGTGGAAGTTGGAAAAGGAGAATGATTGTTGCGATAGTAAGGATGAGGACAACGATCAGAACTGGATTAATCATTTTCAGAATCTTTTGGATGTATGAACTAAGAAAGAAAGTATAAGAATGGTGAGAATAATGGAAAGGAAGAGCTTAATTTATACTGGAAATATCAGACGTAGTAATCGGGGCAGATCACCGTATTTAATTAAAGAGATCTTAATTTCCATAAATCCCGAAGAATCATATTTTATAGATCTTCAAGATTTTCTTTAAATCCCTTAAATTTCGGAATTCAACCAAGGCAATGTCAAAAGTTAAGACGCGCCTTATTTTCTAAATTCAAACCTGACTACGTCAAAAGTTAAAAACAAATCTTTGTTTCTCATTTCATCCTTTTGTGAATAGCTTCATTCGCACTCTTCGAATAATCGAATTATTTTTATCCATATTACTCAATGATGATAAAACTCAAGTTATCAACTCATAATCGTCAGGAAAACATATTTATTGTTAGCTATGACGACCTCACTCAAATTTCGGGACGAAATTTCTTTAACGGGTAGGTACTTGAAATGTCCCGTTCTTATTGATTAAAAACGTTCCATATTAATTGATTTCGTTGCGAGGTTTTGACCTCTATATGAGACGTTTTTCAAAGACTGCATTCATTTTTAAACAAACCATAACCTTTATTTTATCAATAAAGGTTTAAAAAGCTTTACGTAGATTATCAAATAATGATAATCTAATATATCCTGTTTACACACGACCATTACATAATGGTTTACAATACAAATATGTTACAACAAAATAAGTTTCTTGAATGCAGTTTTTACACAATATCATACAAACATGGACTCCAAATCTTGTCCTTATTTAAGTATGCGACAGCGGAAGCTCTTAATAATCACCTGAGAATAAACATGCTTAAAACGTCAACAAAAATGTTGGTGAGTTATAGGTTTAACCTATATATATCAAATCGTAACAATAGACCACAAGATTTCATATTTCAATACACATCCCATACATAGAGATAAAAATCATTCATATGGTGAACACCTGGTAACCGACAATAACAAGATGCATATATAAGAATATCCCCATCATTCCGGGACACCCTTCGGATATGATATAAATTTCGAAGTACTAAAGCATCCGGTACTTTGGATGGGGTTTGTTAGGCCCAATAGATCTATCTTTAGGATTCGCGTCAATTAGGGTGTCTGTTCCCTAATTCTTAGATTACCAGACTTAATAAAAAGGGGCATATTCGATTTCGATAATTCAACCATAGAATGTAGTTTCACGTACTTGTGTCTATTTTGTAAATTATTTATAAAACCTGCATGTATTCTCATCCCAAAAATATTAGATTTTAAAAGTGGGACTATAACTCACTTTCACAGATTTTTACTTCGTTGGGAAGTAAGACTTGGCCACTGGTTGATTCACGAACCTATAACAATATATACATATATATCAAAGTATGTTCAAAATATATTTACAACACTTTTAATATATTTTGATGTTTTAAGTTTATTAAGTCAGCTGTCCTCGTTAGTAACCTATAACTAGTTGTCCACAGTTAGATGTACAGAAATAAATCGATAAATATTATCTTGAATCAATCCACGACCCAGTGTATACGTATCTCAGTATTGATCACAACTCAAACTATATATATTTTGGAATCAACCTCAACCCTGTATAGCTAACTCCAACATTCACATATAGAGTGTCTATGGTTGTTCCGAAATATATATAGATGTGTCGACATGATAGGTCGAAACATTGTATACGTGTCTATGGTATCTCAAGATTACATAATATACAATACAAGTTGATTAAGTTATGGTTGGAATAGATTTGTTACCAATTTTCACGTAGCTAAAATGAGAAAAATTATCCAATCTTGTTTTACCCATAACTTCTTCATTTTAAATCCGTTTTGAGTGAATCAAATTGCTATGGTTTCATATTGAACTCTATTTTATGAATCTAAACAGAAAAAGTATAGGTTTATAGTCGGAAAAATAAGTTACAAGTCGTTTTTGTAAAGGTAGTCATTTCAGTCGAAAGAACGACGTCTAGATGACCATTTTAGAAAACATACTTCCACTTTGAGTTTAACCATAATTTTTGGATATAGTTTCATGTTCATAATAAAAATCATTTTCTCAGAATAACAACTTTTAAATCAAAGTTTATCATAGTTTTTAATTAACTAACCCAAAACAGCCCGCGGTGTTACTACGACGGCGTAAATCCGGTTTTACGGTGTTTTTCGTGTTTCCAGGTTTTAAATCATTAAGTTAGCATATCATATAGATATAGAACATGTGTTTAGTTGATTTTAAAAGTCAAGTTAGAAGGATTAACTTTTGTTTGCGAACAAGTTTAAAATTAACTAAACTATGTTCTAGTGATTACAAGTTTAAACCTTCGAATAAGATAGCTTTATATGTATGAATCGAATGATGTTATGAACATCATTACTACCTTAAGTTCCTTGGATGAACCTACTGGAAAAGAGAAAAATGGATCTAGCTTCAATGGATCCTTGGATGGCTCAAAGTTCTTGAAGCAAAATCATGACACGAAAACAAGTTCAAGTAAGATCATCACTTGAAATAAGATTGTTATAGTTATAGAAATTGAACCAAAGTTTGAATATGATTATTACCTTGTATTAGAATGATAACCTACTGTAAGAAACAAAGATTTCTTGAGGTTGGATGATCACCTTACAAGATTGGAAGTGAGCTAGCAAACTTGAAAGTATTCTTGATTTTATGAAACTAGAACTTTTGGAATTTATGAAGAACACTTAGAACTTGAAGATAGAACTTGAGAGAGTTCAATTAGATGAAGAAAATTGAAGAATGAAAGTGTTTGTAGGTGTTTTTGGTCGTTGGTGTATGGATTAGATATAAAGGATATGTAATTTTGTTTTCATGTAAATAAGTCATGAATGATTACTCATATTTTTGTAATCTTATGAGATATTTCATGCTAGTTGCCAAATGATGATTCCCACATGTGTTAGGTGACTCACATGGGCTGCTAAGAGCTGATCATTGGAGTGTATATACCAATAGTACATACATCTAAAAGCTGTGTATTGTACGAGTACGAATACGGGTGCATACGAGTAGAATTGTTGATGAAACTGAACGAGAATGTAATTGTAAGCATTTTTGTTAAGTAGAAGTATTTTGATAAGTGTATTGAAGTCTTTCAAAAGTGTATAAATACATATTAAAACACTACATGTATATACATTTTAACTGAGTCGTTAAGTCATCGTTAGTCGTTACATGTAAGTGTTGTTTTGAAACCTTTAGGTTAACGATCTTGTTAAATGTTGTTAACCCAATGTTTATAATAACAAAAGAGATTTTAAATTATTATATTATCATGATATTATGATGTACGAATATCTCTTAATATGATATATATACATTAAATGTCGTTACAACGATAAACGTTACATATATGTCTCGTTTCAAAATCATTAAGTTAGTAGTCTTGTTTTTACATATGTAGTTCATTGTTAATATAATTAATGATATGTTTACTTATCATAATATCATGTTAACTATATATATAACCATATATATGTCATCATATAGTTTTTTTTTTACAAGTTTTAACGTTCGTGAATCACCGATCAACTTGGGTGGTCAATTGTCTATATGAAACCTATTTCAATTAATCAAGTCTTAACAAGTTTGATTGCTTAACATGTTGGAAACATTTAATCATGTAAATATCAATCTCAATTAATATATATAAACATGGAAAAGTTCGGGTCACTACAGTACCTACCCGTTAAATAAATTTCGTCCCGAAATTTTAAGCTGTTGAAGGTGTTGACGAATCTTCTGGAAATAGATGCGGGTATTTCTTCTTCATCTGATCTTCACGCTCCCAGGTGAACTCGGGTCCTCTACGAGCATTCCATCGAACCTTAACAATTGGTATCTTGTTTTGCTTAAGTCTTTTAACCTCACGATCCATTATTTCGACGGGTTCTTCGATGAATTGAAGTTTTTCGTTGATTTGGATTTCATCTAACGGAATAGTGAGATCTTCTTTAGCAAAACATTTCTTTAAATTCGAGACGTGGAAAGTGTTATGTACAGCCGCGAGTTGTTGAGGTAACTCTAGTCGGTAAGCTACTGGTCCGACACGATCAATAATCTTGAATGGTCCAATATACCTTGGATTTAATTTCCCTCGTTTACCAAATCGAACAACGCCTTTCCAAGGTGCAACTTTAAGCATGACCATCTCTCCAATTTCAAATTCTATATCTTTTCTTTTAATGTCAGCGTAGCTCTTTTGTCGACTTTGGGCGGTTTTCAACCGTTGTTGAATTTGGATGATCTTCTCGGTAGTTTCTTGTATAATCTCCGGACCCGTAATCTGTCTATCCCCCACTTCACTCCAATAAATCGGAGACCTGCACTTTCTACCATAAAGTGCTTCAAACGGCGCCATCTCAATGCTTGAATGGTAGCTGTTGTTGTAGGAAAATTCTGCTAACGGTAGATGTCGATCCCAACTGTTTCCGAAATCAATAACACATGCTCGTAGCATGTCTTCAAGCGTTTGTATCGTCCTTTCGCTCTGCCCATCAGTTTGTGGATGATAGGCAGTACTCATGTCTAGACGAGTTCCTAATGCTTGCTGTAATGTCTGCCAGAATCTTGAAATAAATCTGCCATCCCTATCAGAGATAATAGAGATTGGTATTCCATGTCTGGAGACGACTTCCTTCAAATACAGTCGTGCTAACTTCTCCATCTTGTCATCTTCTCTTATTGGTAGGAAGTGTGCTGATTTGGTGAGACGATCAACTATTACCCAAATAGTATCAAAACCACTTGCAGTCCTTGGCAATTTAGTGATGAAATCCATGGTAATGTTTTCCCATTTTCATTCCGGGATTTCGGGTTGTTGAAGTAGACCTGATGGTTTCTGATGCACAGCTTTGACCTTAGAACACGTCAAACATTCTCCTACGTATTTAGCAACATCGGCTTTCATACCCGGCCACCAAAAATGTTTCTTGAGATCCTTGTACATCTTCCCCGTTCCAGGATGTATTGAGTATCTGGTTTTATGAGCTTCTCTAAGTACCATTTCTCTCATATCTCCAAATTTTGGTACCCAAATCCTTTCAGCCCTATACCGGGTTCCGTCTTCCCGAATATTAAGATGCTTCTCCGATCCTTTGGGTATTTCATCCTTTAAATTTCCCTCTTTTAAAACTCCTTGTTGCGCCTCCTTTATTTGAGTAGTAATGTTATTATGAATCATTATATTCATAGATTTTACTCGAATGGGTTCTCTGTCCTTCCTGCTCAAGGCATCGGCTACCACATTTGCCTTCCCCGGGTGGTAACGAATCTCAAAGTCGTAATCATTCAATAATTCAATCCACCTACGCTGCCTCATATTCAGTTGTTTCTGATTAAATATGTGTTGAAGGCTTTTGTGGTCAGTATATATAATACTTTTGACCCCATATAAGTAGTGCCTCCAAGTCTTTAATGCAAAAACAACCGCGCCTAATTCCAAATCATGCGTCGTATAATTTTGTTCGTGAATCTTCAATTGTCTAGACGCATAAGCAATCACCTTCGTTCGTTGCATTAATACACAACCGAGACCTTGCTTTGATGCGTCACAATAAATCACAAAATCATCATTCCCTTCAGGCAATGACAATATAGGTGCCGTAGTTAGCTTTTTCTTCAATAACTGAAACGCTTTCTCTTGTTCATCATTCCATTCAAATTTCTTCCCTTTATGCGTTAATGCAGTCAAGGGTTTTGCTATTCTGGAAAAGTATTGGATGAACCTTCTGTAGTAACCAGCTAGTCCTAAAAACTGGCGTATGTGTTTCGGAGTTTTCGGGGTTTCCCACTTTTCAACAGTTTCTATCTTTGCCGGATCCACCTTAATACCTTCTTTGTTCACTATGTGACCGAGGAATTGAACTTCTTCCAACCAAAATGCACACTTTGAAAACTTAGCGTACAATTCTTCCTTCCTCAATACTTCTAACACCTTTCTCAAATGTTCACCGTGTTCTTGGTCATTCTTTGAGTAAATAAGTATGTCATCAATGAAAACAATGACAAACTTGTCAAGGTATGGTCCACACACTCGGTTCATAAGGTCCATGAACACAGCTGGTGCATTAGTTAAACCAAACGGCATGACCATAAACTCGTAATGACCGTAACGTGTTCTGAAAGCAGTCTTTGGAATATCATCTTCTTTCACCCGCATTTGATGATACCCGGAACGTAAGTCAATCTTTGAATAAACAGACGAGCCTTGTAGTTGATCAAATAAGTCGTCGATTCTCGGTAGTGGGTAGCGGTTCTTGATGGTAAGTTTGTTCAACTCTCGGTAGTCGATACACAACCTGAATGTACCATCTTTCTTCTTGACAAACAAAACAGGAGCTCCCCACGGTGATGTGCTTGGTCGAATGAAACCACGCTCTAAAAGTTCTTGTAATTGGCTTTGCAGTTCTTTCATCTTGCTGGGTGCGAGTCTGTAAGGAGCACGAGCTATTGGTGCAGCTCCTGGTACAAGATCTATTTGAAATTCAACGGATCGATGTGGGGGTAATCCCGGTAATTCTTTCGGAAATACATCGGGAAATTCTTTTGCAATGGGAACATCATTGATGCTCTTTTCTTCAGTTTGTATTTTCTCGACGTGTGCTAGAACAGCATAGCAACCTTTTCTTATTAGTTTTTGTGCCTTCAAATTACTAATAAGATGTAGCTTCGTGTTGCCCTTTTCTCCGTACACCATTAAGGGTTTTCCTTTTTCTCGTATAATGCGAATTGCATTTTTGTAACAAACGATCTCTGCTTTCACTTCTTTCAACCAGTCCATACCGATTATCACATCAAAACTCCCTAACTCTACTGGTATCAAATCAATCTTAAATGTTTCTCTAACCAGTTTAATTTCTCGATTCCGACATATATTATCTGCTGAAATTAATTTACCATTTGCTAATTCGAGTAAAAATTTACTATCCAAAGGCGTCAATGGACAACTTAATTTAGCACAAAAATCTCTACTCATATAGCTTCTATCCGCACCCGAATCAAATAAAATGTAAGCAGATTTATTGTCAATAAGAAACGTACCCGTAACAAGCTCCGGGTCTTCCTGTGCCTCTGCCGCATTAATATTGAAAACTCTTCCACGGCCTTGTCCATTCGTGTTCTCCTGGTTCGGGCAATTTCTAATAATGTGGCCCGGTTTTCCACATTTATAACAAACTACATTGGCATAACTTGCTCCGACACTACTTGCTCCGCCATTACTCGTTCCGACACCATTTGTTCCTTTCGTTCTATTAACCCCTGGTCCGTAGACCTCACACTTCACCGCGCTATGACCATTTCTTTTACACTTGTTGCAAAATTTGGTGCAGAACCCCGAGTGATTCTTTTCACACCTTTGGCATAGTTGCTTCTGATTGTTGTTGTTGTTGCGGTTATTATTGTTGTTGGGATGATTGTTGTAGTTGCTGTTGTTGTTGTTGTTGTTGTTGTTGTTGTTGGGCCGTTTGTTGTAGTTGCGATTGATGTTGCGATTGTTGGGATAATTGTTGCGATTATTGTTGTAATTGCTGTTGTTGTTGTATTGGTGATTCTTATCACCGTTTTCCTCCCACTTTCTTTTGACTTGCTTCACATTAGCCTCTTCAGCAGTCTGTTCTTTAATTCTTTCTTCAATCTGGTTCACTAGTTTGTGAGCCATTCTACATGCCTGTTGTATGGAGGCGGGCTCGTGTGAACTTATATCTTCTTGGATTCTTTCCGGTAATCCTTTCACAAACGCGTCGATCTTCTCTTCCTCATCTTCGAATGCTCCCGGACACAATAGGCACAATTCTGTGAATCGTCTTTCGTACGTGGTAATATCAAATCCTTGGGTTCGTAACCCTCTAAGTTCTGTCTTGAGCTTATTGACCTCGGTTCTGGGACGGTACTTCTCGTTCATCAAGTGCTTGAATGCTGACCACGGTAGTGCGTACGCATCATCTTGTCCCACTTGCTCTAGATAGGTATTCCACCATGTTAACGCAGAACCTGTGAAGGTATGCGTAGCGTACTTCACTTTGTCCTCTTCAGTACACTTACTTATGGCAAACACCGATTCAACCTTCTCGGTCCACCGTTTCAATCCGATCGGTCCTTCGGTTCCATCAAATTCCAAAGGTTTGCAGGCAGTGAATTCTTTGTAGGTGCATCCTACACGATTTCCTGTACTGCTAGATCCAAGGTTATTGTTGGTATGTAGCGCAGCCTGTACTGCGGCTATGTTTGAAGCTAGAAAAGTACGGAATTCCTCTTCATTCATATTCACGGTGTGTCGAGTAGTCGGTGCCATTTCCTTCAAAATAGTTAAATGGAACAAGTTAATCATACAGAATATTAAGAGTAGTTAATAGTATTTCGTAGCATAATATGAACTCATTTATAAAAGCTTTTTCTTCATATTAGCGTTTTATAAGTTTAAATTCGGGTAGTACCTACCCGTTAAGTTCATACTTAGTAGCTAATATACAATTCAACTACTACAATTCTATATGAAAAACTGATTATAATAATATTTCGCGTTCAAACTTTTATACAATATTTTACAAACTTACAATACCGCTTATTTTACATAAAGCATGAAATATAGCACACAATAACTTTGATACAAGATAGTTGTGAAGACAATTCTAGCTAGTACACAAGTCGTTCAGCAAAGGCAATAAATACACGTAATTCATACGTCCAGAATCAAGTCATGCATTCTGGTTTTACTAGGACTACTTCCCATCCTTGGTCTTGTGCAACATAACCGTTATGGCCGTTGATAAGACAGCGTGTTGTAACGTCATCAAAGGGACGAGGGTTACGTAATGTCCAACAGTCCCGTAATAATCTAAAAACCTCATTTCTTACCCCAATTACCGACTCCGTCACTTGTGGAAACGTTTTGTTTAATAGTTGTAGCCCGATGTTCTTGTTCTCACTTTGGTGAGAAGCGAACATTACTAATCCGTAAGCATAACATGCTTCTTTATGTTGCATGTTAGCCGCTTTTTCTAAATCACGAAGTCCAATATTCGGATATATTGAGTCAAAATAATTTCTTAACCCGTTGCGTAAAATAGCATTTGGGTTCCCCGCAATATATGCGTCAAAGTAAACACATCGTAACTTATGGGTTTCCCAATGTGATATCCCCCATCTTTCAAACGAAAGTCTCTTATAAACCAAGACATTCTTGGAACGTTCTTCGAATGTCTTACAAACTGATCTCGCCTTAAATAGTTGTGCCGAAGAATTCTGGCCGACTCTAGACAAGATTTCATCAATCATGTCTCCGGGTAGGTCTCTTAAAATATTTGGTTGTCTATCCATTTTGTATTTTTAAACTGTAAAATAGACAAGAGTTAGATTCATAAAAAAAAATACTTATTAATACAAGCAATTTTTACATATATCATAAAGCATAAGAACACTATATTCCATATATTACACCACACGAATACAACTATCTTATTCCGACTCGCTCGTTTCTTCTTCTTTGGTTTTGGTTCGTTTTGCCAAGTTTCTAGGGATATATGATGTTCCCCTAATACGAACCGTCGTTGTCCACATTGGTTTAGAAAAACCTGGTGGTTTAGAGGTTCCAGGGTCATTGTTACAACTTAAGGACTTCGGGGGTTGACGATACATATAAAGTTCATCGGGGTTGGAATTAGATTTCTCTATTTTTATGCCCTTTCCCTTATTATTTTCTTTTGCCTTTTTAAATTCAGTTGGGGTAATTTCTATAACATCATCGGAATTCTCGTCGGAATCCGATTCATCGGAGAATTGGTAATCCTCCCAATATTTTGCTTCCTTGGCGGAAACACCATTGACCATAATTAACTTTGGTCGGTTGGTTGAGGATTTTCTTTTACTTAACCGTTTTATTATTTCCCCCACCGGTTCTATTTCTTCATCCGGTTCCGATTCTTCTTCCGGTTCCGATTCTTCTTCCGGTTCCGACTCTTCTTCCGGTTCCTCTTCGGGAACTTGTGAATCAGTCCACAAATTATTCCAATTTACATTTGACTCTTCATTATTATTAGGTGAGTCAATGGGACTTGTTCTAGAGGTAGACATCTATCACATAATATCAAACACGTTAAGAGATTAATATATCACATAATATTCATATGTTAAAAATATATAGTTTCCAACAAAAATGTTAAGCAATCATTTTTAAAGAAAACACGGTCGAAGTCCAGACTCACTAATGCATCCTAACAAACTCGATAAGACACACTAATGCAAATTTTCTGGTTCTCTAAGACCAACGCTCGGATACCAACTGAAATGTCCCGTTCTTATTGATTAAAAACGTTCCATATTAATTGATTTCGTTGCGAGGTTTTGACCTCTATATGAGACGTTTTTCAAAGACTGCATTCATTTTTAAACAAACCATAACCTTTATTTTATCAATAAAGGTTTAAAAAGCTTTACGTAGATTATCAAATAATGATAATCTAATATATCCTGTTTACACACGACCATTACATAATGGTTTACAATACAAATATGTTACAACAAAATAAGTTTCTTGAATGCAGTTTTTACACAATATCATACAAACATGGACTCCAAATCTTGTCCTTATTTAAGTATGCGACAGCGGAAGCTCTTAATAATCACCTGAGAATAAACATGCTTAAAACGTCAACAAAAATGTTGGTGAGTTATAGGTTTAACCTATATATATCAAATCGTAACAATAGACCACAAGATTTCATATTTCAATACACATCCCATACATAGAGATAAAAATCATTCATATGGTGAACACCTGGTAACCGACAATAACAAGATGCATATATAAGAATATCCCCATCATTCCGGGACACCCTTCGGATATGATATAAATTTCGAAGTACTAAAGCATCCGGTACTTTGGATGGGGTTTGTTAGGCCCAATAGATCTATCTTTAGGATTCGCGTCAATTAGGGTGTCTGTTCCCTAATTCTTAGATTACCAGACTTAATAAAAAGGGGCATATTCGATTTCGATAATTCAACCATAGAATGTAGTTTCACGTACTTGTGTCTATTTTGTAAATTATTTATAAAACCTGCATGTATTCTCATCCCAAAAATATTAGATTTTAAAAGTGGGACTATAACTCACTTTCACAGATTTTTACTTCGTTGGGAAGTAAGACTTGGCCACTGGTTGATTCACGAACCTATAACAATATATACATATATATCAAAGTATGTTCAAAATATATTTACAACACTTTTAATATATTTTGATGTTTTAAGTTTATTAAGTCAGCTGTCCTCGTTAGTAACCTATAACTAGTTGTCCACAGTTAGATGTACAGAAATAAATCGATAAATATTATCTTGAATCAATCCACGACCCAGTGTATACGTATCTCAGTATTGATCACAACTCAAACTATATATATTTTGGAATCAACCTCAACCCTGTATAGCTAACTCCAACATTCACATATAGAGTGTCTATGGTTGTTCCGAAATATATATAGATGTGTCGACATGATAGGTCGAAACATTGTATACGTGTCTATGGTATCTCAAGATTACATAATATACAATACAAGTTGATTAAGTTATGGTTGGAATAGATTTGTTACCAATTTTCACGTAGCTAAAATGAGAAAAATTATCCAATCTTGTTTTACCCATAACTTCTTCATTTTAAATCCGTTTTGAGTGAATCAAATTGCTATGGTTTCATATTGAACTCTATTTTATGAATCTAAACAGAAAAAGTATAGGTTTATAGTCGGAAAAATAAGTTACAAGTCGTTTTTGTAAAGGTAGTCATTTCAGTCGAAAGAACGACGTCTAGATGACCATTTTAGAAAACATACTTCCACTTTGAGTTTAACCATAATTTTTGGATATAGTTTCATGTTCATAATAAAAATCATTTTCTCAGAATAACAACTTTTAAATCAAAGTTTATCATAGTTTTTAATTAACTAACCCAAAACAGCCCGCGGTGTTACTACGACGGCGTAAATCCGGTTTTACGGTGTTTTTCGTGTTTCCAGGTTTTAAATCATTAAGTTAGCATATCATATAGATATAGAACATGTGTTTAGTTGATTTTAAAAGTCAAGTTAGAAGGATTAACTTTTGTTTGCGAACAAGTTTAAAATTAACTAAACTATGTTCTAGTGATTACAAGTTTAAACCTTCGAATAAGATAGCTTTATATGTATGAATCGAATGATGTTATGAACATCATTACTACCTTAAGTTCCTTGGATGAACCTACTGGAAAAGAGAAAAATGGATCTAGCTTCAATGGATCCTTGGATGGCTCAAAGTTCTTGAAGCAAAATCATGACACGAAAACAAGTTCAAGTAAGATCATCACTTGAAATAAGATTGTTATAGTTATAGAAATTGAACCAAAGTTTGAATATGATTATTACCTTGTATTAGAATGATAACCTACTGTAAGAAACAAAGATTTCTTGAGGTTGGATGATCACCTTACAAGATTGGAAGTGAGCTAGCAAACTTGAAAGTATTCTTGATTTTATGAAACTAGAACTTTTGGAATTTATGAAGAACACTTAGAACTTGAAGATAGAACTTGAGAGAGTTCAATTAGATGAAGAAAATTGAAGAATGAAAGTGTTTGTAGGTGTTTTTGGTCGTTGGTGTATGGATTAGATATAAAGGATATGTAATTTTGTTTTCATGTAAATAAGTCATGAATGATTACTCATATTTTTGTAATCTTATGAGATATTTCATGCTAGTTGCCAAATGATGATTCCCACATGTGTTAGGTGACTCACATGGGCTGCTAAGAGCTGATCATTGGAGTGTATATACCAATAGTACATACATCTAAAAGCTGTGTATTGTACGAGTACGAATACGGGTGCATACGAGTAGAATTGTTGATGAAACTGAACGAGAATGTAATTGTAAGCATTTTTGTTAAGTAGAAGTATTTTGATAAGTGTATTGAAGTCTTTCAAAAGTGTATAAATACATATTAAAACACTACATGTATATACATTTTAACTGAGTCGTTAAGTCATCGTTAGTCGTTACATGTAAGTGTTGTTTTGAAACCTTTAGGTTAACGATCTTGTTAAATGTTGTTAACCCAATGTTTATAATAACAAAAGAGATTTTAAATTATTATATTATCATGATATTATGATGTACGAATATCTCTTAATATGATATATATACATTAAATGTCGTTACAACGATAAACGTTACATATATGTCTCGTTTCAAAATCATTAAGTTAGTAGTCTTGTTTTTACATATGTAGTTCATTGTTAATATAATTAATGATATGTTTACTTATCATAATATCATGTTAACTATATATATAACCATATATATGTCATCATATAGTTTTTTTTTTACAAGTTTTAACGTTCGTGAATCACCGATCAACTTGGGTGGTCAATTGTCTATATGAAACCTATTTCAATTAATCAAGTCTTAACAAGTTTGATTGCTTAACATGTTGGAAACATTTAATCATGTAAATATCAATCTCAATTAATATATATAAACATGGAAAAGTTCGGGTCACTACAGTACTGTGATGACCCGGGAATTTCCGACCAAATTTAAACATAATCTTATATGATTCGACTCGATAAGCAAAGTCTATTAAACCGAGTCTCATTATGTTTGAACTATTTCATGATAACATTTGACCTTTAACTATTTCCGACGATTCACGAACCTTTAATTGTAACTAAGAATGTAAATATAAATAATTATATATAAAACTAATTATATTAGTATTAATGAACTATTAAGTAATTTTGTTATTATAAAAGATAACATTTAATAACTAAAGATTTTCATTTTGAATATATATAGTAATAGTATATTGTATATAAATGATTCAAACATATTTTACCAACGTTATCAAAATATTAAATGTACAATGTTATACTTTGTAGTTAATTGTTTAATATACATAATTAATCATCTACTCAACATTTAAAACATGATTTTATATATATGGTAGTATACATATATACATAAATATAACTATATATATGATTTTATACATAATTATTATATTATGTATATGTAGAAATTTATAATATATCTATGATGAAATAATGTACTATTTTAATAAATATATATAATACTTACATATATAAAACATTTATATTTTTCATAATTACATACATAAGTATAATATAATTAGTATGTAAATAAATATTATAATATATTTATATTAAAATGCATAAATATATAATATTCAGTATATGTTACAATACATATTACATAATTATTAAATATTACATAATAATAGATGATATTAATAAATTAAATTTAAATACAAATATAGTTGTTGTAGTAATGTTATTTGTATCGTCAAATATCAATATTTGTATTCATAATATCACTTTATATCATATAAAGATGAAATTGGATGTATATATTAGATTATTATTACTAATATTATTATTATCGATAAAATATTAATATTATCATAATTAGTATGGTATTATTATTATTATTATTATTATATTATTATTATTATCATTTTTACAATTATTATTATCATTAATATTATATTTATCATTATTATTAATTTTATTAATATTATTAGATATTAATAGTATTGTATTATATATTATTATTATTAATTAAAAAAAAACAGTAGGGATCTATATTATACGCGTGACCTCTGTATCCTTTATCTCTATTATTATTATTTTTTTGTTTCTTTCCTGCTCCCAACTCGTGAACCTGTGTTGACATTTTCTCCATTTTTTATCAACCGATCTCTATTATTACAACATGATTATGTATAATTGCAAATCAAATAAAAAGGAAATCCAATGGGATTAAAGAGCACAGCGATATTTTTTTTTCTTCTTCTCTGCACGCTCCAATTTTTTTTTCTCTTAATTCAATTTCGAATAAAGTTTCAAAATCTAAAAATGCAGAAAGGTTAGAAATCTTTCTTTGAATCTATCTGCAAAATCTCAACTCTTAAATCTTTATATCGATCTTGAATTTTGAAGTCAAAGTTTAGTTTAAAAAAAGTCAACAATTGTTCTTGAGACAAATTCGCGTTCGTGTATATGTTTCTGATCAAATTGACGATTCCAGTAGTTTTTATACATGTTTAGAAAACTATTTCGTGTTATAAACATTATCTATAATGTTATCTATTACGAAATCAATTTTTTTTTGTTCCAAGAACCGACGCTGCAGTAGGCCTTTAGTATTTTTTTTTATTTTAGAACCCAAATTATTTTTTTCTGTAATGTTTTGAAGCTTTAAAGGGAACCCCGATTTTGTTTTTTTTTTTTTTTGGTTATTGATGTTTTGTTGAATCCATGAGACTTGTGGAGAAGAAGATGAATAGAAGAAAAACAGTTTATATATAAAATTTAAATTCGATATTAGTACAGAGAATCAGAATTGGTGGGATGGTCGAGAGTGTTTGCGTGTGAGCATGTGGTCACGAGATCGATTCCAGAGGACGGTAGTTTCTTTTTTTTTTTTGAAACTCTTTTCATGTGAGGTAGTTTTCTTTTCTAATTTTATTATTGTTATTATATATTAATTATTATTAGTATTATTATTATTATTATTATTGTGATTGTTTTGATTGTTATTGTGATTGTTATTATTAGTATCATACTTGTTATCATATTTGAAAGTATTATAGACATTACTATTATTATTATGATAGGTATTAATAATATTATTATTAGTAATAAACTTATCATTTTAGTATTTTATCATCATTAGGATTATGATTATGATTATCATTATTATTATTATGAAGGAAATAAAAATATATTATTATCATCAATATTAGAATTTGTACCGGTTTAAATAATAGTATCATCAGTACATTTACAATTAATAATATCATATTTATCAGTATCATCATTAATATTTACTAGTATTATTATGATTATCATTTATCATTTTATAAATATTAGAACCCTTATTATTAACATAAGTATGGTATTAGTATTAATATTATTTTAGAGTTATTATTATTAGTATCATTAACAGTTATCATTTTCATTTTTTTTTGCTATTAGTATTATCATTATTAATAAAATTATTATTATTATTAGTAAATCATTATTATCTAAATTATTATTTTAACAAATAAATATTTTGTACACTATATATATACTTATGGTATATACTAGGATTGTATTAATAATTCACATAACAAACTAATAAAATTTCATAAATACAATACTAACCACAAATATATGTATATAAATATATTAATGTCACTATTTATATAAACGTAAATCATTATAGATATATATACATAAAATCGATATATATATAAAATATAATATAAGTATACGTTTTAAAATAAAGGTTAGAATAAATTCTACAAAACTATAATATATAAATAATACATATTAATAAATGAAATTTTGTAACTTACATTATACGTATTAATATATACACAATTGATATAGGTTCGTAAATCCGAGGCCAACCCTGCATTGTTCAATGACGTCATATGTATTTTTACTACAAAATACAGTATCGTGAGTTTCATTTGCCTTTTTACCCTTTATATTTTTGGGCTGAGAATACATGCGCAACTTTTATAACTGTTTTACGAAATTGACACAAGTACGTGAAACTACATTCTATGGTTGGATTATCGAAGTCGAATATGCCCCTTTTTATTAAGTCTGGTAATCTAAGAATTAGGGAACAGACACCCTAATTGACGTGAATCCTAAAGATAGATCTATCGGGCCCAACAAGCCCCATCCAAAGTACCGGATGTTTTAGTACTTCGAAATTTATATCATGTCCGAAGGAGGATCCCGGAATGATGGAGATATTCTTATATATGCATATTGTTAATGTCGGTTACCAGGTGTTCAATCCATATGAATGATATTTTTGTCTCTATACATGGGACGTATGTTTATGAGAAATGGAAATCTGAAATCTTGTGGTCTATTAAAATGATGGAAACGATTGTTTAAGTTAAACTAATGAACTCACCAACCTTTTGGTTGACACTTTAAAGCATATTTATTCTCAGATACGAAAGAAATCTTCCGCTGTGTATTTGCTCATTTTATAGATATTACTTGGAGTCATTCATGGCATATTTCAAAAGACGTTGCATTCGAGTCGTCGAGTTCATCAAGATTATTATCAAGTCAATTATAGTTGGATATATTATGAAATGGTATGCATGCCTGTCAACTTTCGATGTAATGAAAGTTTGTCTTTTCAAAAACGAATGCAATGTTTGTAAAATGTATCATATAGAGGTCAAGTACCTCGCGATGTAATCAACTATTGTGAATCGTTTATAATCGATATGGACTTCGTCCGGATGGATTAGGACGGGTCTTCACATCAACTACTACAATTCTATATGAAAAACTGATTATAATAATATTTCGCGTTCAAACTTTTATACAATATTTTACAAACTTACAATACCGCTTATTTTACATAAAGCATGAAATATAGCACACAATAACTTTGATACAAGATAGTTGTGAAGATAATTCTAGCTAGTACACAAGTCGTTCAGCAAAGGCAATAAAAACACGTAATTCATACGTCCAGAAACAAGTCATGCATTCTGGTTTTACTAGGACTACTTCCCATCCTTGGTCTTGTGGAACATTGTAACGACCCGGAAATTTCCGACCAAATTTAAACTCTAATCTCTATATGGTTCCGACACGATAAGCAAAAACCCTAAAGTTGACCCGCACTTTTTCGATCGTTCTATACTTATAAGATTAATATTTACATAAATTAAACCTTACCAACATGATAAGCAATACAAATTGTTGAGACTTATGTTTTCGAAAAGAGTTTTACACAACGTTTGACCGTCTAGTTTGACCGATGATATCACGAACTATACAATATATGATAATTATACGTTTGTGTGTATATATGTATATATACATATTTAACATGATCTAAGAATGTTTTAATATCTCATTTTGTATTAATAACAATAAGTTATAAGTATATTTTGAAACTACTAACTTAAGTTTTCAAAACGATAACCATACGTAACGTTATTTGACTTAAATACTTATGACCTTTAATGTTTATACATATATCGTATAAGTAATGTATTTAATCACTTTTAAAGACTTAAATACATAAAACAATATAAGTATATTTACAAAAGATAGCTATATTTGAATCCTCGTTCCATTTTCTCAAAGATTTCTATACGTATACCTAGGGTATATGTACCCGTATCATACGCAGCTTCTAGATGTATTTACTATTGGTATATACCAATAAAAATCTGCTCCTTAGCAGCCTTAAATGATTAAGAAACATGTGGAACCAACCATTTGTCAAGTAGCATGAATTATTTAGCAAGAAAACAAAGTTAGGTATTTTTTTTTCCTTTATAACCTAAAAACGTTTTTATGCATGCACACCATTTCTTCACCCCATTTTCTCATACTTACACTTCCATTTCTCTCTCAAAATACTCTTAACTTCATACTTGATCATCTCCAAGCATTTTCCCCATCATTTAGCTTCAAAAACCTTACTTAAACACCATAAGAAAACCATACAAAAACACTTCAAGAAATCCTTCCAAGAACACAAACTTACTTCCAATCTTTCATCCAATTCCATCACCCTTTTGGTTCTAGCTTTTTACTCCTCTTTTACAGCAACCTTGTCCAAGGAACTTGAGGTAGTATCTATGTTCATAACCTTATTCGATTCATATATATATAGCTATCATATTTTGTGGTATACAATTTTAACAACAAGAACATAGTTTGAAAGTTTTCAAACTTGTTTGCAAACTAAATAGATCCTTCTAACTTAACTTTTAAAATACTTCAAGACCTGTAATATAACTTAAATATATGCTAACTTAACAAGGTATAACTTGGTTTTTCAAAGAATATCTTAAAAACTGTTTTTACGACGTCGGAGTGTAACCGGGGACTGTTTTGGGTTGGATAATTAAAAACTATCTTAAACTTTGAATTGGAGGTTTATGTTCTGGAAAAATGATTTTTACTATAAATATGTTAACACATAAAAATTTCATGATTTAATTCAAAGTATAAGTATTTTTAGAAAAATGGTCATTAAGTGTTATTTTTTTGTAACAAAAATGTTTAACTTCATAAGTTTCACTAAAGTTTCACCTATGCCGTGTGATTTTGAATACAAACCAAGGTATTTTCAGTTCATAGTCTTAAAGAGGGACTCGATCCAAGGAGATGGCAAGTTGAATCAACGAAAACGGATTTGTAACGAAGAAACTATGACCGAAACAAAATTGGTTATCCTAGACTTGTTTAACTTCGGGATTAATTGGGAAAAATTAAATAAATCACATATTTCTAAGATAACATGATATTTTATATATATGTACTTATAATTCAATTTTATATGGTTCAGGATCACCCGTAAACAACACGAGAAGATTAATCATAAGATCCCATGTTTGTACGCAACACGTCATTTGACAACACCGGTACTTTATGTACGCAACACGTCATTTGACAACACCGGTACCGTGGGTCAAGATTAATCTTGACCAATACATATACGATGGGGTTTTATTTATTTCGTTGGGGGTTTTATTTATTTCATTGCGGGTATATTAAACATCTAAAAATGAACCATTAAAATTGAATTACTAACAACGAGCTGCTAACTACGGACTAAGGAATTATTCAAAGTATTAAAAGTATAACAAGTATATATATGTGACGTTTGTTTAAAAAGAAAAGGTATTGATATATTATATATGGATAGGTTCGTGATATCAACCGGAGACCAAGTCAAATTATATATATCTTCAAGACGAAAGTGAGTATATAGTCCCATTTTTAAACTCTAAATATTTCGGGATGAGAATACATGTATTTTATGTTTTACGTTATGGACACAAGTAACTGAAAAATATATTCTACGTTGAGTTGTACCACTGGCATACTTCCCTGTAGCTTGGTAACTAATATTTACAGCGGCATTGTAAACGCGAATCCTGTTGATAGATCTATCGGGCCTGACAACCCCAACCGGACTGGACGACCAGTATTCAACGGTTGCACAGTACTTCGTTTCGTGACTACACTTGGTACAGTGTAGTAAGATTTCATATTAAAGGGGATATGCGACGTGATTAATTGTTAAGTATGGTTACCAAGTGCTCAACCACTTAGAATATTTTTATTAAAATGTTTATATATGAAATCTTGTGGTCTATATTTATATCGCTGTCGACATTAAACCTATATCTCACCAACTTTATGTTGACATTTTAAAGCATGTTATTCTCAGGTATGAATTAAGTCTTCCGCTGTGCATTATCTCGTACTAAGGATACTACTTGAGGCCATTAAGGACTTATATCAAAAGGCGTTGCATTCGAGTCATTGAAGTTCATAGAGACTATTATTAAGTAAATGGCGGTTTAGGTCATTTGAATATTATGAAATGTCAGGCGAATATGTCAATTATGGATGTAACTATAGATTGCCTTTTAAGAATAAATGCAACGTTTGTAAGATGTATCATATAGAGGGCAAGTACCTCGCAATGTTATCAACTATTGTAATTCGTTTGTAATCAATATGGACAACGTCCGAATGATTAGTTTCGGATCCTTTCAGTTGGTATCAGAGCGTTGGTCTTAGCGAACCAGGCCTTGCATTAGTGTGTCTAACTAGTAGTTGTTAGGATACATTAAGTGAGTCTGGACTTTGACCGTGTCTGCCTGTCAAAAGTTTTGCTTATCAATCCTAGTCGGAAATCATCTGCTTATCATTCTTAGGGAACTGCCTGCTTATCATTCTTAAGTCTAGACACGTCCTACTGCATTTAGTGCATCGATAGTGTATAGACAAAATTCATATCCTAGCGTATCTGTTACGATAGACATTGCCTGACGTATTTCAAAGATTCTCCGTAATTCATGGGATTTTGATATTATATATACATATGTAAATTATGTATTGAAGAGTACCAAACCCAACTCCTATAATCTATTCCAAACCAAAAATTCATTTCTCCGACCATACAAGATGGATTCTTCATCCAGCTCAAATTCCTCCGACTTCGATAGCTTCGCCGATATGGATTTCCATTCGAGCTCCGAGAACAGCGTTACCGGAATGGATCAACCAATTTCCCATCATCTATTCTGGATGAATTGGGGATGGGTTCGTAATATACTAAATTTCTGGAGGCAAGAAGAAGGTGATCCATTCCATCCACCAAATTGTCCTCTTAACGATGAACCTGAAGCACTTACCGGCGAACCTATTCGAAACACCATTTTCTCGCTCATTTCTAGAGTATCTCGTCATGATTACATACTATCCCATATTTCAAATCTTGTTCATTCGCTCGTTCCAACCGTCAATCATCCCGGTATAATATAAGAAGTCAACGAACTCCGTGCTCGGGTAGTGGTTTTGGAGAATATGGTGCGAAGGTTACAAACACCAACAGCAGCACCAGCAGCATAATCCGTACTACCATCGTCAACGCCGACAGTACCTTTATCACCCCAATCACAACCGCCCCTTAAATCTCAACATCACAATCTGTATCTCGAATATCAACATCACACGACTCAATATCTGTACTTCGAGTATGATCTTCGTTCTATATATCGTTCTACATCGATTATCTTCGCTTTACGTATCGTATGACGATTATGTAATTTCTAAAGTCTTAGAGATTATGTAATCTAGAATTAACGATAAATCAAATGAGTTTAATATCATATTGACTCATTAAATCTATGATTATCTCTGAAGAAAATATATATGCAAGTATATTTTCATAAAGATAGTAATTAAAAATTCCTTCGTACAAACTATTAATGATGAAAATATTTTAACGGGTGGGTAGTACCCGAGGAATATTTAGAATTCACATTAATAAGTTATATTGTACATTCTTGAATCTGATTCAACGGTTATCTATTATCTTACTTACAACCACCGATATTCGTATCCGCTCACCCCAGAATAACCATTTTCAATCAAATTTCATATTCGGATTTTGACCTACCAGAATCCAACAAGTGGCATAAAGAAGAAAACATTGGACAAAATAAAAAAAAATTTTGTTAGAAACACACGATTTAACTAATTAAAAATCTATTAAGGATTCCACGCTAACTGTTCCAGCTAACTCTGGACAATTAAAATGAATTAAAATGTTGATTGTAACATATGAAGCTAAACAATTCTTCAAGCTTGCCACTTGATTTTATCTTAAACCTCATTCGTAACTTGACGATTACAATTCGCATTCAAATCCTTTCATGATTCCTGAAAACACCTCGACCGAGAAGTTGAACCCGCCGCACCTCGCCTACGGAATGAAGATTTATACATACAGTTATACACCTGAAGAACTCTCGAATCCAAATTCATAATTTAACACATAACGTATTGAATCCTTTGCCATTTATTAGCAAGAACAACCCTACAATTCCTTTTCAAGAAGCTAATTTTGTCACAGCTCCACTTCGACTTTTCAGTGAGATTATTTCTATTATAATCATGATATTTATACCTTGTCCTTTCGCCGTCATTACCGGAAAACCTTTTATATCCCTCGACAACATCAACAGGTGCACCAGCAGATCGTTATCCTTTTGGCGAAATCAACAATCAGTATTTTGAAAATCTCGCGGAACTTCTTCCATCATATCTATAATGTCTATCCCTAAGAATTTCATAATTTGAACGTGAAGTTTCTGAAAAACACCCGGGACTATGAAATAGTTCTTGAAATGCTAACGAAGCAGCAAAAACTGTAAACGACTTTAACGGTCAAAAGTTTGATGACAAAGAATAGTAAGCTGAAAAAAAAAAAAAAAAAGTTTGGAACTAGAAAACGGATGAAGCAAAGTATGAAAGAGGCTGTGGATAAATCACAGGGACTGAACCTGCTCTCAAAGAATACAAACGATTCCGTACCTGCTGAAACCGTCAGTAAGAACCCTACTCTTTATTCAAAACCTTGCCCGGATGATATTTTTCATCATCATCTTATCTTAGATATTATAAGATATCTTCATATCATTCGTTATACATATTTTTCATATTTCTGGAGATATTTTTACAACTATTCCTATCTGCGATCATTTATCTCTCCGTAACATCTGCGTTACAATATAAAAGAAACTGTGTTAATTTCTAAATTCTGAAACCTCCGAGATTAAAATATAAATGATTTGAAGTAGTGTTGGGAACTGATGCATGAATTAGTATAATATAATGAAACTTGATCAACTTCATTATATTACAGTAAGTCATGTTAAGTTTCTAATGGAATGTGATGATTCACAGTACCGTCATCATGTGCCATGTTACACGGCTCCTACATTCTATCAAGTCTCCAAACATATTAGAACGTATCACCTTGATAGTTCTATTTTTCCGGAATATTCGAGTAATTTAACGAATCAAGATCGTGCCATTACAATTTCATTCTAAAACCAATAGCTAGGTTCATTCCAAATTTCCTACCTACGAATTTCGGACCATTGTTCGCTTGGCTCGAGGACGGGAAGAAGAAACGAAGGGACAAAACCTCAGAATAGAAATAGGAACATAAACCACAGCAAATAAGAGAGAGCATTAACTGTGGATGACAATGATTTTAAGGGACGGGAGTAGGAACATCGAAATATAAGGGAAGGTATAAAACCTAACAACAACCCCGAAACTACAAACCGTGCATATCAATACGTATTGCAACGTAAAGGCACGGGAGAATTAAAAACATTATAATTCCAAGGAAAGGATAAAAGAGAATATATTCTTCTGGTGATAGATGAAAAAGAAGAATGAAAGATATGAAAGTTAGAAATATAACAAGGATTAGAATGGGATGGAGCATATTAGCGAATGTCTTAAAGTAGGAACTAAAGAGAAAGAATAGAAGATGTGGGAAGAAAGAAAGGGAAGGAGGTAAATTTATAGTGAAATATTCGACAAAGAAATCAAAACAGATTGCCGCGTTAAATCAAAGAAGATCCTGATCGCCGCAAAACTAAATCTTATTACATAAGATTTTCTTTAAAACCCTTAAATCCCGGAAATCGATCATAATCACGTCATCGGTTACAACAATTCTATATTTACTCATTTCACTCTTTTGTGATAGCTTCGCTCGTGCGTCTCACATAACCGAATCGTTTTATCTAAATCTTTCAATAATGATAAAATTTCATTATTACCTCATATTCGTCATGAAAACATTCCTATTGTTATTTATGACAACCTCTACCAAATTTCGAGGACGAAATTTCTTTAACGGGTGGGTACTGTAACGACCCGGAAATTTCCGACCAAATTTAAACTCTAATCTCTATATGGTTCCGACACGATAAGCAAAAACCCTAAAGTTGACCCGCACTTTTTCGATCGTTCTATACTTATAAGATTAATATTTACATAAATTAAACCTTACCAACATGATAAGCAATACAAATTGTTGAGACTTATGTTTTCGAAAAGAGTTTTACACAACGTTTGACCGTCTAGTTTGACCGATGATATCACGAACTATACAATATATGATAATTATACGTTTGTGTGTATATATGTATATATACATATTTAACATGATCTAAGAATGTTTTAATATCTCATTTTGTATTAATAACAATAAGTTATAAGTATATTTTGAAACTACTAACTTAAGTTTTCAAAACGATAACCATACGTAACGTTATTTGACTTAAATACTTATGACCTTTAATGTTTATACATATATTGTATAAGTAATGTATTTAATCACTTTTAAAGACTTAAATACATAAAACAATATAAGTATATTTACAAAAGATAGCTATATTTGAATCCTCGTTCCATTTTCTCAAAGATTTCTATACGTATACCTAGGGTATATGTACCCGTATCATACGCAGCTTCTAGATGTATTTACTATTGGTATATACCAATAAAAATCTGCTCCTTAGCAGCCTTAAATGATTAAGAAACATGTGGAACCAACCATTTGTCAAGTAGCATGAATTATTTAGCAAGAAAACAAAGTTAGGTATTTTTTTTTCCTTTATAACCTAAAAACGTTTTTATGCATGCACACCATTTCTTCACCCCATTTTCTCATACTTACACTTCCATTTCTCTCTCAAAATACTCTTAACTTCATACTTGATCATCTCCAAGCATTTTCCCCATCATTTAGCTTCAAAAACCTTACTTAAACACCATAAGAAAACCATACAAAAACACTTCAAGAAATCCTTCCAAGAACACAAACTTACTTCCAATCTTTCATCCAATTCCATCACCCTTTTGGTTCTAGCTTTTTACTCCTCTTTTACAGCAACCTTGTCCAAGGAACTTGAGGTAGTATCTATGTTCATAACCTTATTCGATTCATATATATATAGCTATCATATTTTGTGGTATACAATTTTAACAACAAGAACATAGTTTGAAAGTTTTCAAACTTGTTTGCAAACTAAATAGATCCTTCTAACTTAACTTTTAAAATACTTCAAGACCTGTAATATAACTTAAATATATGCTAACTTAACAAGGTATAACTTGGTTTTTCAAAGAATATCTTAAAAACTGTTTTTACGACGTCGGAGTGTAACCGGGGACTGTTTTGGGTTGGATAATTAAAAACTATCTTAAACTTTGAATTGGAGGTTTATGTTCTGGAAAAATGATTTTTACTATAAATATGTTAACACATAAAAATTTCATGATTTAATTCAAAGTATAAGTATTTTTAGAAAAATGGTCATTAAGTGTTATTTTTTTGTAACAAAAATGTTTAACTTCATAAGTTTCACTAAAGTTTCACCTATGCCGTGTGATTTTGAATACAAACCAAGGTATTTTCAGTTCATAGTCTTAAAGAGGGACTCGATCCAAGGAGATGGCAAGTTGAATCAACGAAAACGGATTTGTAACGAAGAAACTATGACCGAAACAAAATTGGTTATCCTAGACTTGTTTAACTTCGGGATTAATTGGGAAAAATTAAATAAATCACATATTTCTAAGATAACATGATATTTTATATATATGTACTTATAATTCAATTTTATATGGTTCAGGATCACCCGTAAACAACACGAGAAGATTAATCATAAGATCCCATGTTTGTACGCAACACGTCATTTGACAACACCGGTACTTTATGTACGCAACACGTCATTTGACAACACCGGTACCGTGGGTCAAGATTAATCTTGACCAATACATATACGATGGGGTTTTATTTATTTCGTTGGGGGTTTTATTTATTTCATTGCGGGTATATTAAACATCTAAAAATGAACCATTAAAATTGAATTACTAACAACGAGCTGCTAACTACGGACTAAGGAATTATTCAAAGTATTAAAAGTATAACAAGTATATATATGTGACGTTTGTTTAAAAAGAAAAGGTATTGATATATTATATATGGATAGGTTCGTGATATCAACCGGAGACCAAGTCAAATTATATATATCTTCAAGACGAAAGTGAGTATATAGTCCCATTTTTAAACTCTAAATATTTCGGGATGAGAATACATGTATTTTATGTTTTACGTTATGGACACAAGTAACTGAAAAATATATTCTACGTTGAGTTGTACCACTGGCATACTTCCCTGTAGCTTGGTAACTAATATTTACAGCGGCATTGTAAACGCGAATCCTGTTGATAGATCTATCGGGCCTGACAACCCCAACCGGACTGGACGACCAGTATTCAACGGTTGCACAGTACTTCGTTTCGTGACTACACTTGGTACAGTGTAGTAAGATTTCATATTAAAGGGAATATGCGACGTGATTAATTGTTAAGTATGGTTACCAAGTGCTCAACCACTTAGAATATTTTTATTAAAATGTTTATATATGAAATCTTGTGGTCTATATTTATATCGCTGTCGACATTAAACCTATATCTCACCAACTTTATGTTGACATTTTAAAGCATGTTATTCTCAGGTATGAATTAAGTCTTCCGCTGTGCATTATCTCGTACTAAGGATACTACTTGAGGCCATTAAGGACTTATATCAAAAGGCGTTGCATTCGAGTCATTGAAGTTCATAGAGACTATTATTAAGTAAATGGCGGTTTAGGTCATTTGAATATTATGAAATGTCAGGCGAATATGTCAATTATGGATGTAACTATAGATTGCCTTTTAAGAATAAATGCAACGTTTGTAAGATGTATCATATAGAGGGCAAGTACCTCGCAATGTTATCAACTATTGTAATTCGTTTGTAATCAATATGGACAACGTCCGAATGATTAGTTTCGGATCCTTTCAAACATAACCGTTATGGCCGTTGATAAGACAGCGTGTTGTAACGTCGTCAAAGGTACGAGGGTTACGTAATGTCCAACAGTCCCGTAATAATCTAAAAACCTCATTTCTTACCCCAATTACCGACTCCGTCACTTGTGGAAACGTTTTGTTTAATAGTTGTAGCCCGATGTTCTTGTTCTCACTTTGGTGAGAAGCGAACATTACTAATCCGTAAGCATAACATGCTTCTTTATGTTGCTTGTTAGCCGCTTTTTCTAAATCACGAAGTCCAATATTCGGATATATTGAGTCAAAATAATTTCCTAACCCGTTACGTAAAATAGCATTTGGGTTCCCCGCAATATATGCGTCAAAGTAAACACATCGTAACTTATGGGTTTCCCAATGTGATATCCCCCATCTTTCAAACGAAAGTCTCTTATAAACCAAGACATTCTTGGAACGTTCTTCAAATGTCTTACAAACTGATCTCGCCTTAAATAGTTGTGCCGAGGAATTCTGGCCGACTCTAGACAAGATTTCATCAATCATGTCTCCGGGTAGGTCTCTTAAAATATTGGGTTGTCAATCCATTTTGTGTTTTTAAACTGTAAAATAGACAAGAGTTAGATTCATTAAAAAAATACTTATTAATATAAGCAATTTTTACATATATCATAAAGCATAAGAACACTATATTACATATATTACACCACACGAATACAACTATCTTATTCCGACTCGCTCGTTTCTTCTTCTTCGGTTTTGGTTCATTTTGCCAAGTTTCTAGGGATATATGATGTTCCCCTAATACTAACTGTCGTTTTCCACAACGGTTTAGAAAAACCTGGTGGTTTAGAGGTTCCCGGGTCATTGTTACAACTTAAGGACTTCGGGGGTTGACGATACATATAAAGTTCATCGGGGTTGGAATTAGATTTCTCTATTTTTATGCCCTTTCCCTTATTATTTTTTTTTGCCTTTTTAAATTCAGTTGGGGTAATTTCTATAACATCATCGGAATTCTCGTCGGAATCCGATTCATCGGAGAATTGGTAATCCTCCCAATATTTTGCTTCCTTGGCGGAAACACCATTGACCATAATTAACCTTGGTCGGTTGGTTGAGGATTTTCTTTTACTTAACCGTTTTATTATTTCCCCCACCGGTTCTACTTCTTCATCCGGTTCCGATTCTTCTTCCGGTTCCGATTCTTCTTCCGGTTCCGACTCTTCTTCCGGTTCCTCTTCGGGAACTTGTGAATCAGTCCACGAATCATTCCAATTTACATTTGACTCTTCATTATTATTAGGTGAGTCAATGGGACTTGTTCTAGAGGTAGACATCTATCACATAATATCAAACGCGTTAAGAGATTAATATATCACATAATATTCACATGTTAAAAATATATAGTTTCCAACAAAATTTGTTAAGCAATCTGAAGGTTTTTCGTATGCCCGAGAGACATATTAAATTAATGTGGCTAATATGTCATGATCCAAGTCGGGTCATACCCAATAACAAGCTTACCGACACCTTATAAGTATTTAATCTTAACGAATGGATCGTTAAATAAATACGCGACACTTGGATTTTAGAAAATCGGTTTTCTAAAATATCATCACTTGGGATAAATTATTTGGATAATTTATATGTAATTATTTATAGGTTTAAATAATTATGTTGTGTTATATTTTATAAAATGGTTTATAAAATTGTTGCAAGTAACAAATACACGTTTGTTTTATATAAGTTTTATAAACTTATATACAAGTTTTATAAAATTGAATCTTGTATAAAATAAATGTGTAAGTGTGGGCAGTTTTGTAGGCTCCAAGAAGAGTCCACCCATGCTTATTCTTGTGACTTTTAAAGACCACAACTCCCTAAGTGCATGCTAGTTTTAATAGACCAAAGAAAGACTCAAAATAAATAACATTTTGAGGTGCCAAAACAGCTGAATATTGCTGTCCAAAACTGCTGCTGCTGTTCGACCTTTTTAGGCAGAAAGAAGGGATCTTCAAGCTTGGGTTTTGGTCATTCAAGTGTCTCTAAATCCTAACTACATTAAGGGTGGTGTTGGTGCACTAAAGCTTGGGGTATAACTACTTGAGGTTTCATCACTTTGAAGCTCCATTCTTCATCATCTTCATCATCTTCTTTTGAACTAACCCTCAACTAGCTTGAGGAGGTATAAACTCTAAACCCACTCTTAGTTTGTAAGTATGTTTCACAACTTGATCCTTATTGGGATTTAACTTTAATTGGTTAAAGATTTACAAGTTTCAAAATGGTAATCTACACGCTTCCGCAAATCTTATTTCTTGAATGATTATAAGTATTATGAAACTTGTTAAATCCCAACAATGGTATCTAGAGCCGAAGTTGATGGAATATGCTTCGAGATGATTTATTAAACCCACTATAATTTTGCATTCTATGAACATGCATGAAGTAGAATGTAAAATTTTTGGTTTTGGGTGGTTTGTCATTTTGGCCAAAATCACTTGTGATTCTGCATTCTGTACTGCCAATCACTTGTGATTCTGTACTACCAATCACTTGTGATTCTGTACTGCCAATCACTTGTGATTCTGTATTGCCTATCTCTTATGTAGTTAAAGTTCACAATCTAAGCCTTGACCTTGTGTTTGGTTGCATGCATGGTTGATTGATATTTATTCAATTGGTTTGTAATAATATTTATTCATTTGGCATGTAATAATTCATTTGGTTATGTAATTTATTTTATATTTGGTATGTAAAATAGATTAGGTTGTAATTTCATTTTTTAGACAAAATGTATTAGGATATATTTTGTAAAATGATGAAGAATGATGAAGACTTGAAGAACACATGAAGAAGCATTTGGATGCAAGGTTAAGTGGGAGATTTGAAATCTCCTACTTTGTGTAATTACCCCTTATCCGGTGGCATTTGTTTTCGGCTAAACAAATGTCTACCAAAATGGCTTGATTGTGAACATATTTGTTTTGCATGCATGGTTGTTTATTGTATGATTGTGGATTGTATGTTTGTATGTCACAAGTTAATCACACAAGTTAACAACAAGTAAAATGGCAATTTAATTGGTTAAATTATACATTAATTAACGACATGCAAAACGACAATGTAATTGGTTAAATTAAAAATGGCTAAAAGGACATTAATAAACGGTTATTAAGAACATGATTAGGATCATATATATAAAATGGTTTATAGACATGAAAATGGATTTTCATAAGAACCATACACTAAATGCATGTTGGTGTATGGCATAAAAGTTTTCTCAAACTAGAATTAATGAAAACTTAAAATCCCTTATTATCGAGGCAAACAAGTTAAACGCCATCCTTTTGTGCAACGCTTAAAAATATTAGGGAACTCACAATGGGATAAAGGTCACCTAACCGTTATGAGCAAACTAATATGATTAAGGTAAATTTTGCACACTTGTGGGATAAAGGTCACCTAACCACTTGTATGTTAAGTTTACATGTCTAAACAAGTAGGACGACTTGATTTGGAAATCATGAACTTAGGGTCACCGAAGCATGATGAACAAATAGGCGTTGATGGGATAATATGTCATGCAAAAGGATTGCATGATCCCATAACTTAGAAGTTGCAAAAGGATTGCAATTGTCATATAATGACAACCTAGCTAAATCAAATGACGGGATAAAGGTCACCTAACCGAAATTTGGTTTACCGTTGGATTCTAAAATTTAATATATATATCAATTGGATTTAAAGGGTATTGATTGTTAAATTTAAAATCGATACTTAAATGAACTTTGTTAAATTTTGTAGATGGCCGCCAATAACAACAGCATGCAAAACGCACCTATTAACTTGAACAACCTATCATTAAGGTCTCACCTCGAGAAAGACAAACTCAACCATACGAACTTTATGGATTGGTTCCGCAATCTTAGGATTGTCCTCAAACTTGAGGATAAGGCGTATGTGTTGGAAGACCCCATTCCCGATCAACCCGACGAGGATGATACGGAAGGCATGGCTTATTGGGATAAGTATTGCGCCGATTCAGTGCAAGTTGCTTGCCTAATGCTTGGGACTATGATACCCGAACTCCAAAAGGATTTCGAGCATCATACTGCATACGACATGATCACGCAATTGAAGGAGATGTTCCTTCAACAAGATCGTGTCGAGCGCTTTGAAACGGTCCGAGCGCTTCATGCATGTCGTATGGACGACTCCCAATCCGTTTCATCTTATGTCCTTAAGATGAAAAGCCTCATTGATCGCGCAAACCATCTTAATCTCAACATATCTAATGAGCTAGCCACGGATCTTATCCTAAACTCCTTGTCAAAGAGGTTTGACCAATTTGTAATTAATTACAATATGAATGGGATGGATAAGACCATTGGCGAACTTCATGGCATGCTTAGGATGGCAGAAACTAGCATGGGTAAGAGGGCTTCACCCGTGCTAATGATCAATGATGGCGGGTCAAAAGGTAACAACGCCTCTAAGCCTAAGGTGGCTAAGAGAAAAGGACCCGCCTATCAAGGCAAGGGAAAGGTGAAGATGGTTACCCCAACCAAGAACAAGAATAAAAAGCAAAAGGTTGCGGAAAAGGCAAACCCCAAGGAAGACCCATCTTTCGGTTGCGGTGAGATGGGTCATTGGAAACGAAACTGTCCGGTCTACCTTAAGGAGTTGAAGGAAAAGAGGGATGCGGGGCAATCCTCAGGTAATATATATATGGTATATATAGAGCTTAGTATTACTTCTTCTAATACGTGGGTATTAGACACTGGATGTGGAACTCACATTTGCAATTCTTTGCAGGGGTTCAAAAGAAGTAGCAAGCAAACGGGAACATCAAATCTCTTTATGGGTAATGGAGCCAAAGTGCAAGTGAAGGCTCAAGGAGACTTTGTATTAAAGCTTCCAAGTGGTTTGGAACTTATTTTGAACAATGTTTTGTATGCACCGGATTTATGTCGAAACATTATTTCAGTTTCCCGTTTAAAACAATATGGTTTTTATCTTAATTTTGTTAATGATGATATTCACGTTTATTTAGATAATGTATTCTATTTTAAGGCTTCGCCTTCAAATGGAATTTATGAATTGGTTCATGATGACACATCATCTAGTAGCTCAATATACCATACTAGCACCAAGAAACTCAAAAGGGATTTGAGTGATTCCTACATATGGCATTGCCGCCTTGGTCACATAAACAAGAATCGAATGCATACACTTCAAAAGAATGGCCTTTTGAAATCAAATGAACTAGACTCGTTTGATGTATGTGAATCTTGTTTACAAGGCAAAATGACTAAAGCACCTTTCAAAGGGACCTATGAAAGGGCTAAGGACTTATTGGGATTAATACATTCAGATGTATGTGGACCCTTTAAGCCCATAACTAGGAATGGTGAAAGATACTTCGTTACTTTCATTGATGACTTCAGTCGTTTCGGATGTAGTGACCCGAACTTTTCCATGTTTATATATATTAATTGAGATTGATATTTACATGATTAAATGTTTCCAACATGTTAAGCAATCAAACTTGTTAAGACTTGATTAATTGAAATAGGTTTCATATAGACAATTGACCACCCAAGTTGACCGGTGATTCACGAACGTTAAAACTTGTAAAAAAACTATATGATGACATATATATGGTTATATATATAGTTAACATGATATTATGATAAGTAAACATATCATTAATTATATTAACAATGAACTACATATGTAAAAACAAGACTACTAACTTAATGATTTTGAAACGAGACATATATGTAACGTTTATCGTTGTAACGACATTTAATGTATATATATCATATTAAGAGATATTCGCACATCATAATATCATGATAATATAATAATTTAAAATCTCTTTTGATATTATAAACATTGGGTTAACAACATTTAACAAGATCGTGAACCTAAAGGTTTCAAAACAACACTTACATGTAACGACTAACGATGACTTAACGACTCAGTTAAAATGTATATACATGTAGTGTTTTAATATGTATTTATACACTTTTGAAAGACTTCAATACACTTATCAAAATACTTCTACTTAACAAAAATGCTTACAATTACATTCTCGTTCAGTTTCATCAACAATTCTACTCGTATGCACCCGTATTCGTACTCGTACAATACACAGCTTTTAGATGTATGTACTATTGGTATATACACTCCAATGATCAGCTCTTAGCAGCCCATGTGAGTCACCTAACACATGTGGGAACCATCATTTGGCAACTAGCATGAAATATCTCATAAGATTACAAAAATATGAGTAATCATTCATGACTTATTTACATGAAAACAAAATTACATATCCTTTATATCTAATCCATACACCAACGACCAAAAACACCTACAAACACTTTCATTCTTCAATTTTCTTCATCTAATTGAACTCTCTCAAGTTCTATCTTCAAGTTCTAAGTGTTCTTCATAAATTCCAAAAGTTCTAGTTTCATAAAATCAAGAATACTTTCAAGTTTGCTAGCTCACTTCCAATCTTGTAAGGTGATCATCCAACCTCAAGAAATCTTTGTTTCTTACAGTAGGTTATCATTCTAATACAAGGTAATAATCATATTCAAACTTTGGTTCAATTTCTATAACTATAACAATCTTATTTCAAGTGATGATCTTACTTGAACTTGTTTTCGTGTCATGATTTTGCTTCAAGAACTTTGAGCCATCCAAGGATCCATTGAAGCTAGATCTATTTTTCTCTTTTCTAGTAGGTTCATCCAAGGAACTTAAGGTAGTAATGATGTTCATAACATCATTCGATTCATACATATAAAGCTATCTTATTCGAAGGTTTAAACTTGTAATCACTAGAACATAGTTTAGTTAATTCTAAACTTGTTCGCAAACAAAAGTTAATCCTTCTAACTTGACTTTTAAAATCAACTAAACACATGTTCTATATCTATATGATATGCTAACTTAATGATTTAAAACCTGGAAACACGAAAAACACCGTAAAACCGGATTTACGCCGTCGTAGTAACACCGCGGGCTGTTTTGGGTTAGTTAATTAAAAACTATGATAAACTTTGATTTAAAAGTTGTTATTCTGAGAAAATGATTTTTATTATGAACATGAAACTATATCCAAAAATTATGGTTAAACTCAAAGTGGAAGTATGTTTTCTAAAATGGTCATCTAGACGTCGTTCTTTCGACTGAAATGACTACCTTTACAAAAACGACTTGTAACTTATTTTTTCGAATAGAAACCTATACTTTTTTTGTTTAGATTCATAAAATAGAGTTCAATATGAAACCATAGCAATTTGATTCACTCAAAACGGATTTAAAATGAAGAAGTTATGGGTAAAACAAGATTGGATAATTTTCCTCATTTTAGCTACGTGAAAATTGGTAACAAATCTATTCCAACCATAACTTAATCAACTTGTATTATATATTATGTAATCTTGAGATACCATAGACACGTATACAATGTTTCGACCTATCATGTCGACACATCTATATATATTTCGGAACAACCATAGACACTCTATATGTGAATGTTGGAGTTAGCTATACAGGGTTGAGGTTGATTCCAAAATATATATAGTTTGAGTTGTGATCAATACTGAGATACGTATACACTGGGTCGTGGATTGATTCAAGATAATATTTATCGATTTATTTCTGTACATCTAACTGTGGACAACTAGTTGTAGGTTACTAACGAGGACAGCTGACTTAATAAACTTAAAACATCAAAATATATTAAAAGTGTTGTAAATATATTTTGAACATACTTTGATATATATGTATATATTGTTATAGGTTCGTGAATCAACCAGTGGCCAAGTCTTACTTCCCGACGAAGTAAAAATCTGTGAAAGTGAGTTATAGTCCCACTTTTAAAATCTAATATTTTTGGGATGAGAATACATGCAGGTTTTATAAATGATTTACAAAATAGACACAAGTACGTGAAACTACATTCTATGGTTGAATTATCGAAATCGAATATGCCCCTTTTTATTAAGTCTGGTAATCTAAGAATTAGGGAACAGACACCCTAATTGACGCGAATCCTAAAGATAGATCTATTGGGCCTAACAAACCCCATCCAAAGTACCGGATGCTTTAGTACTTCGAAATTTATATTATATCCGAAGGGTGTCCCGGAATGATGGGGATATTCTTATATATGCATCTTGTTATTGTCGGTTACCAGGTGTTCACCATATGAATGATTTTTATCTCTATGTATGGGATGTGTATTGAAATATGAAATCTTGTGGTCTATTGTTACGATTTGATATATATAGGTTAAACCTATAACTCACCAACATTTTTGTTGACGTTTCAAGCATGTTTATTCTCAGGTGATTATTAAGAGCTTCCGCTGTCGCATACTTAAATAAGGACAAGATTTGGAGTCCATGCTTGTATGATATTGTGTAAAAACTGCATTCAAGAAACTTATTTTGTTGTAACATATTTGTATTGTAAACCATTATGTAATGGTCGTGTGTAAACAGGATATTTTAGATTATCATTATTTGATGATCTACGTAAAGCTTTTTAAACCTTTATTGATGAAATAAAGGTTATGGTTTGTTTAAAAATGAATGCAGTCTTTGAAAAACGTCTCATATAGAGGTCAAAACCTCGCAACGAAATCAATTAATATGGAACGTTTTTAATCAATAAGAACGGGACATTTCAGTTGGTATCCGAGCGTTGGTCTTAGAGAACCAGAAAATTTGCATTAGTGTGTCTTATCGAGTTTGTTAGGATGCATTAGTGAGTCTGGACTTCGACCGTGTTTTCTTTAAAAATGATTGCTTAACATTTTTGTTGGAAACTATATATTTTTAACATATGAATATTATGTGATATATTAATCTCTTATATTATGTGATAGATGTCTACCTCTAGAACAAGTCCCATTGACTCACCTAATAATAATGAAGAGTCAAATGTAAATTGGAATGATTTGTGGACTGATTCACAAGTTCCCGAAGAGGAAACGGAAGAAGAGTCGGAACCGGAAGAAGAATCGGAACCGGAAGAAGAATCGGAACCGGATGAAGAAATAGAACCGGTGGGGGAAATAATAAAACGGTTAAGTAAAAGAAAATCCTCAACCAACCGACCAAAGTTAATTATGGTCAATGGTGTTTCCGCCAAGGAAGCAAAATATTGGGAGGATTACCAATTCTCCGATGAATCGGATTCCGACGAAAATTCCGATGATGTTATAGAAATTACCCCAACTGAATTTAAAAAGGCAAAAGAAAATAATAAGGGAAAGGGCATAAAAATAGAGAAATCTAATTCCAACCCCGATGAACTTTATATGTATCGTCAACCCCCGAAGTCCTTAAGTTGTAACAATGACCCGGGAACCTCTAAACCACCAGGTTTTTCTAAACCAATGTGGACAACGACGGCTCGTATTAGGGGAACATCATATATCCCTAGAAACTTGGCAAAACGAACCAAAACCGAAGAAGAAGAAACGAGCGAGTCGGAATAAGATAGTTGTATTCGTGTGGTGTAATATATGGAATATAGTGTTCTTATGCTTTATGATATATGTAAAAATTGCTTGTATTAATAAGTATTTTTTTTATGAATCTAACTCTTGTCTATTTTACAGTTTAAAAACACAAAATGGATAGACAACCCAATATTTTAAGAGACCTACCCGGAGACATGATTGATGAAATCTTGTCTAGAGTCGGCCAGAATTCTTCGGCACAACTATTTAAGGCGAGATCAGTTTGTAAGACATTTGAAGAACGTTCCAAGAATGTCTTGGTTTATAAGAGACTTTCGTTTGAAAGATGGGGGATATCACATTGGGAAACCCATAAGTTACGATGTGTTTACTTTGACGCATATATTGCGGGGAACCCAAATGCTATTTTACGCAACGGGTTAAGAAATTATTTTGACTCAATATATCCGAATATTGGACTTCGTGATTTAGAAAAAGCGGCTAACATGCAACATAAAGAAGCATGTTATGCTTACGGATTAGTAATGTTCGCTTCTCACCAAAGTGAGAACAAGAACATCGGGCTACAACTATTAAACAAAACGTTTCCACAAGTGACGGAGTCGGTAATTGGGGTAAGAAATGAGGTTTTTAGATTATTACGGGACTGTTGGACATTACGTAACCCTCGTCCCTTTGATGACGTTACAACACGCTGTCTTATCAACGGCCATAACGGTTATGTTGCACAAGACCAAGGATGGGAAGTAGTCCTAGTAAAACCAGAATGCATGACTTGTTTCTGGACGTATGAATTACGTGTCTTTATTGCCTTTGCTGAACGACTTGTGTACTAGCTAGAATTGTCTTCACAACTATCTTGTATCAAAGTTATTGTGTGCTATATTTCATGCTTTATGTAAAATAAGCGGTATTGTAAGTTTGTAAAATATTGTATAAAAGTTTGAACGCGAAATATTATTATAATCAGTTTTTCATATAGAATTGTAGTAGTTGAATTGTATATTAGCTACTAAGTATGAACTTAACGGGTAGGTACTACCCGAATTTAAACTTATAAAACGCTAATATGAAGAAAAAGCTTTTATAAATGAGTTCATATTATGCTACGAAATACTATTAACTACTCTTAATATTCTGTATGATTAACTTGTTCCATTTAACTATTTTGAAGGAAATGGCACCGACTACTCGACACACCGTGAATATGAATGAAGAGGAATTCCGTACTTTTCTAGCTTCAAACATAGCCGCAGTACAGGCTGCGCTACATACCAACAATAACCTTGGATCTAGCAGTACAGGAAATCGTGTAGGATGCACCTACAAAGAATTCACTGCCTGCAAACCTTTGGAATTTGATGGAACCGAAGGACCGATCGGATTGAAACGGTGGACCGAGAAGGTTGAATCGGTGTTTGCCATAAGTAAGTGTACTGAAGAGGACAAAGTGAAGTACGCTACGCATACCTTCATAGGTTCTGCGTTAACATGGTGGAATACCTATCTAGAGCAAGTGGGACAAGATGATGCGTACGCACTACCGTGGTCAGCATTCAAGCACTTGATGAACGAGAAGTACCGTCCCAGAACCGAGGTCAATAAGCTCAAGACAGAACTTAGAGGGTTACGAACCTAAGGATTTGATATTACCACGTACGAAAGACGATTCACAGAATTGTGCCTATTGTGTCCGGGAGCATTCGAAGATGAGGAAGAGAAGATCGACGCGTTTGTGAAAGGATTACCGGAAAGAATCCAAGAAGATATAAGTTCACACGAGCCCGCCTCCATACAACAGGCATGTAGAATGGCTCACAAACTAGTGAACCAGATTGAAGAAAGAATTAAAGAACAGACTGCTGAAGAGGCCAATGTGAAGCAAGTCAAAAGAAAGTGGGAGGAAAACGGTGATAAGAATCACCAATACAACAACAACAGCAATTACAACAATAATCGCAACAATTATCCCAACAATCGCAACATCAATCGCAACTACAACAAACGGCCCAACAACAACAACAACAACAACAACCACAGCAACTACAACAATCATCCCAACAACAATAATAACCGCAACAACAACAACAATCAGAAGCAACTATGCCAAAGGTGTGAAAAGAATCACTCGGGGTTCTGCACCAAATTTTGCAACAAGTGTAAAAGAAATGGTCATAGCGCGGCGAAGTGTGAGGTCTACGGACCAGGGGTTAATAGAACGAAAGGAACAAATGGTGTCGGAACGAGTAATGGCGGAGCAAGTAGTGTCGGAGCAAGTTATGCCAATGTAGTTTGTTATAAATGTGGAAAACCAGGCCACATTATTAGAAATTGCCCGAACCAGGAGAACACGAATGGACAAGGCCGTGGAAGAGTTTTCAATATTAATGCGGTAGAGGCACAGGAAGACCCGGAGCTTGTTACGGGTACGTTTCTTATTGACAATAAATCTGCTTACGTTTTATTTGATTCGGGTGCGGATAGAAGCTATATGAGTAGAGATTTTTGTGCTAAATTAAGTTGTCCATTGACGCCTTTGGATAGTAAATTTTTACTCGAATTAGCAAATGGTAAATTAATTTCAGCAGATAATATATGTCGGAATCGAGAAATTAAACTGGTTAGCGAAACATTTAAGATTGATTTGATACCAGTAGAGTTAGGGAGTTTTGATGTGATAATCGGTATGGACTGGTTGAAAGAAGTGAAAGCGGAGATCGTTTGTTACAAAAATGCAATTCGCATTATACGAGAAAAAGGAAAACCCTTAATGGTGTACGGAGAAAAGGGCAACACGAAGCTACATCTTATTATTAATTTGAAGGCACAAAAACTAATAAGAAAAGGTTGCTATGCTGTTCTAGCACACGTCGAGAAAGTACAAACTGAAGAAAAGAGCATCAATGATGTTCCCATTGCAAAAGAATTTCCCGATGTATTTCCGAAAGAATTACCGGGATTACCCCCATATCGATCCGTTGAATTTCAAATAGATCTTGTACCAGGAGCTGCACCAATAGCTCGTGCTCCTTACAGACTCGCACCCAGCGAGATGAAAGAACTGCAAAGCCAATTACAAGAACTTTTAGAGTGTGGTTTCATTCGACCAAGCACATCACCGTGGGGAGCTCCTGTTTTGTTTGTCAAGAAGAAAGATGGTACATTCAGGTTGTGTATCGACTACCGAGAGTTGAACAAACTTACCATCAAGAACCGCTACCCACTACCGAGAATCGACGACTTATTTGATCAACTACAAGGCTCGTCTGTTTATTCAAAGATTGACTTACGTTCCGGGTATCATCAAATGCGGGTGAAAGAAGATGATATTCCAAAGACTGCTTTCAGAACACGTTACGGTCATTACGAGTTTATGGTCATGCCGTTTGGTTTAACTAATGCACCAGCTGTGTTCATGGACCTTATGAACCGAGTGTGTGGACCATACCTTGACAAGTTTGTCATTGTTTTCATTGATGACATACTTATTTACTCAAAGAATGACCAAGAACACGGTGAACATTTGAGAAAGGTGTTAGAAGTATTGAGGAAGGAAGAATTGTACGCTAAGTTTTCAAAGTGTGCATTTTGGTTGGAAGAAGTTCAATTCCTCGGTCACATAGTGAACAAAGAAGGTATTAAGGTGGATCCGGAAAAGATAGAAACTGTTGAAAAGTGGGAAACCCCGAAAACTCCGAAACACATACGCCAGTTTTTAGGACTAGCTGGTTACTACAGAAGGTTCATCCAAGACTTTTCCAGAATAGCAAAACCCTTGACTGCATTAACGCATAAAGGGAAGAAATATGAATGGAATGATGAACAAGAGAAAGCGTTTCAGTTATTGAAGAAAAAGCTAACTACGGCACCTATATTGTCATTGCCTGAAGGGAATGATGATTTTGTGATTTATTGTGACGCATCAAAGCAAGGTCTCGGTTGTGTATTAATGCAACGAACGAAGGTGATTGCTTATGCGTCTAGACAATTGAAGATTCACGAACAAAATTATACGACGCATGATTTGGAATTAGGCGCGGTTGTTTTTGCATTAAAGACTTGGAGGCACTACTTATATGGGGTCAAAAGTATTATATATACCGACCACAAAAGTCTTCAACACATATTTAATCAGAAACAACTGAATATGAGGCAGCGTAGGTGGATTGAATTATTGAATGATTACGATTTTGAGATTCGTTACCACCCGGGGAAGGCAAATGTGGTAGCCGATGCCTTGAGCAGGAAGGATAGAGAACCCATTCGAGTAAAATCTATGAATATAATGATTCATAATAACATTACTACTCAAATAAAGGAGGCGCAACAAGGAGTTTTAAAAGAAGGAAATTTAAAGGATGAAATACCCAAAGGATCGGAGAAGCATCTTAATATTCGGGAAGACGGAACCCGGTATAGGGCTGAAAGGATTTGGGTACCAAAATTTGGAGATATGAGAGAAATGGTACTTAGAGAAGCTCATAAAACCAGATACTCAATACATCCTGGAACGGGGAAGATGTACAAGGATCTCAAGAAACATTTTTGGTGGCCGGGTATGAAAGCCGATGTTGCTAAATACGTAGGAGAATGTTTGACGTGTTCTAAGGTCAAAGCTGAGCATCAGAAACCATCAGGTCTACTTCAACAACCCGAAATCCCGGAATGGAAATGGGAAAACATTACCATGGATTTCATCACTAAATTGCCAAGGACTGCAAGTGGTTTTGATACTATTTGGGTAATAGTTGATCGTCTCACCAAATCAGCACACTTCCTACCAATAAGAGAAGATGACAAGATGGAGAAGTTAGCACGACTGTATTTGAAGGAAGTCGTCTCCAGACATGGAATACCAATCTCTATTATCTCTGATAGGGATGGCAGATTTATTTCAAGATTCTGGCAGACATTACAGCAAGCATTAGGAACTCGTCTAGACATGAGTACTGCCTATCATCCACAAACTGATGGGCAGAGCGAAAGGACGATACAAACGCTTGAAGACATGCTACGAGCATGTGTTATTGATTTCGGAAACAGTTGGGATCGACATCTACCGTTAGCAGAATTTTCCTACAACAACAGCTACCATTCAAGCATTGAGATGGCGCCGTTTGAAGCACTTTATGGTAGAAAGTGCAGGTCTCCGATTTGTTGGAGTGAGGTGGGGGATAGACAGATTACGGGTCCGGAGATTATACAAGAAACTACCGAGAAGATCATCCAAATTCAACAACGGTTGAAAACCGCCCAAAGTCGACAAAAGAGCTACGCTGACATTAAAAGAAAAGATATAGAATTTGAAATTGGAGAGATGGTCATGCTTAAAGTTTCACCTTGGAAAGGCGTTGTTCGATTTGGTAAACGAGGGAAATTAAATCCAAGGTATATTGGACCATTCAAGATTATTGATCGTGTCGGACCAGTAGCTTACCGACTTGAGTTACCTCAACAACTCGCGGCTGTACATAACACTTTCCACGTCTCGAATTTGAAGAAATGTTTTGCTAAAGAAGATCTCACTATTCCGTTAGATGAAATCCAAATCAACGAAAAACTCCAATTCATCGAAGAACCCGTCGAAATAATGGATCGTGAGGTTAAAAGACTTAAGCAAAACAAGATACCAATTGTTAAGGTTCGATGGAATGCTCGTAGAGGACCCGAGTTCACCTGGGAGCGTGAAGATCAGATGAAGAAGAAATACCCGCATCTATTTCCAGAAGATTCGTCAACACCTTCAACAGCTTAAAATTTCGGGACGAAATTTATTTAACGGGTAGGTACTGTAGTGACCCGAACTTTTCCATGTTTATATATATTAATTGAGATTGATATTTACATGATTAAATGTTTCCAACATGTTAAGCAATCAAACTTGTTAAGACTTGATTAATTGAAATAGGTTTCATATAGACAATTGACCACCCAAGTTGACCGGTGATTCACGAACGTTAAAACTTGTAAAAAAACTATATGATGACATATATATGGTTATATATATAGTTAACATGATATTATGATAAGTAAACATATCATTAATTATATTAACAATGAACTACATATGTAAAAACAAGACTACTAACTTAATGATTTTGAAACGAGACATATATGTAACGTTTATCGTTGTAACGACATTTAATGTATATATATCATATTAAGAGATATTCGCACATCATAATATCATGATAATATAATAATTTAAAATCTCTTTTGATATTATAAACATTGGGTTAACAACATTTAACAAGATCGTGAACCTAAAGGTTTCAAAACAACACTTACATGTAACGACTAACGATGACTTAACGACTCAGTTAAAATGTATATACATGTAGTGTTTTAATATGTATTTATACACTTTTGAAAGACTTCAATACACTTATCAAAATACTTCTACTTAACAAAAATGCTTACAATTACATTCTCGTTCAGTTTCATCAACAATTCTACTCGTATGCACCCGTATTCGTACTCGTACAATACACAGCTTTTAGATGTATGTACTATTGGTATATACACTCCAATGATCAGCTCTTAGCAGCCCATGTGAGTCACCTAACACATGTGGGAACCATCATTTGGCAACTAGCATGAAATATCTCATAAGATTACAAAAATATGAGTAATCATTCATGACTTATTTACATGAAAACAAAATTACATATCCTTTATATCTAATCCATACACCAACGACCAAAAACACCTACAAACACTTTCATTCTTCAATTTTCTTCATCTAATTGAACTCTCTCAAGTTCTATCTTCAAGTTCTAAGTGTTCTTCATAAATTCCAAAAGTTCTAGTTTCATAAAATCAAGAATACTTTCAAGTTTGCTAGCTCACTTCCAATCTTGTAAGGTGATCATCCAACCTCAAGAAATCTTTGTTTCTTACAGTAGGTTATCATTCTAATACAAGGTAATAATCATATTCAAACTTTGGTTCAATTTCTATAACTATAACAATCTTATTTCAAGTGATGATCTTACTTGAACTTGTTTTCGTGTCATGATTTTGCTTCAAGAACTTTGAGCCATCCAAGGATCCATTGAAGCTAGATCTATTTTTCTCTTTTCCAGTAGGTTCATCCAAGGAACTTAAGGTAGTAATGATGTTCATAACATCATTCGATTCATACATATAAAGCTATCTTATTCGAAGGTTTAAACTTGTAATCACTAGAACATAGTTTAGTTAATTCTAAACTTGTTCGCAAACAAAAGTTAATCCTTCTAACTTGACTTTTAAAATCAACTAAACACATGTTCTATATCTATATGATATGCTAACTTAATGATTTAAAACCTGGAAACACGAAAAACACCGTAAAACCGGATTTACGCCGTCGTAGTAACACCGCGGGCTGTTTTGGGTTAGTTAATTAAAAACTATGATAAACTTTGATTTAAAAGTTGTTATTCTGAGAAAATGATTTTTATTATGAACATGAAACTATATCCAAAAATTATGGTTAAACTCAAAGTGGAAGTATGTTTTCTAAAATGGTCATCTAGACGTCGTTCTTTCGACTGAAATGACTACCTTTACAAAAACGACTTGTAACTTATTTTTTCGACTAGAAACCTATACTTTTTTTGTTTAGATTCATAAAATAGAGTTCAATATGAAACCATAGCAATTTGATTCACTCAAAACGGATTTAAAATGAAGAAGTTATGGGTAAAACAAGATTGGATAATTTTCCTCATTTTAGCTACGTGAAAATTGGTAACAAATCTATTCCAACCATAACTTAATCAACTTGTATTATATATTATGTAATCTTGAGATACCATAGACACGTATACAATGTTTCGACCTATCATGTCGACACATCTATATATATTTCGGAACAACCATAGACACTCTATATGTGAATGTTGGAGTTAGCTATACAGGGTTGAGGTTGATTCCAAAATATATATAGTTTGAGTTGTGATCAATACTGAGATACGTATACACTGGGTCGTGGATTGATTCAAGATAATATTTATCGATTTATTTCTGTACATCTAACTGTGGACAACTAGTTGTAGGTTACTAACGAGGACAGCTGACTTAATAAACTTAAAACATCAAAATATATTAAAAGTGTTGTAAATATATTTTGAACATACTTTGATATATATGTATATATTGTTATAGGTTCGTGAATCAACCAGTGGCCAAGTCTTACTTCCCGACGAAGTAAAAATCTGTGAAAGTGAGTTATAGTCCCACTTTTAAAATCTAATATTTTTGGGATGAGAATACATGCAGGTTTTATAAATGATTTACAAAATAGACACAAGTACGTGAAACTACATTCTATGGTTGAATTATCGAAATCGAATATGCCCCTTTTTATTAAGTCTGGTAATCTAAGAATTAGGGAACAGACACCCTAATTGACGCGAATCCTAAAGATAGATCTATTGGGCCTAACAAACCCCATCCAAAGTACCGGATGCTTTAGTACTTCGAAATTTATATCATATCCGAAGGGTGTCCCGGAATGATGGGGATATTCTTATATATGCATCTTGTTATTGTCGGTTACCAGGTGTTCACCATATGAATGATTTTTATCTCTATGTATGGGATGTGTATTGAAATATGAAATCTTGTGGTCTATTGTTACGATTTGATATATATAGGTTAAACCTATAACTCACCAACATTTTTGTTGACGTTTCAAGCATGTTTATTCTCAGGTGATTATTAAGAGCTTCCGCTGTCGCATACTTAAATAAGGACAAGATTTGGAGTCCATGCTTGTATGATATTGTGTAAAAACTGCATTCAAGAAACTTATTTTGTTGTAACATATTTGTATTGTAAACCATTATGTAATGGTCGTGTGTAAACAGGATATTTTAGATTATCATTATTTGATGATCTACGTAAAGCTTTTTAAACCTTTATTGATGAAATAAAGGTTATGGTTTGTTTAAAAATGAATGCAGTCTTTGAAAAACGTCTCATATAGAGGTCAAAACCTCGCAACGAAATCAATTAATATGGAACGTTTTTAATCAATAAGAACGGGACATTTCATCGGATATGTCTACTAGTTAAGACATAAGGACGAAACTTTTGAAGCATTCAAAGAGTATCAAAGTGAAGTACAAAATCAACTCAATAAGACAATCAAGGTACTTCGTACCGATAGAGGAGGTGAATACCTAAGTGATGCTTTCCAAGATCATCTTAGAAGTTGTGGGATTATCTCGCAACTCACTCCTCCTGGAACACCCCAACTGAATGGAGTTTCCGAAAGGAGGAACCGAACCCTAATGGATATGGTTCGATCTATGATGGCTAGAAGCTCATTACCTCTATCATTTTGGGGTTATTGTCTATGCTCCGCGGCTCGTATTTTAAATATGGCCCCAACCAAGAAAGTGGAACGAACACCTCATGAGATCTGGTTTGGAAAACCTCCATCTCTATCATACTTAAAGGTATGGGGATGTGAAGCTTACCCTAAGCGTTACGTCCCTAATAAGTTGAATGCTCGATCCACGAAGTGTATCTTCAAAGGATATCCCAAGAATGATATAGGATATTATTTCTATGATCCATCCGAGCAGAATGTATTTGTTGCTCGGAAGGCGGAATTCCTTGAAACTAAGTTCCTAATGGAAGGAAATAGTGAAAGGAAGATAGATCTTGAGGAGGTTCAAGATCAAGTAGATGATACACAATTGGTTGACACTAGCACTCAACATGAAAATGTTGAGAATGATCAAATGGATGATCAAAATACACAAGACGTTCGCAGATCTGGTAGGATTAGTAATCCTCCTGAGAGATATGGGTTTCTCATGGATGGTTGCTATGTGGTTGATTTGGATGAACCAATAAACTACCAAGATGCTTTATCAAGGATTGATAAAGATAAATGGCAGGAAGCCATGAACGCTGAGATGCAATCCATGTATGACAACCAAGTTTGGGAACTTGTTACACAACCTGCTGGCTCAAGGCTAGTTGATTGTAAATGGCTTTTCAAAATGAAAACCGACATACATGGAAACTTGGATACATATAAAGCTAGACTTGTAGCAAAAGGTTTCACTCAAACTCAAGGGGTTGACTATGATGAAACTTTTTCGCCTGTGGCAATGCTAAAGTCTATTAGGATATTACTTGCCATTGCTGCTCATTATGATTATGAAATATGGCAAATGGATGTCAAGACCGCTTTCCTAAATGGACATCTTGAGGAAGATGTCTATATGGTTCAGCCTGAGGGTTTTGTTGATCCGAAATATCCTAAAAAGGTATGCAAGTTAAAGAAGTCAATCTACGGATTGAAACAAGCATCTAGAATGTGGAATCATCGTTTTAATGAGGAGGCCAAGAAATTTGGCTTCATTAAAAATGGTGATGAAGCTTGTGTATACAAGAAAGCTAGTGGGAGCACTATCATGTTCCTTGTACTATATGTGGATGATATATTGTTATTTGGAAATGATATTCCGGCAATGCAAGGTGTTAAAACTTGGTTAAGCAAATGCTTCTCCATTAAGGATCTTGGAGAAGCACAATACGTTTTGGGGATTGGGATCTACAGGGATAGATCCAAGAAACTGATAGGTTTAAATCAAAGTGCATACATTGAAAAGATCTTGAAAAGGTTCAAGATGGAGAACTCTAAGAAAGGTTTGGTACCTATTCAAAGAGGAACACTCCTTAGTTCTGTGACAACCCGGAAATTTCCAACCAAATTTAAACTTTAATCTTTATATGTTTCCGACACAATAAGCAATATTTGTTAAGTTAAATTTCAAGAATTTTAAACTATGTTCATACATTCATTCAACTTCGACCAAGTTCCAACGATTCACGAACCATTAAACGAATATGATTATATATGTATATGTGTATATATATTATAACTTGAAACGTAAATGAAATATTATATTAAATACTTTATATGATTGTATCTGTTTCAAAATGTTTATCAATGGAATTAGAAGATAAGATCAACTGATTGAATTATCAGATATATTAAATTATGATTACAAGTCTCTGTTGAAAGGCCCACGTTGATTTGAGAAATCTTTCCATTTTAACAATATTCGGAAAATGGTAAAGTAATTTATAAATAAGAACAAATTGTCAATCATTGAGAACTAGACAAAGGATAGTGGAAGATTGAATCTCATAAAGACTCGATTGATCTATTTAGTTTCAAACGTACAAAAATGTTTTCAGTTTAAAAAGAACTTTATTATTAAAACGTATATAACTTTTATAAATATCTAGAACCACTTTTGACAACTCATTACTTAACTAGTATGATAAAGATAACGATATTTATATTTTATTTTATTAAATATATATATATATAACGATCTAAATTAATATTATATATATTTATACGCGTATAATACGTACATAGTTTTATACTTTTACTATACTTAAACTTTACCTTTACTTTATTTTTACTTTACTTTAACTTTAATAATTCACTTTAATAATTCATACTTTAATAATTTATACTTTAATAATTCACTTTAATAATTCATACTTTAATAATTCACTTTAATAATTCATACTTTAATAATTCACTTTAATAATTCATACTTTAATAATTCATTTTAATAATTCAAAAATCTATTATTAATAGAATTCAATAGGTTTCATTATTTCATAGAAACTTGAAAATATTTTTCTCTAAACTCTCTCAATCGATTTACATATATATATTTACTCCGTATTATTTCAAGATATTATTAGTATACATAAAATATTACGACGGAGTGTTGTCTGAGTGATTTCGAAATTGTTTTTCGAGTAGGATAGGATTAAGGAAATTATGGGTTATAGCTATAGAGGTGATTGAGTATGGTTCATGGGTATGCTCGTGAGGTCAATATAGTGTTTATCATTTCCGTTGCGTCTACGTACCTTTCCTGCAATATTGAATCTCAATATTGATACGTGAGTACTCATAATTTAACTTTTACATACTAATAGTGTATCCTTGACTAGTGCTCGAGTATTTAGGATTATGCATGCTTGTACTTTTGATATTGCCCTTAGACAGGTTAGGTTGAATCTTGAATTAGTTACACTTGCGGTTGAGATAAGGTATAAGATATGCATGTCCTTGGAAAGCTAGCGAAAAATTAAGAACTTTTCCTTTAGATATCGAATGGTTTCGATGAACGGATTAGAAGTTATAATCAATTGAATTTTCGATATTTTTATTAAAAATGATTATTATTATCGTCGTTTTTATCGTCGTTCTAGTTTTATCTTATTATTATCATTATTATTATCTTTATCAATAAAAGGGATTTATCATTAAAAATTGTTTTCTTTATTACTATCGTTATTATCGTTAAAGTTATAATTAGTATTATTATTATTATTATCCCATTATCATTATCATTATTATTATTATTATTATTATTATTAGTATTATTATTATTATTATTATTATTATCATTATTAATATATATATATATATATATCATTATTTAAAAATGGTTATTGTTATTGTTATTATTATTATTACTATATTATCATTAAGATAATTATTAGTATTATCGTTAATAATATTATAGTAACTATCATTATTAATATTAGTGCAATTAAAACAAATAATTGTAACACCTAAATATTTTGATTACTATTATTATCATTATTATGAACACGATATAAAAGACGATTAAAAGCTGTTAAACGAAACGATTAGGAAATAATGAGTAAGAGTATCATGATGAAATTAAAATATTATAAGATATTAATTTAGATAAAATTATCGTTCTTATTATTTTTATCATTACTATTATTATTAAAAGTATCGTTAGTATTAAAACTATCATTTTAACAAAAATTATCATTTTAATAGAAATGTCATTGTTACTATAAAATATCATTATTATTATTATTTTTAAATAGAATTATTATTTTAAAGATAATATTAAAAATTATCGTAAATATTAAAGTTATCATAATTAGAATTATCGTTTTATCATAATGTCATCTTAGTAATTATAAATATTGATATTTTTATAATAATTATTATTATTACAAAATAATACAACTTTTACTTACTATCATTATAGATATTATTTTATCAAATAAATATGTGATACAAACATATTTTACTACGTGTAATAACTTACTTTAATAATACCTATCATATTATCTTTATGATATTAAATGAACCCTATAAATTTTATTACTTAATATATATAAAAGTATATTTGATTATATAAATTTAATATAAAATTTTATTTATTAATAAATAAATTATATTATTTACTCTAATAAATCTTTTTAAAATATTTAAAAATATAAAACGACGATATTTAAACTATATATTAATCATGTATAGATTTCTAGAAATTATTTTGAGTCAAATTTACTTTTGTTGACTTTTGCATATTAGTCTCGAGCATTAGGATTGTGGTACACTATGACTTGACCTAATTTGTTAGACAAATATTGACCAACATATAAATATATATAATTAATTTAGGTTCGTGAATCCGAGGCCAACCTTGCACTTGTTCAATGACGTTATATGTATTTTTACTACGAAATACAGTATGGTGAGTTTCATTTGCCTTTTTACCTTTTATATTTTTGGGCTGGGAATACATGCGCAACTTTTATAAATGTTTTACGAAATAGACACAAGTACGTGAAACTACATTCTATGGTTGAATTATCGAAATCGAATATGCCCCTTTTTATTAAGTCTGGTAATCTAAGAATTAGGGAACACACACCCTAATTGACGCGAATCCTAAAGATAGATCTATTGGGCCTAACAAACCCCATCCAAAGTACCGGATGCTTTAGTACTTCGAAATTTATATCATGTCCGAAGGAGGATCCCGGAATGATAGGGGATATTCTTATATGTATCTAGTTAATGTCGGTTACCAGGTGTTCACCATATGAATGATTATTTTTGTCTCTATGCATGGGACGTATATTTATGAGAACTGAAAATGAAATTCTTGTGGTCTATTAAAATGATGGAAATAAATGATTATGATAAACTAATGAACTCACCAACCTTTTGGTTGACACTTTAAAGCATGTTTATTCTCAGGTGTTAAAGAAATCTTCCGCTGTGCATTTGCTCATTTTAAAGATATTATTTGGAGTCTTTCATAGCATATTTTGAAGAACGTTGCATTCGAGTCATTGAGTTCATCAAAGATTATTATTAAATCAATTTATAGTTGGATAGTGGATATTATGAAATGGTATGCATGCCTGTCAATTTTCGATGTAAAGAAAGTTTGTCTTTTAAAAACGAATGCAATGTTTGTAAAATGTATCATATAGAGGTCAAATACCTCGCAATGTAATCAACTATTGTGAATCGTTTATAATGTATATGAACGGGTCCTTTCAGTTGGTATCAGAGCGGTGGTCTTAGCGAACCAGGTCTGCATTAGTGTGTCTAACTGATAAGTCGATAGGATGCATTAGTGAGTCTGGACTTCGACCGTATCTGCATGTCAAAAGTTTTGCTTATCATTTTGTGTCGAAAATTAACTACTTATTGAAATGTCCCGTTCTTATTGATTAAAAACGTTCCATATTAATTGATTTCGTTGCGAGGTTTTGACCTCTATATGAGACGTTTTTCAAAGACTGCATTCATTTTTAAAACAAACCATAACCTTTATTTCATAAATAAAGGTTTAAAAAGCTTTACGAAGATTATCAAATAATGATAATCTAAAACATCCTGTTTACACACGACCATTACATAATGGTTTACAATACAAATATGTTACATCGAAATCAGTTTCTTGAATGCAGTTTTTACACAATATCATACAAACATGGACTCCAAATCTTGTCCTTATTTTAGTATGCAACAGCGGAAGCTCTTAATATTCACCTGAGAATAAACATGCTTTAAACGTCAACAAAAATGTTGGTGAGTTATAGGTTTAACCTATATATATCAAATCGTAACAATAGACCACAAGATTTCATATTTCAATACACATCCCATACATAGAGATAAAAATCATTCATATGGTGAACACCTGGTAACCGACAATAACAAGATGCATATATAAAAATATCCCCATCATTCCGGGACACCCTTCGGATATGATATAAATTTCGAAGTACTAAAGCATCCGGTACTTTGGATGGGGTTTGTTAGGCCCAATAGATCTATCTTTAGGATTCGCGTCAATTAGGGTGTCTGTTCCCTAATTCTTAGATTACCAGACTTAATAAAAAGGGGCATATTCGATTTCGATAATTCAACCATAGAATGTAGTTTCACGTACTTGTGTCTATTTTGTAAATCATTTATAAAACCTGCATGTATTCTCATCCCAAAAATATTAGATTTTAAAAGTGGGACTATAACTCACTTTCACAGATTTTTACTTCGTCGGGAAGTAAGACTTGGCCACTGTTGATTCACGAACCTATAATAATATATACATATATATTAAAGTATGTTCAAAATATATTTACAACACTTTTAATATATTTTTGTAACAACCCAAACCAAACCACGTCAAAACCCCGTTAATTTTTACAACATAAAAAAAATTTTCTGGTGCAGTTCATCCGCGCGGCGCGCCAGGTGGGCGCGCGGCGCGCCAAATCACCTGGACAGCCCGCTGTCCCCGGAAGTCAATTTAACGAAAATGTTTGACTAGTTCCCGACACATTTAGCCAAAACGCTTTTAACCGTACATTAATATATGTAAAACTAGCACATAACTAAGGTTTGAGCGAGTTTTACAAAGTGGGGCCCACACGTGCCCAAATTACCCCTTAAGTATAAAAATACAATTTTAAACCATAAGACTCTTAATACAAAACAAAGCCGAGCATGGCGATTGGGGACACGCTACCCAATCCTAATAAATCCAAAAGCAAGCCTTCTACGCAAACTATGCAAGTCCTCAAATCCTCGCGCTTACCCGAGCCACCATCCGCATGCAATCTATAAAAAGAGTCAACAACGAGAGGGTAAGCTAACGCTTAGTGAATGATAATATACTACATACATATATATGTATAAAATGAATACGCCACACAAACAAATACCGCATACCGTAGCATCCAAATATAAAGCAACTACACTAAGCATACCGTACAATCTCTAAGCATCAAGCTAAAGGTACAACAACAAATATGAGTCCACCAACGACAAAGTGAACATCTCCAAATAGCTACACCCGGAGGGTTAGCTACAACACAACAATACATTAATATATATAACAATATAAACGAACAAGGTTAACACCTTAACCCAATACCGAGAACCAAATACCACAATGAAGATTGGCCGAACTACACGAGCCTTAGTAATCCGAAACCACACGAGATTACTATCTTCACAACATCGAGGTTGGCCGAACTACACGAGCCTTAGTAATCCGAAACCACACGAGATTACTACCTCAATAAGATGACCGAACTACACGAGTCACCATGAATCCGAACTACACGAGATTCATTCGATAAGATGACCGAAACCACACGCGTCATCGTGAATCCGAAACTACACGCGATTCAATTCTCCAACTCAAACCCACGGTCACGGGATTATAAAATCCACCACATCGGGGCCACAACATCCAAATCACAATCACGTGTGATAATGTACACACGAACGTGTACTTCGCCAAAGATGGTCAACCAAAACGCACAACCGTGCCAATTGGACTTATACAAAAGTCCATCAAGTCCACCTACATGTGAAGTGAGCTCTATAGCCGAAAATCACTTCACCCGACCCGCACCCATCCTACACATACATATGCACATAGGATAATATCACTCACCTTGAAGTCTTGAAGAAAGCTTCCAAGTAATCCGCAACTCGCCAATGGAAAATACCTATTCCATTATCACAATTACAACAATACAATTAGGATGGATTTACAAACCAACCCAATTCAACACTTAGTGCAATTTCGACCCAATTGCACTTCCAAGCACAAACCGTGCCCGAACTAACCAATAATCACTAACACAAGTGAGAATGGTCCTAATAAGCCAATTAAACCCGAACTCAAGTGTCAAACACGTGTCATACCCATTTAGACACTTAAACCCTAATTTTGACCCATAAAGGTCAAAATCTCGTCCTTTATAAGTTTTGACACCAAAACACATTTAACTCGGTTTTATACTTCAACTTAATCCATTTTAAGTTTATAAACCTCATTAAGTCACCAAATGGGTCATAATCACAACCAAACCCTAATTTGACCCAAAGTCACAATTAGTCAACCAAATACCCTAAATGGTTTCCAATACTTCCATAATCACTAATCCAAGTGATAAATCCCAAGATTAAAGCCTAATCAAGGCCAAATCGTCAATCAACCCAAAACCCGCCAAGTGACAAGAATAACTAGTCACCATAAACCCATTTCATCATCTAAGAGGTTTTACAACTAATTAACTCAAAACCCTAACTTGAATATCAAATTAAATAATTGAAATTCGGAGTTTGAGCTTACCAATACTATCACCGTGTAGCCGAGAACGAAAGGAACAACTTTAAAACCCGAGACTTAGAACGATTCGAGCTTCTTCCTCACCAAAACCTCCAATCTCTCTCTAAACTCTTACTCTCTCTCTAAAATGGATGAAGATGATGAGTGGATGTGAATGGGATCCAAAACTGATCCAAACTAGCTCATAAGCCTCACAAATCCGGCCTCAAGTGAAATTACCCATTTGCCCTTCATTTAAACCAATTAAAAACAAGGGATTCTGTCAGCAGCAAACGGCGCGGCGCGCCGAATCCCCGCGCGGCGCGCGACATAACAGAAACAGATTCTTTTGCATTTTAAACTTTATATAAATAATCCGCGAAACCCAATCTCGAACGTCTTAATACACAAACAAGCAAGATAAATATTCGGGTCTTACAACTCTCCCCCACTTAAACTCGATCACGTCCTCGTGATCCTCATCACTTAACCAAGTGGACCTCACCCTACGGTCCTCGACATAAGTCCCAATCCGACTTTCCTAAGCAATTCCTTCCCAACGAATCGCCTTCCACAACTAAATCGTCACCCGCGATTTATTCAAATCACCATCCGAGCGCTAAAACCATGCTCATTCCCTAACATCGGGAAAACTCAACCAATCTCATACCGAGATATCAATCCCTTAGCGTACTATTACCGAGTACAACGCTACAAGCAACCAAGTCTCAACCTAAGGTCAACAACCCAAAACGATGAAGAACGAACCAAACGAATCCTTACGGACAACACCAACCACTAACATCCCTTGTAGTGCGCAATACGACCAAAGCGCAACTACCGTAACATCATAACAAACGGCTAAAACCGATAACGTCCAAAACGATGATGGCAACGCTAAACCAAGGTGTACAAAATCGACTTTCGTCACACCCGTAACAACATGTGAGCGAAACACGGCTACCGCATCACTAATCACACAACATGGTCCTCACGACCCCACCATCGGTGTATAAAACAACCGACAGATCACACAACACGAAGGCTGGCCGAAAACACACGCGCCTTAGTGAATCCGAACTACACGCGACTCACTACCTTCACCACAACAACAATCGGGAATGGCCGAACTACACGCGCCATAGTGAATCCGAACTACACGAGAGTCACTATCCCGGAGGAATGACCGAACTACACGAGTCATTTGTGAATCCGAACTACACGAGACTCACTCCTCAATGCAATGACCGAAACCACACGAGTCATTTGTGAATCCGAACTACACGAGATTCACTTCCACAACATCGAGGTTGGCCGAACTACACGAGCCTTAGTAATCCGAAACCACACGAGATTACTACCTCAATAAGATGACCGAACTACACGAGTCACCATGAATCCGAACTACACGAGATTCATTCGATAAGATGACCGAAACTACACGCGTCATCGTGAATCCGAAAACACACGCGATTCACAACCATGATGAAGTCAGCGGACCCGAAGATCATGCTTCACCAATCTCAACACCGGATGAAGTCAGCGGACCCGAAGATCATGCTTCACCGATATAACACCACGCTCATGATGAAGTCAGCGGACCCCGAAAGTCATGCTCCACCAATCACGTACTCCCATGATGAAGTCAGCGGACCCTAAAGATCATGCTTCATCAATCAACCGTACCATAATGAAGTCAGCGGACCCCGAAGGTCATGCTTCATAAATCATCAATACCACGATGAAGTCAGCGGACCCTAAAGATCATGCTTCATCGATCACATACGCACTTTCGGCCTCAAACAACGAGTAGTGCAACATCGCGCCCTGCTACACTATAGTGAATCCTAACGGATACCACTAACCATCCCCACAATCGAGCAAGAACCACCTATATCAAACATAGGTACCAAACAATGATTCCCCAAAAGAGAATCCGACACACACCTCCCTTAACCAAAGGATTTCACCTTGCTCACCAAACACTTCCATTATCTCTCAACGAGATTTACCACATTACCACCTCAGTGGTAATTCCAATCCAATATCATAAGTACAATTTAACCAAAATTGTACTCTACCACAAGTTGACCAAAACTAGGTCTCGACGAAATTTCCGGATCTACCAAAAACATCATCCGAAATATCACACTAAAACTTCCTCGTGCGGAAATGCGACTCCCCCTCTTGGAACCACGTTCCTATATCACACTCGTACAACCGTACAATGCTACCAAAGGTAGACTTTACCAACGATTGGGTACACACGACCCATCACTACACCTTGCTCCAACCTTGAGCATACGAAGGATTTCAAACAATCCTTAAACATTTCGAACGAAAAGTGTACCACGCATTACACAAACTACACCCTCGCAATCATCCAATTACTATAGTTGTCAATTTCACCGAGTCACTCGTATACTTAAGGGTTCCTCCCGGTACCCTAAGTACAATGTAACTACAACACAATCGGAGTCGACACCACGCTAGTAGGTATAAAAGAGGCACCTAACGTCGCGTCATAAAGACTCCATTACCAACGCCCATCGAGATTTAAAACACTCGATCTCAAGGGTTCCAACCAACCGACGAACCTCATGATTCGTCAACTTCGACACGCAAGCGAACACGCGCTTAACAATCGAACACCAAAACCATTTCCGTGGCTTGGTAGAAACATACCCCAAATACTAAGGAATGCTTGGTTGCACCAAGTCTTACGCCCTTCGCCCGACAATCAAACATCACCTTAGGGTACTTCCATTAGGAACGTCACCCATAGCATAACATACACAACAAAGGCATACAACTCAAACTCAAACGGCATTTAATAAATAATCAAAAGACATATTTATCAAAATTAAACGTACCTTAACGTCTCCTCGCCGCACCCGTCCCCGCTAACTTGGGACATTCCGACTTACGATGTCCTTCCTTTTGGCAATTGAAGCACACCATACTACCACCCTTTGGTACCGAACATTCCCAAGACTTGTGACCCCTTACGCCACAATTGTAACATCTAGCCGTACTAGAATCCGATATACCCGTTCGCGTACCACCCGTGCTCACACTCGGACCCTTAGTCCTCTTACTCGGAGCACCATAAGAAACAACTCTTTTCTCACTTGAAGATTCACCCCTCTTCGATCGTGAATACGACTCGAAACCTCTAGCCAAGTCGAATAATTCCGAAAACGATTTCGCTTGACCCCGACTAATCCTACTTTTCAAGTCATCATTCAAGGTCCGATAGAAATCCCCCATCAACAAACGATCATTCCCCAAATACTCCGGACAAAAACGAGCCTTCGCCATAAAGGTCGTCTTAAGAGTACTCAAATCCATAGATCCTTGTCGCAAATTTCGCAACTCATTACGCAATTCCCACAAATCGGCCGAAGTCCGGAACTCCTCAAAGAATTCTTCCTTAAACTCGTCCCATGATAAGGCCATAAACGTCTCACCACCGACAAGATCAATCTTACCATCCAACCAATCCCTTGCCCTACCACGCAACAAACTCGTAGCGAGTCTCGTCTTCCTCTCGGGAGGGCAATCAATAGTACGAAAACACCCTTCGACATCCGAAATCCAAGTTGTGCTTACCAAAGGATCCGGTTTTCCGTCGTACATCGGGGGTTTAGTCCTCATGAAGCTCTTAAGATAACGTTCCATTTCACCACTACTTTGAAGTTCGGAATACCTCCTTTCCATTCTTTCTTCTAACGCACCCATTTGCTCCGCAACGGCGGCCGCAACCCTAGTGTTAAACTCCGCGTCATTCGCCTCGGTCTCGTTTCGCGTCGTCATTCTAAAGAATGCAAAACGATTAGTCCACGAACGTGTAAAACCGTACGCACGACACAGCCCCATCTTGCTAAACACTCATCGTACATCACTTGTTAGACACGATTTGCACCCGTAATAAGGTTTGCAAGTTCTTATTACGCACACATGCCGCATCGACTCGTTAGTACAACGACCGTCTGGCTCGATGATATACACAAACACAACCAAAATTCTACGCGGTACAAACACACGCGAGAATTATTATCACAACACAACAACATATTAATAATATCCGCATTACTAATATAAACGTTAGTCAACCTATAGCCAAGGCACTAACCAAACCCATTCCGACCCGTAATCCTACAAGTCCCGCAACAATTTAAGCACACACAAGTCTAAGTCTAGGCACCTATCTCAAGTCACCTAAATCCCTTAGACCATGCTCTGATACCACTTGTAACAACCCAAACCAAACCACGTCAAAACCCCGTTAATTTTTACAACATAAAAAAAATTTTCTGGTGCAGTTCATCCGCGCGGCGCGCCAGGTGGGCGCGCGGCGCGCCAAATCACCTGGACAGCCCGCTGTCCCCGGAAGTCAATTTAACGAAAATGTTTGACTAGTTCCCGACACATTTAGCCAAAACGCTTTTAACCGTACATTAATATATGTAAAACTAGCACATAACTAAGGTTTGAGCGAGTTTTACAAAGTGGGGCCCACACGTGCCCAAATTACCCCTTAAGTATAAAAATACAATTTTAAACCATAAGACTCTTAATACAAAACAAAGCCGAGCATGGCGATTGGGGACACGCTACCCAATCCTAATAAATCCAAAAGCAAGCCTTCTACGCAAACTATGCAAGTCCTCAAATCCTCGCGCTTACCCGAGCCACCATCCGCATGCAATCTATAAAAAGAGTCAACAACGAGAGGGTAAGCTAACGCTTAGTGAATGATAATATACTACATACATATATATGTATAAAATGAATACGCCACACAAACAAATACCGCATACCGTAGCATCCAAATATAAAGCAACTACACTAAGCATACCGTACAATCTCTAAGCATCAAGCTAAAGGTACAACAACAAATATGAGTCCACCAACGACAAAGTGAACATCTCCAAATAGCTACACCCGGAGGGTTAGCTACAACACAACAATACATTAATATATATAACAATATAAACGAACAAGGTTAACACCTTAACCCAATACCGAGAACCAAATACCACAATGAAGATTGGCCGAACTACACGAGCCTTAGTAATCCGAAACCACACGAGATTACTATCTTCACAACATCGAGGTTGGCCGAACTACACGAGCCTTAGTAATCCGAAACCACACGAGATTACTACCTCAATAAGATGACCGAACTACACGAGTCACCATGAATCCGAACTACACGAGATTCATTCGATAAGATGACCGAAACCACACGCGTCATCGTGAATCCGAAACTACACGCGATTCAATTCTCCAACTCAAACCCACGGTCACGGGATTATAAAATCCACCACATCGGGGCCACAACATCCAAATCACAATCACGTGTGATAATGTACACACGAACGTGTACTTCGCCAAAGATGGTCAACCAAAACGCACAACCGTGCCAATTGGACTTATACAAAAGTCCATCAAGTCCACCTACATGTGAAGTGAGCTCTATAGCCGAAAATCACTTCACCCGACCCGCACCCATCCTACACATACATATGCACATAGGATAATATCACTCACCTTGAAGTCTTGAAGAAAGCTTCCAAGTAATCCGCAACTCGCCAATGGAAAATACCTATTCCATTATCACAATTACAACAATACAATTAGGATGGATTTACAAACCAACCCAATTCAACACTTAGTGCAATTTCGACCCAATTGCACTTCCAAGCACAAACCGTGCCCGAACTAACCAATAATCACTAACACAAGTGAGAATGGTCCTAATAAGCCAATTAAACCCGAACTCAAGTGTCAAACACGTGTCATACCCATTTAGACACTTAAACCCTAATTTTGACCCATAAAGGTCAAAATCTCGTCCTTTATAAGTTTTGACACCAAAACACATTTAACTCGGTTTTATACTTCAACTTAATCCATTTTAAGTTTATAAACCTCATTAAGTCACCAAATGGGTCATAATCACAACCAAACCCTAATTTGACCCAAAGTCACAATTAGTCAACCAAATACCCTAAATGGTTTCCAATACTTCCATAATCACTAATCCAAGTGATAAATCCCAAGATTAAAGCCTAATCAAGGCCAAATCGTCAATCAACCCAAAACCCGCCAAGTGACAAGAATAACTAGTCACCATAAACCCATTTCATCATCTAAGAGGTTTTACAACTAATTAACTCAAAACCCTAACTTGAATATCAAATTAAATAATTGAAATTCGGAGTTTGAGCTTACCAATACTATCACCGTGTAGCCGAGAACGAAAGGAACAACTTTAAAACCCGAGACTTAGAACGATTCGAGCTTCTTCCTCACCAAAACCTCCAATCTCTCTCTAAACTCTTACTCTCTCTCTAAAATGGATGAAGATGATGAGTGGATGTGAATGGGATCCAAAACTGATCCAAACTAGCTCATAAGCCTCACAAATCCGGCCTCAAGTGAAATTACCCATTTGCCCTTCATTTAAACCAATTAAAAACAAGGGATTCTGTCAGCAGCAAACGGCGCGGCGCGCCGAATCCCCGCGCGGCGCGCGACATAACAGAAACAGATTCTTTTGCATTTTAAACTTTATATAAATAATCCGCGAAACCCAATCTCGAACGTCTTAATACACAAACAAGCAAGATAAATATTCGGGTCTTACAATTTTGATGTTTTAAGTTTATTAAGTCAGCTGTCCTCGTTAGTAACCTATAACTAGTTGTCCACAGTTAGATGTACAAAAAATAAATCGATAAATATTATCTTGAATCAATCCACGACCCAGTGTATACGTATCTCAGTATTGATCACAACTCAAACTATATATATTTTGGAATCAACCTCAACCCTGTATAGCTAACTCCAACATTCACATATAGAGTGTCTATGGTTGTTCCGAAATATATATAGATGTGTCGACATGATAGGTCGAAACATTGTATACGTGTCTATGGTATCTCAAGATTACATAATATACAATACAAGTTGATTAAGTTATGGTTGGAATAGATTTGTTACCAATTTTCACGTAGCTAAAATGAGAAAAATTATCCAATCTTGTTTTACCCATAACTTCTTCATTTTAAATCCGTTTTGAGTGAATCAAATTGCTATGGTTTCATATTGAACTCTATTTTATGAATCTAAACAGAAAACGTATAGGTTTATAGTCGGAAAAATAAGTTACAAGTCGTTTTTGTAAAGGTAGTCATTTCAGTCGAAAGAACGACGTCTAGATGACCATTTTAGAAAACATACTTCCACTTTGAGTTTAACCATAATTTTTGGATATAGTTTCATGTTCATAATAAAAATCATTTTCTCAGAATAACAACTTTTAAATCAAAGTTTATCATAGTTTTTAATTAACTAACCCAAAACAGCCCGCGGTGTTACTACGACGGCGTAAATCCGGTTTTACGGTGTTTTTCGTGTTTCCAGGTTTTAAATCATTAAGTTAGCATATCATATAGATATAGAACATGTGTTTAGTTGATTTTAAAAGTCAAGTTAGAAGGATTAACTTTTGTTTGCGAACAAGTTTAGAATTAACTAAACTATGTTCTAGTGATTACAAGTTTAAACCTTCGAATAAGATAGCTTTATATGTATGAATCGAATGATGTTATGAACATCATTACTACCTTAATTTCCTTGGATAAACCTACTGGAAAAGAGAAAAATGGATCTAGCTTCAATGGATCCTTGGATGGCTCGAAGTTCTTGAAGCAGAATCATGACACGAAAACAAGTTCAAGTAAGATCATCACTTGAAATAAGATTGTTATAGTTATAGAAATTGAACCAAAGTTTGAATATGATTATTACCTTGTATTAGAATGATAACCTACTGTAAGAAACAAAGATTTCTTGAGGTTGGATGATCACCTTACAAGATTGGAAGTGAGCTAGCAAACTTGAAAGTATTCTTGATTTTATGAAACTAGAACTTTTGGAATTTATGAAGAACACTTAGAACTTGAAGATAGAACTTGAGAGAGATCAATTAGATGAAGAAAATTGAAGAATGAAAGTGTTTGTAGGTGTTTTTGGTCATTGGTGTATGGATTAGATATAAAGGATATGTTATTTTGTTTTCATGTAAATAAGTCATGAATGATTACTCATATTTTTGTAATTTTATGAGATATTTCATGCTAGTTGCCAAATGATGGTTCCCACATGTGTTAGGTGACTCACATGGGCTGCTAAGAGCTGATCATTGAAGTGTATATACCAATAGTACATACATCTAAAAGCTGTGTATTGTACGAGTACGAATACGGGTGCATACGAGTAGAATTGTTGATGAAACTGAACGAGGATGTAATTGTAAGCATTTTTGTTAAGTAGAAGTATTTTGATAAGTGTCTTGAAGTCTTTCAAAAGTGTATGAATACATATTAAAACACTACATGTATATACATTTTAACTGAGTCGTTAAGTCATCGTTAGTCGTTACATGTAAATGTTGTTTTGAAACCTTTAGGTTAACGATCTTGTTAAATGTTGTTAACCCAATGTTTATAATATCAAAAGAGATTTTAAATTATTATATTATCATGATATTATGATGTACGAATATGTAGTGACCCGAACTTTTCCATGTTTATATATATTAATTGAGATTGATGTTTACATGATTAAATGTTTCCAACATGTTAAGCAATCAAACTTGTTAAGACTTGATTAATTGAAATAGGTTTCATATAGACAATTGACCACCCAAGTTGACCGGTGATTCACGAACGTTAAAACTTGTAAAAAAACTATATGATGACATATATATGGTTATATATATAGTTAACATGATATTATGATAAGTAAACATATCATTAATTATATTAACAATGAACTACATATGTAAAAACAAGACTACTAACTTAATGATTTTGAAACGAGACATATATGTAACGTTTATCGTTGTAACGACATTTAATGTATATATATCATATTAAGAGATATTCGTACATCATAATATTATGATAATATAATAATTTAAAATCTCTTTTGTTATTATAAACATTGGGTTAACAACATTTAACAAGATGGTTAACCTAAAGTTTTCAAAACAACATTTACATGTAACGACTAACGATGACTTAACGACTAAGTTAAAATGTATATACATGTAGTGTTTTAATATGTATTTATACACTTTTGAAAGACTTCAATACACTTATCAAAATACTTCTACTTAACAAAAATGCTTACAATTACATCCTCGTTCAGTTTCATCAACAATTCTACTCGTATGCTCCCGTATTCGTACTCGTACAATACACAGCTTTTAGATGTATGTACTATTGGTATATACACTCCAATGATCAGCTCTTAGCAGCCCATGTGAGTCACCTAACACATGTGGGAACCATCATTTGGCAACTAGCATGAAATATCTCATAAAATTACAAAAATATGAGTAATCATTCATGACTTATTTACATGAAAACAAAATTACATATCCTTTATATCTAATCCATACACCAACGACCAAAAACACCTACAAATACTTTCATTCTTCAATTTTCTTCATCTAATTGATCTCTCTCAAGTTCTATCTTCAAGTTCTAAGTGTTCTTCATATATTCTACAAGTTCTAGTTACATAAAATCAAGAATACTTTCAAGTTTGCTAGCTCACTTCCAATCTTGTAAGGTGATCATCCAACCTCAAAAAATCTTTGTTTCTTACAGTAGGTTATCATTCTAATACAAGGTAATAATCATATTCAAACTTTGGTTCAATTTCTATAACTATAACAATCTTATTTCAAGTGATGATCTTACTTGAACTTATTTTCGTGTCATGATTCTGCTTCAAGAACTTCGAGCCATCCAAGGATCCGTTGAAGCTAGATCCATTTTTCTCTTTTCCAGTAGGTTTATCCAAGGAACTTAAGGTATTAATGATGTTCATAACATCATTCGATTCATACATATAAAGCTATCTTATTCGAAAGTTTAAACTTGTAATCACTAGAACATAGTTTAGTTAATTCTGAACTTGTTCGCAAACAAAAGTTAATCCTTCTAACTTGACTTTTAAAATCAACTAAACACATGTTCTATATCTATATGATATGCTAACTTAATGATTTAAAACCTGGAAACACGAAAAACACCGTAAAACCGGATTTACGCCGTCGTAGTAACACCGCGGGCTGTTTTGGGTTAGTTAATTAAAAACTATGATAAACTTTGATTTAAAAGTTGTTATTCTGAGAAAATGATTTTTATTATGAACATGAAACTATATCCAAAAATTATGGTTAAACTCAAAGTGGAAGTATGTTTTCTAAAATGGTCATCTAGACGTCGTTCTTTCGACTGAAATGACTACCTTTACAAAAACGACTTGTAACTTATTTTTCCGACTATAAACCTATACTTTTTCTGTTTTGATTCATAAAATATAGTTCAATATGAAACCATAGCAATTTGATTAACTCAAAACGGATTTAAAATGAAGAAGTTATGGGTAAAACAAGATTGGATAATTTTTCTCATTTTAGCTACGTGAAAATTGGTAACAAATCTATTCCAACCATAACTTAATCAACTTGTATTGTATATTATGTAATCTTGAGATACCATAGACACGTATACAATGTTTCGACCTATCATGTCGACACATCTATATATATTTCGGAACAACCATAGACACTCTATATGTGAATGTTGGAGTTAGCTATACAGGGTTGAGGTTGATTCCAAAATATATATAGTTTGAGTTGTGATCAATACTGAGATACGTATACACTGGGTCGTGGATTGATTCAAGATAATATTTATCGATTTATTTCTGTACATCTAACTGTGGACAACTAGTTGTAGGTTACTAACGAGGACAGCTGACTTAATAAACTTAAAACATCAAAATATATTAAAAGTGTTGTAAATATATTTTGAACATACTTTGATATATATGTATATATTGTTATAGGTTCGTGAATCAACCAGTGGCCAAGTCTTACTTCCCGACGAAGTAAAAATCTGTGAAAGTGAGTTATAGTCCCACTTTTAAAATCTAATATTTTTGGGATGAGAATACATGCAGGTTTTATAAATGATTTACAAAATAGACACAAGTACGTGAAACTACATTCTATGGTTGAATTATCGAAATCGAATATGCCCCTTTTTATTAAGTCTGGTAATCTAAGAATTAGGGAACAGACACCCTAATTGACGCGAATCCTAAAGATAGATCTACTGGGCCTAACAAACCCCATCCAAAGTACCGGATGCTTTAGTACTTCGAAATTTATATCATATCCGAAGGGTGTCCCGGAATGATGGGGATATTCTTATATATGCATCTTGTTATTGTCGATTACCAGGTGTTCACCATATGAATGATTTTTATCTCTATGTATGGGATGTGTATTGAAATATGAAATCTTGTGGTCTATTGTTACGATTTGATATATATAGGTTAAACCTATAACTCACCAACATTTTTGTTGACGTTTTAAGCATGTTTATTCTCAGGTGATTATTAAGAGCTTCCGCTGTCGCATACTTAAATAAGGACAAGATTTGGAGTCCATGCTTGTATGATATTGTGTAAAAACTGCATTCAAGAAACTTATTTTGTTGTAACATATTTGTATTGTAAACCATTATGTAATGGTCGTGTGTAAACAGGATATATTAGATTATCATTATTTGATAATCTACGTAAAGCTTTTTAAACCTTTATTGATGAAATAAAGGTTATGGTTTGTTTAAAAATGAATGCAGTCTTTGAAAAACGTCTCATATAGAGGTCAAAACCTCGCAACGAAATCAATTAATATGGAACGTTTTTAATCAATAAGAACGGGACATTTCAGTTGGTATCCGAGCGTTGGTCTTAGAGAACCAGAAAATTTGCATTAGTGTGTCTTATCGAGTTTGTTAGGATGCATTAGTGAGTCTGGACTTCGACCGTGTTTTCTTTAAAAATGATTGCTTAACATTTTTGTTGGAAACTATATATTTTTAACATATGAATATTATGTGATATATTAATCTCTTAACGTGTTTGATATTATGTGATAGATGTCTACCTCTAGAACAAGTCCCATTGACTCACCTAATAATAATGAAGAGTCAAATGTAAATTGGAATAATTTGTGGACTGATTCACAAGTTCCCGAAGAGGAACCGGAAGAAGAGTCGGAACCGGAAGAAGAATCGGAACCGGAAGAAGAATCGGAACCGGATGAAGAAATAGAACCGGTGGGGGAAATAATAAAACGGTTAAGTAAAAGAAAATCCTCAACCAACCGACCAAAGTTAATTATGGTCAATGGTGTTTCCGCCAAGGAAGCAAAATATTGGGAGGATTACCAATTCTCCGATGAATCGGATTCCGACGAGAATTCCGATGATGTTATAGAAATTACCCCAACTGAATTTAAAAAGGCAAAAGAAAATAATAAGGGAAAGGGCATAAAAATAGAGAAATCTAATTCCAACCCCGATGAACTTTATATGTATCGTCAACCCCCGAAGTCCTTAAGTTGTAACAATGACCCGGGAACCTCTAAACCACCAGGTTTTTCTAAACCAATGTGGACAACGACGGTTCGTATTAGGGGAACATCATATATCCCTAGAAACTTGGCAAAACGAACCAAAACCGAAGAAGAAGAAACGAGCGAGTCGGAATAAGATAGTTGTATTCGTGTGGTGTAATATATGGAATATAGTGTTCTTATGCTTTATGATATATGTAAAAATTGCTTGTATTAATAAGTATTTTTTTTTATGAATCTAACTCTTGTCTATTTTACAGTTTAAAAATACAAAATGGATAGACAACCCAATATTTTAAGAGACCTACCCGGAGACATGATTGATGAAATCTTGTCTAGAGTCGGCCAGAATTCTTCGGCACAACTATTTAAGGCGAGATCAGTTTGTAAGACATTCGAAGAACGTTCCAAGAATGTCTTGGTTTATAAGAGACTTTCGTTTGAAAGATGGGGGATATCACATTGGGAAACCCATAAGTTACGATGTGTTTACTTTGACGCATATATTGCGGGGAACCCAAATGCTATTTTACGCAACGGGTTAAGAAATTATTTTGACTCAATATATCCGAATATTGGACTTCGTGATTTAGAAAAAGCGGCTAACATGCAACATAAAGAAGCATGTTATGCTTACGGATTAGTAATGTTCGCTTCTCACCAAAGTGAGAACAAGAACATCGGGCTACAACTATTAAACAAAACGTTTCCACAAGTGACGGAGTCGGTAATTGGGGTAAGAAATGAGGTTTTTAGATTATTACGGGACTGTTGGACATTACGTAACCCTCGTCCCTTTGATGACGTTACAACACGCTGTCTTATCAACGGCCATAACGGTTATGTTCCACAAGACCAAGGATGGGAAGTAGTCCTAGTAAAACCAGAATGCATGACTTGTTTCTGGACGTATGAATTACGTGTTTTTATTGCCTTTGCTGAACGACTTGTGTACTAGCTAGAATTATCTTCACAACTATCTTGTATCAAAGTTATTGTGTGCTATATTTCATGCTTTATGTAAAATAAGCGGTATTGTAAGTTTGTAAAATATTGTATAAAAGTTTGAACGCGAAATATTATTATAATCAGTTTTTCATATAGAATTGTAGTAGTTGAATTGTATATTAGCTACTAAGTATGAACTTAACGGGTAGGTACTACCCGAATTTAAACTTATAAAACGCTAATATGAAGAAAAAGCTTTTATAAATGAGTTCATATTATGCTACGAAATACTATTAACTACTCGTAATATTCTGTATGATTAACTTGTTCCATTTGACTATTTTGAAGGAAATGGCACCGACTACTCGACACACCGTGAATATGAATGAAGAGGAATTCCGTACTTTTCTAGCTTCAAACATAGCTGCAGTACAGGCTGCGCTACATACCAACAATAACCTTGGATCTAGCAGTACAGGAAATCGTGTAGGATGCACCTACAAAGAATTCACTGCCTGCAAACCTTTGGAATTTGATGGAACCGAAGGACCGATCGGATTGAAACGGTGGACCGAGAAGGTTGAATCGGTGTTTGCCATAAGTAAGTGTACTGAAGAGGACAAAGTGAAGTACGCTACGCATACCTTCACAGGTTCTGCGTTAACATGGTGGAATACCTATCTAGAGCAAGTGGGACAAGATGATGCGTACGCACTACCGTGGTCAGCATTCAAGCACTTGATGAACGAGAAGTACCGTCCCAGAACCGAGGTCAATAAGCTCAAGACAGAACTTAGAGGGTTACGAACCCAAGGATTTGATATTACCACGTACGAAAGACGATTCACAGAATTGTGCCTATTGTGTCCGGGAGCATTTGAAGATGAGGAAGAGAAGATCGACGCGTTTGTAAAAGGATTACCGGAAAGAATCCAAGAAGATATAAGTTCACACGAGCCCGCCTCCATACAACAGGCATGTAGAATGGCTCATAAACTCGTGAACCAGATTGAAGAAAGAATTAAAGAACAGACTGCTGAAGAGGCCAATGTGAAGCAAGTCAAAAGAAAGTGGGAGGAAAACGGTGATAAGAATCACCAATACAACAATAACAGCAATTACAACAATAATCGCAACAATTATCCCAACAATCGCAACATCAATCGCAACTACAACAAACGGCCCAACAACAACAACAACAACAGCAACTACAACAATCATCCCAACAACAATAATAACCGCAACAACAACAACAATCAGAAGCAGCTATGCCAAAGGTGTGAAAAGAATCACTCGGGGTTCTGCACCAAATTTTGCAACAAGTGTAAAAGAAATGGTCATAGCGCGGCGAAGTGTGAGGTCTACGGACCAGGGGTTAATAGAACGAAAGGAACAAATGGTGTCGGAACGAGTAATGGCGGAGCAAGTAGTGTCGGAGAAAGTTATGCCAATGTAGTTTGTTATAAATGTGGAAAACCGGGCCACATTATTAGAAATTGCCCGAACCAGGAGAACACGAATGGACAAGGCCGTGGAAGAGTTTTCAATATTAATGCGGCAGAGGCACAGGAAGACCCGGAGCTTGTTACGGGTACGTTTCTTATTGACAATAAATCTGCTTACGTTTTATTTGATTCGGGTGCGGATAGAAGCTATATGAGTAGAGATTTTTGTGCTAAATTAAGTTGTCCATTGACGCCTTTGGATAGTAAATTTTTACTCGAATTAGCAAATGGTAAATTAATTTCAGCAGATAATATATGTCGGAATCGAGAAATTAAACTGGTTAGCGAAACATTTAAGATTGATTTGATACCAGTAGAGTTAAGGAGTTTTGATGTGATAATCGGTATGGACTGGTTGAAAGAAGTGAAAGCGGAGATCGTTTGTTACAAAAATGCAATTCGCATTATACGAGAAAAAGGAAAACCCTTAATGGTGTACGGAGAAAAGGGCAACACGAAGCTACATCTTATTAGTAATTTGAAGGCACAAAAACTAATAAGAAAAGGTTGCTATGCTGTTCTAGCACACGTCGAGAAAGTACAAACTGAAGAAAAGAGCATCAATGATGTTCCCATCGCAAAAGAATTTCCTGATGTATTTCTGAAAGAATTACCGGGATTAGCCCCACATCGATCCGTTGAATTTCAAATAGATCTTGTACCAGGAGCTGCACCAATAGCTCGTGCTCCTTACAGACTCGCACCCAGCGAGATGAAAGAACTGCAAAGCCAATTACAAGAACTTTTAGAGCGTGGTTTCATTCGACCAAGCACATCACCGTGGGGAGCTCCTGTTTTGTTTGTCAAGAAGAAAGATGGTACATTCAGGTTGTGTATCGACTACCGAGAGTTGAACAAACTTACCATCAAGAACCGCTACCCACTACCGAGAATCGACGACTTATTTGATCAACTACAAGGCTCGTCTGTTTATTCAAAGATTGACTTACGTTCCGGGTATCATCAAATGCGGGTGAAAGAAGATGATATTCCAAAGACTGCTTTCAGAACACGTTACGGTCATTACGAGTTTATGGTCATGCCGTTTGGTTTAACTAATGCACCAGCTGTGTTCATGGACCTTATGAACCGAGTGTGTGGACCATACCTTGACAAGTTTGTCATTGTTTTCATTGATGACATACTTATTTACTCAAAGAATGACCAAGAACACGGTGAACATTTGAGAAAAGTGTTAGAAGTATTGAGGAAGGAAGAATTGTACGCTAAGTTTTCAAAGTGTGCATTTTGGTTGGAAGAAGTTCAATTCCTCGGTCACATAGTGAACAAAGAAGGTATTAAGGTGGATCCGGCAAAGATAGAAACTGTTGAAAAGTGGGAAACCCCGAAAACTCCGAAACACATACGCCAGTTTTTAGGACTAGCTGGTTACTACAGAAGGTTCATCCAAGACTTTTCCAGAATAGCAAAACCCTTGACTGCATTAACGCATAAAGGGAAGAAATTTGAATGGAATGATGAACAAGAGAAAGCGTTTCAGTTATTGAAGAAAAAGCTAACTACGGCACCTATATTGTCATTGCCTGAAGGGAATGATGATTTTGTGATTTATTGTGACGCATCAAAGCAAGGTCTCGGTTGTGTATTAATGCAACGAACGAAGGTGATTGCTTATGCGTCTAGACAATTGAAGATTCACGAACAAAATTATACGACGCATGATTTGGAATTAGGCGCGGTTGTTTTTGCATTAAAGACTTGGAGGCACTACTTATATGGGGTCAAAAGTATTATATATACCGACCACAAAAGTCTTCAACACATATTTAATCAGAAACAACTGAATATGAGGCAGCGTAGGTGGATTGAATTATTGAATGATTACGACTTTGAGATTCGTTACCACCCGGGGAAGGCAAATGTGGTAGCCGATGCCTTGAGCAGGAAGGACAGAGAACCCATTCGAGTAAAATCTATGAATATAATGATTCATAATAACATTACTACAAAAATAAAGGAGGCGCAACAAGTAGTTTTAAAAGAGGGAAATTTAAAGGATGAAATACCCAAAGAATCGGAGAAGCATCTTAATATTCGGGAAGACGGAACCCGGTATAGGGCTGAAAGGATTTGGGTACCAAAATTTGGAGATATGAGAGAAATGGTACTTAGAGAAGCTCATAAAACCAGATACTCAATACATCCTGGAACGGGGAAGATGTACAAGGATCTCAAGAAACATTTTTGGTGGCCGGGTATGAAAGCCGATGTTGCTAAATACGTTGGAGAATGTTTGACGTGTTCTAAGGTCAAAGATGAGCATCAGAAACCATCAGGTCTACTTCAACAACCCGAAATCCCGGAATGGAAATGGGAAAACATTACCATGGATTTCATCACTAAATTGCCAAGGACTGCAAGTGGTTTTGATACTATTTGGGTAATAGTTGATCGTCTCACCAAATCAGCACACTTCCTGCCAATAAGAGAAGATGACAAGATGGAGAAGTTAGCACGACTGTATTTGAAGGAAGTCGTCTCCAGACATGGAATACCAATCTCTATTATCTCTGATAGGGATGGCAGATTTATTTCAAGATTCTGGCAGACATTACAGCAAGCATTAAGAACTCGTCTAGACATGAGTACTGCCTATCATCCACAAACTGATGGGCAGAGCGAAAGGACGATACAAACGCTTGAAGACATGCTACGAGCATGTGTTATTGATTTCGGAAACAGTTGGGATCGACATCTACCGTTAGCAGAATTTTCCTACAACAACAGCTACCATTCAAGCATTGAGATGGCGCCGTTTGAAGCACTTTATGGTAGAAAGTGCAGGTCTCCGATTTGTTGGAGTGAGGTGGGGGATAGACAGATTACGGGTCCGGAGATTATACAAGAAACTACCGAGAAGATCATCCAAATTCAACAACGGTTGAAAACCGCCCAAAGTCGACAAAAGAGCTACGCTGACATTAAAAGAAAAGATATAGAATTTGAAATTGGAGAGATGGTCATGCTTAAAGTTTCACCTTGGAAAGGCGTTGTTCGATTTGGTAAACGAGGGAAATTAAATCCAAGGTATATTGGACCATTCAAGATTATTGATCGTGTCGGACCAGTAGCTTACCGACTTGAGTTACCTCAACAACTCGCGGCTGTACATAACACTTTCCACGTCTCGAATTTGAAGAAATGTTTTGCTAAAGAAGATCTCACTATTCCGTTAGATGAAATCCAAATCAACGAAAAACTCCAATTCATCGAAGAACCCGTCGAAATAATGGATCGTGAGGTTAAAAGACTTAAGCAAAACAAGATACCAATTGTTAAGGTTCGATGGAATGCTCGTAGAGGACCCGAGTTCACCTGGGAGCGTGAAGATCAGATGAAGAAGAAATACCCGCATCTATTTCCAGAAGATTCGTCAACACCTTCAACAGCTTAAAATTTCGGGACGAAATTTATTTAACGGGTAGGTACTGTAGTGACCCGAACTTTTCCATGTTTATATATATTAATTGAGATTGATGTTTACATGATTAAATGTTTCCAACATGTTAAGCAATCAAACTTGTTAAGACTTGATTAATTGAAATAGGTTTCATATAGACAATTGACCACCCAAGTTGACCGGTGATTCACGAACGTTAAAACTTGTAAAAAAACTTATATGATGACATATATATGGTTATATATATAGTTAACATGATATTATGATAAGTAAACATATCATTAATTATATTAACAATGAACTACATATGTAAAAACAAGACTACTAACTTAATGATTTTGAAACGAGACATATATGTAACGTTTATCGTTGTAACGACATTTAATGTATATATATCATATTAAGAGATATTCGTACATCATAATATTATGATAATATAATAATTTAAAATCTCTTTTGTTATTATAAACATTGGGTTAACAACATTTAACAAGATGGTTAACCTAAAGTTTTCAAAACAACATTTACATGTAACGACTAACGATGACTTAACGACTAAGTTAAAATGTATATACATGTAGTGTTTTAATATGTATTTATACACTTTTGAAAGACTTCAATACACTTATCAAAATACTTCTACTTAACAAAAATGCTTACAATTACATCCTCGTTCAGTTTCATCAACAATTCTACTCGTATGCTCCCGTATTCGTACTCGTACAATACACAGCTTTTAGATGTATGTACTATTGGTATATACACTCCAATGATCAGCTCTTAGCAGCCCATGTGAGTCACCTAACACATGTGGGAACCATCATTTGGCAACTAGCATGAAATATCTCATAAAATTACAAAAATATGAGTAATCATTCATGACTTATTTACATGAAAACAAAATTACATATCCTTTATATCTAATCCATACACCAACGACCAAAAACACCTACAAATACTTTCATTCTTCAATTTTCTTCATCTAATTGATCTCTCTCAAGTTCTATCTTCAAGTTCTAAGTGTTCTTCATATATTCTACAAGTTCTAGTTACATAAAATCAAGAATACTTTCAAGTTTGCTAGCTCACTTCCAATCTTGTAAGGTGATCATCCAACCTCAAAAAATCTTTGTTTCTTACAGTAGGTTATCATTCTAATACAAGGTAATAATCATATTCAAACTTTGGTTCAATTTCTATAACTATAACAATCTTATTTCAAGTGATGATCTTACTTGAACTTATTTTCGTGTCATGATTCTGCTTCAAGAACTTCGAGCCATCCAAGGATCCGTTGAAGCTAGATCCATTTTTCTCTTTTCCAGTAGGTTTATCCAAGGAACTTAAGGTATTAATGATGTTCATAACATCATTCGATTCATACATATAAAGCTATCTTATTCGAAAGTTTAAACTTGTAATCACTAGAACATAGTTTAGTTAATTCTGAACTTGTTCGCAAACAAAAGTTAATCCTTCTAACTTGACTTTTAAAATCAACTAAACACATGTTCTATATCTATATGATATGCTAACTTAATGATTTAAAACCTGGAAACACGAAAAACACCGTAAAACCGGATTTACGCCGTCGTAGTAACACCGCGGGCTGTTTTGGGTTAGTTAATTAAAAACTATGATAAACTTTGATTTAAAAGTTGTTATTCTGAGAAAATGATTTTTATTATGAACATGAAACTATATCCAAAAATTATGGTTAAACTCAAAGTGGAAGTATGTTTTCTAAAATGGTCATCTAGACGTCGTTCTTTCGACTGAAATGACTACCTTTACAAAAACGACTTGTAACTTATTTTTCCGACTATAAACCTATACTTTTTCTGTTTTGATTCATAAAATATAGTTCAATATGAAACCATAGCAATTTGATTAACTCAAAACGGATTTAAAATGAAGAAGTTATGGGTAAAACAAGATTGGATAATTTTTCTCATTTTAGCTACGTGAAAATTGGTAACAAATCTATTCCAACCATAACTTAATCAACTTGTATTGTATATTATGTAATCTTGAGATACCATAGACACGTATACAATGTTTCGACCTATCATGTCGACACATCTATATATATTTCGGAACAACCATAGACACTCTATATGTGAATGTTGGAGTTAGCTATACAGGGTTGAGGTTGATTCCAAAATATATATAGTTTGAGTTGTGATCAATACTGAGATACGTATACACTGGGTCGTGGATTGATTCAAGATAATATTTATCGATTTATTTCTGTACATCTAACTGTGGACAACTAGTTGTAGGTTACTAACGAGGACAGCTGACTTAATAAACTTAAAACATCAAAATATATTAAAAGTGTTGTAAATATATTTTGAACATACTTTGATATATATGTATATATTGTTATAGGTTCGTGAATCAACCAGTGGCCAAGTCTTACTTCCCGACGAAGTAAAAATCTGTGAAAGTGAGTTATAGTCCCACTTTTAAAATCTAATATTTTTGGGATGAGAATACATGCAGGTTTTATAAATGATTTACAAAATAGACACAAGTACGTGAAACTACATTCTATGGTTGAATTATCGAAATCGAATATGCCCCTTTTTATTAAGTCTGGTAATCTAAGAATTAGGGAACAGACACCCTAATTGACGCGAATCCTAAAGATAGATCTACTGGGCCTAACAAACCCCATCCAAAGTACCGGATGCTTTAGTACTTCGAAATTTATATCATATCCGAAGGGTGTCCCGGAATGATGGGGATATTCTTATATATGCATCTTGTTATTGTCGATTACCAGGTGTTCACCATATGAATGATTTTTATCTCTATGTATGGGATGTGTATTGAAATATGAAATCTTGTGGTCTATTGTTACGATTTGATATATATAGGTTAAACCTATAACTCACCAACATTTTTGTTGACGTTTTAAGCATGTTTATTCTCAGGTGATTATTAAGAGCTTCCGCTGTCGCATACTTAAATAAGGACAAGATTTGGAGTCCATGCTTGTATGATATTGTGTAAAAACTGCATTCAAGAAACTTATTTTGTTGTAACATATTTGTATTGTAAACCATTATGTAATGGTCGTGTGTAAACAGGATATATTAGATTATCATTATTTGATAATCTACGTAAAGCTTTTTAAACCTTTATTGATGAAATAAAGGTTATGGTTTGTTTAAAAATGAATGCAGTCTTTGAAAAACGTCTCATATAGAGGTCAAAACCTCGCAACGAAATCAATTAATATGGAACGTTTTTAATCAATAAGAACGGGACATTTCAGAATATCTCTTAATATGATATATATACATTAAATGTCGTTACAACGATAATCGTTACATATATGTCTCGTTTCAAAATCATTAAGTTAGTAGTCTTGTTTTTACATATGTAGTTCATTGTTAATATACTTAATGATATGTTTACTTATCATAATATCATGTTAACTATATATATAACCATATATATGTCATCATATAGTTTTTACAAGTTTTAACGTTCGTGAATCACCGGTCAACTTGGGTGGTCAATTGTCTATATGAAACCTATTTCAATTAATCAAGTCTTAACAAGTTTGATTGCTTAACATGTTGGAAACATTTAATCATGTAAATATCAATCTCAATTAATATATATAAACATGGAAAAGTTCGGGTCACTACAGTACCTACCCGTTAAATAAATTTCGTCCCGAAATTTTAAGCTGTTGAAGGTGTTGATGAATCTTCTGGAAATAGATGCGGGTATTTCTTCTTCATCTGATCTTCACGCTCCCAGGTGAACTCGGGTCCTCTACGAGCATTCCATCGAACCTTAACAATTGGTATCTTGTTTTGCTTAAGTCTTTTAACCTCACGATCCATTATTTCGACGGGTTCTTCGATGAATTGAAGTTTTTCGTTGATTTGGATTTTATCTAACGGAATAGTGAGATCTTCTTTAGCAAAACATTTCTTTAAATTCGAGACGTGGAAAGTGTTATGTACAGCCGCGAGTTGTTGAGGTAACTCTAGTCGGTAAGCTACTGGTCCGACACGATCAATAATCTTGAATGGTCCAATATACCTTGGATTTAATTTCCCTCGTTTACCAAATCGAACAACGCCTTTCCAAGGTGCAACTTTAAGCATGACCATCTCTCCAATTTCAAATTCTATATCTTTTCTTTTAATGTCAGCGTAGCTCTTTTGTCGACTTTGGGCGGTTTTCAACCGTTGTTGAATTTGGATGATCTTCTCGGTAGTTTCTTGTATAATCTCTGGACCCGTAATCTGTCTATCCCCCACTTCACTCCAACAAATTGGAGACCTGCACTTTCTACCATAAAGTGCTTCAAACGGCGCCATCTCAATGCTTGAATGGTAGCTGTTGTTGTAGGAAAATTCTGCTAATGGTAGATGTCGATCCCAACTGTTTTCGAAATCAATAACACATGCTCGTAGCATGTCTTCAAGCGTTTGTATCGTCCTTTCGCTCTGCCCATCAGTTTGTGGATGATAGGCAGTACTCATGTCTAGACGAGTTCCTAATGCTTGTTGTAATGTCTGCCAGAATCTTGAAATAAATCTGCCATCCCTATCAGAGATAATAGAGATTGGTATTCCATGTCTGGAGACGACTTCCTTCAAATACAGTCGTGCTAACTTCTCCATCTTGTCATCTTCTCTTATTGGTAGGAAGTGTGCTGATTTGGTGAGACGATCAACTATTACCCAAATAGTATCAAAACCACTTGCAGTCCTTGGCAATTTAGTGATGAAATCCATTGTAATGTTTTCCCATTTCCATTCCGGGATTTCGGGTTGTTGAAGTAGACCTGATGGTTTCTGATGCTCAGCTTTGACCTTAGAACACGTCAAACATTCTCCTACGTATTTAGCAACATCGGCTTTCATACCCGGCCACCAAAAATGTTTCTTGAGATCCTTGTACATCTTCCCCGTTCCAGGATGTATTGAGTATCTGGTTTTATGAGCTTCTCTAAGTACCATTTCTCTCATATCTCCAAATTTTGGTACCCAAATCCTTTCAGCCCTATACCGGGTTCCGTCTTCCCGAATATTAAGATGCTTCTCCGATCCTTTGGGTATTTCATCCTTTAAATTTCCCTCTTTTAAAACTCCTTGTTGCGCCTCCTTTATTTGAGTAGTAAGGTTATTATGAATCATTATATTCATAGATTTTACTCGAATGGGTTCTCTGTCCTTCCTGCTCAAGGCATCGGCTACCACATTTGCCTTCCCCGGGTGGTAACGAATCTCAAAGTCGTAATCATTCAATAATTCAATCCACCTACGCTGCCTCATATTCAGTTGTTTCTGATTAAATATGTGTTGAAGACTTTTGTGGTCGGTATATATAATACTTTTGACCCCATATAAGTAGTGCCTCCAAGTCTTTAATGCAAAAACAACCGCGCCTAATTCCAAATCATGCGTCGTATAATTTTGTTCGTGAATCTTCAATTGTCTAGACGCATAAGCAATCACCTTCGTTCGTTGCATTAATACACAACCGAGACCTTGCTTTGATGCGTCACAATAAATCACAAAATCATCATTCCCTTCAGGCAATGACAATATAGGTGCCGTAGTTAGCTTTTTCTTCAATAACTGAAACGCTTTCTCTTGTTCATCATTCCATTCAAATTTCTTCCCTTTATGCGTTAATGCAGTCAAGGGTTTTGCTATTCTGGAAAAGTCTTGGATGAACCTTCTGTAGTAACCAGCTAGTCCTAAAAACTGGCGTACGTGTTTCGGAGTTTTCGGGGTTTCCCACTTTTCAACAGTTTCTATCTTTGCCGGATCCACCTTAATACCTTCTTTGTTCACTATGTGACCGAGGAATTGAACTTCTTCCAACCAAAATGCACACTTTGAAAACTTAGCGTACAATTCTTCCTTCCTCAATACTTCTAACACCTTTCTCAAATGTTCACCGTGTTCTTGGTCATTCTTTGAGTAAATAAGTATGTCATCAATGAAAACAATGACAAACTTGTCAAGGTATGGTCCACACACTCGGTTCATAAGGTCCATAAACACAGCTGGTGCATTAGTTAAACCAAATGGCATGACCATAAACTCGTAATGACCGTAACGTGTTCTGAAAGCAGTCTTTGGAATATCATCTTCTTTCACCCGCATTTGATGATACCCGGAACGTAAGTCAATCTTTGAATAAACAGACGAGCCTTGTAGTTGATCAAATAAGTCGTCGATTCTCGGTAGTGGGTAGCGGTTCTTGATGGTAAGTTTGTTCAACTCTCGGTAGTCGATACACAACCTGAATGTACCATCTTTCTTCTTGACAAACAAAACAGGAGCTCCCCACGGTGATGTGCTTGGTCGAATGAAACCACGCTCTAAAAGTTCTTGTAATTGGCTTTGCAGTTCTTTCATCTCGCTGGGTGCAAGTCTGTAAGGAGCACGAGCTATTGGTGCAGCTCCTGGTACAAGATCTATTTGAAATTCAACGGATCGATGTGGGGGTAATCCCGGTAATTCTTTCGGAAATACATCGGGAAATTCTTTTGCAATGGGAACATCATTGATGCTCTTTTCTTCAGTTTGTACTTTCTCGACGTGTGCTAGAACAGCATAGCAACCTTTTCTTATTAGTTTTTGTGCCTTCAAATTACTAATAAGATGTAGCTTCGTGTTGCTCTTTTCTCCGTACACCATTAAGGGTTTTCCTTTTTCTCGTATAATGCGAATTGCATTTTTGTAACAAACGATCTCCGCTTTCACTTCTTTCAACCAGTCCATACCGATTATCACATCAAAACTCCCTAACTCTACTGGTATCAAATCAATCTTAAATGTTTCGCTAACCAGTTTAATTTCTCGATTCTGACATATATTATCTGCTGAAATTAATTTACCATTTGCTAATTCGAGTAAAAATTTACTATCCAAAGGCGTCAATGGACAACTTAATTTAGCACAAAAATCTCTACTCATATAGCTTCTATCCGCACCCGAATCAAATAAAACGTAAGCAGATTTATTGTCAATAAGAAACGTACCCGTAACAAGCTCCGGGTCTTCCTGTGCCTCTACCGCATTAATATTGAAAACTCTTCCACGGCCTTGTCCATTCGTGTTCTCCTGGTTCGGGCAATTTCTAATAATGTGGCCTGGTTTTCCACATTTATAACAAACTACATTGGCATAACTTGCTCCGACACTACTTGCTCCGCCATTACTCGTTCCGACACCATTTGTTCCTTTCGTTCTATTAACCCCTGGTCCGTAGACCTCACACTTCGCCGCGCTATGACCATTTCTTTTACACTTGTTGCAAAATTTGGTGCAGAACCCCGAGTGATTCTTTTCACACCTTTGGCATAGCTGCTTCTGATTGTTGTTGTTGTTGCGGTTATTATTGTTGTTGGGATGATTGTTGTAGTTGCTGTTGTTGTTGTTGTTGTTGTTGTTGTTGTTGTTGTTGGGCCGTTTGTTGTAGTTGCGATTGATGTTGCGATTGTTGGGATAATTGTTGCGATTATTGTTGTAATTGCTGTTGTTGTTGTATTGGTGATTCTTATCACCGTTTTCCTCCCACTTTCTTTTGACTTGCTTCACATTGGCCTCTTCAGCAGTCTGTTCTTTAATTCTTTCTTCAATCTGGTTCACTAGTTTGTGAGCCATTCTACATGCCTGTTGTATGGAGGCGGGCTCGTGTGAACTTATATCTTCTTGGATTCTTTCCGGTAATCCTTTCACAAACGCGTCGATCTTCTCTTCCTCATCTTCGAATGCTCCCGGACACAATAGGCACAATTCTGTGAATCGTCTTTCGTACGTGGTAATATCAAATCCTTGGGTTCGTAACCCTCTAAGTTCTGTCTTGAGCTTATTGACCTCAGTTCTGGGACGGTACTTCTCGTTCATCAAGTGCTTGAATGCTGACCACGGTAGTGCGTACGCATCATCTTGTCCCACTTGCTCTAGATAGGTATTCCACCATGTTAACGCAGAACCTGTGAAGGTATGCGTAGCGTACTTCACTTTGTCCTCTTCAGTACACTTACTTATGGCAAACACCGATTCAACCTTCTCGGTCCACCGTTTCAATCCGATCGGTCCTTCGGTTCCATCAAATTCCAAAGGTTTGCAGGCAGTGAATTCTTTGTAGGTGCATCCTACACGATTTCCTGTACTGCTAGATCCAAGGTTATTGTTGGTATGTAGCGCAGCCTGTACTGCGGCTATGTTTGAAGCTAGAAAAGTGCGGAATTCCTCTTCATTCATATTCACGGTGTGTCGAGTAGTCGGTGCCATTTCCTTCAAAATAGTTAATTGGAACAAGTTAATCATACAGAATATTAAGAGTAGTTAATAGTATTTCGTAGCATAATATGAACTCATTTATAAAAGCTTTTTCTTCATATTAGCGTTTTATAAGTTTAAATTCGGGTAGTACCTACCCGTTAAGTTCATACTTAGTAGCTAATATACAATTCAACTACTACAATTCTATATGAAAAACTGATTATAATAATATTTCGCGTTCAAACTTTTATACAATATTTTACAAACTTACAATACCGCTTATTTTACATAAAGCATGAAATATAGCACACAATAACTTTGATACAATATAGTTGTGAAGACAATTCTAGCTAGTACACAAGTCGTTCAGCAAAGGCAATAAAGACACGTAATTCATACGTCCAGAAACAAGTCATGCATTCTGGTTTTACTAGGACTACTTCCCATCCTTGGTCTTGTGCAACATAACCGTTATGGCCGTTGATAAGACAGCGTGTTGTAACGTCATCAAAGGGACGAGGGTTACGTAATGTCCAACAGTCCCGTAATAATCTAAAAACCTCATTTCTTACCCCAATTACCGACTCCGTCACTTGTGGAAACGTTTTGTTTAATAGTTGTAGCCCGATGTTCTTGTTCTCACTTTGGTGAGAAGCGAACATTACTAATCCGTAAGCATAACATGCTTCTTTATGTTGCATGTTAGCCGCTTTTTCTAACTCACGAAGTCCAATATTCGGATATATTGAGTCAAAATAATTTCTTAACCCGTTGCGTAAAATAGCATTTGGGTTCCCCGCAATATATGCGTCAAAGTAAACACATCGTAACTTATGGGTTTCCCAATGTGATATCCCCCATCTTTCAAACGAAAGTCTCTTATAAACCAAGACATTCTTGGAACGTTCTTCGAATGTCTTACAAACTGATCTCGCCTTAAATAGTTGTGCCGAAGAATTCTGGCCGACTCTAGACAAGATTTCATCAATCATGTCTCCGGGTAGGTCTCTTAAAATATTGGGTTGTCTATCCATTTTGTGTTTTTAAACTGTAAAATAGACAAGAGTTAGATTCATAAAAAAAATACTTATTAATACAAGCAATTTTTACATATATCATAAAGCATAAGAACACTATATTACATATATTACACCACACGAATACAACTATCTTATTCCGACTCGCTCGTTTCTTCTTCTTCGGTTTTGGTTCGTTTTGCCAAGTTTCTAGGGATATATGATGTTCCCCTAATACGAGCCGTCGTTGTCCACATTGGTTTAGAAAAACCTGGTGGTTTAGAGGTTCCCGGGTCATTGTTACAACTTAAGGACTTCGGGGGTTGACGATACATATAAAGTTCATCGGGGTTGGAATTAGATTTCTCTATTTTTATGCCCTTTCCCTTATTATTTTCTTTTGCCTTTTTAAATTCAGTTGGGGTAATTTCTATAACATCATCGGAATTCTCGTCGGAATCCGATTCATCGGAGAATTGGTAATCCTCCCAATATTTTGCTTCCTTGGCGGAAACACCATTGACCATAATTAACTTTGGTCGGTTGGTTGAGGATTTTCTTTTACTTAACCGTTTTATTATTTCCCCCACCGGTTCTATTTCTTCATCCGGTTCCGATTCTTCTTCCGGTTCCGATTCTTCTTCCGGTTCCGACTCTTCTTCCGGTTCCTCTTCGGGAACTTGTGAATCAGTCCACAAATCATTCCAATTTACATTTGACTCTTCATTATTATTAGGTGAGTCAATGGGACTTGTTCTAGAGGTAGACATCTATCACATAATATCAAACACGTTAAGAGATTAATATATCACATAATATTCATATGTTAAAAATATATAGTTTCCAACAAAAATGTTAAGCAATCATTTTTAAAGAAAACACGGTCGAAGTCCAGACTCACTAATGCATCCTAACAAACTCGATAAGACACACTAATGCAAATTTTCTGGTTCTCTAAGACCAACGCTCGGATACCAACTGAAATGTCCCGTTCTTATTGATTAAAAACGTTCCATATTAATTGATTTCGTTGCGAGGTTTTGACCTCTATATGAGACGTTTTTCAAAGACTGCATTCATTTTTAAAACAAACCATAACCTTTATTTCATAAATAAAGGTTTAAAAAGCTTTACGTAGATTATCAAATAATGATAATCTAAAACATCCTGTTTACACACGACCATTACATAATGGTTTACAATACAAATATGTTACATCGAAATCAGTTTCTTGAATGCAGTTTTTACACAATATCATACAAACATGGACTCCAAATCTTGTCCTTATTTTAGTATGCAACAGCGGAAGCTCTTAATATTCACCTGAGAATAAACATGCTTTAAACGTCAACAAAAATGTTGGTGAGTTATAGGTTTAACCTATATATATCAAATCGTAACAATAGACCACAAGATTTCATATTTCAATACACATCCCATACATAGAGATAAAAATCATTCATATGGTGAACACCTGGTAACCGACAATAACAAGATGCATATATAAAAATATCCCCATCATTCCGGGACACCCTTCGGATATGATATAAATTTCGAAGTACTAAAGCATCCGGTACTTTGGATGGGGTTTGTTAGGCCCAATAGATCTATCTTTAGGATTCGCGTCAATTAGGGTGTCTGTTCCCTAATTCTTAGATTACCAGACTTAATAAAAAGGGGCATATTCGATTTCGATAATTCAACCATAGAATGTAGTTTCACGTACTTGTGTCTATTTTGTAAATCATTTATAAAACCTGCATGTATTCTCATCCCAAAAATATTAGATTTTAAAAGTGGGACTATAACTCACTTTCACAGATTTTTACTTCGTCGGGAAGTAAGACTTGGCCACTGTTGATTCACGAACCTATAATAATATATACATATATATTAAAGTATGTTCAAAATATATTTACAACACTTTTAATATATTTTGATGTTTTAAGTTTATTAAGTCAGCTGTCCTCGTTAGTAACCTATAACTAGTTGTCCACAGTTAGATGTACAAAAAATAAATCGATAAATATTATCTTGAATCAATCCACGACCCAGTGTATACGTATCTCAGTATTGATCACAACTCAAACTATATATATTTTGGAATCAACCTCAACCCTGTATAGCTAACTCCAACATTCACATATAGAGTGTCTATGGTTGTTCCGAAATATATATAGATGTGTCGACATGATAGGTCGAAACATTGTATACGTGTCTATGGTATCTCAAGATTACATAATATACAATACAAGTTGATTAAGTTATGGTTGGAATAGATTTGTTACCAATTTTCACGTAGCTAAAATGAGAAAAATTATCCAATCTTGTTTTACCCATAACTTCTTCATTTTAAATCCGTTTTGAGTGAATCAAATTGCTATGGTTTCATATTGAACTCTATTTTATGAATCTAAACAGAAAACGTATAGGTTTATAGTCGGAAAAATAAGTTACAAGTCGTTTTTGTAAAGGTAGTCATTTCAGTCGAAAGAACGACGTCTAGATGACCATTTTAGAAAACATACTTCCACTTTGAGTTTAACCATAATTTTTGGATATAGTTTCATGTTCATAATAAAAATCATTTTCTCAGAATAACAACTTTTAAATCAAAGTTTATCATAGTTTTTAATTAACTAACCCAAAACAGCCCGCGGTGTTACTACGACGGCGTAAATCCGGTTTTACGGTGTTTTTCGTGTTTCCAGGTTTTAAATCATTAAGTTAGCATATCATATAGATATAGAACATGTGTTTAGTTGATTTTAAAAGTCAAGTTAGAAGGATTAACTTTTGTTTGCGAACAAGTTTAGAATTAACTAAACTATGTTCTAGTGATTACAAGTTTAAACCTTCGAATAAGATAGCTTTATATGTATGAATCGAATGATGTTATGAACATCATTACTACCTTAATTTCCTTGGATAAACCTACTGGAAAAGAGAAAAATGGATCTAGCTTCAATGGATCCTTGGATGGCTCGAAGTTCTTGAAGCAGAATCATGACACGAAAACAAGTTCAAGTAAGATCATCACTTGAAATAAGATTGTTATAGTTATAGAAATTGAACCAAAGTTTGAATATGATTATTACCTTGTATTAGAATGATAACCTACTGTAAGAAACAAAGATTTCTTGAGGTTGGATGATCACCTTACAAGATTGGAAGTGAGCTAGCAAACTTGAAAGTATTCTTGATTTTATGAAACTAGAACTTTTGGAATTTATGAAGAACACTTAGAACTTGAAGATAGAACTTGAGAGAGATCAATTAGATGAAGAAAATTGAAGAATGAAAGTGTTTGTAGGTGTTTTTGGTCGTTGGTGTATGGATTAGATATAAAGGATATGTTATTTTGTTTTCATGTAAATAAGTCATGAATGATTACTCATATTTTTGTAATTTTATGAGATATTTCATGCTAGTTGCCAAATGATGGTTCCCACATGTGTTAGGTGACTCACATGGGCTGCTAAGAGCTGATCATTGAAGTGTATATACCAATAGTACATACATCTAAAAGCTGTGTATTGTACGAGTACGAATACGGGTGCATACGAGTAGAATTGTTGATGAAACTGAACGAGGATGTAATTGTAAGCATTTTTGTTAAGTAGAAGTATTTTGATAAGTGTCTTGAAGTCTTTCAAAAGTGTATGAATACATATTAAAACACTACATGTATATACATTTTAACTGAGTCGTTAAGTCATCGTTAGTCGTTACATGTAAATGTTGTTTTGAAACCTTTAGGTTAACGATCTTGTTAAATGTTGTTAACCCAATGTTTATAATATCAAAAGAGATTTTAAATTATTATATTATCATGATATTATGATGTACGAATATCTCTTAATATGATATATATACATTAAATGTCGTTACAACGATAATCGTTACATATATGTCTCGTTTCAAAATCATTAAGTTAGTAGTCTTGTTTTTACATATGTAGTTCATTGTTAATATACTTAATGATATGTTTACTTATCATAATATCATGTTAACTATATATATAACCATATATATGTCATCATATAGTTTTTACAAGTTTTAACGTTCGTGAATCACCGGTCAACTTGGGTGGTCAATTGTCTATATGAAACCTATTTCAATTAATCAAGTCTTAACAAGTTTGATTGCTTAACATGTTGGAAACATTTAATCATGTAAATATCAATCTCAATTAATATATATAAACATGGAAAAGTTCGGGTCACTACACTTATCATCCTCAGAAAATTACCTGCTTATCATTTTTAGTCTAAGACACGTCTTGCTGTATTGATTGCATGAATAGTGTATAGACAAAAATTCATATCTTAGCATATCTGCTAAATCATATCTTATCGTATCTGTTACTTTAAACTTTGCCTGACATATCCCGCAAAGTCCTCCGTAATCTACGAAATCTTTTGATCTATATATATATATATATATATATATATATATATATATATATATATATATATATATATATATATATATTCTATGTAATTAGAATACCATCCGTTAGCCAAAATCATTTCATATCGGAAAAAAAAAATCCTTTATCCAATCGTACGAAATGGAATTCGTCATCAGTTCAAGTCACTCAGATTCCGAAATGGAATCCCATTCAAGCTCCGAAAGTAGTGTGACCGGAATAGATCAACCAATCAGTCATCACCTATTCTGGATGAATTGGGGATGGGTTCGTAGCCTCCTCAATCATTGGAGACAAGAAGAAGGTGATCCCTTCCATCCACCACATTGCCCTCTTGATGAAGAACCTGAAGCACTTACCGGCGAACCTGTCCGAAACACCATTTTCTCGCTCATTTCCAGAGTATCTCGTCACGATTATATATTACATCAAATTTTAGATTTTATTTATCCGCTCGTCCGAACCGACAATCACCCCGGTGTAATAGAAGAAGTCAACGAGCTTCGCGCTCGGGTAGTGGCTTTGGAGAATATGGTGCAGAGATTACAAACACCAGCAGCAGCATCAGCAGCATAACCAGTACCACCATCATCAACACCAACAGTACCATTACCACCTCCAACCACAACCGCGTCGTAAACCTCAACTTCACAATCTGTCCCACGAGCATCAACGTCATACGCACCATAGATACCAAGGAGTACCAACAACAATAACTGACGAAGTATTAATTCATAACTTCATTGGAGAAACATTCCGCGGTGATTATGTAATCTCTAAAGTCTTAGAGATTATCTAATCTAGCCCTAACCATAAATCAGTTAAGCGAACCAAAATGATGGAAGGAAGAGTAGAAACCCTGACAAAAATGGTGTGTGATTAACAAGCTAAACTTGCTTTACCAACAACATCAATAGTACCATCAGTGTTACCAGCATCGTCAGTACAGTCAACATCCGAATCAACAACACCGATAACATCACAAACTCCGTCAGTTCAAGAATCACTGTGGACATCATTACGAATCAATAACGTTTATATTGTATCAACGAGTTATGAAGAATTAACTCATTTCCTCTGAAGAAATTATATGTATATATATATATATATATATTGAAATAAATCTTTCAGTGCTAAGCTATTGTGTGTGAATCTTAACTACTCGGTTAATTCATATTACAAATATGCAATAATGTACGTCCTTCGGCCGCAACTTAACCAGCGTTAACTACAATCTCTGTCGCAATTCAACAAATTCCAATTCATAATAAATCAAGTATATATTTGATTTTACACTTTCATCATCAATGTACCCGAAACTTTTCAGATAACATCATTCGTACTTTGCGAAATTCACAAGAATTCCACGAACCGAACACCATACATCAACAAATAACGAAGTATTGATTCATAATTTTAATGTCATTAAAGAAATACTGCGTAAAAGTTATGTACTTTTTAAAGCTTTTAGGGATTATTCAATTCTAGTTTCAACCGTAAATTAAATGAGTTTAATTTAACATTAACTCATTAAATCTATGTTACATCTGAAGAAAATATACATATATATATTTTCATAAAGACTGTAATAAAATTCTTTTGTACAAAATATTAATTGTGAATTTTTTTTTAACGGGTAGGTAATACCCGAGAGATATATAAATTCACAATTAATATGTTACATTCTTCGAATCTGATTCAGCAAATCATCCATTATACTCCCTACTTTCACAACAATATACATTCTTTTATAGAAATCAAAACAACCATACTCATTCAAAATTTAATTACATATTCTGATTTTGAAATCTCAAAATTTAACTTGAGATATGACCAAAATCATCACTCTTAGATCCTTACATCTTTCACAAGCTATATTTTGACTTCAAAACTGTGTTAGAACATCAAATGTATGTTAACGATTACAATCTGTGTTCAAACCCTTCGAAAATTTCTGAAGACACTTCGAATGATGAGCAATCGAGATAATGATCCAACCACATGTTACCCACAGTTATGTACCCGAAAAACTCTTGAAACCAAAGTAAAAGTTTAAACAACGTATCCGCGTCAGATTCTTTGGCATTTATTAGCAAAAATAACTTTGCGACTCCTATTCAAAGTAGCCAGTTTTGTCACAGCTCCAGCAAGTCAACTTCGAATTTTCAGTCAGACTAACCTTATTATAACCTTGAGATATACACCATCGTTACCAGGGAACCTTTTACATTCCACCATATTATTAGCAGATGTACCAACAACTTCATTACCCTTTGACTTTAGCCTCTCCAAAAAGTCATCATAATTATTCATTGAAACCCCATCATTTACTCATTCGCATCTTGTAATGAGAATTGCCATACGAATCATTGGGAATTAGCAATCAGTATTTTGAAATCTTGCAGCATGTCTGCGCCAACAGTTATATGTGTATATATAACGTCTATCTTCTGGACTTAATTTGAATGTGAAGTTTCTGAAAAACACTCCGAACTACGAATTGGTTCTCCGAAAATGGAAAAAATGCTGATGAAGCAGCAAAAACTATAAACGACTTTAAATGGTAAAAGCTGGATGATAATGATGAAGTGTGCTGGCAAAGCGCAGAAAAAGAGAAGTTTTGGAACTGGAAAACGGATTGAGCAAAGTAGGAAGGAGGCTGTGGACAAATTACAAAGACTGAACCTTGACTTTAAAGGATCCAAATGATTCAGTCATTAACGAATACCTTGCTCCTGACTCTAAACCCCTGCGGACAATATTCTTCATCATCCTCTGATATTAGAAATTCTAAAATATCATCATATCTTTCATTATAAATATCCTCCATATTTCTGAAGATATTTTCTTAATTCTTCTTATTTGAAATCATTTACCTCTTCGCGCTATCTGTATTACATCATAAAAGAAACTATTTTAGTTTCTAAATTCTGAAAGATTCAAGTTTAAAATAGGAATATTTTGAAGTAGTGTTGAGAACTGAAGCATGAATTAGTATAATATAATGACACTTGATCAATGTGATTATATTACAGTAAGTCATGCTAAGTTTCTAAATGGAACGTGATGATTCACAGATCATAACATCATCATGTGCCATGTTATACGACTCTTGTATTCTATTTAACCTCTAAAATATCAAAAAAATATTTCTTGATGATTCGGCCTTTTCCAAGGTATTCTAGTAATTTGACAAGTCAAGATCGTGCCATCACAATTTCCTTCCTAGAACATTAACAATGTTCATTCCGAAATTCATATCTGTGAATTCTGGACCATTACAAGCGGTGCTTAATCGCAAGAAGAAGAAACGAAAGGACAAAACTCCGAAATAGAAATTGGGGTATAAATTGCAGCAAATAAAAGAGAGCATTAACTGTGAATGATAATGATTATAGAAGACAGAAGCAGAGACTTTGAAATATAAGGGAACATATAAAGCTCAACGACAAACCAGAAATTATAAACCATATATCGATGCATATAGCAATATAAAGACACGGGAGAACTAGAAACACTATAAACCCAAGAGTATAGTAGAAGTAAATAGATTCTTCCGGCGGTAGATGAAAAAGAAGAATGACCGATATGAAAGTTAGAAGTATATCGAGAATCAGAGCTGGATGGAGCATATTGATGAATACTTTAAAATATGAGTTGAGGGGGAAAGAATAGAAGGTGATGAAACATGACTAGGAACTTAGAAATCAACAGATTTAACTCACACAATGGCAGAATAAGTGAATCAAACCCTCTAGTGAATAGGTTAAGTTTTTTTTTGATTAATTTAGTCAAACCACAACTAAATCAAGTGTGATTAGATCAACACCTAGAGCTATTATTCACCACATGGGTGATTTGGACTGAGAGAGAATCGGAGGAGCTCACTAGATCTGAGTGTGTGTAACAAATAAGAGGCTTAACCTAAAATGAAGAACATAAGACTTTATATACCCCTGCTGTTGACTCACCCATACGATTCATTCATCACACGTACGAGTTGGCTTCATCAGCCGTACGGGTGATCACTCACTCGTGTCTTCTCATTTAGGTTGTAATTGTGACTTAGCTCAGCATCAACCGTGCGTATGAGCCTATCAGCCGTACTAGTGAGGCTTCACTCGTACGTCTGACTAAGTCTAACATAGTCAAACATCTAAATCTCGTTCCTGCAGTTCCTGTAACCACATACAAACACAGGATAATAATGAGCAATCATGGTGGCCTGTAAACTGTTGTACCTGCAATGGACGTGGGTAGATGTCTAGGGACTTGCATAAAATGCATCAACAGAAGGTGTGAGTTGTAAGGAAACGAAGGAGGTGAATTTATAAGAAAATCTCCGACAGAATAATTAAAACGGACGATCGCATTTAAAGCGGATCCTAATTTCCTTGATTACCGGAGAGTCAAATCTTATTAAGAAGATTTTCTTCAAATCCCTTGAAATCTGGGAATCAATCATATCTACGTCAAATGATAAGATGAATCTACACTTACTCATTTCACTCTTCTATGTTAGCTTCATTCGTACTCTTCATATAAATGGATTGTTTATCCAAATTATTCGCTGATGATAAAACTATAATTTTTAGCCCGTATGTATCATGAAAACATACTTATTATCATTCACGACCTTTCCACTTAAATTTCGGGACGAAATTTCTTTAACGGGTAGGTACTGTGACAACCCGGAAATTTCCAACCAAATTTAAACTTTAATCTTTATATGTTTCCGACACAATAAGCAATATTTGTTAAGTTAAATTTCAAGAATTTTAAACTATGTTCATACATTCATTCAACTTCGACCAAGTTCCAACGATTCACGAACCATTAAACGAATATGATTATATATGTATATGTGTATATATATTATAACTTGAAACGTAAATGAAATATTATATTAAATACTTTATATGATTGTATCTGTTTCAAAATGTTTATCAATGGAATTAGAAGATAAGATCAACTGATTGAATTATCAGATATATTAAATTATGATTACAAGTCTCTGTTGAAAGGCCCACGTTGATTTGAGAAATCTTTCCATTTTAACAATATTCGGAAAATGGTAAAGTAATTTATAAATAAGAACAAATTGTCAATCATTGAGAACTAGACAAAGGATAGTGGAAGATTGAATCTCATAAAGACTCGATTGATCTATTTAGTTTCAAACGTACAAAAATGTTTTCAGTTTAAAAAGAACTTTATTATTAAAACGTATATAACTTTTATAAATATCTAGAACCACTTTTGACAACTCATTACTTAACTAGTATGATAAAGATAACGATATTTATATTTTATTTTATTAAATATATATATATATAACGATCTAAATTAATATTATATATATTTATACGCGTATAATACGTACATAGTTTTATACTTTTACTATACTTAAACTTTACCTTTACTTTATTTTTACTTTACTTTAACTTTAATAATTCACTTTAATAATTCATACTTTAATAATTTATACTTTAATAATTCACTTTAATAATTCATACTTTAATAATTCACTTTAATAATTCATACTTTAATAATTCACTTTAATAATTCATACTTTAATAATTCATTTTAATAATTCAAAAATCTATTATAAATAGAATTCAATAGGTTTCATTATTTCATAGAAACTTGAAAATATTTTTCTCTAAACTCTCTCAATCGATTTACATATATATATTTACTCCGTATTATTTCAAGATATTATTAGTATACATAAAATATTACGACGGAGTGTTGTCTGAGTGATTTCGAAATTGTTTTTCGAGTAGGATAGGATTAAGGAAATTATGGGTTATAGCTATAGAGGTGATTGAGTATGGTTCATGGGTATGCTCGTGAGGTCAATATAGTGTTTATCATTTCCGTTGCGTCTACGTACCTTTCCTGCAATATTGAATCTCAATATTGATACGTGAGTACTCATAATTTAACTTTTACATACTAATAGTGTATCCTTGACTAGTGCTCGAGTATTTAGGATTATGCATGCTTGTACTTTTGATATTGCCCTTAGACAGGTTAGGTTGAATCTTGAATTAGTTACACTTGCGGTTGAGATAAGGTATAAGATATGCATGTCCTTGGAAAGCTAGCGAAAAATTAAGAACTTTTCCTTTAGATATCGAATGGTTTCGATGAACGGATTAGAAGTTATAATCAATTGAATTTTCGATATTTTTATTAAAAATGATTATTATTATCGTCGTTTTTATCGTCGTTCTAGTTTTATCTTATTATTATCATTATTATTATCTTTATCAATAAAAGGGATTTATCATTAAAAATTGTTTTCTTTATTACTATCGTTATTATCGTTAAAGTTATAATTAGTATTATTATTATTATTATCCCATTATCATTATCATTATTATTATTATTATTATTATTATTAGTATTATTATTATTATTATTATTATTATTATCATTATTAATATATATATATATATATATCATTATTTAAAAATGGTTATTGTTATTGTTATTATTATTATTACTATATTATCATTAAGATAATTATTAGTATTATCGTTAATAATATTATAGTGACTATCATTATTAATATTAGTGCAATTAAAACAAATAATTGTAACACCTAAATATTTTGATTACTATTATTATCATTATTATGAACACGATATAAAAGACGATTAAAAGCTGTTAAACGAAACGATTAGGAAATAATGAGTAAGAGTATCATGATGAAATTAAAATATTATAAGATATTAATTTAGATAAAATTATCGTTCTTATTATTTTTATCATTACTATTATTATTAAAAGTATCGTTAGTATTAAAACTATCATTTTAACAAAAATTATCATTTTAATAGAAATGTCATTGTTACTATAAAATATCATTATTATTATTATTTTTAAATAGAATTATTATTTTAAAGATAATATTAAAAATTATTGTAAATATTAAATTTATCATAATTATAATTATCGTTTTATCATAATGTCATCTTAGTAATTATAAATATTGATATTTTTATAATAATAATTATTATTACAAAATAATACAACTTTTACTTACTATCATTATAGATATTATTTTATCAAATAAATATGTGATACAAACATATTTTACTACGTGTAATAACTTACTTTAATAATACCTATCATATTATCTTTATGATATTAAATGAACCCTATAAATTTTATTACTTAATATATATAAAAGTATATTTGATTATATAAATTTAATATAAAATTTTATTATATTATTTACTCTAATAAATCTTTTTAAAATATTTAAAAATATAAAACGACGATATTTAAACTATATATTAATCATGTATAGATTTCTAGAAATTATTTTGAGTCAAATTTACTTTTGTTGACTTTTGCATATTAGTCTCGAGCATTAGGATTGTGGTACACTATGACTTGACCTAATTTGTTAGACAAATATTGACCAACATATAAATATATATAATTAATTTAGGTTCGTGAATCCGAGGCCAACCTTGCACTTGTTCAATGACGTTATATGTATTTTTACTACGAAATACATTATGGTGAGTTTCATTTGCCTTTTTACCTTTTATATTTTTGGGCTGGGAATACATGCGCAACTTTTATAAATGTTTTACGAAATAGACACAAGTACGTGAAACTACATTCTATGGTTGAATTATCGAAATCGAATATGCCCCTTTTTATTAAGTCTGGTAATCTAAGAATTAGGGAACAGACACCCTAATTGACGCGAATCCTAAAGATAGATCTATTGGGCCTAACAAACCCCATCCAAAGTACCGGATGCTTTAGTACTTCGAAATTTATATCATGTCCGAAGGAGGATCCCGGAATGATAGGGGATATTCTTATATGTATCTAGTTAATGTCGGTTACCAGGTGTTCACCATATGAATGATTATTTTTGTCTCTATGCATGGGACGTATATTTATGAGAACTGAAAATGAAATTCTTGTGGTCTATTAAAATGATGGAAATAAATGATTATGATAAACTAATGAACTCACCAACCTTTTGGTTGACACTTTAAAGCATGTTTATTCTCAGGTGTTAAAGAAATCTTCCGCTGTGCATTTGCTCATTTTAAAGATATTACTTGGAGTCTTTCATAGCATATTTTGAAGAACGTTGCATTCGAGTCATTGAGTTCATCAAAGATTATTATTAAATCAATTTATAGTTGGATAGTGGATATTATGAAATGGTATGCATGCCTGTCAATTTTCGATGTAAAGAAAGTTTGTCTTTTAAAAACGAATGCAATGTTTGTAAAATGTATCATATAGAGGTCAAATACCTCGCAATGTAATCAACTATTGTGAATCGTTTATAATGTATATGAACGGGTCCTTTCAAGTTCATCTCAGTGCCCCACCACGAAAGATGAACAGGAGAGAATGAAGAAAGTCCCATATGCTTCTGCCAATGGGTCAATCATGTATGCAATGATATGCACTAGACCGGATGTGTCATGCGCTCTTAGCCTGACAAGTAGATACCAGAATAACCCAGGAAACGGTCATTGCATTGCTGTTAAAAGTATATTGAAATACCTTAGGAGGACTAAGGATATGTTTCTGATATATGGGTCTGGTGAGGAGGAACTCGCTGTAAAAGGTTACGTGGATGCGAGTTTCCAAACTGATCGTGATGATTCTCGATCACAATCCGGTTATGTCTTCACATTAAATGGAGGTGCGGTCTCTTGGAAGAGTTCAAAACAGGATGTTGTTGCTTTATCCACTACAGAGTCGGAGTACATTGCCGCATCATTGGCAGCTCAGGAAGCTGCATGGATGAAGAAATTCATCGACGACTTAGGAGTAGTCCCTTCCATTCAGGACCCTCTTGAGATCTTTTGTGACAACGAGGGTGCGATTGCTCAAATCAAGGAACCTCGTGCTCATCAAAAGACCCGTCACATTGAGCGGAGATTCAACTACATAAGGGATGAAGTTGAAAAGGGAAAGATATGTATTCGCAAAGTTCACACAGATCTTAATATAGCGGATCCTCTCACGAAGCTCTTACATGGATCAAAACATGCAGGACATGTTTGTGCATTAGGGCTTCGATATTATAGTGATTGGTCATGATCTGTTTTAAGTATTGTAACGGAACGAAATTGTTCAAACTCATTAATATAATTATGGTTTAATTTATTTTGAGTTAAGTTCCTATTTTGCATATTTTATCCATGAATAAGCAATTATTCTAAATTCCGTAGTTGATCACATTTGTGGGAACAAGTGTGAGGTTTAGACTATTATGAACTTGGATTGGTATACATTCACGGACTGAATGTGGGGCAAGGTTGCAACCAAGGTTCATAGATATTTGTGGGATACAAATATTGGAAGACCCGCCCTCAAGATTTACGAAATGGAGCCTTTGTGGTTGATCACATGTAGTCTTGAGTAAAGGCGAATATCATTGTATCCTCTGACCTGAGATACATATTGGGTTCGGATATTTACCAAGTATTGTGCCTTGATTCTTTCCTTCGCTATTCTGAAATATGGTAGCTCACAAGGAAGAGCTCAGGTATAATGCAAGGTACATATTTAGGACATACGTAGTCAAGATGGAATTTGTCCCTCTTATTCGTTGAGAGTCAGATGTCTAAGGCCTGATAAAGTTAAATCTAAAAGAGAGTGATCACTCTGTATCTCTTGGATTTAACATGACATCTAGGACGAAAGGAAATAATGAAAGATTCACCTATTCATATTCGAGGTGGGAACTCGAAAGGGATGATGTTATTGAATGGCACAAAGTCATAGCATATTGGGGGTGATGGACGGTCGTTAGGTGGTATCTATCACTTGCATTAATTTCTTATGTTTCTCGTGCAAGTGGGAGATTGAAGGTTTTTCGTATGCCCGAGAGACATATTAAATTAATGTGGCTAATATGTCATGATCCAAGTCGGGTCATACCCAATAACAAGCTTACCGACACCTTATAAGTATTTAATCTTAACGAATGGATCGTTAAATAAATACGCGACACTTGGATTTTAGAAAATCGGTTTTCTAAAATATCATCACTTGGGATAAATTATTTGGATAATTTATATGTAATTATTTATAGGTTCAAATAATTATGTTGTGTTATATTTTATAAAATGGTTTATAAAATTGTTGCAAGTAACAAATACATGTTTGTTTTATATAAGTTTTATAAACTTATATACAAGTTTTATAAAATTGAATCTTGTATAAAATAAATGTGTAAGTGTGGGCAGTTTTGTAGGCTCCAAGAAGAGTCCACCCATGCTTATTCTTGTGACTTTTAAAGACCACAACTCCCTAAGTGCATGCTAGTTTTAATAGACCAAAGAAAGACTCAAAATAAATAACATTTTGAAGTGCCAAAACAGCTGAATATTGCTGTCCAAAATTGCTGCTGCTGTTCGACCTTTTTGGGCAGAAAGAAGGGATCTTCAAGCTTGGGTTTTGGTCATTCAAGTGTCTCTAAATCCTAACTAAATTAAGGGTGGTGTTGGTGCACTAAAGCTTGGGGTATAACTACTTGAGGTTTCATCACTTTGAAGCTCCATTCTTCATCATCTTCATCATCTTCTTTTGAACTAACCCTCAACTAGCTTGAGGAGGTATAAACTCTAAACCCACTCTTAGTTTGTAAGTATGTTTCACAACTTGATCCTTATTGGGATTTAACTTTAATTGGTTAAAGATTTACAAGTTTCAAAATGGTAATCTACACGCTTCCGCAAATCTTATTTCTTGAATGATTATAAGTATTATGAAACTTGTTAAATCCCAACACAATCATTTTTCAAGTAAACACGGTCGAAGTCCAGACTCACTAATGCATCCTAACAAACTCGATAAGACACACTAATGCAAAATTCTGGTTCTCTAAGACCAATGCTCGGATACCAACTGAAATGTCCCGTTCTTATTGATTAAAAACGTTCCATATTAATTGATTTCGTTGCGAGGTTTTGACCTCTATATGAGACGTTTTTCAAAGACTGCATTCATTTTTAAAACAAACCATAACCTTTATTTCATAAATAAAGGTTTTAAAAAGCTTTACGTAGATTATCAAATAATGATAATCTAAAATATCCTGTTTACACACGACCATTACATAATGGTTTACAATACAAATATGTTACAACAAAATAAGTTTCTTGAATGCAGTTTTTACACAATATCATACAAGCATGGACTCCAAATCTCGTCCTTATTTAAGTATGTGACAGCGGAAGCTCATAATAATCACCTGAGAATAAACATGCTTAAAACGTCAACAAAAATGTTGGTGAGTTATAGGTTTAACCTATATATATCAAATCATAATAATAGACCACAAGATTTCATATTTCAATACACATCCCATACATAGAGATAAAAATCATTCATATGGTGAACACCTGGTAACCGACATTAACAAGATGCATATATAAGAATATCCCCATCATTCCGGGACACCCTTCGGATATGATATAAATTTCGAAGTACTAAAGCATCCGGTACTTTGGATGGGGTTTGTTAGGCCCAATAGATCTATCTTTAGGATTCGCGTCAATTAGGGTGTCTGTTCCCTAATTCTTAGATTACCAGACTTAATAAAAAGGGGCATATTCGATTTCGATAATTCAACCATAGAATGTAGTTTCACGTACTTGTGTCTATTTTGTAAATCATTTATAAAACCTGCATGTATTCTCTGTTGGAATTCATTATATTAACAAGTTTCATGTAGAGCATGTCAAAACCAATTTGAACATAAAGCGGAAGCATATTAATGTAAACAAATTAATATAAAGTTTAACCATTTAAACATGAATCCCATATGAATATCAAGTCAAGAATATATGCTTAAAAGTAAAAGAGCTAGTTCATGAAGTAAAAGAGCTAGGAGGTTAAAATGATAATGAAGATGATGAACAAGTGTGTTAAAACCCCAAGCTTTTGATGCACCAACACCACCCTTGAACTTGGTTATGTTTTATACACTTAATCACCTTAAAACCAAGCTAGAAACCCACTTTTCTTTTAACCCAAAATCTGGACAGCAGGTTGTAAAAGATGGTGATGAATGGAGTCCCAAAACTATGAAACCTCAAGAGATAATACCCTAAACTTTTACCCAACACCTAATGCAATGGTTAGGATTTATTGACACTTAAATTTAGCTTGAAAATAAACTTGAAAACCCTCTCCAAAAGGCTGAAAGTTTCGGCCAGAAATGAAGAGAAAGAGAGCAGAATTTTTCAAGTGTGTTGTATGTGTGTTACATTCAAGTTTTTGGTCAAATGCCTTGGTATACTTGATGTGCTTGTCCTTGAAAGTTGAAGCCTCAAAAATACCAAAGGAATAAGCATGGGAGGGCATTTCTTGGGGCTACAAAATCTGCCCACACACTAACCCATTTTTTATATACAAGATGTAATTTTTATAAAACTTGTATAAACTTTTATAAAACTTGTATATTTATTTGTTCTTGCAATGATTTTATAAACCATTTTATAAAATATAACACAACATAATTATTTAAACCTATAAATAATTACATATAAATTATCCAAATAATTTGTCTCAAGTGATGATATTTTAGAAAACCGATTTTCTGAAGTTCAAGCGTCGCGTATTTACTTAACGATCCAACCGTTAAGATTTAATACTTATAAGGTGTCGGTAAGTTTGTTATTGGGTATGACCCGACTTGGATCAAAACATATTAGCCACTTTAATTTAATATGTCTCTCGGGCATACGAAATACCTTCAATCTCCCACTTGCACGAGAAACATAAGAAATTAATGCAAGTGATGGATACCACCTAACTACCGTCCATCACCCCTAATATGTTATGACTTAGTGCCATTCAATAACATCATCCCTTTTGAGTTCCCATCTCGAATATGATTTAGGTGAATCTTTCAATATATCCTTTTGTCCTAGATGTCATGTTAAATCCAAGAGATATAGAATGATCACTCTCTTATAGATTTAACTTTATCAGGCCTTAGACATCTGACTCTCAACGAATAAGAGGGACAAATTCCATCTTGACTACATACGTCCTAGACACTACACCTTGTACCATACCTGAAGCCTCCCTTATGAGCTACCTTCTCAGAATAGCGAAGGAAAGAATCAAGGTACGATATTCAGTGAATATCTGAACCCAATATGTATCTCAGGTCAGAGGATACAATGATATTCTCCTTTACTCAAGATTACATGTGATCAACTACAAAAGCTCCATACAGTAAATCTTGAGAGCAGGTCTTCCAATATTTGTGTCTCACAAATATCTATGAACCTTGGTTGCAACCTTGCCCCACATTCACCATATGAATGTTAACCAATCCAAGTTCATAATAGTCTAGACCTCACACTTGTTCCCACAAATGTGATCAACTACGGAATTTAGAATAATAGTTTATTCATGGATAAAATATGCAAAATTGGAACATGACTCATAATTAAATTAATACCATAATTATATTAATGAGTTTGAACTAATTCGTTCCGTTACAATACATAAAATAGATCATTTCCAATCACTAGAATATCGAAGCCCTAATGCACAAACATGTCCCTCATGTTTTGGCCCATGTAAAAGCTTCGTGAGTGGATCCGCAACATTATGATCTGTGTGAACTTTGTGAATACATATCTTTCCCTTTTCAACCTCATCCCTGATGTAGTTGAATCTCCGCTCAATGTGACGAGTCTTTTGATGAGCACGAGGTTCCTTGATTTGAGCAATCGCACCCTCGTTGTCACAAAAGATCTCAAGAGGGTCCTGAATGGAAGGGACCACTCCTAAGTCGTCGATGAATTTCTTCATCCATGCAGCTTCCTGAGCTGCCAGTGAGGCGGCAATGTACTCCGACTCTGTAGTGGATAACGCAACAACATCCTGTTTTGAACTCTTCCAAGAGACTGCACCACCATTTAACATGAAGACATAACCGGATTGTGATCGAGAGTCATCTCGATCAGTTTGGAAACTCGCGTCCACGTAACCTTTTACGGCGAGTTCCTCCTCACCAGACCCATATATTAGAAACATATCCTTAGTTCTCCTAAGGTATTTCAATATACTTTTAACAGCAATCCAATGACTGTTTCCTGGGTTATTCTGGTATCTACTTGTCAAGCTTAGAGCGCATGACACATCCGGTCTAGTACATATCATCGCATACATGATAGACCCAATAGCAGATGCGTATGGGACTTTCTTCATTCTCTCTTGTTCATATTTCGTGGTAGGACACTGAGATGAACTGAGAACGGTTCCTCTTTGAATAGGTACCAAACCTTTCTTAGAGTTTTCCATCTTGAACCGTTTCAAGATTTTATCAATGTATGTACTTTGACTTAAACCTATCAATCTCTTGGATCTATTCCTATAGATCCCTATCCCCAATATGTATTGTGCGTCTCCAAGATCCTTAATGGAGAAGCAACTCTTTAGCCAAGTTTTGACTCCTTGCATTGTGGTAATATCATTCCCAAATAATAATATATCATCCACATATAGCACAAGGAATATTATAGAGCTCCCACTAGCCTTCTTGTATACACAAGCTTCATCACCATTTTTAATGAAGCCAAATTTCTTTGCCTCTTCATTAAAACGATGATTCCACATTCTAGATGCTTGTTTCAATTCGTAGATTGATTTCTTTAACTTGCATACCTTTTTAGGATTTTTCGGATCAACAAAACCTTCGGGCTGTACCATATAGACATCTTCCTCAAGATATCCATTTAGGAAAGCGGTTTTGACATCCATTTGCCATATTTCATAGTCATAGTGAGCAGCAATGGCAAATAATATCCTAATAGACTTTAGCATTGCCACTGGCGAGAAAGTTTCATCATAGTCAACCCCTTGAGTTTGAGTGAAACCTTTTGCTACAAGTCTAGCTTTGTATGTATCCAAGTTTCCATGTATGTCGGTTTTCTTCTTGAAAAGCCATTTGCAATCAACTAGCTTGGAGCTAGGAGGTTGCACTATAAGTTCCCAAACTTGGTTTTCATACATGGATTGCATCTCGGCGTTCATGGCTTCCTGCCATTTATCTTTATCAATCCTTGATAAAGCATCTTCGTAGTTTGTCGGTTCATCCAAATCAACCGTATAGCAACCATCCACGAGAAAACCATATCTCTCAGGAGGATTACTAATCCTACTAGATCTTCGAACGTCTTGTGTACTTTGATCATCCACTTGATCATTTTCAACATCCTCATGTTGAGTACTAGTGTCAACCATTTGTGTATCATCAACTTGATCTTGTACCTCTACAAGATCTATTTTCCTTTCACCATCACCTTCCATAAGGAATTTGGTTTCAAGGAATTCCGCCTTTCGATTAATAAATACACGTTGCTCGGTCGGATCATAGAAATAGTATCCCATATCATCCTTGGGATATCCTATGAAGATACACTTTGTGGATCGAGCATGCAACTTATTAGCAACATGACGCTTAGGATAAGCTTCACATCCCCATACTTTCAAGTATGAAAGAGAAGGAGGTTTTCCAAACCACATCTCATGAGGAGTTCGTTCCACTTTCTTGGTTGGGGCCATATTTAAAATACGAGCCGCGGAGCTTAGACAATAACCCCAAAATGATAGAGGTAACGAGCTTCTTGCCATCATAGATTGAACCATATCCATTAGGGTTCGGTTCCTCCTTTCAGAAACTCCATTAAGTTGGGGTGTTCTGGGTGGAGTAAGTTGTGAGATGATCCCACAACTCCTAAGATGATCTTGGAAGGCATCGCTTAGGTATTAACCTCCTCTATCGGTACGAAGTACCTTAATTGTCTTATTGAGTTGATTTTGTACTTCGTTTTGATATTCTTTGAATGCTTCAAAAGTTTCATCCTTATGTCTTAACAAGTAGACATATCCGAAACGACTAAAGTCATCAATGAAAGTAACAAAGTATCTTTCACCATTCCTTGTCATGGGCTTAAAGGGTCCACACACATCCGAATGTATTAATCCCAATAAGTCTTTAGCCCTTTCGTAGGTCCCTTTGAAAGGTGCTTTAGTCATCTTGCCTTGTAAACAAGATTCACATACATCAAACGAATCCATTTCATTTGATTTCAAAAGTCCATTCTTTTGAAGTGTATGCATTCGGTTCTTGTTTATGTGACCAAGGCGACAATGCCATAAGTAGGAATCACTCAAATCCCTTTTGAGTTTCTTGGTGCTTGTATGGTACATTGAGCTACTAGATGATGTGTCATCATGAACCAATTCATAAATTCCAATTGAAGGCGAAGCCTTGAAATAGAACACATTATCTAAACAAACATGGATATCATCATTAATAAAATTAACATTAAAACCACATTGTTTCAAACGAGAAATAGAAATAATGTTTCTACACAAATCCGGAGCATACAAAACATTTTCTAAAATAAGTTCCAATCCGCTTGGAAGCTTCAAAACAAAATCTCCTTGAGCTTTAACATGCACCTTTGCACCATTGCCCATATAGAGACTCGATGTTCCCGCCATATGATCACTTCTTTTGAACCCCTGCAAAGAATTGCAAATATGAGTTCCACATCCCGTGTCTAATACCCATGTATTAGAAGAAGTAATATTAAGCTCAATATATACCATATATATATTACCTGAGGTTTGCCCCGCATCCCTCTTGTCCTTCAACTCCTTAAGATAGACCGGGAAATTTCGCTTCTAGTGACCCATTTCACCGCAACCGAAACACGGGTCTTCTTTGGGGTTTGCCTTCTCGGTGACCTTTTGCTTCTTGGCCTTGTTGATGGTTGGGGTAACCATCTTCCCCTTCCCTTTGCCTTGATAGGCGGGTCCTTTTCTCTTAGCTACCTTTGGCTTAGAGGTGTTACCTTTGGACCCACCTTGATCGATTGCTAACACGGGTAAAGCCCTTTTACCCATGCTAGTTTCCGCCGTTCTAAGCATACCGTAAAGCTCACCTATGCTCTTATCCATCCCATTCATATTGTAATTAATTACAAATTGATCAAACCTTTTTGATAGGGAATTAAGGATAAGATCGGTGGCTAACTCATTTGATATGTTTAGGTTAAGACGGTTAGCACGATCAATAAGGCTCTTCAATTTGAGGACATAAGAGGAGACGGATTGGGTGTCATCCATACGACATGCATGTAGCGCTCGAACCGTTTCGAAGCGCTCGACACGTGCTTGTTGAAGGAACATCTCCTTCAATTGCGTAATCATGTCATATGCACTATGATGTTCGAAATCCTTTTGGAGTTCGGGTATCATAGTCCCAAGCATTAGACAAGCGACTTGCACCGAATCGACGCAATACTTGTCATAATAAGCCATGCCCTCTATATCTTCCTCATCCGGTTGGTCGGGAATAGGGTCCTCCAACACATACGCTTTGTCCTCAAGTTTGAGGACAATCCTAAGATTACAGAACCAATCCATAAAGTTCGTATGGTTGAGTTTGTCTTTCTCGAGGAGAGACCTTAATGATAGGTTGTTTAGGTTAAGTGGTGCATTTTGCATGTTGTTGTTATTTGCGGCCATCTACAAAATTTAACAAAGTTCATTTTAGTATCGATTTTAAATTTAATAAACAACACCCTTTTATAATTAATTGTTTTATTAAATATTAGAATCCAACGGTAAATCAAATTTCGGTTAGGTGACCTTTATCCCGTTATTTGATTTAGCTAGGTAGTCATTTATATGACAATTGCAATCCTTTTGCAACTTCTAAATTATGGGATCATGCAATCCTTTTGCATGGCATATTTATCCCATCAACGCCTATTTGTTCCTCATGCTTCGGTGACCCTAAGTTCATGATTTCCAAATCAAGTCGTCCTACTTGTGTAAACTTGTAAAATTAACATACAAGTGGTTAGGTGACCTTTATCCCACAAGTATGCGAATTTTACCTTAACCATATTAGTTAGTTCATAATGATTAGGTGACCTTTATTCCATTATGAGTTCACTACTATGTTCAAGTGTTCCTACAAAAGGATGGCGTTTAACTTGTTTGCCTAGTTTTAGTTAAGGGATTTTAAGTTTTCATAAATTCTAGTTTAAGAAAACATTTGCCATACACCAACATGCATTTGGTGTATAGTTCATTATGAAAAGCCAATTTTCATGTCATATTAGTAAAGCCAATTACTTTGCTATAAATCATTTTATATGCATTGTTATTTATGTCCTTAATAACCATTTATTAGTGTCCTTTTGTTGTTTCAATTTAACCATTTAAATTGTCATTTTTGCATGTTGTTAATAACGTCTAATTTAACCAATTAAATTTTAGTTTTATTTGTTGTTAACTTGTGTGATTAACTTGTAGCATACAAACATACAATCCACAATCATACAATAAACAACCAAGCATGCAAAATAAAAGTCCACAATCATGCCAAAGTGGTAAACACTTCTTTAGCCAAAACAAGTGTTACCTAAAGGGTTAAAATCACAAAGTAGGAGATTAACAAATCTCCCACTAACTCTTGCATCCTTATGCTCCATCTTGTAATCTTCTTGAATCTTCACTTTTCTTTTTACAAAATATATAACCTAATACATTTTTTCTAGAAAAGGAAATTACAACCTAATCTATTTTACATACCAAATAAAATAAATTACATCATAAAATTACAAGATTATTACAAACCAAATGAATGAATTTACAAGCATCAAAATACAACCAAATCACACACAAATCCAACCACAAGGTCAAGGCATGATTGTGAACCAAAACAACAACAAATCTTGGCCAAACTTGAAGCTCCAAAACCCATTTGGAACCCCATATTTTCGGCCAAAATATAACCCCCACCCAAAACCCAAAAATTTTACTTTCTAGTTTCATGCATGTTACTAGATTGTAAAGAAAATGGGTTTACAAGCCAAATACAAGAAGCATATATCTATGACTTTGGCTCTAGATACCATTGTTGGAATTCATTATATTAACAAGTTTCATGTAGAGCATGTCAAAACCAAATCGAACATAAAGCGGAAGCATATTAATGTAAACAAATTAATATAAAGTTTAACCATTTAAACATGAATCCCATATGAATATCAAGTCAAGAATATATGCTTAAAAGTAAAAGAGCTAGTTCATGAAGTTATACCTTCTCCAAGTTAGGAGGTTAAAATGATAATGAAGATGATGAACAAGTGTGTTAAAACCCCAAGCTTTTGATGCACCAACACCACCCTTGAACTTGGTTATGTTTTATACACTTAATCACCTTAAAACCAAGCTAGAAACCCACTTTTCTTTGAACCCAAAATCTGGACAGCAGGTTGTAAAAGATGGTGATGAATGGAGTCCCAAAACTATGAAACCTCAAGAGATAATACCCCAAACTTTTACCCAACACCTAATGCAATGGTTAGGATTTATTGACACTTAAATTTAGCTTGAAAATAAACTTGAAAACCCTCTCCAAAAGGCTGAAAGTTTCGGCCAGAAATGAAGAGAAAGAGAGCAGAATTTTTTAAGTGTGTTGTATGTGTGTTACATTCAAGTTTTTGGTCAAATGCCTTGGTATACTTGATGTGCTTGTCCTTGAAAGTTAAAGCCTCAAAAATACCAAAGGAATAAGCATGGGAGGGCATTTCTTGGGGCTACAAAATCTGCCCACACACTAACCCATTTTTATATACAAGATGTAATTTTTATAAAACTTGTATAAACTTTTATAAAACTTGTATATTTATTTGTTCTTGCAATGATTTTATAAACCATTTTATAAAATATAACACAACATAATTATTTAAACCTATAAATAATTACATATAAATTATCCAAATAATTTGTCTCAAGTGATGATATTTTAGAAAACCGATTTTCTAAAGTTCAAGCGTCGCGTATTTACTTAACGATCCAACCGTTAAGATTTAATACTTATAAGGTGTCGGTAAGTTTGTTATTGGGTATGACCCGACTTGGATCAAAACATATTAGCCACTTTAATTTAATATGTCTCTCGGGCATACGAAATACCTTCATTCTCATCCCAAAAATATTAGATTTTAAAAGTGGGACTATAACTCACTTTCACAGATTTTTACTTCGTCGGGAAGTAAGACTTGGCCACTGGTTGATTCACGAACCTATAACAATATATACATATATATCAAAGTATGTTCAAAATATATTCACAACACTTTTAATATATTTTGATGTTTTAAGTTTATTAAGTCAGCTGTCCTCGTTAGTAACCTACAACTAGTTGTCCACAGTTAGATGTACAGAAATAAATCGATAAATATTATCTTGAATCAATCCACGACCCAGTGTATACGTATCTCAGTATTGATCACAACTCAAACTATTATATTTTGGAATCAACCTCAACCCTGTATAGCTAACTCCAACATTCACATATAGAGTGTCTATGGTTGTTCCGAAATATATATAGATGTGTCGACATGATAGGTCGAAACATTGTATACGTGTCTATGGTATCTTAAGATTACATAATATACAATACAAGTTGATTAAGTTATGGTTGGAATAGATATGTTACCAATTTTCACGTAGCTAAAATGAGAAAAATTATCCAATCTTGTTTTACCCATAACTTCTTCATTTTAAATCCGTTTTGAGTGAATCAAATTGCTATGGTTTCATATTGAACTCTATTTTATGAATCTAAACAGAAAAAGTATAGGTTTATAGTCAGAATAATAAGTTACAAGTCATTTTTGTAAAGGTAGTCATTTCAGTCGAAAGAACGACGTCTAGATGACCATTTTAGAAAACATATTTCCACTTTGAGTTTAACCATAATTTTTGGATATAGTTTCATGTTCATAATAAAAATCATTTTCTCAGAATAACAACTTTTAAATCAAAGTTTATCATAGTTTTTAATTAACTAACCCAAAACAGCCCGCGGTGTTACTACGACGGCGTAAATCCGGTTTTACGGTGTTTTTCGTGTTTCCAGGTTTTAAATCATTAAGTTAGCATATCATATAGATATAGAACATGTGTTTAGTTGATTTTAAAAGTCAAGTTAGAAGGATTAACATTTATTTGCGAACAAGTTTAGAATTAACTAAACTATGTTCTAGTGATTACAAGTGTAAACCTTCGAATAAGATAGCTTTATATGTATGAATCGAATGATGTTATGAACATCATTACTACCTTAAGTTCCTTGGATAAACCTACTGGAAAAGAGAAAAGTGGATCTAGCTTCAATGGATCCTTGGATGGCTCGAAGTTCTTGAAGCAGAATCATGACACGAAAACAAGTTCAAGTAAGATCATCACTTGAAATAAGATTGTTATAGTTATAGAAATTGAACCAAAGTTTGAATATGATTATTACCTTGTATTAGAATGATAACCTACTGTAAGAAACAAAGATTTATTGAGGTTGGATGATCACCTTACAAGATTGGAAGTGAGCTAGCAAACTTGAAAGTATTCTTGATTTTATGAAACTAGAACTTTTGGAATTTATGAAGAACACTTAGAACTTGAAGATAGAACTTGAGAGAGATCAATTAGATGAAGAAAATTGAAGAATGAAAGTGTTTGTAGGTGTTTTTGGTCGTTGGTGTATGGATTAGATATAAAGGATATGTAATTTTGTTTTCATGTAAATAAGTCATGAATGATTACTCATATTTTTGTAATTTTATGAGATATTTCATGCTAGTTGCCAAATGATGGTTCCCACATGTGTTAGGTGACTCACATGGGCTGCTAAGAGCTGATAATTGGAGTGTATATACCAATAGTACATACATCTAAAAGCTGTGTATTGTACGAGTACGAATACGGATGCATACGAGTAGAATTGTTGATGAAACTGAACGAGGATGTAATTGTAAGCATTTTTGTTAAGTAGAAGTATTTTGATAAGTGTCTTGAAGTCTTTCAAAAGTGTATAAATACATATTAAAACACTACATGTATATACATTTTAACTGAGTCGTTAAGTCATCGTTAGTCGTTACATGTAAGTGTTGTTTTGAAACCTTTAGGTTAAGGATCTTGTTAAATGTTGTTAACCCAATGTTTATAATATCAAATGAGATTTTAAATTATTATATTATAATGATATTATCATGTATGAATATCTCTTAATATGATATATATACATTAAATGTCTTTACAACGATAATCGTTACATATATGTCTCGTTTAAAAATCATTAAGTTAGTAGTCTTGTTTTTACATATGTAGTTCATTGTTAATATACTTAATGATATGTTTACTTATCATAGTATCATGTTATCTATATATATATCCATATATATGTCATCATATAGTTTTTACAAGTTTTAACGTTCGTGAATCACCGGTCAACTTGGGTGGTCAATTGTCTATATGAAACATATTTCAATTAATCAAGTCTTAACAAGTTTGATTGCTTAACATGTTGGAAACATTTAATCATGTAAATATCAATCTCAATTAATATATATAAACATGGAAAAGTTTGGGTCACTACAGTTATAGTCCCGTTTTTACATACTTTTCAAAGTATATTTTTGGGATGTGATTACATGCATTTTATTTCACGTTTAGACACAAGTGACAATTAAATTTAAATTATTCATTGTGAGTTGGACAAAAATATTCCCTAGTATGGTAACTGTAATCATTGGTTTCTACCGGTGAACGCGAATCCTACTGATAGATCTATCGGGTTTGACAACCCCATTTTGAGCTAGTCGCGCTAGCAATTTATAATCGTAATGTTTAGTACTTCGTATTTTGTTGTAGATACACTGTCAAGTGTATATTTTTATTGTGTTTGGCAAGGGTAAATAAAGGGTTAAGTGGTTACCAGGTGGCTCATTGATAATGGAATAATGTTTAATGTTTTCTAACATTTTTAAATCTTGTGGTCTAAAGTTTATTCAATTATTTAAACCTATAATTCACTCAACCTTTGTGTTGACAGTTTACTCGCATGTTTTCACAGGTACTTGAGTTTATGTGATGCTTCCGCTGTGTTTAGAAGAGTCTGTATGCATTTGGGCAGATTTTTATGAAACAATTTATGAAACTTTGGCTTGCATTCGGTTTTTGAATAATTAATACTTGTGTGTTGTTGACAATGTTTTTGTGTCAACTTTAGATTATTAATATGTTGGGTTACTTTTAAACTACATATTTTGGTATGCTTTCCTTTTTGGGAAACTTTTGATATAAAAGAATGCAATGTCATTTATTAAATTCATTTAAGTTCGATCAAGCTGTGGGACCAAGTGACGGAGCCGTTAAGTGCTTTGATGGGGCCATCACAGTTGGTATCAGAGCTCTGTGAAATGTCCCGTTCTTATTGATTAAAAACGTTCCATATTAATTGATTTCGTTGCGAGGTTTTGACCTCTATATGAGACGTTTTTCAAAGACTGCATTCATTTTTAAACAAACCATAACCTTTATTTCATCAATAAAGGTTTAAAAAGCTTTACGTAGATTATCAAATAATGATAATCTAAAATATCCTGTTTACACACGACCATTACATAATGGTTTACAATACAAATATGTTACAACAAAATAAGTTTCTTGAATGCAGTTTTTACACAATATCATACAAGCATGGACTCCAAATCTTGTCCTTATTTAAGTATGCGACAGCGGAAGCTCTTAATAATCACCTGAGAATAAACATGCTTAAAACGTCAACAACAATGTTGGTGAGTTATAGGTTTAACCTATATATATCAAATCGTAACAATAGACCACAAGATTTCATATTTCAATACACATCCCATACATAGAGATAAAAATCATTCATATGGTGAACACCTGGTAACCGACAATAACAAGATGCATATATAAGAATATCCCCATCATTCCGGGACACCCTTCGGATATGATATAAATTTCGAAGTACTAAAGCATCCGGTACTTTGGATGGGGTTTGTTAGGCCCAATAGATCTATCTTTAGGATTCGCGTCAATTAGGGTGTCTGTTCCCTAATTCTTAGATTACCAGACTTAATAAAAAGGGGCATATTCGATTTCGATAATTCAACCATAGAATGTAGTTTCACGTACTTGTGTCTATTTTGTAAATCATTTATAAAACCTGCATGTATTCTCATCCCAAAAATATTAGATTTTAAAAGTGGGACTATAACTCACTTTCACAGATTTTTACTTCGTCGGGAAGTAAGACTTGGCCACTGGTTGATTCACGAACCTATAACAATATATACATATATATCAAAGTATGTTCAAAATATATTTACAACACTTTTAATATATTTTGATGTTTTAAGTTTATTAAGTCAGCTGTCCTCGTTAGTAACCTACAACTAGTTGTCCACAGTTAGATGTACAGAAATAAATCGATAAATATTATCTTGAATCAATCCACGACCCAGTGTATACGTATCTCAGTATTGATCACAACTCAAACTATATATATTTTGGAATCAACCTCAACCCTGTATAGCTAACTCCAACATTCACATATAGAGTGTCTATGGTTGTTCCGAAATATATATAGATGTGTCGACATGATAGGTCGAAACATTGTATACGTGTCTATGGTATCTCAAGATTACATAATATATAATACAAGTTGATTAAGTTATGGTTGGAATAGATTTGTTACCAATTTTTACGTAGCTAAAATGAGAAAAATTATCCAATCTTGTTTTACCCATAACTTCTTCATTTTAAATCCGTTTTGAGTGAATCAAATTGCTATGGTTTCATATTGAACTCTATTTTATGAATCTAAACAAAAAAAGTATAGGTTTCTAGTCGGAAAAATAAGTTACAAGTCGTTTTTGTAAAGGTAGTCATTTCAGTCGAAAGAACGACGTCTAGATGACCATTTTAGAAAACATACTTCCACTTTGAGTTTAACCATAATTTTTGGATATAGTTTCATGTTCATAATAAAAATCATTTTCTCAGAATAACAACTTTTAAATCAAAGTTTATCATAGTTTTTAATTAACTAACCCAAAACAGCCCGCGGTGTTACTACGACGGCGTAAATCCGGTTTTACGGTGTTTTTCGTGTTTCCAGGTTTTAAATCATTAAGTTAGCATATCATATAGATATAGAACATGTGTTTAGTTGATTTTAAAAGTCAAGTTAGAAGGATTAACTTTTGTTTGCGAACAAGTTTAGAATTAACTAAACTATGTTCTAGTGATTACAAGTTTAAACCTTCGAATAAGATAGCTTTATATGTATGAATCGAATGATGTTATGAACATCATTACTACCTTAAGTTCCTTGGATGAACCTACTGGAAAAGAGAAAAAATGGATCTAGCTTCAATGGATCCTTGGATGGCTCAAAGTTCTTGAAGCAAAATCATGACACGAAAACAAGTTCAAGTAAGATCATCACTTGAAATAAGATTGTTATAGTTATAGAAATTGAACCAAAGTTTGAATATGATTATTACCTTGTATTAGAATGATAACCTACTGTAAGAAACAAAGATTTCTTGAGGTTGGATGATCACCTTACAAGATTGGAAGTGAGCTAGCAAACTTGAAAGTATTCTTGATTTTATGAACTAGAACTTTTGGAATTTATGAAGAACACTTAGAACTTGAAGATAGAACTTGAGAGAGTTCAATTAGATGAAGAAAATTGAAGAATGAAAGTGTTTGTAGGTGTTTTTGGTCGTTGGTGTATGGATTAGATATAAAGGATATGTAATTTTGTTTTCATGTAAATAAGTCATGAATGATTACTCATATTTTTGTAATCTTATGAGATATTTCATGCTAGTTGCCAAATGATGGTTCCCACATGTGTTAGGTGACTCACATGGGCTGCTAAGAGCTGATCATTGGAGTGTATATACCAATAGTACATACATCTAAAAGCTGTGTATTGTACGAGTACGAATACGGGTGCATACGAGTAGAATTGTTGATGAAACTGAACGAGAATGTAATTGTAAGCATTTTTGTTAAGTAGAAGTATTTTGATAAGTGTATTGAAGTCTTTCAAAAGTGTATAAATACATATTAAAACACTACATGTATATACATTTTAACTGAGTCGTTAAGTCATCGTTAGTCGTTACATGTAAGTGTTGTTTTGAAACCTTTAGGTTAACGATCTTGTTAAATGTTGTTAACCCAATGTTTATAATATCAAAAGAGATTTTAAATTATTATATTATCATGATATTATGATGTACGAATATCTCTTAATATGATATATATACATTAAATGTCGTTACAACGATAAACGTTACATATATGTCTCGTTTCAAAATTATTAAGTTAGTAGTCTTGTTTTTACATATGTAGTTCATTGTTAATATAATTAATGATATGTTTACTTATCATAATATCATGTTAACTATATATATAACCATATATATGTCATCATATAGTTTTTTTACAAGTTTTAACGTTCGTGAATCACCGGTCAACTTGGGTGGTCAATTGTCTATATGAAACCTATTTCAATTAATCAAGTCTTAACAAGTTTGATTGCTTAACATGTTGGAAACATTTAATCATGTAAACATCAATCTCAATTAATATATATAAACATGGAAAAGTTCGGGTCACTACAGTACCTACCCGTTAAATAAATTTCGTCCCGAAATTTTAAGCTGTTGAAGGTGTTGACGAATCTTCTGGAAATAGATGCGGGTATTTCTTCTTCATCTGATCTTCACGCTCCCAGGTGAACTCGGGTCCTCTACGAGCATTCCATCGAACCTTAACAATTGGTATCTTGTTTTGCTTAAGTCTTTTAACCTCACGATCCATTATTTCGACGGGTTCTTCGATGAATTGGAGTTTTTCGTTGATTTGGATTTCATCTAACGGAATAGTGAGATCTTCTTTAGCAAAACATTTCTTCAAATTCGAGACGTGGAAAGTGTTATGTACAGCCGCGAGTTGTTGAGGTAACTCAAGTCGGTAAGCTACTGGTCCGACACGATCAATAATCTTGAATGGTCCAATATACCTTGGATTTAATTTCCCTCGTTTACCAAATCGAACAACGCCTTTCCAAGGTGAAACTTTAAGCATGACCATCTCTCCAATTTCAAATTCTATATCTTTTCTTTTAATGTCAGCGTAGCTCTTTTGTCGACTTTGGGCGGTTTTCAACCGTTGTTGAATTTGGATGATCTTCTCGGTAGTTTCTTGTATAATCTCCGGACCCGTAATCTGTCTATCCCCCACCTCACTCCAACAAATCGGAGACCTGCACTTTCTACCATAAAGTGCTTCAAACGGCGCCATCTTAATGCTTGAATGGTAGCTGTTGTTGTAGGAAAATTCTGCTAACGGTAGATGTCGATCCCAACTGTTTCCGAAATCAATAACACATGCTCGTAGCATGTCTTCAAGCGTTTGTATCGTCCTTTCGCTCTGCCCATCAGTTTGTGGATGATAGGCAGTACTCATGTCTAGACGAGTTCCTAATGCTTGCTGTAATGTCTGCCAGAATCTTGAAATAAATCTGCCATCCCTATCAGAGATAATAGAGATTGGTATTCCATGTCTGGAGACGACTTCCTTCAAATACAGTCGTGCTAACTTCTCCATCTTGTCATCTTCTCTTATTGGTAGGAAGTGTGCTGATTTGGTGAGACGATCAACTATTACCCAAATAGTATCAAAACCACTTGCAGTCCTTGGCAATTTAGTGATGAAATCCATGGTAATGTTTTCCCATTTCCATTCCGGGATTTCGGGTTGTTGAAGTAGACCTGATGGTTTCTGATGCTCAGCTTTGACCTTAGAACACGTCAAACATTCTCCTACGTATTTAGCAACATCGGCTTTCATACCCGGCCACCAAAAATGTTTCTTGAGATCCTTGTACATCTTCCCCGTTCCAGGATGTATTGAGTATCTGGTTTTATGAGCTTCTCTAAGTACCATTTCTCTCATATCTCCAAATTTTGGTACCCAAATCCTTTCAGCCCTATACCGGGTTCCGTCTTCCCGAATATTAAGATGCTTCTCCGATCCTTTGGGTATTTCATCCTTTAAATTTCCCTCTTTTAAAACTCCTTGTTGCGCCTCCTTTATTTGAGTAGTAATGTTATTATGAATCATTATATTCATAGATTTTACTCGAATGGGTTCTCTATCCTTCCTGCTCAAGGCATCGGCTACCACATTTGCCTTCCCCGGGTGGTAACGAATCTCAAAATCGTAATCATTCAATAATTCAATCCACCTACGCTGCCTCATATTCAGTTGTTTCTGATTAAATATGTGTTGAAGACTTTTGTGGTCGGTATATATAATACTTTTGACCCCATATAAGTAGTGCCTCCAAGTCTTTAATGCAAAAACAACCGCGCCTAATTCCAAATCATGCGTCGTATAATTTTGTTCGTGAATCTTCAATTGTCTAGACGCATAAGCAATCACCTTCGTTCGTTGCATTAATACACAACCGAGACCTTGCTTTGATGCGTCACAATAAATCACAAAATCATCATTCCCTTCAGGCAATGACAATATAGGTGCCGTAGTTAGCTTTTTCTTCAATAACTGAAACGCTTTCTCTTGTTCATCATTCCATTCAAATTTCTTCCCTTTATGCGTTAATGCAGTCAAGGGTTTTGCTATTCTGGAAAAGTCTTGGATGAACCTTCTGTAGTAACCAGCTAGTCCTAAAAACTGGCGTATGTGTTTCGGAGTTTTCGGGGTTTCCCACTTTTCAACAGTTTCTATCTTTGCCGGATCCACCTTAATACCTTCTTTGTTCACTATGTGACCGAGGAATTGAACTTCTTCCAACCAAAATGCACACTTTGAAAACTTAGCGTACAATTCTTCCTTCCTCAATACTTCTAACACCTTTCTCAAATGTTCACCGTGTTCTTGGTCATTCTTTGAGTAAATAAGTATGTCATCAATGAAAACAATGACAAACTTGTCAAGGTATGGTCCACACACTCGGTTCATAAGGTCCATGAACACAGCTGGTGCATTAGTTAAACCAAACGGCATGACCATAAACTCGTAATGACCGTAACGTGTTCTGAAAGCAGTCTTTGGAATATCATCTTCTTTCACCCGCATTTGATGATACCCGGAACGTAAGTCAATCTTTGAATAAACAGACGAGCCTTGTAGTTGATCAAATAAGTCGTCGATTCTCGGTAGTGGGTAGCGGTTCTTGATGGTAAGTTTGTTCAACTCTCGGTAGTCGATACACAACCTGAATGTACCATCTTTCTTCTTGACAAACAAAACAGGAGCTCCCCACGGTGATGTGCTTGGTCGAATGAAACCACGCTCTAAAAGTTCTTGTAATTGGCTTTGCAGTTCTTTCATCTCGCTGGGTGCGAGTCTGTAAGGAGCACGAGCTATTGGTGCAGCTCCTGGTACAAGATCTATTTGAAATTCAACGGATCGATGTGGGGGTAATCCCGGTAATTCTTTCGGAAATACATCGGGAAATTCTTTTGCAATGGGAACATCATTGATGCTCTTTTCTTCAGTTTGTACTTTCTCGACGTGTGCTAGAACAGCATAGCAACCTTTTCTTATTAGTTTTTGTGCCTTCAAATTACTAATAAGATGTAGCTTCGTGTTGCCCTTTTCTCCGTACACCATTAAGGGTTTTCCTTTTTCTCGTATAATGCGAATTGCATTTTTGTAACAAACGATCTCCGCTTTCACTTCTTTCAACCAGTCCATACCGATTATCACATCAAAACTCCCTAACTCTACTGGTATCAAATCAATCTTAAATGTTTCGCTAACCAGTTTAATTTCTCGATTCCGACATATATTATCTGCTGAAATTAATTTACCATTTGCTAATTCGAGTAAAAATTTACTATCCAAAGGCGTCAATGGACAACTTAATTTAGCACAAAAATCTCTACTCATATAGCTTCTATCCGCACCCGAATCAAATAAAACGTAAGCAGATTTATTGTCAATAAGAAACGTACCCGTAACAAGCTCCGGGTCTTCCTGTGCCTCTACCGCATTAATATTGAAAACTCTTCCACGGCCTTGTCCATTCGTGTTCTCCTGGTTCGGGCAATTTCTAATAATGTGGCCTGGTTTTCCACATTTATAACAAACTACATTGGCATAACTTGCTCCGACACTACTTGCTCCGCCATTACTCGTTCCGACACCATTTGTTCCTTTCGTTCTATTAACCCCTGGTCCGTAGACCTCACACTTCGCCGCGCTATGACCATTTCTTTTACACTTGTTGCAAAATTTGGTGCAGAACCCTGAGTGATTCTTTTCACACCTTTGGCATAGTTGCTTCTGATTGTTGTTGTTGTTGCGGTTATTATTGTTGTTGGGATGATTGTTGTAGTTGCTGTTGTTGTTGTTGTTGTTGTTGTTGTTGGGCCGTTTGTTGTAGTTGCGATTGATGTTGCGATTGTTGGGATAATTGTTGCGATTATTGTTGTAATTGCTGTTGTTGTTGTATTGGTGATTCTTATCACCGTTTTCCTCCCACTTTCTTTTGACTTGCTTCACATTGGCCTCTTCAGCAGTCTGTTCTTTAATTCTTTCTTCAATCTGGTTCACTAGTTTGTGAGCCATTCTACATGCCTGTTGTATGGAGGCGGGCTCGTGTGAACTTATATCTTCTTGGATTCTTTCCGGTAATCCTTTCACAAACGCGTCGATCTTCTCTTCCTCATCTTCGAATGCTCCCGGACACAATAGGCACAATTCTGTGAATCGTCTTTCGTACGTGGTAATATCAAATCCTTGGGTTCGTAACCCTCTAAGTTCTGTCTTGAGCTTATTGACCTCAGTTCTGGGACGGTACTTCTCGTTCATCAAGTGCTTGAATGCTGACCACGGTAGTGCGTACGCATCATCTTGTCCCACTTGCTCTAGATAGGTATTCCACCATGTTAACGCAGAACCTGTGAAGGTATGCGTAGCGTACTTTACTTTGTCCTCTTCAGTACACTTACTTATGGCAAACACCGATTCGACCTTCTCGGTCCACCGTTTCAATCCGATCGGTCCTTCGGTTCCATCAAATTCCAAAGGTTTGCAGGCAGTGAATTCTTTGTAGGTGCATCCTACACGATTTCCTGTACTGCTAGATCCAAGGTTATTGTTGGTATGTAGCGCAGCCTGTACTGCGGCTATGTTTGAAGCTAGAAAAGTACGGAATTCCTCTTCATTCATATTCACGGTGTGTCGAGTAGTCGGTGCCATTTCCTTCAAAATAGTTAAATGGAACAAGTTAATCATACAGAATATTAAGAGTAGTTAATAGTATTTCGTAGCATAATATGAACTCATTTATAAAAGCTTTTTCTTCATATTAGCGTTTTATAAGTTTAAATTCGGGTAGTACCTACCCGTTAAGTTCATACTTAGTAGCTAATATACAATTCAACTACTACAATTCTATATGAAAAACTGATTATAATAATATTTCGCGTTCAAACTTTTATACAATATTTTACAAACTTACAATACCGCTTATTTTACATAAAGCATGAAATATAGCACACAATAACTTTGATACAAGATAGTTGTGAAGACAATTCTAGCTAGTACACAAGTCGTTCAGCAAAGGCAATAAAGACACGTAATTCATACGTCCAGAAACAAGTCATGCATTCTGGTTTTACTAGGACTACTTCCCATCCTTGGTCTTGTGCAACATAACCGTTATGGCCGTTGATAAGACAGCGTGTTGTAACGTCATCAAAGGGACGAGGGTTACGTAATGTCCAACAGTCCCGTAATAATCTAAAAACCTCATTTCTTACCCCAATTACCGACTCCGTCACTTGTGGAAACGTTTTGTTTAATAGTTGTAGCCCGATGTTCTTGTTCTCACTTTGGTGAGAAGCGAACATTACTAATCCGTAAGCATAACATGCTTCTTTATGTTGCATGTTAGCCGCTTTTTCTAAATCACGAAGTCCAATATTCGGATATATTGAGTCAAAATAATTTCTTAACCCGTTGCGTAAAATAGCATTTGGGTTCCCCGCAATATATGCGTCAAAGTAAACACATCGTAACTTATGGGTTTCCCAATGTGATATCCCCCATCTTTCAAACGAAAGTCTCTTATAAACCAAGACATTCTTGGAACGTTCTTCGAATGTCTTACAAACTGATCTCGCCTTAAATAGTTGTGCCGAAGAATTCTGGCCGACTCTAGACAAGATTTCATCAATCATGTCTCCGGGTAGGTCTCTTAAAATATTGGGTTGTCTATCCATTTTGTGTTTTTAAACTGTAAAATAGACAAGAGTTAGATTCATAAAAAAATACTTATTAATACAAGCAATTTTTACATATATCATAAAGCATAAGAACAATATATTCCATATATTACACCACACGAATACAACTATCTTATTCCGACTCGCTCGTTTCTTCTTCTTCGGTTTTGGTTCGTTTTGCCAAGTTTCTAGGGATATATGATGTTCCCCTAATACGAGCCGTCGTTGTCCACATTGGTTTAGAAAAACCTGGTGGTTTAGAGGTTCCCGGGTCATTGTTACAACTTAAGGACTTCGGGGGTTGACGATACATATAAAGTTCATCGGGGTTGGAATTAGATTTCTCTATTTTTATGCCCTTTCCCTTATTATTTTCTTTTGCCTTTTTAAATTCAGTTGGGGTAATTTCTATAACATCATCGGAATTCTCGTCGGAATCCGATTCATCGGAGAATTGGTAATCCTCCCAATATTTTGCTTCCTTGGCGGAAACACCATTGACCATAATTAACTTTGGTCGGTTGGTTGAGGATTTTCTTTTACTTAACCGTTTTATTATTTCCCCCACCGGTTCTATTTCTTCATCCGGTTCCGATTCTTCTTCCGGTTCCGATTCTTCTTCCGGTTCCGACTCTTCTTCCGGTTCCTCTTCGGGAACTTGTGAATCAGTCCACAAATCATTCCAATTTACATTTGACTCTTCATTATTATTAGGTGAGTCAATGGGACTTGTTCTAGAGGTAGACATCTATCACATAATATCAAACACGTTAAGAGATTAATATATCACATAATATTCATATGTTAAAAATATATAGTTTCCAACAAAAATGTTAAGCAATCATTTTTAAAGAAAACACGGTCGAAGTCCAGACTCACTAATGCATCCTAACAAACTCGATAAGACACACTAATGCAAATTTTCTGGTTCTCTAAGACCAACGCTCGGATACCAACTGAAATGTCCCGTTCTTATTGATTAAAAACGTTCCATATTAATTGATTTCGTTGCGAGGTTTTGACCTCTATATGAGACGTTTTTCAAAGACTGCATTCATTTTTAAACAAACCATAACCTTTATTTCATCAATAAAGGTTTAAAAAGCTTTACGTAGATTATCAAATAATGATAATCTAAAATATCCTGTTTACACACGACCATTACATAATGGTTTACAATACAAATATGTTACAACAAAATAAGTTTCTTGAATGCAGTTTTTACACAATATCATACAAGCATGGACTCCAAATCTTGTCCTTATTTAAGTATGCGACAGCGGAAGCTCTTAATAATCACCTGAGAATAAACATGCTTAAAACGTCAACAACAATGTTGGTGAGTTATAGGTTTAACCTATATATATCAAATCGTAACAATAGACCACAAGATTTCATATTTCAATACACATCCCATACATAGAGATAAAAATCATTCATATGGTGAACACCTGGTAACCGACAATAACAAGATGCATATATAAGAATATCCCCATCATTCCGGGACACCCTTCGGATATGATATAAATTTCGAAGTACTAAAGCATCCGGTACTTTGGATGGGGTTTGTTAGGCCCAATAGATCTATCTTTAGGATTCGCGTCAATTAGGGTGTCTGTTCCCTAATTCTTAGATTACCAGACTTAATAAAAAGGGGCATATTCGATTTCGATAATTCAACCATAGAATGTAGTTTCACGTACTTGTGTCTATTTTGTAAATCATTTATAAAACCTGCATGTATTCTCATCCCAAAAATATTAGATTTTAAAAGTGGGACTATAACTCACTTTCACAGATTTTTACTTCGTCGGGAAGTAAGACTTGGCCACTGGTTGATTCACGAACCTATAACAATATATACATATATATCAAAGTATGTTCAAAATATATTTACAACACTTTTAATATATTTTGATGTTTTAAGTTTATTAAGTCAGCTGTCCTCGTTAGTAACCTACAACTAGTTGTCCACAGTTAGATGTACAGAAATAAATCGATAAATATTATCTTGAATCAATCCACGACCCAGTGTATACGTATCTCAGTATTGATCACAACTCAAACTATATATATTTTGGAATCAACCTCAACCCTGTATAGCTAACTCCAACATTCACATATAGAGTGTCTATGGTTGTTCCGAAATATATATAGATGTGTCGACATGATAGGTCGAAACATTGTATACGTGTCTATGGTATCTCAAGATTACATAATATATAATACAAGTTGATTAAGTTATGGTTGGAATAGATTTGTTACCAATTTTTACGTAGCTAAAATGAGAAAAATTATCCAATCTTGTTTTACCCATAACTTCTTCATTTTAAATCCGTTTTGAGTGAATCAAATTGCTATGGTTTCATATTGAACTCTATTTTATGAATCTAAACAAAAAAAGTATAGGTTTCTAGTCGGAAAAATAAGTTACAAGTCGTTTTTGTAAAGGTAGTCATTTCAGTCGAAAGAACGACGTCTAGATGACCATTTTAGAAAACATACTTCCACTTTGAGTTTAACCATAATTTTTGGATATAGTTTCATGTTCATAATAAAAATCATTTTCTCAGAATAACAACTTTTAAATCAAAGTTTATCATAGTTTTTAATTAACTAACCCAAAACAGCCCGCGGTGTTACTACGACGGCGTAAATCCGGTTTTACGGTGTTTTTCGTGTTTCCAGGTTTTAAATCATTAAGTTAGCATATCATATAGATATAGAACATGTGTTTAGTTGATTTTAAAAGTCAAGTTAGAAGGATTAACTTTTGTTTGCGAACAAGTTTAGAATTAACTAAACTATGTTCTAGTGATTACAAGTTTAAACCTTCGAATAAGATAGCTTTATATGTATGAATCGAATGATGTTATGAACATCATTACTACCTTAAGTTCCTTGGATGAACCTACTGGAAAAGAGAAAAAATGGATCTAGCTTCAATGGATCCTTGGATGGCTCAAAGTTCTTGAAGCAAAATCATGACACGAAAACAAGTTCAAGTAAGATCATCACTTGAAATAAGATTGTTATAGTTATAGAAATTGAACCAAAGTTTGAATATGATTATTACCTTGTATTAGAATGATAACCTACTGTAAGAAACAAAGATTTCTTGAGGTTGGATGATCACCTTACAAGATTGGAAGTGAGCTAGCAAACTTGAAAGTATTCTTGATTTTATGAACTAGAACTTTTGGAATTTATGAAGAACACTTAGAACTTGAAGATAGAACTTGAGAGAGTTCAATTAGATGAAGAAAATTGAAGAATGAAAGTGTTTGTAGGTGTTTTTGGTCGTTGGTGTATGGATTAGATATAAAGGATATGTAATTTTGTTTTCATGTAAATAAGTCATGAATGATTACTCATATTTTTGTAATCTTATGAGATATTTCATGCTAGTTGCCAAATGATGGTTCCCACATGTGTTAGGTGACTCACATGGGCTGCTAAGAGCTGATCATTGGAGTGTATATACCAATAGTACATACATCTAAAAGCTGTGTATTGTACGAGTACGAATACGGGTGCATACGAGTAGAATTGTTGATGAAACTGAACGAGAATGTAATTGTAAGCATTTTTGTTAAGTAGAAGTATTTTGATAAGTGTATTGAAGTCTTTCAAAAGTGTATAAATACATATTAAAACACTACATGTATATACATTTTAACTGAGTCGTTAAGTCATCGTTAGTCGTTACATGTAAGTGTTGTTTTGAAACCTTTAGGTTAACGATCTTGTTAAATGTTGTTAACCCAATGTTTATAATATCAAAAGAGATTTTAAATTATTATATTATCATGATATTATGATGTACGAATATCTCTTAATATGATATATATACATTAAATGTCGTTACAACGATAAACGTTACATATATGTCTCGTTTCAAAATCATTAAGTTAGTAGTCTTGTTTTTACATATGTAGTTCATTGTTAATATAATTAATGATATGTTTACTTATCATAATATCATGTTAACTATATATATAACCATATATATGTCATCATATAGTTTTTTTACAAGTTTTAACGTTCGTGAATCACCGGTCAACTTGGGTGGTCAATTGTCTATATGAAACCTATTTCAATTAATCAAGTCTTAACAAGTTTGATTGCTTAACATGTTGGAAACATTTAATCATGTAAACATCAATCTCAATTAATATATATAAACATGGAAAAGTTCGGGTCACTATACTCTGGTTGTAGGGAACTAGGCGGTCTTAATGTGGTCAACCCGTGGATCTTAGGGTGCATTAGAGTCTAGTCTACAGCCCGACCCTTTTGCTATAGCATTATTATGCATTTCATTTCAGATGTGTTATATCATTAGCATTTATATCTTTTGGTATGTGGTTTGCGGTTTTACTATTTGCAGATGTCGACTTTGAGCGATAACTCAGTTGCTGCTCCTGCTCCTCCGGCTGCTGCCAGACGCCGTGCTGGTCAACCAGAGATCGATGATATTGTTCACTACTACTTTTCCACCCTTACCCATATGAACAGGGATTACAATGAAGTGACGCGTATTAATGCTCTTAGTGATTGTATGCGTACCTTGCCACATAACGAGATGATGGACCAGATTCGAGCTAGTATGGATTCGTTTGTTAGCTTCAAGAACAATGTTGGGATCGAGAGTCGTAAGCGTAACCGTGAAGTTGATGCTAGGTTCGAGGCTCTGGAGAGCACAGTTCGTGGTTTGAAGGAAGAGTTGGAAGAAGTGAAAGGAAAGTTGCGAAAGTGTGAGCCACCTGCTGAGAATCATGCTGGCCCAGCTTATCACACCCGCTCTAAGCAGATGTGATATGATGATTCATGATTGATAATTTATTTCATAAGACTTAATATCCTTTCATACATACATTTTTGGGTTATGTACGGCATTTTGCCAAGGATTTTATTAAGATTTTGTTATGGGATGTTTTTCATTATGTATGGATGGTTATTTTTATGACATCTATTGTCATTATCACATTTTATTTCTGATTTTGTGACTCTTGGCATGTTATATTATGCGTAATGTAGATCATGTATGTTAGGTGCTATGTATGTTGTATGATGTTATCATAAAATATGTATGCATGTGGTGGTTATTTCTATAACAATCATAACTGTCATGTTATTACACATAGTGGTTACTGACTATTATTTTAATGGTTAATCTTTTCATGTTCGATCTATTCCTTTATAACACTAGTATTATTCTTAGTACTAACGGTTGTGTTATTCTGTTTTGAAGATCATGCCTCCTAGAGAGTCCAACGAAGCCAGTATGCAACGTCTTATTAACGAAGGGATAGCTGCTGCTATGGCAGCAAATGCTAATGCTAATGCTAATGCGAACAACAATCAGGTGGGATGCTGTGACGACTCCGTCAAAACACTTAACGGCTCCGTCACTTGGTCCCACAGCTTGATCGAAACTCTATATGAATTTAATAAAACAACCTTGCATTCTTTATTTAAAAATGATTTCCTATAAAGGAAATCTACTAAAATGTATAAGTTTAGAAAAAAACTATACAATAATACTTTAACCAAGAGTTGACCAAAATAAAGTCAACAAACAACCACTTTTTAATGTAACAAAATAGAATGCAAGTTAATGTTTAACAAAAGCTGCCATCATAAATATGCAGACTCTCTTAGCACAGCGGAAGCAATCAATCATGAACCTGAGAATAAAACATGCGAGTAACTGTCAACAAAAATGTTGAGTGAATTATAGGTTTAATATTGCAAACAATATTTAATTTAAACAATAAAAATTTATGTTTGAAAACATAAAAACTCCTTTTTGAACCACCAAATTATATGCTAGAAAACATATAATAGAACATTATTCCATTTTCCGTGAGCCACCTGGTAACCACTTAACCATTTATTTACCCTTGCCAAACACAATAAATAATATACACCGAACAAGTGTATCTACAACAAAATACGAAGTACTAAACATTCCGATAACAAATTGCTAGCGCGACTAGCTCGAAATGGGGTTGTCAAACCCGATAGATCTATCCGTAGGATTCGCGTTCACCAGTAGAAACCAGTGATTACAGTTACCAGACTAGGGAATATTTTTGTTCAACTCACAATGAATAATTTAAACCAACTTCCACTTGTGTCCAAAATATAAAATAAATTGCATGTATTCTCATCCCAAAAGATTTAAGATAGAAAAATGGGACTATAACTCACCTTAATAGCAACTGAAGAAATCTCACAAACAAGCGAACAACAAATAAAGTAAAGTGATCAAGAAAGATCACAACGCCGACCTATAAATAAAGCAGGCCGATATAAATAACTAACTTAGGTCAAGTCTTAGTATGATAGCTATTGTACATCACTCGGCAAGCATCGGTTTGACTGGAACAGCATACGGACACACACTTTCTATTTTTAGAAAGTTTCTATTTTTAGCAGGTTTCCATTTTTGGAAAGTTTTCTATTTTAGGAAAGTTTCTATTTTTGGAAAGTTTCTATTTTTGGAAAGTTTCCAAATTTAGAAAGTTCTATTTTTAGAAAGTTTTGAAGTTAGGAAAGTTTCTTTATTTAGAAAGTCAACAGAAGTCAACTGAAAGTCAAAGTCAATCGAAAGTCAACTCAAAAGTCAACCTTGGTCAAACATAGTCAACATTAATTTGAAAAGTGTAAGTTATAATAATAACATAGGTTATAATGTTTATTAAAGTCAAAAGTGTATAATTATGTCTTAACATAAGTTTAATTAAATAAAAATGAATTATTAAAGTTTAGATAAGTTTAAATGATATAATTAATATAACATAAGTATTTAATTAATTAATTAAATATTAGTCATAATATAAGTATTATTAATTAATAATAAATTTTAAATCATATCATAAGTATTATTAATTAATAATGAATTATTAATCATATCATAAATTTCTAATTATACTTATTAAATCATAAGTATTTAATAATTAAATAATAACTAAGTCTTATAATACTTAAATAATTATTTAATCCTTATTATAAGTCCTATAATAATAATAATCTCATAATATAAGTTTAATACTTATCATAAGTATTTTTCATTAATAATAAAAGTATTATTAATCATAAGTTTAATTAAAATGTTAATTAAATCATAAGTCATAATTAAATGATATAATAAATATATATCATAAGTCTTAAATAATAATAATTACTTCTTATATCATAAGTAATTAATCAATAATGAAAATCATTATTTTTCTCATAAGTTTTAATATTTAACCATAAGTTTTAATCAAAAGTTCATCGGGTCGTATCTTGAGCCCCGGGTGTCGGTTTTCGGCGAGCCTTACATATATCTCCGCCTAAGCAAACCACCCGACACTTTGGTACACTCAAGAACACATCAATAACAGCCCACAAGTCGTGATATACAGCCAATACACTACTTGGAACTTTAATTCAATCAAAAACGTGTTTTAGACGTAACGGGTGATTCGTGGCTTGGATTGAGATGACTCGAACATGAAAGTTCGCCCCACCATCAGTTCTAACACACTAACACACCCTAAAGTCACCAAATATGGTCACAAAGTCGGACCAAACCTGGTTCATACCAAAATCACATTTCAATCTTAACAAAATACCACTTTGATCATAATTAGGGTTCCGGGAATCGAAACGACATGAATCCGGAGTCTAAAATTAACGTCTTGATGAGAGGAACTCATCTAGATACTTTATTTTAACATTTATATCAGTCATCATATCAGAAACACACGAAAAAGCTGCTGTCCAGAATTTTACAAACCGAAAACATGTGATTATGAGTACATCTATGCATACAAACACCATTACAATAATCCACAAACATCATACTACTAAATAATCATAAAAATACAGAAAATAAATGAAAAATCAAAAGTTCTAGGGTTAGGGTTTATACCCTAATCAATAATCAATGGATGTTATCGCGTAGAGGAGATTGAGAGGAACGCGTTGGTGTTAATCAATCCTTGATCCAAGCTTTAAAATTAATTGATGATGATGATGTTGGTGGTGGAAGTGGCGACGGCTCAAGGGAGCAAAAGGGGAGGAAGAGAGCAAATATCTAAAATTAGGTTTGATAAAATTAGGAATAAAATGTAAAAATGAGGAGTATTGCAAAAATGAATGGGGTATACCCCCCTCCTTGACAATTTCGGCCAAGAACTGAATGGGGTGGGCCCCATAGTGGCCCAATTTGATAAATGACAAAATCCTAGTGGCCCGAACGCCCGAACGAAACCCGAAACGCGAAAACGCCGCTACGCGATTGATTTTTCGAAGAGATAATAAATACGCGACGAATAGAATATATAAACACTATATATAATCATATGACATCAAAATATCATATTTAAAATAATTAGGACTTAAAAATTCCAAAAGTTCGACCGTTGGTTTGAAAACCGAAAAGATTCGCCGGATAGAAATCCGCGACACGTAGAAACGTACAATTAAAGATATGAATACAAATATTCATATAACACATAATAATTAATATATTATTACAAAAATAATAATATAGGTCATAGAAATGACGTGGCACGAAAAATAATTAACGGTCGTTAAATAATTAACGGCAAAAGATAACGGAAAAAGTAGGGTCGTTACAGTACCTTCCCGTTACGGAAATTTCGTCCCGAAATTTAAGCAGGTGCAGGGGTTTCCTCGGCATCTGGGAACAAATGCGGTTACTTCTGCTTCATCTGACCTTCACGCTCCCAAGTGAACTCGGGACCGCGTCCGGTGTTCCATCTAACTCGAACAATAGGAATTTTACTCTGCTTAAGAGTCTTTACCTCTCGGTCCATAATTTCAACAGGTTCTTCAATAAAATAAAGTTGCTTATCAACATAAAGTTCATCAAAAAGAATAGTTTCATTGGCCTCGGCCAAACACTTCTTTAAATTCGATACATGAAAAACGTCACGAATAGCACTGAGTTCTTGTGGAAATTTCAAACGATAAGCCACTGGTCCAACTCTCTCAATAATCCCAAAAGGTCCAACAAATCGAGGATTCAACTTTCCCCTTTTACCAAAACGTACCACACCCTTCCAAGGTGAAACTTTCAACATAACACGATCACCGACCTGAAAGTCGATATCGTTCCTTCTCTTATCAGCATAACTCTTTTGCCTACTCCTGGCAGTTCTCAATCTTTCCTTAATCTGTGCAATCTTCTCGGTAGTCTCATGAATAATTTCTGGACCTGTGAGATGAGCATCCCCAACCTCATTCCAACAGATAGGAGACCTACACTTTCTACCATACAGAGCTTCAAACGGTGCGGCTTTAATACTTCCATGATAACTATTATTATAAGAAAATTCAGCCAGTGGCAAGTACTTATCCCAACCATTACCAAAATCAATGATGCATGCTCGTAACATGTCTTCCAACGTTTGAATGGTCCTTTCACTATGACCTTTCATCTGAGGATGATAAGCGGTGCTCACATCCAACTTAGTTCCCAAAGCTTCCTGTAAGGATCGCCAAAACCTCGATGTAAATCGACTGTCTCGGTCCGAAATAATAGATACGGGAACACCATGTCTAGAAACAATCTCCTTCAAATACAAACGGGTAAGCTTCTCTATCGAATCTGTTTCCTTAATTGGCAAGAAATGAGTTGACTTAGCGAGTCGGTCAACAATCACCTAAATGGTATCATAACCACCCACAACTCTTGGTAACTTCGTAATGAAGTCCATCGTAATACCTTCCCACTTCCACTCGGGAATTTCAGGTTGCACCAAAAGTCCAAACGGTTTCTGATGTTCAGCTATAATCTTAGCACTGGTCAAACACTTAGCCACATACGTAGCCACATCAGCCTTCAAATGAGTCCACCAATACAGCTCCTTAAGATCATGATGCATCTTTCCTGAACCAGGATGAATAGAGTACCTAGACTTATGAGCCTTATCTAAAACAAGTTGTCGTAGGTCACCAAACTCCGGAACCCAAAGATGTCCCGCAAAATACCGAGTACCATCGGTTCGTACATCTAACTGTTTACTCAAGCCTCGGACCTTCCCGTTACAAAATTCCCATCCTTCAAGGCTTCTTGTTGAGCTGCAAGAATCTGCCTTGCGAGGTTTGTTCGAATGGTCATGCTCAAGGCTCTAAACCTGCGGGGTTCAGCCCTCTCTTTGCAACTTAACGCATCGGCCACAACATTGGCCTTTCCTGGATGATATAAAAGTTCACAATCATAATCATTCAACGTCTCAATCCATCTGCGTTGTCTCATGTTTAACTGTTTCTGATCAAGAATATGTTGAAGACTTTTGTGATCAGTGTACAATGTACCTTTGACCCCATATAGATAATGTCTGCAAATCTTAAGCGCAAACACAACAGCTCTCAACTCTAAATCATGGGTTACGTAATTCTGCTCGTGAATCTTCAACTGACGTGACGCGTACGTAATAACTTTCGTTCGTTGCATCAAAACACAACCAAAGTCTTGACACGAAGCATCACAATAGATAACAAAACCATCATTACCCTTAGGTAGTGATAATATCGGTGCAGAAGTTAACTTCTTCTTCAGAGTTTGGAAAGCAGACTCTTGTTCACTCTTCCACTCGTACTTCTTCCCCTTATGCGTTAAAGCAGTCAGAGGTTTCGCTACTCGTGAAAAATCTTGAATGAACCTTCTATAATAGCCTGCTAATCCTAGAAACTGGCGAATCTGAGTAGGAGTTTTCGGAACTTCCCACTTTTCAATCGCCTCAATCTTAGCAGAATCAACTTGTATTCCCTATTTACTAACAATATGTCCGAGGAAATTGAACTTCTCTTAACCAGAAAGCACGCTTAGAGAACTTAGCGTACAACTCTCCTTTCCTCAACAGATCAAGCACTAACTTCAAATGTTCTTCGCCCTTCATCACTCTTAGAATAAATAAGGATGTGGTCGATGAAAACAGTAACGAATTTGTCCAGATAGGGTCTACACCCACGGTTCATGAGGTCCATGAACACAACAGGTGCATTTGTCAATCTGAACGGCATAACAAGAAATTCAAAGTGACTATAACGGGTACAGAAAGCGTTTTTCAGAATATCAGTTTCTTTAGCGCGTAATTGGTGATAACCGGAACGAAGATCAATCTTATAATAAATGGACGAACCTTGAAGTTGATCGAACAGATCATCAATTCTCGGAAGAGGGTAACGGTTTTTAACAGTAAGCTCGTTCAATTCACGATAATCAATACACAAACGAAATGAACCATCTTTCTTCTCAACGAACAAAACGGGAGCTCCCCAAGGGGACGAACTGGGACGGATGAAATAAAGTTGCAATAATGAAGGAAGAAATAAATATGGAGTAGTCACATCGGTGGCATAGATATTTAAGGCAATTCTCTCAAAGGAGTTAACGAGGATCATGGACTCCAAAGTAAATTTTCATTATATTTCCGAAAGGAAGACGTATGAAAGGTGTGATAATTCAACGAGAGTGAACTTCCTTGTACAATGAGCGAGGAAGTCTAGGATTCATCCATATTCTTAAATTTATGTGCGGATGAAAAGAACGCGAATCATGGGTTATAAAGAATGGTCGACTCCAAGTGAGATGAATCTCCAAAAATAATTTCGTGTACCTCAAAGTATTGAATCCTAGGATTGATGTTTACGAGGGTGTTGCGGTTGACAGCGAAAATTGAGAGTAGAAACTCCTCAAACGGTCTAGAGTAATATATATCCATGATACCCATTATAACAACAGTTGGGGTAGAAACCCACCTAGCGCCTTTTCTACAATAAGGTGACCATCGAGTGTACCCCAGAAACTTGATTTATCGGTCTGCGTTTCGGCCATGTCCAACCATAAGAGGGAAAATTCTATGAGCGCAAAGACTTTCCAACAAATTTTATAAAACCGGCATCCAAGCTGGTGTAAGAATTTCTATCAATGGACTTAATGGTAAATTTTCATCCTTAAACGGAGGATGAGAAGAAATGTGATCCAAACACTCTGTAGAGTAATGCGAAAATTCTAATGTAATCAATCAAAGAAGTTTTGAAAAAAAAACTTTAAACGTCTGATGTAACCCCATAAATGGAACGAAGCTCTTAGTAAATTTAGAAGTATGTACAACGTGTACCATTTTACGTAAATCAATTTGAGTTAACTAGACAACTCAACAAGAGTGGTTTTTAAAATAATTTTGAAGGTATAATTTAGTGTATACTAGCCAAAATAGGTAAGGGTAAATTGTCACACCCCCAGTTAGGGCCTGGGTGAAATGTGACTTAATATCAAATCAACCAACATATTATAATATACGAGAACAATACTAAATGATAAAACAAACTTTATTGAGCACGCAGCGGAAAATGAAACGTAGTTACAATGATAGGAATAACAATAATGGAAATGTTCACATGCAGAAGTAATAAATGCGATATCTCTTGATCCTATGTCCAAGTAGCATCACATAAGCAGTAAGTATAAGAGCTTGAATCAAATAGCACCTGAGACAAAACATGCTAAAGTGTCAACCAAAAGGTTGAGTGAAGTTCATAGGTTTAACAAATAAGTTTGACCGTTTGTTTTAGACCACAAGATTTAATTTGTAAGGTTGATCTCCCGCAGGATCAAAAAGTTATGCCAGTGCGTGATATTTAGACTAAACGTTCAAGTTTGCCCCATGACAAGTTGTGTCTGTCCTTGTCGGTTTAAATTTCATTATCAAGTAATACAAAGACTGAGTCAAATGTATCGGGGACGTTACTCCCGATAGGCCTACCCCCAATAAATAAGCATGCCGCAGCACTTAAAAATATCACTGTAGGGACTTAGTCGGACATAGCCGGGTATAGCATAGTTTTAGCAGTTGGTACTTGTGTCTAAATTGTAAATAGTAAAAGCAGCATGTGTCTCACCCCAAATAAATTAAATAAGTTTGCTAGCAATAAAGAGTGGGGCTATGAATTCACCTTAGTAAGTAGAGAGAGAGTTATTCCTCGGAATAAAGAGTTGAACGAGTGAGCAGGAAAGTCAACCTATTGACATTTAAGAGTAGTTAAGTGTTTTGCCCATGTTTAAGTTTAAGTATGTGTTTAAGTATAGTTTGTCTTACTAAGTTTCTATTCCTAGTAAGTTACTATTTTTATAATGTTTCCATTTTTAGAAAGTTTCTCATTTTACTAAGTTTCTATGACTATAGAGTTTCTACTTTTATGAGTGTTTTTCATTTTAGGATACTTGCCGTATTAGATAAGCTTCCAATCACCCCTTTCCCTTCGAATGGCTAATTTAGATCTAGGGGCTTGAGCCATAGGACCCTTTAAATCGGAAGTCCAAACCCTCTGCCTAGAATCTCGTAGAAACCATTCGTCAAGAAAGTTCGAAGATCTATACATCTCTAATACATATCCCAAAATATTTTTGTGCTACAATATAAGTAGTAGGTTATAGGTGCTAGTAATAGTAATAGTGTATACATGTTAAGTACTAGTATAAGTAGTATTAGGGTTTAAGGTTTTAATATGTATATGTATATATAATTCGTATATATACATAAAAATATTTTTTTTTTTACATGTATATATGTATATATAAATCTAGGAGTGTTTATGTATATACTTATGAATAACAAGTTTATAATATGAATATGAATTAACAAAGATTAAAGTTTATGTAAATAGTTTAGGGTTTATGTTATACCTTTGAAGATTCAAGATAATTAACAAAGAAAAGATGAACACGATGAAGATGGAAGATCAAAGCCTTAAAAATCTTGAAGAACTCCTTGAAGATTCTTGAAGAACACGAAGAAAAAGCTTGAAGATCCGAATACCACAAGAGAGGGAGAGGGAGAGATTGTTTTTGACAGAGGATTTTGGTGTGATTTGTGAATGAGAAACTAGGAGTTTATATAGTGCAAGTATTAGAGTGTTAGTCAACATAAGGATGTTCTAATTAATGATTTTATTTTATTTTATAATTTTTAGTCAACAATAGGTGGTACTAGTTTATATATATATTATTTTAATTTTTAGTCAACATAAGGATGTAATTGTTTAAGATTCTTTAGTCTCATTATTATTACTATTATTACTATTATTATTTTTTACATTTACTACATGATAAGTATTATTTTCTTTTTACTAATTCATGACTTGTATATATTTAGTTCTCAATTGTTTTATTATTTATATAAATGTCAATTTTTATTTATTACTTATAGGTTATCAGTTATAATATTACATAAATGCATAAATTTTAATTAGCAGTGAGTGTCGACTAACAGTTTATTATTTTCATCTTTTATTAACTTGTCAATTATTGCACAAAGTTAATTAATATGTTTTCTAACTCTTAATACTTAACAATTGTTGATTAAAGTTTAATCATTAAGTTTTGATTATATTGTTTGGGCATTTAATATTGGAAAAATATAGAATGGAAAAATGAGGGTCGTTATAGTACCTCCCCGTTATTGAAAACTTCGTCCCGAAGTTTTTAGGTAGTTTTCTCGTTTGCATCAGCAGTTGAGAAGAGATGGGGATATTTCCGTTTCATATGGTCTTTGCGTTCCCAGGTATATTCGGGGCCTCTACGCGAATTCCACCGGACTTTAACGATAGGTATATTGCTTTTACGCGTTTGTTTGACCTCTCCTTCCATGATTTCTATAGGTTCTTCAACGAAGTGCATTTGCTCATCAATGCGGACATCATCCAGAGGAATAACGAGTGTGTCATCGGCAAGACACCGTTTAAGATTTGAGACATGAAACACATCATGTACTTGACTAAGTTCGGTTGGCAGTTTTAATCGGTATGCCACGGGACCGACTCTTTCAGTGATTGTGAATGGTCCAACATATCGTGGACTGAGTTTACTTCGCTTACCGAAGCGGACAACACCTTTCCAAGGGGATACTTTCAACATGACTTTATCTCCAACTTGGTATTCGATGTCTTTTCGTTTCTTATTGGCATAGCTTTTCTGTCGGCTACGGGCAGTTTCTAAACGTTGCTTGATTTGAACGATCTTTTCGGTAGTTTCGTGAATAATTTCAGGACCAGTTAAATGTCTGTCCTCAAGTTCATCCCAACACAAAGGGGATCTACACTTCCGTCCATATAAAGCTTCAAAAGGTGCAGCCTTAATGCTGGAGTGATAACTGTTATTATAAGAAAATTCAACCAAAGGTAGATGTCTATCCCATCCTTTGCCGAAATCGATTGCACAAGCACGTAGCATATCCTCCATAGTTTGAATGGTTCGTTCACTTTGACCATCGGTTTGCGGATGATAAGCTGTACTCATGTCGAGTTGAGTTCCAAGAGCAGATTGTAAAGTTTTCCAAAATCTAGAAACAAATCGACTATCGCGATCAGAAATGATCGAGATAGGAACACCATGACGTGAGACGATTTCTTTAATATAAAGCTGTGCTAATCTCTCCATCTTGTCGGTTTCCTTGATTGGTATAAAATGTGCAGATTTAGTAAGACGATCAACTACGACCCAAATAGTATCGTTACCGTTCGAAGTCTTAGGTAACTTAGTAACGAAGTCCATAGTGATACCTTCCCACTTCCACTGCGGAATGTCGGGTTGTGTCAATAGACCAGAAGGCTTTTGATGTTCGGCCTTGACTTTCAAACAAGTGAGACACTTACTAACATAAGTAGCAATATCGGCTTTCATGTTAGGCCACCAGTAGAATTCCTTCACATCGTGATACATCTTACTGGAACCGGGATGGATAGAATATCTAGTCTTATGTGCTTCATCCAAGACTAGTTCGCGAAGATTACCAAAACGAGGAACCCAGATTCTATTGCCAAAGTACCGTGTACCATTAGCTTTCACTTGAAGTTGGTTCTCAAAACCAATAGGTCCTTCACCTTCGATAAGTGTCGGTCTAATAGCTTCCAATTGAGCTTCACAGATTCGTGAAATAAGATTCGATTTGATTTTTAGGTTTAAAGCACGAACACGTTTAATATCGTCTTTTCGACTAAGGGCATCGGCAACTACATTCGCCTTGCCAGGATGATATTTCAGCTCACAATAATAATCGTTCAATGTCTCGAGCCATCGACTTTGCCTCATATTCAGCTGTTTTTGATCAAAGATGTGTCGAAGACTTTTATGGTCAGTGTACACCGTAAAGTGATTACCATAGAGATAATGTCTCCATATCTTTAATGCAAATACCACGGCACCTAACTCTAGGTCATGTGTGGTATAGTTTACTTCATGTTTCTTCAACTGTCTAGATGCATAGGCGATAACCTTCTCTCGTTGCATTAAAACACAACCAAAGCCATGCTTTGAGGCATCGCAGTAAACAACAAAGTCGTCGGTACCTTCAGGTAAAGAAAGAATCGGGGCTGTGGTCAACTTCTCCTTCAGAATCTTGAAAGCCGATTCCTGTTCTTCGGACCACTCAAATTTCTTCCCTTTTTGAGTCAGCTTTGTAAGAGGTTTGGCAATGAGAGAAAAATCTTTTATAAACCTTCGATAGTAACCGGCAAGTCCCAAAAATTGACGAATATGCTTTGCAGTCTTTGGTATCTCCCAGTTCTGAATAGCAGTAATCTTAGCTGGATCGACATGTATTCCGTTTCTATCAACAACATGTCCGAGAAATTGTACGGTTTTGAGCCAAAACTCGCACTTAGAAAATTTAGCATAAAGTTGTTCCTTTCGTAAGAGTTCAAGAATCATGCGCAAATGTTGCTCATGCTCTTTCTCATTCTTCGAATAGATCAAGATGTCGTCAATGAATACGATGACAAATTTGTCAAGATACGGTTTACAAACACGATTCATGAGGTCCATGAACACGGCAGGAGCATTAGTTAAACCAAAAGGCATGACACAGAATTCATAGTGCCCATAACGAGTGCGAAAAGCAGTCTTAGGAATATCGGATTCCTTGACCTTGAGTTGGTGATAACCGGATCTTAAATCAATCTTTGAATAAACACTTGACCCTTGAAGTTGGTCAAATAGATCATCAATACGTGGCAACGGATAACGGTTCTTGATAGTAAGCTTGTTAAGTTCACGGTAATCAATGCACATCCTTAATGTACCATCCTTCTTTTTAACAAACAGAATAGGAGCTCCCCAAGGGGACGAGCTTGGACGAATGAAACCTTTATCCAATAGTTCTTGGAGTTGGTTGGATAGTTCCTTCATTTCGGAAGGTGCTAAACGGTATGGTGCTTTAGCAACAGGAGCAGCACCAGGAGTTAAATCAATTTGGAATTCAACTTGTCGAGGAGGTGGAATACCCGGAAGATCTTCGGGAAACACATCGGGAAAGTCTTTAACTACTGGTACATCTTCAATTCGCTTCTCTTTCGATTCAATCAGATTAACGTGGGCTAGAATAGCTGGATAACCTTTCATAAGGTATTTGCGGGTTTTAATACAGGAGATAATATTGAGATTGGAACCACTCTTTTCACCTTGGATAATAAGAGTCTCTCCATTTCCTAATGGAACATGAACGGTTTTATCGTAACACATGATCGCAGCTCTTAATGGACGTAACCAATCCATTCCAACTACGACATCGAAACTTCCTAGCTCGACCGGCAAAAGGTCTATCTTAAATTCTTTGCTGGCTAAGATTAGGTTGCAGTTTTTATAAATTTTATCAACTTTCATGATCTTTCCATTGGCTACTTCTACTAATCGTTTAGTTTCTAAGGGTTGAGGCTTTTCAGTAAATAGGGTACAAAATTCATTAGATACGTAACTTCGGTCGGCACCAGTATCGAATAAAATAGTTGCGTAGCAATTATTGACGAGATACGTACCCGTGATGACCTCATCTTCATCTCGGGCTTCAGCAGCAGTAATAACAAATGCACGACCCTTTGCAGCAGTAGTATTGGCTCCAGTAGCAGGATTATCTCTCTTCTTAGGGCAATTTGGACTAATGTGTCCCTTTTCCCCACAAGTATAACAAGTAGGAGGAGCTTTGGCAGGAACAATAGATTTATTCTTTGGAGGAGTCCTACACGTCTTAGCTACGTGTCCCACTTTCTTACACAACGAACAAGTGGCAGTGCACTGCCCCGGGTGATGCCTTTCACAACGAACACAAAAAGGATAAGTGCCCTTATAATTCGTACTTGTACTATCCATAAGCTTTTTACTAACATTCTGATTTGAACCTTGAGACGGCTCAAACTTCCTCTTACCATCATTACCCTTGGTTTCAACTTGCTTATTGGCCGACGCCCTTCTTCTCTTGGCCAACATGAGATTTTGTGCCATGAGAATCACAGCATCCAAAGTAACCTTCTCAGCAGCAATAACATTCCCTTGAACATCCTCGGGAAGACCTTCAATATACCGCTCAATTCTTCTAGCTTCAGTAGGAAACATTTCAGGACATAGAGTAGAAAGCTCCAGATAACGATTGGTATAATTCTCAATGTCAGTACCCTTGACCCTGAGTTCCCAGAACTCAGCTTCAAGCTTCTGAACTTGACTCCTTGGGCAGAATTTGTTGACCATCATACTTTTGAGTTCGTCCCATGGAATTGCATTAGCATTATCAATTCCTACGGACTTGGCATAAGCAGTCCACCAAGTTAAAGCATTACCACCCAACGAGCTAGTGGCATACTTTACTCGATCATCATCACCACAGTTGCAAATACGGAAAATAGATTCCATCTTTTCGAACCAACGAACTAGTTCGACAGCTTCTTCGTTTCCCTTAAAAGCGGGAGGGTGACAGTTTGTAAAGTCCTTGTAGGAACAAGGTTTTGGTTGAGTATTAGCATGATTAGCTTGGGCGTTGCCTTGGGCAGCAGCGAGTAACTGTTGGAATTGCTCAGTAGTTAACACAACGTTGTTAACGGTAGGTGCAGCTGAACGAACCATGATGTCACTACATAAAAGTGAACATATGTTTGATAAGTTTAACAAGTTATAAGTTTGAGTAATCACAAGTATGAATAAACTAAAGTATTGATATCGCATGATATTAATAAAACACTTTATATTATTAGAACGAGGCATTAAATAAGCCTTTATTACACGATTCGGAAATAGAAATTGTTTAAGGCACAGCCTTTACATAGATGGAAAATAGGAAAAATAACTAGGAAATATTAAGATTGAAGTAGTCTTCATATTTCGTCTCCAACCTTCTTCATAAACTCCTCAACTTTCTCATTTTTCGACTTTTGTTTCTCATAGAGATACTCGAAGTTGTCATAAAGGTTGGTAACACGACTGTTTAAGGCATTAGTGTTGTACTCTCTTATGGCAAGTTGTTCGTCGACTCGACCTTTCTCCATTTTCATTCGGACATCAACATCCTCCTTGAGGTAAGCAAGTGATTGCTTTCCCCAGCGAGTGTTGCGTTCTTCCTCGCACTTTAGCATCAGCAACTCCTTTCTTAGCTCGACGTTTTCTTTCATAAGTTTCTTCATTCGACGATCCACTCTTTCCATGTGGCGAAGTAGACCTCCAATGTTTCTCTCGGTATCGTTTCGTAATCTCATGATTTCATACTTAGGACCATCATAAAAAGGAGATCGGGCTCTCTTCCTTGATGGACCAACTTCTTCATGCCGTTTTCCCTTATCTTGGGTTCTTGGAGTTGGGTAGTATTGAGGAGACCCATGTGAATCTAAAATAGTATTCGGGCTATAATTCAGTGGTGGTGAAGCAGGATTATAAAGAGGACTTCGAACTGGTCTCGAAGTTGAAGAGTGTCCAACACCTACTTCGGTGGTAGGGTTGTGAGTTGCTTTGTTGGGCTTGTTAACGCTTGAGCTTAACATCCTATCATTAGGAAAGATACCTTGATTAGAATCTTTGAGTCAAGTTTATTAAAGCATAATTGTTAAGATTATACGACAATCCTAAGTGCTTTAAGTCCAAGGCAGGAAAGGTTATAGTTTCCTAGATTGCTAAGGCACCCTAGCTAACAAGTAAGGCACACATAAAAATGCAATCCTGGTTCTCTATAACAGCCTGGTTTGCTCTGATACCAATCTGTCACACCCCCAGTTAGGGCCTGGGTGAAATGTGACTTAATATCAAATCAACCAACATATTATAATATACGAGAACAATACTAAATGATAAAACAAACTTTATTGAGCACGCAGCGGAAAATGAAACGTAGTTACAATGATAGGAATAACAATAATGGAAATGTTCACATGCAGAAGTAATAAATGCGATATCTCTTGATCCTATGTCCAAGTAGCATCACATAAGCAGTAAGTATAAGAGCTTGAATCAAATAGCACCTGAGACAAAACATGCTAAAGTGTCAACCAAAAGGTTGAGTGAAGTTCATAGGTTTAACAAATAAGTTTGACCGTTTGTTTTAGACCACAAGATTTAATTTGTAAGGTTGATCTCCCGCAGGATCAAAAAGTTATGCCAGTGCGTGATATTTAGACTAAACGTTCAAGTTTGCCCCATGACAAGTTGTGTCTGTCCTTGTCGGTTTAAATTTCATTATCAAGTAATACAAAGACTGAGTCAAATGTATCGGGGACGTTACTCCCGATAGGCCTACCCCCAATAAATAAGCATGCCGCAGCACTTAAAAATATCACTGTAGGGACTTAGTCGGACATAGCCGGGTATAGCATAGTTTTAGCAGTTGGTACTTGTGTCTAAATTGTAAATAGTAAAAGCAGCATGTGTCTCACCCCAAATAAATTAAATAAGTTTGCTAGCAATAAAGAGTGGGGCTATGAATTCACCTTAGTAAGTAGAGAGAGAGTTATTCCTCGGAATAAAGAGTTGAACGAGTGAGCAGGAAAGTCAACCTATTGACATTTAAGAGTAGTTAAGTGTTTTGCCCATGTTTAAGTTTAAGTATGTGTTTAAGTATAGTTTGTCTTACTAAGTTTCTATTCCTAGTAAGTTACTATTTTTATAATGTTTCCATTTTTAGAAAGTTTCTCATTTTACTAAGTTTCTATGACTATAGAGTTTCTACTTTTATGAGTGTTTTTCATTTTAGGATACTTGCCGTATTAGATAAGCTTCCAATCACCCCTTTCCCTTCGAATGGCTAATTTAGATCTAGGGGCTTGAGCCATAGGACCCTTTAAATCGGAAGTCCAAACCCTCTGCCTAGAATCTCGTAGAAACCATTCGTCAAGAAAGTTCGAAGATCTATACATCTCTAATACATATCCCAAAATATTTTTGTGCTACAATATAAGTAGTAGGTTATAGGTGCTAGTAATAGTAATAGTGTATACATGTTAAGTACTAGTATAAGTAGTATTAGGGTTTAAGGTTTTAATATGTATATGTATATATAATTCGTATATATACATAAAAATATTTTTTTTTTTACATGTATATATGTATATATAAATCTAGGAGTGTTTATGTATATACTTATGAATAACAAGTTTATAATATGAATATGAATTAACAAAGATTAAAGTTTATGTAAATAGTTTAGGGTTTATGTTATACCTTTGAAGATTCAAGATAATTAACAAAGAAAAGATGAACACGATGAAGATGGAAGATCAAAGCCTTAAAAATCTTGAAGAACTCCTTGAAGATTCTTGAAGAACACGAAGAAAAAGCTTGAAGATCCGAATACCACAAGAGAGGGAGAGGGAGAGATTGTTTTTGAGAGAGGATTTTGGTGTGATTTGTGAATGAGAAACTAGGAGTTTATATAGTGCAAGTATTAGAGTGTTAGTCAACATAAGGATGTTCTAATTAATGATTTTATTTTATTTTATAATTTTTAGTCAACAATAGGTGGTACTAGTTTATATATATATTATTTTAATTTTTAGTCAACATAAGGATGTAATTGTTTAAGATTCTTTAGTCTCATTATTATTACTATTATTACTATTATTATTTTTTACATTTACTACATGATAAGTATTATTTTCTTTTTACTAATTCATGACTTGTATATATTTAGTTCTCAATTGTTTTATTATTTATATAAATGTCAATTTTTATTTATTACTTATAGGTTATCAGTTATAATATTACATAAATGCATAAATTTTAATTAGCAGTGAGTGTCGACTAACAGTTTATTATTTTCATCTTTTATTAACTTGTCAATTATTGCACAAAGTTAATTAATATGTTTTCTAACTCTTAATACTTAACAATTGTTGATTAAAGTTTAATCATTAAGTTTTGATTATATTGTTTGGGCATTTAATATTGGAAAAATATAGAATGGAAAAATGAGGGTCGTTATATAAATTAGTCCATTTGAATTCATACGTACATATATGATTTTATAAATAGTATACATGACAAAATATTTCATTACTTCTATTCGCCCATAAATCTCGTGAGAACAGCCCAATTACACAAATGTGTAAAAATTTTAATGAAAAGCAGGGTATCCGCATTACAGAGGTTATGAGTTGAAGTAAGATCGTTAAAGCTCGGGTGATGGACTTGAATCGTCTTGCGACATCTAATCAATAAATGCTACGAGGTCATGAAAACCAATGAGTTAAATATTGTCTTGACTTTTATCAGAACACAAGTCCTTGGGTCAAAACTATTCACGTGCGAAACTGTCACTAACAAGCGAGTTATAAATGATAAAACATGGGGTAGGTAGTTCGGTTAAGACGAGTCTCTCGCATATCAACAAATAAGATAATGAGTATCTTCCTTACTCATGTAATAACGTTAGAATTTCCGAATGAGTGGTGTACAAATTTTCTTTGACTCGCTTTCTATTCCTCATGTCACAATATTGGGACTTCTTATGAATTAACGTAATATAATCACGTTGGCCTGACGCCATTATATTTCACTAACTCATAGTTCCATTCCAATATCACTACATAAGGTCAGGACACGTGGTCAACCTCGAATTTCAACACAATTTCCCTAAAACAATTTCTTAATAATGTGCTAAGGATAGCACAAGAGACAAAGACATCGTAAGTAATGAATAGGAGTAACGATGTCATAAAAATGTCTTCGAAGTACCAAGAATCTCTAAAAGTCAAGAATGACGTTTTCCGTTTCAAAAACCAAAGTATATAGGCACAACGGCACAAAGGCACGTAATATAACAAAAATGTTATATACCCAAACACAATAGCTGACATTGAAATGCCGAGCCTTTAGAAGTCAAGAATGACATCTCGCGCAATATAACTCAAAAGTCATATACATAACCATAATAGATGACATAGAAATGCCTAGAATTCTAGAACACGTAATGTAACTCAAACGTTATATCAATAAGCACAAATTATGACATAGAAATGTCGAGAATTTCAGAAGTCAAGAATGACACCCCCTCGGTTTCACTAACCGAGGTGTTCCTTTAAAAGATGAACTCGCATGAGTCGGAGAATACGTTTAAATCGGAATGGGAGTTCCTACCGGATTCAGAACATAATAAAAATGTATGTATAATAACAATATACATACCAACACGATACAAATAATCCCATATAATAATATATAATAGGCCGGGCTGTAGACTAGACTCACTAATGCACCCTATTGACTCGGGTAACGACATCAATGCAGCCTAAATCCCTACAACCAACGCTCTGATACCAACTGTGACGACTCCGTCAAAACACTTAACGGCTCCGTCACTTGGTCCCACAGCTTGATCGAAACTCTATATGAATTTAATAAAACAACCTTGCATTCTTTATTTAAAAATGATTTCCTATAAAGGAAATCTACTAAAATGTATAAGTTTAGAAAAAAACTATACAATAATACTTTAACCAAGAGTTGACCAAAATAAAGTCAACAAACAACCACTTTTTAATGTAACAAAATAGAATGCAAGTTAATGTTTAACAAAAGCTGCCGTCATAAATATGCAGACTCTCTAAGCACAGCGGAAGAAATCAATCATGAACCTGAGAATAAAACATGCGAGTAACTGTCAACAAAAATGTTGAGTGAATTATAGGTTTAATATTGCAAACAATATTTAATTTAAACAATAAAAATTTATGTTTGAAAACATAAAAACTCCTTTTTGAACCACCAAATTATATGCTAGAAAACATATAATAAAACATTATTCCATTTTCCGTGAGCCACCTGGTAACCACTTAACCATTTATTTACCCTTGCCAAACACAATAAATAATATACACCGAACAAGTGTATTTACAACAAAATACGAAGTACTAAACATTCCGATAACAAATTGCTAGCGCCACTAGCTCGAAATGGGGTTGTCAAACCCGATAGATCTATCCGTAGGATTCGCGTTCACCAGTAGAAACCAGTGATTACAGTTACCAGACTAGGGAATATTTTTGTTCAACTCACAATGAATAATTTAAACCAACTTCCACTTGTGTCCAAAATATAAAATAAATTGCATGTATTCTCATCCCAAAAGATTTAAGATAGAAAAATAGGACTATAACTCACCTTAATAGCAACTGAAGAAATCTCACAAACAAGCGAACAGCAAATAAAGTAAAGTGATCAAGAAAGATCACAACGCCAACCTATAAATAAAGCAGGCCGATATAAATAACTAACTTAGGTCAAGTCTTAGTATGATAGCGATTGTACATGTTGCAAGTAGACATAGAATAACAATCGGCAAGCATCGGTTTGACTAGAACAGCATACGGACACACACTTTCTATTTTTAGAAAGTTTCTATTTTTAGCAGGTTTCCATTTTTGGAAAGTTTTCTATTTTAGGAAAGTTTCTATTTTTGGAAAGTTTCTATTTTTGGAAAGTTTCCAAATTTAGAAAGTTCTATTTTTAGAAAGTTTTGAAGTTAGGAAAGTTTCTTTATTTAGAAAGTCAACAGAAGTCAACTGAAAGTCAAAGTCAACCGAAAGTCAACTCAAAAGTCAACCTTGGTCAAACATAGTCAACATTAATTTGAAAAGTGTAAGTTATAATAATAACATAGGTTATAATGTTTATTAAAGTCAAAAGTGTATAATTATGTCTTAACATAAGTTTAATTAAATAAAAATGAATTATTAAAGTTTAGATAAGTTTAAATGATATAATTAATATAACATAAGTATTTAATTAATTAATTAAATATTAGTCATAATATAAGTATTATTAATTAATAATAAATTTTAAATCATATCATAAGTATTATTAATTAATAATGAATTATTAATCATATCATAAATTTCTAATTATACTTATTAAATCATAAGTATTTAATAATTAAATAATAACTAAGTCTTATAATAATTAAATAATTATTTAATCCTTATTATAAGTCCTATAATAATAGTAATCTCATAATATAAGTTTAATACTTATCATAAGTATTTTTCATTAATAATAAAAGTATTATTAATCATAAGTTTAATTAAAATGTTAATTAAATCATAAGTCATAATTAAATGATATAATAAATATATATCATAAGTCTTAAATAATAATAATTACTTCTTATATCATAAGTAATTAATCAATAATGAAAATCATTATTTTTCTCATAAGTTTTAATATTTAACCATAAGTTTTAATCAAAAGTTCATCGGGTCGTATCTTGAGCCCCGGTTGTCGGTTTTCGGCGAGCCTTACATATATCTCCGCCTAAGCAAACCACCCGACACTTTGGTACACTCAAGAACACACCAATAACAGCCCACAAGTCGTGATATACAGCCAATACACTACTTGGAACTTTAATTCAATCAAAAACGTGTTTTAGACGTAACGGGTGATTCGTGGCTTGGATTGAGATGACCCAAACATGAAAGTTCGCCCCACCATCAGTTCTAACACACTAACACACCCTAAAGTCACCAAATATGGTCACAAAGTCGGACCAAACCTGGTTCATACCAAAATCACATTTCAATCTTAACAAAATACCACTTTGATCATAATTAGGGTTCCGGGAATCGAAACGACATGAATCCGGAGTCTAAAATTAACGTCTTGATGAGAGGAACTCATCTAGATACTTTATTTTAACATTTATATCAGTCATCATATCAGAAACACACGAAAAAGCTGCTGTCCAGAATTTTACAAACCGAAAACATGTGATTATGAGTACATCTATGCATACAAACACCATTACAATAATCCACAAACATCATACTACTAAATAATCATAAAAATACAGAAAATAAATGAAAAATCAAAAGTTCTAGGGTTAGGGTTTATACCCTAATCAATAATCAATGGATGTTATCGCGTAGAGGAGATTGAGAGGAACGCGTTGGTGTTAATCAATCCTTGATCCAAGCTTTAAAATTAATTGATGATGATGATGTTGGTGGTGGAAGTGGCGACGGCTCAAGGGAGCAAAAGGGGAGGAAGAGAGCAAATATCTAAAATTAGGTTTGATAAAATTAGGAATAAAATGTAAAAATGAGGAGTATTGCAAAAATGAATGGGGTATACCCCCCTCCTTGACAATTTCGGCCAAGAACTGAATGGGGTGGACCCCATAGTGGCCCAATTTGATAAATGACAAAATCCCAGTGGCCCGAACGCCCGAACGAAACCCGAAACGCGAAAACGCCGCTACGCGATTGATTTTTCGAAGAGATAATAAATACGCGACGAATAGAATATATAAACACTATATATAATCATATGACATTAAAATATCATATTTAAAATAATTAGGACTTAAAAATTCCAAAAGTTCGACCGTTGGTTTGAAAACCGAAAAGATTCGCCGGATAGAAATCCGCGACACGTAGAAACGTACAATTAAAGATATGAATACAAATATTCATATAACACATAATAATTAATATATTATTACAAAAATAATAATATAGGTCATAGAAATGACGTGGCACGAAAAATAATTAACGGTCGTTAAATAATTAACGGCAAAAGATAACGGAAAAAGTAGGGTCGTTACAGATGCTCCCACAAAACGTTCATGGCAAGTCGCCCACAGGAATTCAGTGGTACAGAAGGACCCATAGGACTTACCCGCTGGTTCGAGAAAATTGAGTCTATTTTCAGGGTTAGCCGTGTCCGAGAGGAGGACAAGATTAGTTTTGCTAGCTGCACTTTGAAGGATAGTGCATTGACCTGGTGGAACAACTTGGTTAACAGTTTAGGAAATGATGTGGCTTATGGTTTAACTTGGAATAATTTCAAGGAAAGAATGATCACCCGCTACCGACCTAGGGGTGAGGTTAAGAAGTTAGAGGTTGAACTTAAAAACTTGAAAATGAAGGGCACCGAATTAGATGCCTACGAGCAGAGATTCTTTGAGTTGACTTTGTTGTGCCCTAATTGTAGTGACCCGAACTTTTCCATGTTTATATATATATTAAATGAAATTGTTATTTACATGATTAAGTGTTTCCAACATGTTAAGAAATCAAACTTGTTAAGACTTGATTAATTGAAATAGGTTTCATATAGACAATTGACCTCCCAAGTTGACCGGTGATTCACGAACATTAAAACTTGTAAAAACTATATGATGACATATATATGGTTATATATATAGTTAACATGATATTATGATAAGTAAACATATCATTAAGTATATTAATAATGAACTACATATGTAAAAACAAGACTACTAACTTAATGATTTAGAAACGAGACATATATGTAACAATTATCGTTGTAACGACATTTAATGTATATATATCATATTAAGAGATTTTCGTACATCATAATATCATGATAATATAACAATTTAAAATCTCATTTGATATTATAAACATTGGGTTAACAACATTTAACAAGATCGTTAACCTAAAGGTTTCAAAACAACACTTACATGTAACGACTAACGATGACTTAACGACTCAGTTAAAATGTATATACATGTAGTGTTTTAATATGTATTCAACCACTTTTGAAAGACTTCAAGACACTTATCAAAATACTTCTACTTAACAAAAGTGCTTACAATTACATCCTCGTTCAGTTTCATCAACAATTCTACTCGTATGCACCCGTATTCGTACTCGTACAATACACAACTTTTAGATGTATGTACTATTGGTATATACACTCCAATGATCAGCTCTTAGCAGCCCATGTGAGTCACCTAACATATGTGGGAACCATCATTTGGCAACTAGCATGAAATATCTCATAAAATTACAAAAATATGAGTAATCATTCATGACTTATTTACATGAAAACAAAATTACATATCCTTTATATCTAATGCATACACCAACGACCAAAAACACCTACAAACACTTTCATTCTTCAATTTTCTTCATCTAATTGATCTCTCTCAAGTTCTATCTTCAAGTTCTAAGTGTTCTTCATAAATTCTACAAGTTCTAGTTTCATAAAATCAAGAATAGTTCCAAGTTTGCTAGCTTACTTCCAATCTTGTAGAGTGATCATCCAACCTCAAGAAATCTTTCTTATTTACAGTAAGATATCTTTCTAATATAAGGTAATACTCATATTCAAACTTTGATTCAATTTCTATAACTATAACAATCTTATTTCGAGTGAAATTCTTACTTGAACTGTTTTCGTGTCATGATTCTGCTTCAAGAACTTTCAAGCCATCCAACGATCCTTTTGTAGTGACCCGAACTTTTCCTTGTTTATATATATATTAAATGAAATTGTTATTTACATGATTAAGTGTTTCCAACATGTTAAGTAATCAAACTTGTTAAGACTTGATTAATTGAAATAGGTTTCATATAGACAATTGACCACCCAAGTTGACCGGTGATTCACGAACGTTAAAACTTGTAAAAACTATACGATGACATATATATGGATATATATATATATATATATATATATATATATATATATATATATATATATATATATATATATATATATATATATATATATATATATATATAGTTAACATGATTTTATTATAAGTATGTATCTCATTAGGTATTTTAACAATGAGTTATATGTAGTGACCCGAACTTTTCCATGTTTATATATATATTAAATGAAATTGTTATTTACATGATTAAGTGTTTCCAACATGTTAAGCAATCAAACTTGTTAAGACTTGATTAATTGAAATAGGTTTCATATAGACAATTGACCACCCAAGTTGACCGGTGATTCACGAACGTTAAAACTTGTAAAAACTATACGATGACATATATATGGTTATATATATAGTTAACATGATTTTATTATAAGTATGTATCTCATTAGGTATTTTAACAATGAGTTATATACATAAAAATGAGACTATTAATTTAAGAAACTCGAAAACGATATATATAACGATTATCGTTATAACAACGTCTTACTAGGTACATATGAATCATATTAAGATATTGATACACTTAGTTAATTATGTTAAATGATAAGTAAATATATTATTAAGTGTATTAACAATGAAATACATATGTAAAAATAAGACTACTAACTTAATGATTTCGAAACGAGACATATATGTAACGATTATCGTTGTAACGACATTTAACTGTATATACATCATACTAAGATATATTATATATCATAATATCATGATAATATAACAATTTAACATTTCATTTGTTATAATAAACAATGGGTTAACAACATTCAACAAGATCGTTAACCTAAAGGTTTCAAAGCAACATTTACATGTAACGACTAACGATGACTTAACGACTCAGTTAAAATGTATATACATGTAGTGTTTTAATATGTATTCATACACTTTTGAAAGACTTCAAGACACTTATCAAAATACTTCTACTTAACAAAAATGCTTACAATTACATCCTCGTTCAGTTTCATCAACAATTCTACTCGTATGCACCCGTATTCGTACTCGTACAATACACAGCTTTTAGATGTATGTACTATTGGTATATACACTCTAATGATCAGCTCTTAGCAGCCCATGTGAGTCACCTAACACATGTGGGAACCATCATTTGGCAACTAGCATGAAATATCTCATAAAATTACAAAAATATGAGTAATCATTCATGACTTATTTACATGAAAACAAAATTACATATCCTTTATATCTAATCCATACACCAACGACCAAAAACACCTACAAACACTTTCATTCTTCAATTTTCTTCATCTAATTGATCTCTCTCAAGTTCTATCTTCAATTTCTAAGTGTTCTTCATAAATTCCAAAAGTTCTAGTTTCATAAAATCAAGAATACTTCCAAGATTGCAAGTTTACTTCCAAGTTTTCTAAATCCATTCCAAGTAATCATCCAAGATCAAGAAACCTTTGTTACTTACAGTAGGTTATCTTGCTAATACAAGGTAATAATCATATTCAAACTTTAATTCAATTTCTATAACTATAACAATCTTATTTCGAGTGGAAATCTTACTTGAAATTGTTTTCGTGTCATGATTCTGCTTCAAGAAATTTCAAGCCATCCAAGGATCCTTTGAAGCTAGATCTATTTTTCTCATTTCCAGTAGGTTTATCCAAGGAACTTGAGGTAGTAATTATGTTCATAACATCATTCGATTCATACATATAAAGCTATCTTATTCGAAGGTATAAACTTGTAATCACTAGAACATAGTTTAGTTAATTCTAAACTTGTTCGCAAATAAAAGTTAATCCTTCTAACTTGACTTTTAAAATCAACTAAACACATGTTCTATATCTATATGATATGCTAACTTAATGATTTAAAACCTGGAAACACGAAAAACACCGTAAAACCGGATTTACGCCGTCGTAGTAACACCGCGAGCTGTTTTTGATGGAATTTGACAAACTTTTTGAGAAACATGTTCTACATTTTAACAAGTTCATAAACCCATTTTATGAAGATAAAGTGAGCGGAAGCATGCAAGTATCATGTTATATATCAACCATTTTAAAAGACAAATTCCATAAATATATCAAGTCTTGAAATAATATGCTTACATACAACAAGTGGGTTTAGTAATTTACCTCCTCAAGCTAGTTGAGGGTTACAACAATATGATGAAGAAGATGAGGATGAATGGAGCTCCAAATGTATGAAACCTCAAGAGATAATACCCCAAACTTATCACCAACACCCTAGCCTTTAGTTAGGATTTAATTACACTTGAGATTAGCTTGCAAAAAAAAATTTGAACACCCTTTTGCTCCCAAAATATTTCGGCCAGCAGCAAGGAGGAGAAATGCAGAATTTTTTTTTGCTTGTTTGATGTTTTTGCATGTGTGTGTATTGGTGTTTTTGTGCCTCCAAGATAAGCACATGGGTCTTGCATCTTTAGCCAATCAAAAGCCATGCAAGAACCCACTACCAATGCCACTAATGAATTTAAATAAAATTAGTTTTATAAACTTCCATTATTTGTTATGCACATTTTTATTTTATAAAACCAATTTTATAAAATGTAACATAACAAAATTAATTATTTAACCTATAAATAATTAAATCCACATTATATAAATTATTCCATAATTTATATCCACATCAAGTTATATTATATTAGAAAACCATTTTTCTAAAATCCAAGTGTCGCGTATTTTAATCCACGATCCAATCTTTAAGATCAAATACGAATAAGGTGTCGGTAAGCTTGTTATTGGGTATGACCCGACTTGGATCATAACAAGTTAGCCACATTAATTTAATATGTCTCTCGGGCATATGAAATACCTTCAATCTCCCACTTGCACGAGAAACATAAGAAATTAATGCAAGTGATGGATACCACCTAACGACCGTCCATCACCCCTAATATGTTATGACTTAGTGCCATTCAATAACATCATCCCTTTCGAGTTCCCATCTCGAATATGATTAGGTGAATCTTTCAATATATCCTTTTGTCCTAGATGTCATGTCAAATCCAAGAGACATAGAGTGATCACTCTCTTATAGATCTAACTTTATCAGGCCTTAGACATCCGACTCTCAACGAATAAGAGGGACAAATTCCATCTTGACTACATACGTCCTAGACACTACACTTCGTAGCATACCTGAAGCCTCCCTTATGTACTACCATGTTTCAGAATAGCGAAGGAAAGAATCAAGGCACAATATTCGGTGAAAGTCTGAACCCAATATGTGCCTCAGGTCAGAGGATATAATGATATTCTCCTTTACTCAAGATTACATGTGATCAACCACAAAGGCTCCATATAGTAAATCTTGAGAGCGGGTCTTCCAATATTTGTGTCCCACAAATATCTATGAACCTTGGTTGCAACCTTGCCCCACATTCACCATTTGAATATTAACCAATCCAAGTTCATAATAGTCTAGACCTCACACTTGTTCCCACAAATGTGATCAACTACGGAATTTAGAATAATAGTTTATTCATGGATAAAATATGCAAAATTGGAACATGACTCATAATTAAATTAATACCATAATTATATTAATGAGTTTGAACTAATTCGTTCCGATACAATACATAAAATAGATCAATTCCAATCACTAGAATATCGAAGCCCTAATGCACAAACATGTCCCTCATGTTTTGGCCCGTGTAAAAGCTTCGTGAGTGGATCCGCAACATTTTGATCTGTGTGAACTTTGTGAATACATATCTTTCCCTTTTCAACCTCATCCCTGATGTAGTTGAATCTCCGCTCAATGTGACGAGTCTTTTGATGAGCACGAGGTTCCTTGATTTGAGCAATCGCACCCTCGTTGTCACAAAAGATCTCAAGAGGGTCCTGAATGGAAGGGACCACTCCTAAGTCGTCGATGAATTTCTTCATCCATGCAGCTTCCTGAGCTGCTAGTGAGGCGGCAATGTACTCCGACTCTGTAGTGGATAACGCAACAACTTCCTGTTTAGAGCTCTTCCAAGAGACTGCACCACCATTTAACATGAAGACATAACCGGATTGTGATCGAGAGTCATCTCGATCAGTTTGGAAGCTCGCGTCCACGTAACCTTTTACAGCGAGTTCCTCCTCACCAGACCCATATATTAGAAACATATCCTTAGTCCTTCTAAGGTATTTCAATATACATTTAACCGCAGTCCAATGACTATTTCCCGGGTTATTCTGGTATCTACTTGTCAAGCTTAGGGCGCATGACACATCCGGTCTAGTACATATCATTGCATACATGATAGACCCAATAGCAGATGCGTATGGGACTTTCTTCATTCTCTCTTGCTCATCTTTCGTGGTAGGACATTGAGATGAACTGAGAATGGTTCCCTTTTGAATAGGTACCAAACCTTTCTTAGAGTTTTCCATCTTGAACCTTTTCAAGATTTTATCAATGTATGCACTTTGACTTAAACCTATTAATCTCTTGGATCTATTCCTATAGATCCCAATCCCCAATATGTATTATGCTTCTCCAAGATCCTTAATAGAGAAGCAACTCTTTAGCCAAGTTTTGACTCCTTGCATTGTGGTAATATCATTCCCAAACAATAATATATCATCCACATATAGCACAAGGAACATTATAGAGCTCCCACTAGCCTTCTTGTACACACAAGCTTCATCACCATTTTTAATGAAGCCAAATTTCTTTGCCTCTTCATTAAAGCGATGATTCCACATTCTAGATGCTTGTTTCAATCCGTAGATTGATTTCTTTAACTTGCATACCTTTTTAGGATTTTTCGGATCAACAAAACCTTCGGGCTGTACCATATAGACATCTTCCTCAAGATATCCATTTAGGAAAGCGGTTTTGACATCCATTTGCCATATTTCATAGTCATAGTGAGCAGCAATGGCAAATAATATCCTAATAGACTTTAGCATTGCCACTGGCGAGAAAGTTTCATCATAATCAACCCCTTGAGTTTGAGTGAAACCTTTTGCTACAAGTCTAGCTTTGTATGTATCCAAGTTTCCATGTATGTCGGTTTTCTTCTTGAAAAGCCATTTGCAATCAACTAGCTTGGAGCTAGGAGGTTGCACAACAAGTTCCCAAACTTGGTTTTCATACATAGATTGCATCTCGGCGTTCATGGCTTCCTGCCATGTATCTTTATCAATCCTTGATAAAGCATCTTCGTAGTTTGTCGGTTCATCTAAATCAACCGTATAGCAACTACCCACGAGAAAACCATATCTCTCCGGAGGATTACTAATCCTACTAGATCTTCGAACGTCTTGTGTACCTTGATCATCCACTTGATCATTTTCAACATCCTCATGTTGAGTACTAGTGTCAACCATTTGTGTATCATCGACTTGATCTTGTACCTCTACAAGATCTATTTTCCTTTCACCATCACCTTCCATAAGGAATTTGGTTTCAAGGAATTCCGCCTTTCTAGCAACAAATACATTTTGCTCGGTCGGATCATAAAAATAGTATCCCATATCATCCTTGGAATATCCTATGAAGATACACTTTGTGGATCGAGCATGCAACTTATTAGCAACATGACGCTTAGGATAAGCTTCACATCCCCATACTTTCAAGTATGATAGAGAAGGAGGTTTTCCAAACCACATCTCATGAGGAGTTCGTTCCACTTTCTTGGTTGGGGCCATATTTAAAATACGAGCCGCGGAGCTTAGACAATAACCCCAAAATCATAGAGATAACGAGCTTCTTGCCATCATAGATCGAACCATATCCATTAGGGTTTGGTTCCTCCTTTCGAAAACTCCATTAAGTTGGGGTGTTCTGGGTGGAGTAAGTTGTGAGATAATCCCACAACTCCTAAGATGATCTTGGAAGGCATCGCTTAGGTATTCACCTCCTCTATCGGTACGAAGTACCTTAATTGTCCTATTGAGTTGATTTTGTACTTCGTTTTGATATTCTTTGAATGCTTCAAACGTTTCGTCCTTGTGTCTTAATAAGTAGACATATCCGAAACGACTAAAGTCATCAATGAAAGTAACAAAGTATCTTTCACCATTCCTAGTCATGGGTTTAAAGGGTCCACATACATCCGAATGTATTAATCCCAATAAATCTTTAGCCCTTTCATAAGTCCCTTTGAAAGGTGCTTTAGTCATCTTGCCTTGTAAACAAGATTCGCATACATCAAACGAATCCATTTCATTTGATTTCAAAAGTCCATTCCTTTGAAGTGTATGCATTCGGTTCTTGTTTATGTGACCAAGGCGACAATGCCATAAATAGGAATCACTCAAATCCCTTTTGAGTTTCTTGGTGCTAGTATGGTATATAGAGCTCGATGATGCGTCATCATGAACCAATTCATAAATTCCATTTGAAGGCGAAGCCTTGAAATAGAAAATTTTATTTTTAGTAACATGAATATCATCATCAATAAAATTAACAACGTAACCACATTGTTTTAAGCGAGAAATAGAAATAATGTTTCTACACAAATCCGGAGCATACAAAACATTTTCTAATATAAGTTCCAATCCGCTTGGAAGCTTCAAAACAAAATCTCCTTGAGCTTTAACATGCACCTTTGCACCATTGCCCATATAGAGACTTGATGTTCCCACCTTATGATCACTTCTTTTGAACCCCTGCAAAGAATTGCAAATATGAGTTCCACATCCCGTGTCTAATACCCATGTATTAGAAGAAGTAATATTAAGCTCTATATATACCATATATATATTACCTGAGGTTTGCCCTGCATCCCTCTTGTCCTTCAACTCCTTAAGATAGACCGGACAGTTTCGTTTCCAATGACCCATCTCACCGCAACCGAAACATGGGTCTTCCTTGGGGTTTGCTTTCTCGGCTACCTTTTGCTTCTTAGCCTTGTTGATGGTTGGGGTAACCATCTTCCCCTTCCCTTTGCCTTGATGGGCGGGTCCTTTTCTCTTAGCCAACTTTGGCTTAGAGGTGTTACCTTTGGATCCACCTTGATCGATTGCTAACACGGGTAAAGCCCTTTTACCCATGCTAGTTTCCGCCGTTCTAAGCATACCGTGAAGCTCACCTATGCTCTTATCCATCTCATTCATATTGTAATTTATTACAAATTGATCAAACCTTTTTGATAGGGAGTTAAGGATAAGATCGGTAGCTAACTCATTAGATATGTTTAGGTTAAGACGGTTAGCACGATCGATAAGGCTTTTCATCTTAAGTACATAAGATGAAACCGATTGGGTATCGTCCATATGACAAGCATGTAGCACCCGAACCGTTTCGAAGCGCTCGACACGCGCTTGTTGGAGGAACATCTCCTTCAATTGCGTTATCATGTCGTATGAACTATGATGCTCGAAATCCTTTTGGAGTTCGGGTATCATAGTCCCAAGCATTAAACATGAGACTTGAAGGGAGTCGTGGCAATACTTATCGTAAGAGGCCATTGCCTCCACATCATTCTCATCCGGTTGATCGGGAATGGGGTCCTCAAGTACATACGCTTTATCCTCTTGTTTGAGGACAATCCGAAGATTGCGGAACCAATCCATAAAGTTGGTATGATTGAGTTTGTCTTTCTCTAAGAGAGACCGTAACGATAGGTTGTTCATGTTAAGTGGTACGTTTTGCAAGTTGTTGTTGTTGTTATTGGCGGCCATCTACAAAATTCAACAAAGTCCTTTTAAGTATCGATTTTAAATTTAATAAACAATACCCTTTTAATTTGTTTTATTAAATATTAGAATCCAACGGTAAATCAAATTTCGGTTAGGTGACCTTTATCCCTTCATTTGATTTAGCTAGGTAGTCATAATGACAATTGCAATCCTTTTGCAACTTCTAAGTTATGGGATCATGCAATCCTTTTGCATGGCATATTAATCCCATCAACGACTATTTGTTCCTCATGCTTCGGTGACCCTAAGTTCATGATTTCCAAATCAAGTCGTCCTATTTGTGTAAACATGTAGACTTAACATACAAGTGGTTAGGTGACCTTTATCCCACATTTATGCGAAGTGTACCTTATTCATATTAGTTCACTCATGACGGTTAGGTGACCTTTATCCCATCAAGAGATTCCTAATATGTCTAAGTGTTTCCACAAAAGGATGGCGTTTAACTTGTTTACCTTGTTTTAGTTAAAGGGATTTTATGTTTTCTACATTCTAGTTTTAGAAAACAAAATGCTATACACCAACATGCATTTGGTGTGTAGTGTTTTATGAAAAACCTATTTTCATGTCCTTTTAGTAAACCAATTACTAGTTATAAACCATTTCATAACCTTTTAAATAAACCATTTTATTTAGGTCTAATAACCAATTATTAGTGTCATTTGTTATTTATATTATAACCATTTATAATGTATTTTACAAGTTGTAAACATGTGAAATTGTTGTAGCAACCAAACACATACACAAAACCATACAAGCATGCAAAATAAAAGTCCACAATCATGCCAAAGTGGTAAGCACTTGTTTAGCCAAAACAAGTGTTACCTAAAGGGTTAAACAAGTAAAAGATTTTAAGCAAAATCTCCCACTAAATCTTGTAATCTTCAAAGTTCCATCTTGTAATCTTCTTCATCATCTTCATTCTTCATTCTCTTTACAAAAAATATATCCTAATACATTTTTTTCTAGAAAATGAAATTACAACCTAATCTATTTTACATACCAAATATAAAATAAATTACAAATGAATGAATATTACAAATTATTACAAACCAAATGAATGATTAATATTACAAACCATAAGAATGAATAAATCAACCACAACATACAACCATTCAAACACAAGGTCTAGGCATGATTGTGAACCACATTAAACAACAAAATTTGACCAAAAAATAAGTTCCAAACCCACTTTGGAACTCCCTAAAATTCGGCCAAAATAAGAACCCACCCAAAATCCAAAAATTTTTACATTCTAGTTTCATGCATGTTACTAGATTGTAAGATTAGTGGATTTAAAAGTCATAAACAAGAAGCATATTTCAAAGACCTTGGCTCTAGATACCATTGATGGAATTTGACAAACTTTTTGAGAAACATGTTCTACATTTTAACAAGTTCATAAACCCATTTTATGAAGATAAAGTGAGCGGAAGCATGCAAGTATCATGTTATATATCAACCATTTTAAAAGACAAATTCCATAAATATATCAAGTCTTGAAATAATATGCTTACATACAACAAGTGGGTTTAGTAATTTACCTCCTCAAGCTAGTTGAGGGTTACAACAATATGATGAAGAAGATGAGGATGAATGGAGCTCCAAATGTATGAAACCTCAAGAGATAATACCCCAAACTTATCACCAACACCCTAGCCTTTAGTTAGGATTTAATTACACTTGAGATTAGCTTGCAAAAAAAAATTTGAACACCCTTTTGCTCCCAAAATATTTCGGCCAGCAGCAAGGAGGAGAAATGCAGATTTTTTTTTTGCTTGTTTGATGTTTTTGCATGTGTGTGTATTGGTGTTTTTGTGCCTCCAAGATAAGCACATGGGTCTTACATCTTTAGCCAATCAAAAGCCATGCAAGAACCCACTACCAATGCCACTAATGAATTTAAATAAAATTAGTTTTATAAACTTCCATTATTTGTTATGCACATTTTTATTTTATAAAACCAATTTTATAAAATGTAACATAACAAAATTAATTATTTAACCTATAAATAATTAAATCCACATTATATAAATTATTCCATAATTTATATCCACATCAAGTTATATTATATTAGAAAACCATTTTTCTAAAATCCAAGTGTCGCGTATTTTAATCCACGATCCAATCTTTAAGATCAAATACGAATAAGGTGTCGGTAAGCTTGTTATTGGGTATGACCCGACTTGGATCATAACAAGTTAGCCACATTAATTTAATATGTCTCTCGGGCATATGAAATACCTTCAGTTTTGGGATAGTTAATTAAAAACTATTATAAACTTTGATTTAAAAGTTGTTATTCTGAAAAAATTATTTTTATTATGAACATGAAACTATATCCAAAAATTATGGTTAAACTCAAAGTGGAAGTATGTTTTCTAAAATAGTCATCTAGACGTCGTTCTTTCGACTGAAATGACTACCTTTACAAAAACGACTTGTAACTTATTTTTCCGACTATAAACCTATACTTTTTCTGTTTAGATTCATTAAATAGAGTTCAATATGAAACCATAGCAATTTGATTCACTCAAAACGGATTTAAAGTGAAGAAGTTATGGGTAAAACAAGATTGGATAATTTTTCTCATTTTAGCTACGTGAAAATTGGTAATATATCTATTCCAACCATAACTTAATCAACTTGTATTGTATATTATGTAATCTTGAGATACCATAGACACGTATACAATGTTTCGACCTATCATGTCGACACACCTATATATATTTCGGAACAACCATCGACACTCTATATGTGAATGTTGGAGTTAGCTATACAGGGTTGAGATTGATTCCAAAATATATATAGTTTGAGTTGTGATCAATACTGAGATACGTATACACTGGGTCGTGGATTGATTCAAGATAATATTTATCGATTTATTTCTGTACATCTAACTGTGGACAACTAGTTGTAGGTTACTAACAAGGACAGCTGACTTAATAAACTTAAAACATCAAAATATATTAAAAGTGTTGTAAATATATTTTGAACATACTTTGATATATATGTATATATTGTTATAGGTTCGTGAATCAACCAGTGGCCAAGTCTTACTTCCCGACGAAGTAAAAAATCTGTGAAAGTGAGTTATAGTCCCACTTTTAAAATCTAATATTTTTGGGATGAGAATACATGCAGGTTTTATAAATGATTTACAAAATAGACACAAGTACGTGAAACTACATTCTATGGTTGAATTATCGAAATCGAATATGCCCCTTTTTATTAAGTCTGGTAATCTGAGAATTAGGGAACAGACACCCTAATTGACGCGAATCCTAAAGATAGATCTATTGGGCCTAACAAACCCCATCCAAAGTACAGGATGCTTTAGTACTTCGAAATTTATATCATATCCGAAGGGTGTCCCGGAATAATGGGGATATTCTTATATATATGCATCTTGTTAATGTCGATTACCAGGTGTTCACCATATGAATGATTTTTATCTCTATGTATGGGATGTGTATTGAAATATGAAATCTTGTGGTCTATTGTTACGATTTGATATATATAGGTTAAACCTATAACTCACCAAAATTTTTGTTGACGTTTAAAGCAAGTTTATTCTCAGGTGAATACTAAGAGCTTCCGCTGTTGCATACTAAAATAAGGACAAGATTTGGGGTCCATGTTTGTATGATATTGTGTAAAAACTGCATTCAAGAAACTGATTTCGATGTAACATATTTGTATTGTAAACCATTATGTAATGGTCGTGTGTAAACAGGATATTTTAGATTATCATTATTTGATAATCTACGTAAAGCTTTTTAAACCTTTATTTATGAAATAAAGGTTATGGTTTGTTTTAAAAATGAATGCAGTCTTTGAAAAACGTCTCATATAGAGGTCAAAACCTCGCAACGAAATCAATTAATATGGAACGTTTTTAATCAATAAGAACGGGACATTTCAGTTGGTATCCGAGCGTTGGTCTTAGAGAACCAGAAAATTTGCATTAGTGTGTCTTATCGAGTTTGTTAGGATGCATTAGTGATTCTGGACTTCGACCGTGTTTTCTTTAAAAATGAGTGCTTAACATTTTTGTTGGAAACTATATATTATTAACATGTATATATTATGTGATATATTAATCTCTTAACATGTTTGATATTGTGTGATAGATGTCTACCTCTAGCACAAATCCCATTGACTCACCTAATAATAACGAAGAGTCGAATATATATTGGACTGATTCACAAGTTCCCGAAGAGGAACCGGAAGAAGAATCAGAACCGGAAGAAGAATCAGAACCGGAAGAGGAGGAACCGGAGGAGGAAATAGAACCTTTGGGGAAATAATAAAACGGTTAAGTAAAAGAAAATCCTCAACCAACCGACCAAGGTTAATTATGGTCAATGGTGTTTCCACCAAGGAAGCAAAATATTGGGAGGATTACTAATTCTCCGATGAATCGGATTCCGACGAGAATTCCGATGATGTTATAGAAATTACCCCAACTGAATTTAAAAAGGCAAAAGAAAATAATAAGGGAAAGGGCATAAAAATAGAGAAATCTAATTCCAACCCCGATGAACTTTATATGTATCGTCAACCCCCGAAGTCCTTAAGTTGTAACAATGACCCGGGAACCTCTAAACCACCAGGTTTTTTCTAAACCGTTGTGGAAAATGACAGCTAGTATTAGGGGAACATCATATATCCCTAGAAACTTGGCAAAACGAACCAAAACCGAAGAAGAAGAAACGAGCGAGTCGGAATAAGATAGTTGTATTCGTGTGGTGTAATATATGTAATATAGTGTGCTTATGCTTTATGATATATGTAAAAATTGCTTGTATTAATAAGTATTTTTTTATGAATCTAACTCTTGTCTATTTTACAGTTTAAAAACACAAAATGGATAGACAACCCAATATTTTAAGAGACCTACCCGGAGACATGATTGATGAAATCTTGTCTAGAGTCGGTCAGAATTCCTCGGCACAACTATTTAAGGCGAGATCAGTTTGTAAGACATTCGAAGAACGTTCCAAGAATGTCTTGGTTTATAAGAGACTTTCGTTTGAAAGATGGGGGATATCACATTGGGAAACCCATAAGTTACGATGTGTTTACTTTGACGCATATATTGCGGGGAACCCAAATGCTATTTTACGCAACTGGTTAAGAAATTATTTTGACTCAATGTATCCGAATATAGGACTTCATGATTTAGAAAAAGCGGCTAACATGCAACATAAAGAAGCATGCTATGCTTACGGGTTAGTAATGTTCGCTTCTCACCAAAGTGAGAAAAAGAACATCGGGCTACAGTTATTAAACAAAACGTTCCCACAAGTGACGGAGTCGGTAATTGGGGTAAGAAATGAGGTTTTTAGGTTATTACGAGACTGTTGGTCATTACGTAACCCTCGTCCCTTTGACGACGTTACAACACGCTGTCTTATCAACGGCCATAACGGTTATGTTCCACAAGACCAAGGATGGGAAGTAGTCCTAGTAAAACCAGAATGCATGACTTGTTTCTGGACGTATGAATTACGTGTCTTTATTGCCTTTGCTGAACGACTTGTGTACTAGCTAGAATTATCTTCACAACTATCTTGTATCAAAGTTATTGTGTGCTATATTTCATGCTTTATGTAAAATAAGCGGTATTGTAAGTTTGTAAAATATTGTATAAAAGTTTGAACGCGAAATATTATTATAATCAGTTTTTCATATAGAATTGTAGTAGTTGAATTGTATATTAGCTACTAAGTATGAACTTAACGGGTAGGTACTACCCGAATTTAAACTTATAAAACGCTAATATGAAGAAAAAGCTTTTATAAATGAGTTCATATTATGATACGAAATACTATTAACTACTCTTAATATTCTGTATGATTAACTTGTTCCATTTGACTATTTTGAAGGAAATGGCACCGACTACTCGACACACCGTGAATATGAATGAAGAGGAATTCCGTACTTTTCTAGCTTCAAACATAGCCGTAGTACAGGCTGCGCTACATACCAACAATAACCTTGGATCTAGCAGTACAGGAAATCGTGTAGGATGCACATACAAAGAATTCACTGCCTACAAACCTTTAGAATTTGATGGAACCGAAGGACCGATCGGATTGAAATGGTGGACCGAGAAGGTCGAATCGGTGTTTGCCATAAGTAAGTGTACTGAAGAGGACAAAGTGAAGTACGCTACGCATACCTTCACAGGTTCTGCGTTAACATGGTGGAATACCTATCTAGAGCAAGTGGGACAAGATGATGCGTATGCACTACCGTGGTCAGCATTCAAGCACTTGATGAACGAGAAGTACCGTCCCAGAACCGAGGTCAATAAGCTCAAGACAGAACTTAGAGGGTTACGAACCCAAGGATTTGATATTACCACGTACGAAAGACGATTCACAGAATTGTGCCTATTGTGTCCGGGAGCATTCGAAGATGAGGAAGAGAAGATCGACGCGTTTGTGAAAGGATTACCGGAAAGAATCCAAGAAGATATAAGTTCACACGAGCCCGCCTCCATACAACAGGCATGTAGAATGGCTCACAAACTAGAGAACCAGATTGAGGAAAGAATTAAAGAACAGACGACTGAAGAGGCCAATGTGAAGCAAGTCAAAAGAAAGTGGGAGGAAAACGGTGATAAGAATCACCAATACAACAACAACAACAATTACAATAATAATCGCAACAATTATCCCAACAATCGCAACATCAATCGTAACTACAACAAACGGCCCAACAACAACAACAACAACAACAACAACAACAACAACAACAACAATCATCCCAACAATAATAACAACCGCAACAACAACAACAATCAGAAGCAGCTATGCCAAAGGTGTGAAAAGTATCACTCAGGGTTCTGCACCAAATTTTGCAACAAGTGTAAAAGAAATGGTCATAGCGCGGTGAAGAGTGAGGTCTACGGACCAGGGGTTAATAGAACGAAAGGAACAAATGGTGTCGGAATGAGTAATGGCAGAGCAAGTAGTGTCGGAGCAAGTTATGCCAATGTAGTTTGTTATAAATGTGGAAAATCGGGCCACATTATTAGAAATTGCCCGAACCAGGAGAACACGAATGGAAAAGGCCGCGGAAGAGTTTTCAATATTAATGCGGCAGAGGCACAGGAAGACCCGGAGCTTGTTACGGGTACGTTTCTTATTGACAATAAATCTGCTTACGTTTTATTTGATTCGGGTGCGGATAGAAGCTATATGAGTAGAGATTTTTGTGCTAAATTAAGTTGTCCATTGACGCCATTAGATAGTAAATTTTTAGTCGAATTAGCAAACGGTAAATTAATTTCAGCAGATAATATATGCCGGAATCGAGAAATTAAACTGGGTAGCGAAATATTTAAGATTGATTTGATACCAGTAGAGTTAGGGAGTTTTGATGTAATAGTTGGCATGGACTGGCTAAAGAAGGTGAAAGCAGAGATCGTATGTTATAAAAATGCAATTCGCATTGTACGAGAAGAAGGAGAACCCTTAATGGTGTACGGAGAAAAGGGCAACATGAAGCTACATCTTATTAGTAATTTGAAGGCACAAAAAACTAATAAGAAAAGGTTGCTATGCTGTTCTAGCACACGTCGAGAAAGTACAAACTGAAGAAAAGAGCATCAATGATGTTCCCGTCGCAAAAGAATTTCCCGATGTATTTCTGAAAGAATTACCGGGACTACCTCCACATCGATCTGTTGAATTTCAAATAGAACTTGTACCAGGAGCTGCACCAATAGCTCGTGCTCCTTATAGACTCGCACCCAGCGAGATGAAAGAACTGCAAAGCCAACTGCAAGAACTATTAGAACGTGGTTTCATTAAACCAAGCACATCACCATGGGGAGCTCCTGTTTTGTTTGTCAAGAAGAAGGATGGTACATTTAGGTTGTGTATTGACTACATAGAGTTGAACAAAATTACCATCAAAAACCGTTATCCACTGCCGAGAATTAACGACTTATTTGATCAACTACAAGGCTCGTCGGTTTATTCGAAGATCGATTTCCGTTCTGGATATCATCAAATGCGAGTAAAGGAGGATGATATTCCAAAAACTGCTTTTAGGACGCGTTATGGTCATTACGAGTTTATGGTTATGCCGTTTGGATTGACTAACGCACCAGCTGTGTTCATGGACCTTATGAACCGAGTGTGTGGGCCATGTATTGACAAGTTTGTCATTGTTTCCATCGATGACATACTTATTTACTCAAAGAATGATCAAGAGCACGATGAACATTTGAGAAAAGTGCTAGAAGTATTGAGGAAAGAAAAACTGTACGCTAAGTTTTCAAAGTGTGTATTTTGGTTGGAAGAAGTTCAATTCCTCGGTCACATAGTGAACAAAGAAGGTATCCAGGTGGACCCGACAAAGATCGAAACCGTTGAAAAGTGGGAAACCCCAAAAACTCCGAAGCATATACATCAATTTTTAGGATTGGCTGGTTAGTACAGAAGATTCATCCAAGATTTCTCCAAAATAGCAAAACCCTTGACTGCATTAACGCATAAAGGGAAGAAATTTGAATGGAAGGATGAACAAGAAAAGGCGTTTCAATTATTGAAGAAAAAGCTAACTACGGCACCTATATTGTCATTGCCTGAAGGGAATGATGATTTTGTGATTTATTGTGACGCATCAAAGTAAGGTCTCGGTTGTGTATTAATGCAATGGACGAAGGTGATTGCTTATGCGTCTAGACAATTGAAGATTCACGAGCAAAATTATACGACGCATGATTTGGAATTAGGCGCGGTTGTTTTTGCATTAAAGACTTGGAGGCACTACTTATATGGGGTCAAAAGTATTATATATACCGACCACAAAAGTCTTCAACACATATTTAATCAGAAACAACTGAATATGAGGCAGAGTAGGTGGATTGAATTTTTGAATGATTACGACTTTGAGATTCGTTACTACCCGGGGAAGGCAAATGTGGTAGCCGACGCCTTGAGCAGAAAGGACAGAGAACCCATTCGAGTAAAATCTATGAATATAATGATTCACACTAACCTTACTACTCAAATAAAGGAGGCGCAACAAGGAGTTTTAAAAGAGGGAAATTTAAAGGATGAAATACCCAAAGGATCGGAGAAGCATCTTAATATTCGGGAAGACGGAACCCGGTATAGGGCTTAAAGAATTTGGGTACCAAAATTTAGAGATATGAGAGAAATGGTACTTAGAGAAGCTCATAAAACCAGATACTCAATACATCCTGGAACGGGGAAGATGTACAAGGATCTCAAGAAACATTTTTGGTGGCCGGGTATGAAAGCCGACGTTGCTAAATACGTAGAAGAATGTTTGACGTGTTCTAAGGTCAAAGCTGAGCATCAGAAACCATCAGGTCTACTTCAACAACCCAAAATCCCGGAATGGAAATGGGAAAATATTACCATGGATTTCATCACTAAATTGCCAAGGACTGCAAGTGGTTTTGATACTATTTGGGTAATAGTTGATCGTCTCACCAAATCAGCACACTTCCTGCCAATAAGAGAAGATGACAAGATGGAGAAGTTAGCACGACTGTATTTGAAGGAAGTCGTCTCCAGACATGGAATACCAATCTCTATTATCTCTGATAGGGATGGCAGATTTATTTCAAGATTCTGGCAAACATTACAGCAAGCATTAGGAACTCGTCTAGACATGAGTACTGCCTATCATCCACAAACTGATGGACAGAGCGAAAGGACGATACAAACGCTTGAAGACATGCTACGAGCATGTGTTATTGATTTCGGAAACAGTTGGGATCGACATCTACCGTTAGCAGAATTTTCCTACAACAACAGCTACCATTCAAGCATTAAGATGGCGCCGTTTGAAGCACTTTATGGTAGAAACTGCAGGTCTCCGATTTGTTGGAGTGAAGTGGGGGATAGACATATTACGGGTCCGGAGATAATACAAGAAACTATCGAGAAAATCATCCAAATTCAACAAAGATTGAAAACCGCCCAGAGTCGACAAAAGAGCTACGCGGACAGTAAAAGAAAAGATATAGAGTTTGAATCCGATCGGTCCTTCAGTTCCATCAAATTCCAAAGGTTTGCAGGCAGTGAATTCTTTGTAGGTGCATCTTACACGATTTCCTGTACTGCTAGATCCAAGGTTATTGTTGATATGTAGCGCAGCCTGTACTGCGGCTATGTTTGAAGCTAGAAAAGTACGGAATTCCTCTTCATTCATATTCACGGTGTGTCGAGTAGTCGGTGCCATTTCCTTCAAAATAGTCAAATGGAACAAGTTAATCATACAGAATATTAAGAGTAGTTAATAGTATTTCGTAGCATAATATGAACTCATTTATAAAAGCTTTTTCTTCATATTAGCATTTTATAAGTTTAAATTCGGGTAGTACCTACCCTTTAAGTTCATACTTAGTAGCTAATATACAATTCAACTACTACAATTCTATATGAAAAACTGATTATAATAATATTTCGCGTTCAAACTTTTACACAATATTTTACAAACTTACAATACCACTTAATTTACATATAGCATGAAATATAGCACACAATAAATTTGATACAAGATGGTTGTGAAGATAATTCTAGCTAGTACACAAGTCGTTCAGCAAAGGCAATAAAGACACGTAATTCATACGTCCAGAAACAAGTCATGAATTCTGGTTTTACTAGGATTACTTCCCATCCTTGGTCTTGTGGAACATAACCGTTATGGCCGTTGATAAGACAGCGTGTTGTAACGTCGTCAAAGGGACGAGGGTTACGTAATGTCCAACAGTCCCGTAACAATCTAAAAACCTCATTTCTTACCCCAATTACCGACTCCGTCACTTGTGGGAACGTTTTGTTTAATAGTTGTAGCCCGATGTTCTTGTTCTCACTTTGGTGAGAAGCGAACATTACTAATCCGTAAGCATAACATGCTTCTTTATGTTGCATGTTAGCCGCTTTTTCTAAATCACGAATTCCAATATTCGGATATATTGAGTCAAAATAATTTCTTAACCCATTGCGTAAAATAGCATTTGGGTTCCCCGCAATATATGCGTCAAAGTAAACACATCGTAACTTATGGATTTCCCAATGTGATATCCCCCATCTTTCGAACGAAAGCCTTTTATAAACCAAGGCATTCTTGGAACGTTCTTCGAATGTCTTACAAACTGATCTCGCCTTAAATAGTTGTGCCGAAGAATTCTGACCGACTCTAGACAAGATTTCATCAATCATGTCTCCGGGTAGGTCTCTTAAAATATTAGGTTGTCTATCCATTTTGTGTTTTTATACTGTAAAATAGACAAGAGTTAGATTCATAAAAAAAAATACTTATTAATACAAGCAATTTTTACATATATCATAAAGCATAAGCACACTATATTACATATATTACACCACACGAATACAACTATCTTATTCCGACTCGCTAGTTTTTTCTTCTTCGGTTTTGGTTCGTTTTGCCAAGTTTCTAGGGATATATGATGTTCCCCTAATACGAACCGTCGTTTTCCACATTGGTTTAGAAAAACCTGGTGGTTTAGAGGTTCTCAGGTCATTGTTACAACTTAAGGACTTCGGAGGTTGACGATACATATAAAGTTCATCGGGGTTGGAATTAGATTTCTCTATTTTTATGCCCTTTCCCTTATTATTTTCTTTTGCCTTTTTAAATTCAGTTGGGGTAATTTCTATAACATCATCGGAATTCTCGTCGGAATCCGATTCATCAGAGAATTGGTAATCCTCCCAATATTTTGCTTCCTTGGCGGAAACACCATTGACCATAATTAACCTTGGTCGGTTGGTTGAGGATTTTCTTTTACTTAACCGTTTTTTTATTTCCCCCACCGGTTCTATTTCTTCATCCGGTTTCGATTCTTCTTCCGGTTCTGATTCTTCTTCCGGTTCCGACTCTTCTTCCGGTTCCTCTTCGGGAACTTGTGAATCAGTCCACGAATCATTCCAATTTACATTTGACTCTTCATTATTATTAGGTGAGTCAATGAGACTTGTTTTAGATGTAGACATCTATCACATAATATCAAACGCGTTAAGAGATTAATATATCACATAATATTCACATGTTAAAAATATATAATTTCCAACAAAATTTGTTAAGCAATCATTTTTCAAGTAAACACGGTCGAAGTCCAGACTCACTAATGCATCCTAACAAACTGGATAAGATACACTAATGCAAAATTCTGGTTCTCTAAGACCAACGCTCTGATACCAATTGAAATGTCCCGTTCTTATTGATTAAAAACGTTCCATATTAATTGATTTCGTTGCAAGGTTTTGACCTCTATATGAGACGTTTTTCAAAGACTGCATTCATTTTAAAACAAACCATAACCTTTATTTCATCAATAAAGGTTTAAAAAGCTTTACGTAGATTATCAAATAATGATAATCTAAAATATCCTATTTACACACGACCATTACATAATGGTTTACAGTACAAATATGTTACAACAAAATAAGTTTCTTGAATGCAGTTTTTACACAATATCATACAAGCATGGACTCCAAATCTCGTCCTTATTTAAGTATGCGACAGCGGAAGCTCTTAATAATCACCTGAGAATAAACATGCTTAAAACGTCAACAAAAATGTTGGTGAATTATAGGTTTAACCTATATATATCAAATCATAATAATAGACCACAAGATTTCATATTTCAATACACATCCCATACATAGAGATAAAAATCATTCATATGGTGAACACCTGGTAACCGACATTAACAAGATGCATATATAAGAATATCCCCATCATTCCGGGACACCCTTCGGATATGATATAAATTTCGAAGTACTAAAGCATCCGGTACTTTGGATGGGGTTTGTTAGGCCCAATAGATCTATCTTTAGGATTCGCGTCAATTAGGGTGTCTGTTCCCTAATTCTTAGATTACCAGACTTAATAAAAAGGGGCATATTCGATTTCGATAATTCAACCATAGAATGTAGTTTCACGTACTTGTGTCTATTTTGTAAATCATTTATAAAACCTGCATGTATTCTCATCCCAAAAATATTAGATTTTAAAAGTGGGACTATAACTCACTTTTACAGATTTTTACTTCGTCGGGAAGAAAGACTTGGCCACTGGTTGATTCACGAACCTATAACAATATATACATATATATCAAAGTATGTTCAACATATATTTACAACACTTTTAATATATTTTGATGTTTTAAGTTTATTAAGTCAGCTGTCCTCGTTAGTAACCTACAACTAGTTGTCCACAGTTAGATGTACAGAAATAAATCGATAAATATTATCTTGAATCAATCCACGACCCAGTGTATACGTATCTCAGTATTGATCACAACTCAAACTATTTATATTTTGGAATCAACCTCAACCCTGTATAGTTAACTCCAACATTCACATATAGAGTGTCTATGGTTGTTCCGAAATATATATAGATGTGTCGACATGATAGGTCGAAACATTGTATACGTGTCTATGGTATCTCAAGATTACATAATATACAATACAAGTTGATTAAGTTATGGTTAGAATAGATTTGTTACCAATTTTCACGTAGCTAAAATGAGAAAAATTATCCAATCTTGTTTTACCCATAACTTCTTCATTTTAAATCCGTTTTGAGTGAATCAAATTGCTATGGTTTCATATTGAACTCTATTTTATGAATCTAAACAGAAAAAGTATAGGTTTATAGTCGGAAAAATAAGTTACAAGTCGTTTTTGTAAAGGTAGTCATTTCAGTCGAAAGAACGACGTCTAGATGACCATTTTAGAAAACATACTTCCACTTTGAGTTTAACCATAATTTTTGTTTTACCATAATTTTTGGATATAGTTTCATGTTCATAATAAAAATCATTTTCTCAGAATAACAACTTTTAAATCAAAGTTTATCATAGTTTTTAATTAACTAACCCAAAACAGCCCGCGGTGTTACTACGACGGCGTAAATCCGGTTTTACGGTGTTTTTCGTGTTTCCAGGTTTTAAATCATTAAGTTAGCATATCATATAGATATAGAACATGTGTTTAGTTGATTTTAAAAGTCAAGTTAGAAGGATTAACTTTTGTTTGCGAACAAGTTTAGAATTAACTAAACTATGTTCTAGTGATTACAAGTTTAAACCTTCGAATAAGATAGCTTTATATGTATGAATCGAATGATGTTATGAACATCATTACTACCTTAAGTTCCTTGGATAAACCTACTAGAAAAGAGAAAAATGGATCTAGCTTCAACGGATCCTTGGATGGCTCGAAGTTCTTGAAGCAGAATCATGACACGAAAACAAGTTCAAGTAAGATCATCACTTGAAATAAGATTGTTATAGTTATAGAAATTGAACCAAAGTTTGAATATGATTATTACCTTGTATTAGAATGATAACCTACTGTAAGAAACAAAGATTTCTTGAGGTTGGATGATCACCTTACAAGATTGGAAGTGAGCTAGCAAACTTGAAAGTATTCTTGATTTTATGTAACTAGAACTTATAGAATTTATGAAGAACACTTAGAACTTGAAGATAGAACTTGAGAGAGATTAATTAGATGAATAAAATTGAAGAATGAAAGTGTTTGTAGGTGTTTTTGGTCGTTGGTGTATGGATTAGATATAAAGGATATGTAATTTTGTTTTCATGTAAATAAGTCATGAATGATTACTCATATTTTTGGAATTTTATGAGATATTTCATGCTAGTTGCCAAATGATGGTTCCCACATGTGTTAGGTGACTCACATGGGCTGCTAAGAGCTGATCATTGGAGTGTATATACCAATAGTACATATGTAGTGACCCGAACTTTTCCATGTTTATATACATTAATTGAGATTGATGTTTACATGATTAAATGTTTCCAACATGTTAAGCAATCAAACTTGTTAAGACTTGATTAATTGAAATAGGTTTCATATAGACAATTGACCACCCAAGTTGACCGGTGATTCACGAACGTTAAAACTTGTAAAAAAAACTATATGATGACATATATATGGTTATATATATAGTTAACATGATATTATGATAAGTAAACATATCATTAATTATATTAACAATGAACTACATATGTAAAAACAAGACTACTAACTTAATGATTTTGAAACGAGACATATATGTAACGTTTATCGTTGTAACGACATTTAATGTATATATATCATATTAAGAGATATTCGTACATCATAATATCATGATAATATAATAATTTAAAATCTCTTTTGATATTATAAACATTGGGTTAACAACATTTAACAAGATCGTTAACCTAAAGGTTTCAAAACAACACTTACATGTAACGACTAACGATGACTTAACGACTCAGTTAAAATGTATATACATGTAGTGTTTTAATATGTATTTATACACTTTTGAAAGACTTCAATACACTTATCAAAATACTTCTACTTAACAAAAATGCTTACAATTACATTCTCGTTCAGTTTCATCAACAATTCTACTCGTATGCACCCGTATTCGTACTCGTACAATACACAGCTTTTAGATGTATGTACTATTGGTATATACACTCCAATGATCAGCTCTTAGCAGCCCATGTGAGTCACCTAACACATGTGGGAACCATCATTTGGCAACTAGCATGAAATATCTCATAAGATTACAAAAATATGAGTAATCATTCATGACTTATTTACATGAAAACAAAATTACATATCCTTTATATCTAATCCATACACCAACGACCAAAAACACCTACAAACACTTTCATTCTTCAATTTTCTTCATCTAATTGAACTCTTTCAAGTTCTATCTTCAAGTTCTAAGTGTTCTTCATAAATTCCAAAAGTTCTAGTTTCATAAAATCAAGAATACTTTCAAGTTTGCTAGCTCACTTCCAATCTTGTAAGGTGATCATCCAACCTCAAGAAATCTTTGTTTCTTACAGTAGGTTATCATTCTAATACAAGGTAATAATCATATTCAAACTTTGGTTCAATTTCTATAACTATAACAATCTTATTTCAAGTGATGATCTTACTTGAACTTGTTTTCGTGTCATGATTCTGCTTCAAGAACTTCGAGCCATCCAAGGATCCATTGAAGCTAGATCCATTTTTCTCTTTTCCAGTAGGTTTATCCAAGGAAATTAAGGTAGTAATGATGTTCATAACATCATTCGATTCATACATATAAAGCTATCTTATTCGAAGGTTTAAACTTGTAATCACTAGAACATAGTTTAGTTAATTCTAAACTTGTTCGCAAACAAAAGTTAATCCTTCTAACTTGACTTTTAAAATCAACTAAACACATGTTCTATATCTATATGATATGCTAACTTAATGATTTAAAACCTGGAAACACGAAAAACACCGTAAAACCGGATTTACGCCGTCGTAGTAACACCGCGGGCTGTTTTGGGTTAGTTAATTAAAAACTATGATAAACTTTGATTTAAAAGTTGTTATTCTGAGAAAATGATTTTTATTATGAACATGAAACTATATCCAAAAATTATGGTTAAACTCAAAGTGGAAGTATGTTTTCTAAAATGGTCATCTAGACGTCGTTCTTTCGACTGAAATGACTACCTTTACAAAAACGACTTGTAACTTATTTTTTCGACTATAAACCTATACTTTTTCTGTTTAGATTCATAAAATAGAGTTCAATATGAAACCATAGCAATTTGATTCATTCAAAACGGATTTAAAATGAAGAAGTTATGGGTAAAACAAGATTGGATAATTTTTCTCATTTTGGCTACGTGAAAATTGGTAACAAATCTATTCCAACCATAACTTAATCAACTTGTATTGTATATTATGTAATCTTGAGATACCATAGACACGTATACAATGTTTCGACCTATCATGTCGACACATCTATATATATTTCGGAACAACCATAGACACTCTATATGTGAATGTTGGAGTTAGCTATACAGGGTTGAGGTTGATTCCAAAATATATATAGTTTGAGTTGTGATCAATACTGAGATACGTATACACTGGGTCGTGGATTGATTCAAGATAATATTTATCGATTTATTTCTGTACATCTAACTGTGGACAACTAGTTGTAGGTTACTAACGAGGACAGCTGACTTAATAAACTTAAAACATCAAAATATATTAAAAGTGTTGTAAATATATTTTGAACATACTTTGATATATATGTATATATTGTTATAGGTTCGTGAATCAACCAGTGGCCAAGTCTTACTTCCCGACGAAGTAAAAATCTGTGAAAGTGAGTTATAGTCCCACTTTTAAAATCTAATATTTTTGGGATGAGAATACATGCATGTTTTATAAATGATTTACAAAATAGACACAAGTACGTGAAACTACATTCTATGGTTGAATTATCGAAATCGAATATGCCCCTTTTTATTAAGTCTGGTAATCTATGAATTAGGGAACAGACACCCTAATTGACGCGAATCCTAAAGATAGATCTATTGGTCCTAACAAACCCCATTCAAAGTACCGGATGCTTTAGTACTTCGAAATTTATATCATATCCGAAGGGTGTCCCGGAATGATGGGGATATTCTTATATATGCATCTTGTTAATGTCGGTTACCAGGTGTTCACCATATGAATGATTTTTATCTCTATGTATGGGATGTGTATTGAAATATGAAATCTTGTGGTCTATTATTATGATTTGATATATATAGGTTAAACCTATAACTCACCAACATTTTTGTTGACGTTTTAAGCATGTTTATTCTCAGGTGATTATTAAGAGCTTCCGCTGTCGCATACTTAAATAAGGACGAGATTTGAAGTCCATGCTTGTATGATATTGTGTAAAAACTGCATTCAAGAAACTTATTTTGTTGTATCATTTTTGTGTTGTAAACCATTATGTAATGGTCGTGTGTAAACAGGATATTTTAGATTATCATTATTTGATAATCTAAGTAAAGCTTTTTAAAACCTTTATCTATGAAATAAAGGTTATGGTTTGTTTTAAAAATGAATGCAGTCTTTGAAAAATGTCTCATATAGAGGTCAAAACCTCGCAACGAAATCAATTAATATGGAACGTTTTTAATCAATAAGAACGGGACATTTCAGTTGGTATCACAGCGTTGGTCTTAGAGAACCAGAAAATTTGCATTAGTGTGTCTTATCGAGTTTGTTAGGATGCATTAGTGAGTCTGGACTTCGACCGTGTTTTCTTTAAAAATGATTGCTTAACATTTTTGTTGGAAACTATATATTTTTAACATATGAATATTATGTGATATATTAATCTCTTAACGTGTTTGATATTATGTGATAGATGTCTACCTCTAGAACAAGTCCCATTGACTCACCTAATAATAATGAAGAGTCAAATGTAAATTGGAATGATTTGTGGACTGATTCACAAGTTCCCGAAGAGGAACCGGAAGAAGAGTCGGAACCGGAAGAAGAATCGGAACCGGAAGAAGAATCGGAACCGGATGAAGAAATAGAACTGGTGGTGGAAATAATAAAACGGTTAAGTAAAAGAAAATCCTCAACCAACCGACCAAAGTTAATTATGGTCAATGGTGTTTCCGCCAAGGAAGCAAAATATTGGGAGGATTACCAATTCTCCGATGAATCGGATTCCGACGAGAATTTCGATGATGTTATAGAAATTACCCCAACTGAATTTAAAAAGGCAAAAGAAAATAATAAGGGAAAGGGCATAAAAATAGAGAAATCTAATTCCAACCCCGATGAACTTTATATGTATCGTCAACCCCCGAAGTCCTTAAGTTGTAACAATGACCCGGGAACCTCTAAACCACCAGGTTTTTCTAAACCAATGTGGATAACGACGGCTCGTATTAGGGGAACATCATATATCCCTAGAAACTTGGCAAAACGAACCAAAACCGAAGAAGAAGAAACAAGCGAGTCGGAATAAGATAGTTGTATTCGTGTGGTGTAATATATGTAATATAGTGTGCTTATGCTTTATGATATATGTAAAAATTGCTTGTATTAATAAGTATTTTTTTTTATGAATCTAACTCTTGTCTATTTTACAGTATAAAAACACAAAATGGATAGACAACCCAATATTTTAAGAGACCTACCCGGAGACATGATTGATGAAATCTTGTCTAGAGTCGGCCAGAATTCTTCGGCACAACTATTTAAGGCGAGATCAGTTTGTAAGACATTCGAAGAACGTTCCAAGAATGTCTTGGTTTATAAGAGACTTTCGTTTGAAAGATGGGGGATATCACATTGGGAAACCCATAAGTTACGATGTGTTTACTTTGACGCATATATTGCGGGGAACCCAAATGCTATTTTACGCAACGGGTTAAGAAATTATTTTGACTCAATATATCCGAATATTGGACTTCGTGATTTAGAAAAAGCTGCTAACATGCAACATAAAGAAGCATGTTATGCTTACGGATTAGTAATGTTCGCTTCTCACCAAAGTGAGAACAAGAACATCGGGCTACAACTATTAAACAAAACGTTTCCACAAGTGACGGAGTCGGTAATTGGGGTAAGAAATGAGGTTTTTAGATTATTACGGGACTGTTGGACATTACGTAACCCTCGTCCCTTTGATGACGTTACAACACGCTGTCTTATCAATGGCCATAACGGTTATGTTGCACAAGACCAAGGATGGGAAGTAGTCCTAGTAAAACCAGAATGCATGATGTAGTGACCCGAACTTTTCCATGTTTATATATATTAATTGAGATTGATGTTTACATGATTAAATGTTTCCAACATGTTAAGCAATCAAACTTGTTAAGACTTGATTAATTGAAATAGGTTTCATATAGACAATTGACCACCCAAGTTGACCGGTGATTCACGAACGTTAAAACATGTAAAAAAACTATATGATGACATATATATGGTTATATATATAGTTAACATGATATTATGATAAGTAAACATATCATTAATTATATTAACAATGAACTACATATGTAAAAACAAGACTACTAACTTAATGATATTGAAACGAGACATATATGTAACGTTTATCGTTGTAACGACATTTAATGTATATATATCATATTAAGAGATATTCGTACATCATAATATCATGATAATATAATAATTTAAAATCTCTTTTGATATTATAAACATTGGGTTAACAACATTTAACAAGATCGTTAACCTAAAGGTTTCAAAACAACACTTACATGTAACGACTAACGATGACTTAACGACTCAGTTAAAATGTATATACATGTAGTGTTTTAATATGTATTTATACACTTTTGAAAGACTTCAATACACTTATCAAAATACTTCTACTTAACAAAAATGCTTACAATTACATTCTCGTTCAGTTACATCAACAATTCTACTCGTATGCACCCGTATTCGTACTCGTACAATACACAGCTTTTAGATGTATGTACTATTGGTATATACACTCCAATGATCAGCTCTTAGCAGCCCATGTGAGTCACCTAACACATGTGGGAACCATCATTTGGCAACTAGCATGAAATATCTCATAAGATTACAAAAATATGAGTAATCATTCATGACTTATTTACATGAAAACAAAATTACATATCCTTTATATCTAATCCATACACCAACGACCAAAAACACCTACAAACACTTTCATTCTTCAATTTTCTTCATCTAATTGAACTCTCTCAAGTTCTATCTTCAAGTTCTAAGTGTTCTTCATAAATTCCAAAAGTTCTAGTTTCATAAAATCAAGAATACTTTCAAGTTTGCTAGCTCACTTCCAATCTTGTAAGGTGATCATCCAACCTCAAGAAATCTTTGTTTCTTACAGTAGGTTATCATTCTAATACAAGGTAATAATCATATTCAAACTTTGGTTCAATTTCTATAACTATAACAATCTTATTTCAAGTGATGATCTTACTTGAACTTGTTTTCGTGTCATGATTTTGCTTCAAGAACTTTGAGCCATCCAAGGATCCATTGAAGCTAGATCCATTTTTCTATTTTCCAGTAGGTTCATCCAAGGAACTTAAGGTAGTAATGATGTTCATAACATCATTCGATTCATACATATAAAGCTATCTTATTCGAAGGTTTAAACTTGTAATCACTAGAACATAGTTTAGTTAATTCTAAACTTGTTCGCAAACAAAAGTTAATCCTTCTAACTTGACTTTTAAAATCAACTAAACACATGTTCTATATCTATATGATATGCTAACTTAATGATTTAAAACCTGGAAACACGAAAAACACCGTAAAACCGGATTTACGCCGTCGTAGTAACACCGCGGGCTGTTTTGGGTTAGTTAATTAAAAACTATGATAAACTTTGATTTAAAAGTTGTTATTCTGAGAAAATGATTTTTATTATGAACATGAAACTATATCCAAAAATTATGGTTAAACTCAAAGTGGAAGTATGTTTTCTAAAATGGTCATCTAGACGTCGTTCTTTCGACTGAAATGACTACCTTTACAAAAATGACTTGTAACTTATTTTTCCGACTAGAAACCTATACTTTTTTTGTTTAGATTCATAAAATAGAGTTCAATATGAAACCATAGCAATTTGATTCACTCAAAACGGATTTAAAATGAAGAAGTTATGGGTAAAACAAGATTGGATAATTTTTCTCATTTTAGCTACGTGAAAATTGGTAACAAATCTATTCCAACCATAACTTAATCAACTTGTATTATATATTATGTAATCTTGAGATACCATAGACACGTATACAATGTTTCGACCTATCATGTCGACACATCTATATATATTTCGGAACAACCATAGACACTCTATATGTGAATGTTGGAGTTAGCTATACAGGGTTGAGGTTGATTCCAAAATATATATAGTTTGAGTTGTGATCAATACTGAGATACGTATACACTGGGTCGTGGATTGATTCAAGATAATATTTATCGATTTATTTCTGTACATCTAACTGTGGACAACTAGTTGTAGGTTACTAACGAGGACAGCTGACTTAATAAACTTAAAACATCAAAATATATTAAAAGTGTTGTAAATATATTTTGAACATACTTTGATATATATGTATATATTGTTATAGGTTCGTGAATCAACCAGTGGCCAGGTCTTACTTCCCGACGAAGTATAAATCTGTGAAAGTGAGTTATAGTCCCACTTTTAAAATCTAATATTTTTGGGATGAGAATACATGCAGGTTTTATAAATGATTTACAAAATAGACACAAGTACGTGAAACTACATTCTATGGTTGAATTATCGAAATCGAATATGCCCCTTTTTATTAAGTCTGGTAATCTAAGAATTAGGGAACAGACACCCTAATTGACGCGAATCCTAAAGATAGATCTATTGGGCCTAACAAACCCCATCCAAAGTACCGGATGCTTTAGTACTTCGAAATTTATATCATATCCGAAGGGTGTCCCGGAATGATGGGGATATTCTTATATATGCATCTTGTTATTGTCGGTTACCAGGTGTTCACCATATGAATGATTTTTATCTCTATGTATGGGATGTGTATTGAAATATGAAATCTTGTGGTCTATTGTTACGATTTGATATATATAGGTTAAACCTATAACTCACCAACATTTTTGTTGACGTTTTAAGCATGTTTATTCTCAGGTGATTATTAAGAGCTTCCGCTGTCGCATACTTAAATAAGGACAAGATTTGGAGTCCATGCTTGTATGATATTGTGTAAAAACTGCATTCAAGAAACTTATTTTGTTGTAACATATTTGTATTGTAAACCATTATGTAATGGTCGTGTGTAAATAGGATATTTTAGATTATCATTATTTGATAATCTACGTAAAGCTTTTTAAACCTTTATTGATGAAATAAAGGTTATGGTTTGTTTAAAAATGAATGCAGTCTTTGAAAAACGTCTCATATAGAGGTCAAAACCTCGCAACGAAATCAATTAATATGGAACGTTTTTAATCAATAAGAACGGGACATTTCAGTTGGTATCCGAGCGTTGGTCTTAGAGAACCAGAAAATTTGTATTAGTGTATCTTATCGAGTTTGTTAGGATGCATTAGTGAGTCTGGACTTCGACCGTGTTTTCTTTAAAAATGATTGCTTAACATTTTTGTTGGAAACTATATATTTTTAACATATGAATATTATGTGATATATTAATCTCTTAACGTGTTTGATATTATGTGATAGATGTCTACCTCTAGAACAAGTCCCATTGACTCACCTAATAATAATGAAGAGTCAAATGTAAATTGGAATGATTTGTGGACTGATTCACAAGTTCCCGAAGAGGAACCGGAAGAAGAGTCGGAACCGGAAGAAGAATCGGAACCGGAAGAAGAATCGGAACCGGATGAAGAAATAGAACCGGTGGGGGAAATAATAAAACGGTTAAGTAAAAGAAAATCCTCAACCCACCGACCAAAGTTAATTATGGTCAATGGTGTTTCCGCCAAGGAAGCAAAATATTGGGAGGATTACCAATTCTCCGATGAATCGGATTCCGACGAGAATTCCGATGATGTTATAGAAATTACCCCAACTGAATTTAAAAAGGCAAAAGAAAATAATAAGGGAAAGGGCATAAAAATAGAGAAATCTAATTCCAACCCCGATGAACTTTATATGTATCGTCAACCCCCGAAGTCCTTAAGTTGTAACAATGACCCGTGAACCTCTAAACCACCAGGTTTTTCTAAACCAATGTGGACAACGACGGCTCGTATTAGGGGAACATCATATATCCCTAGAAACTTGGCAAAACGAACCAAAACCGAAGAAGAAGAAACGAGCGAGTCGGAATAAGATAGTTGTATTCGTGTGGTGTAATATATGTAATATAGTGTTCTTATGCTTTATGATATATGTAAAAATTGCTTGTATTAATAAGTATTTTTTTTATGAAACTAACTCTTGTCTATTTTACAGTTTAAAAACACAAAATGGATAGACAACCCAATATTTTAAGAGACCTACCCGGAGACATTATTGATGAAATCTTGTCTAGAGTCGGCCAGAATTCTTCGGCACAACTATTTAAGGCGAGATCAGTTTGTAAGACATTCGAAGAACGTTCCAAGAATGTCTTGGTTTATAAGAGACTTTCGTTTGAAAGATGGGGGATATCACATTGGGAAACCCATAAGTTACGATGTGTTTACTTTGACGCATATATTGCGGGGAACCCAAATGCTATTTTACGCAACGGGTTAAGAAATTATTTTGACTCAATATATCCGAATATTGGACTTCGTGATTTAGAAAAAGCGGCTAACATGCAACATAAAGAAGCATGTTATGCTTACGGATTAGTAATGTTCGCTTCTCACCAAAGTGAGAACAAGAACATCGGGCTACAACTATTAAACAAAACGTTTCCACAAGTGACGGAGTCGGTAATTGGGGTAAGAAATGAGGTTTTTAGATTATTACGGGACTGTTGGACATTACGTAACCCTCGTCCCTTTGATGACGTTACAACACGCTGTCTTATCAATGGCCATAACGGTTATGTTGCACAAGACCAAGGATGGGAAGTAGTCCTAGTAAAACCAGAATGCATGACTTGTTTCTGGACGTATGAATTACGTGTCTTTATTGCCTTTGCCGAACGACTTGTGTACTAGCTAGAATTGTCTTCACAACTATCTTGTATCAAAGTTATTGTGTGCTATATTTCATGCTTTATGTAAAATAAGCGGTATTGTAAGTTTGTAAAATATTGTATAAAAGTTTGAACGCGAAATATTATTACAATCAGTTTTTCATATAGAATTGTAGTAGTTGAATTGTATATTAGCTACTAAGTATGAACTTAACGGGTAGGTACTACCCGAATTTAAACTTATAAAACGCTAATATGAAGAAAAAGCTTTTATAAATGAGTTCATATTATGCTACGAAATACTATTAACTACTCTTAATATTCTGTATGATTAACTTGTTCCATTTAACTATTTTGAAGGAAATGGCACCGACTACTCGACACACCGTGAATATGAATGAAGAGGAATTCCGTACTTTTCTAACTTCAAACATAGCCGCAGTACAGGCTGCGCTACATACCAACAATAACCTTGGATCTAGCAGTACAGGAAATCGTGTAGGATGCACCTACAAAGAATTCACTGCCTGCAAACCTTTGGAATTTGATGGAACCGAAGGACCGATCGGATTGAAACGGTGGACCGAGAAGGTTGAATCAGTGTTTGCCATAAGTAAGTGTACTGAAGAGGACAAAGTGAAGTACGCTACGCATACCTTCACAGGTTCTGCGTTAACATGGTGGAATACCTATCTAGAGCAAGTGGGACAAGATGATGCGTACGCACTACCGTGGTCAGCATTCAAGCACTTGATGAACGAGAAGTACCGTCCCAGAACCGAGGTCAATAAGCTCAAGACAGAACTTAGAGGGTTACGAACCCAAGGATTTGATATTACCACGTACGAAAGACGATTCACAGAATTGTGCCTATTGTGTCCGGGAGCATTCGAAGATGAGGAAGAGAAGATCGACGTGTTTGTGAAAGGATTACCGGAAAGAATGCAAGAAGATATAAGTTCACACGAGCCCGCCTCCATACAACAGGCATGTAGAATGGCTCACAAACTAGTGAACCAGATTGAAGAAAGAATTAAAGAACAGACTGCTGAAGAGGCCAATGTGAAGCAAGTCAAAAGAAAGTGGGAGGAAAACGGTGATAAGAATCACCAATACAACAACAACAGCAATTACAACAATAATCGCAACAATTATCCCAACAATTGCAACATCAATCGCAACTACAACAAACGGCCCAACAACAACAACAACAACAACAACAACAACTACAACAATCATCCCAACAACAATAATAACCGCAACAACAACAACAATCAGAAGCAACTATGCCAAAGGTGTGAAAAGAATCACTCGGGGTTCTGCACCAAATTTTGCAACAAGTGTAAAAGAAATGGTCATAGCGCGGCGAAGTGTGAGGTCTACGGACCAGGGGTTAATAGAACGAAAGGAACAAATGGTGTCGGAACGAGTAATGGCGGAGCAAGTAGTGTCGGAGCAAGTTATGCCAATGTAGTTTGTTATAAATGTGGAAAACCAGGCCACATTATTAGAAATTGCCCGAACCAGGAGAACATGAATGGACAAGGCCGTGGAAGAGTTTTCAATATTAATGCGGTAGAGGCACAGGAAGACCCGGAGCTTGTTACGGGTACGTTTCTTATTGACAATAAATCTGCTTACGTTTTATTTGATTCGGGTGCGGATAGAAGCTATATGAGTAGAGATTTTTGTGCTAAATTAAGTTGTCCATTGACGCCTTTGGATAGTAAATTTTTACTCGAATTAGCAAATGGTAAATTAATTTCAGCAGATAATATATGTCGGAATCGAGAAATTAAACTGGTTAGCGAAACATTTAAGATTGATTTGATACCAGTAGAGTTAGGGAGTTTTGATGTGATAATCGGTATGGACTGGTTGAAAGAAGTGAAAGCGGAGATCGTTTGTTACAAAAATGCAATTCGCATTATACGAGAAAAAGGAAAACCCTTAATGGTGTACGGAGAAAAGGGCAACACGAAGCTACATCTTATTAGTAATTTGAAGGCACAAAAACTAATAAGAAAAGGTTGCTATGCTGTTCTAGCACACGTCGAGAAAGTACAAACTGAAGAAAAGAGCATCAATGATGTTCCCATTGCAAAAGAATTTCCCGATGTATTTCCGAAAGAATTACCGGGATTACCCCCACATCGATCCGTTGAATTTCAAATAGATCTTGTACCAGGAGCTGCACCAATAGCTCGTGCTCCTTACAGACTCGCACCCAACGAGATGAAAGAACTGCAAAGCCAATTACAAGAACTTTTAGAGCGTGGTTTCATTCGACCAAGCACATCACCGTGGGGAGCTCCTGTTTTGTTTGTCAAGAAGAAAGATGGTACATTCAGGTTGTGTATCGACTACCGAGAGTTGAACAAACTTACCATCAAGAACCGCTACCCACTACCGAGAATCGACGACTTATTTGATCAACTACAAGGCTCGTCTGTTTATTCAAAGATTGACTTACGTTCCGGGTATCATCAAATGCGGGTGAAAGAAGATGATATTCCAAAGACTGCTTTCAGAACACGTTACGGTCATTACGAGTTTATGGTCATGCCGTTTGGTTTAACTAATGCACCAGCTGTGTTCATGGACCTTATGAACCGAGTGTGTGGACCATACCTTGACAAGTTTGTCATTGTTTTCATTGATGACATACTTATTTACTCAAAGAATGACCAAGAACACGGTGAACTTTTGAGAAAGGTGTTAGAAGTATTGAGGAAGGAAGAATTGTACGCTAAGTTTTCAAAGTGTGCATTTTGGTTGGAAGAAGTTCAATTCCTCGGTCACATAGTGAACAAAGAAGGTATTAAGGTGGATCCGGCAAAGATAGAAACTGTTGAAAAGTGGGAAACCCCGAAAACTCCAAAACACATACGCCAGTTTTTAGGACTAGCTGGTTACTACAGAAGGTTCATCCAAGACTTTTCCAGAATAGCAAAACCCTTGACTGCATTAACGCATAAAGGGAAGAAATTTGAATGGAATGATGAACAAGAGAAAGCGTTTCAGTTATTGAAGAAAAAGCTAACTACGGCACCTATATTGTCATTGCCTGAAGGGAATGATGATTTTGTGATTTATTGTGACGCATCAAAGCAAGGTCTCGGTTGTGTATTAATGCAACGAACGAAGGTGATTGCTTATGCGTCTAGACAATTGAAGATTCACGAACAAAATTATACGACGCATGATTTGGAATTAGGTGCGGTTGTTTTTGCATTAAAGACTTGGAGGCACTACTTATATGGGGTCAAAAGTATTATATATACCGACCACAAAAGTCTTCAACACATATTTAATCAGAAACAACTGAATATGAGGCAGCGTAGGTGGATTGAATTATTGAATGATTACGATTTTGAGATTCGTTACCACCCGGGGAAGGCAAATGTGGTAGCCGATGCCTTGAGTAGGAAGGATAGAGAACCCATTCGAGTAAAATCTATGAATATAATGATTCATAGTAACATTACTACTCAAATAAAGGAGGCGCAACAAGGAGTTTTAAAAGAGGGAAATTTAAAGGATGAAATACCCAAAGGATCGGAGAAGCATCTTAATATTCGGGAAGACGGAACCCGGTATAGGGCTGAAAGGATTTGGGTACCAAAATTTGGAGATATGAGAGAAATGGTACTTAGAGAAGCTCATAAAACCAGATACTCAATACATCCTGGAACGGGGAAGATGTACAAGGATCTCAAGAAACATTTTTGGTGGCCGGGTATGAAAGCCGATGTTGCTAAATACGTAGGAGAATGTTTGACGTGTTCTAAGGTAAAAGCTGAGCATCAGAAACCATCAGGTCTACTTCAACAACCCGAAATCCCAGAATGGAAATGGGAAAACATTACCATGGATTTCATCACTAAATTGCCAAGGACTGCAAGTGGTTTTGATACTATTTGGGTAATAGTTGATCGTCTCACCAAATCAGCACACTTCCTACCAATAAGAGAAGATGACAAGATGGAGAAGTTAGCACGACTGTATTTGAAGGAAGTCGTCTCCAGACATGGAATACCAATCTCTATTATCTCTGATAGGGATGGCAGATTTATTTCAAGATTCTGGCAGACATTACAGCAAGCATTAGGAACTCATCTAGACATGAGTACTGCCTATCATCCACAAACTGATGGGCAGAGCGAAAGGACGATACAAACGCTTGAAGACATGCTACGAGCATGTGTTATTGATTTCGGAAACAGTTGGGATCGACATCTACCGTTAGCAGAATTTTCCTACAACAACAGCTACCATTCAAGCATTGAGATGGCGCCGTTTGAAGCACTTTATGGTAGAAAGTGCAGGTCTCCGATTTGTTGGAGTGAGGTGGGGGATAGACAGATTACGGGTCCGGAGATTATACAAGAAACTACCGAGAAGATCATCCAAATTCAACAACGGTTGAAAACCGCCCAAAGTCGACAAAAGAGCTACGCTGACATTAAAAGAAAAGATATAGAATTTGAAATTGGAGAGATGGTCATGCTTAAAGTTTCACCTTGGAAAGGCGTTGTTCGATTTGGTAAACGAGGGAAATTAAATCCAAGGTATATTGGACCATTCAAGATTATTGATCGTGTCGGACCAGTAGCTTACCGACTTGAGTTACCTCAACAACTCGCGGCTGTACATAACACTTTCCACGTCTCGAATTTGAAGAAATGTTTTGCTAAAGAAGATCTCACTATTCCGTTAGATGAAATCCAAATCAACGAAAAACTCCAATTCATCGAAGAACCCGTCGAAATAATGGATCGTGAGGTTAAAAGACTTAAGCAAAACAAGATACCAATTGTTAAGGTTCGATGGAATGCTCGTAGAGGACCCGAGTTCACCTGGGAGCGTGAAGATCAGATGAAGAAGAAATACCCGCATCTATTTCCAGAAGATTCGTCAACACCTTCAACAGCTTAAAATTTCGGGACGAAATTTATTTAACGGGTAGGTACTGTAGTGACCCGAACTTTTCCATGTTTATATATATTAATTGAGATTGATGTTTACATGATTAAATTTTTCCAACATGTTAAGCAATCAAACTTGTTAAGACTTGATTAATTGAAATAGGTTTCATATAGACAATTGACCACCCAAGTTGACCGGTGATTCACGAACGTTAAAACTTGTAAAAAAACTATATGATGACATATATATGGTTATATATATAGTTAACATGATATTATGATAAGTAAACATATCATTAATTATATTAACAATGAACTACATATGTAAAAACAAGACTACTAACTTAATGATTTTGAAACGAGACATATATGTAACGTTTATCGTTGTAACGACATTTAATGTATATATATCATATTAAGAGATATTCGTACATCATAATATCATGATAATATAATAATTTAAAATCTCTTTTGATATTATAAACATTGGGTTAACAACATTTAACAAGATCGTTAACCTAAAGGTTTCAAAACAACACTTACATGTAACGACTAACGATGACTTAACGACTCAGTTAAAATGTATATACATGTAGTGTTTTAATATGTATTTATACACTTTTGAAAGACTTCAATACACTTATCAAAATACTTCTACTTAACAAAAATGCTTACAATTACATTCTCGTTCAGTTTCATCAACAATTCTACTCGTATGCACCCGTATTCGTACTCGTACAATACACAGCTTTTAGATGTATGTACTATTGGTATATACACTCCAATGATCAGCTCTTAGCAGCCCATGTGAGTCACCTAACACATGTGGGAACCATCATTTGGCAACTAGCATGAAATATCTCATAAGATTACAAAAATATGAGTAATCATTCATGACTTATTTACATGAAAACAAAATTACATATCCTTTATATCTAATCCATACACCAACGACCAAAAACACCTACAAACACTTTCATTCTTCAATTTTCTTCATCTAATTGAACTCTCTCAAGTTCTATCTTCAAGTTCTAAGTGTTCTTCATAACTTCCAAAAGTTCTAGTTTCATAAAATCAAGAATACTTTCAAGTTTGCTAGCTCACTTCCAATCTTGTAAGGTGATCATCCAACCTCAAGAAATCTTTGTTTCTTACAGTAGGTTATCATTCTAATACAAGGTAATAATCATATTCAAACTTTGGTTCAATTTCTATAACTATAACAATCTTATTTCAAGTGATGATCTTACTTGAACTTGTTTTCGTGTCATGATTTTGCTTCAAGAACTTTGAGCCATCCAAGGATCCATTGAAGCTAGATCCATTTTTCTCTTTTCCAGTAGGTTCATCCAAGGAACTTAAGGTAGTAATGATGTTCATAACATCATTCGATTCATACATATAAAGCTATCTTATTCGAAGGTTTAAACTTGTAATCACTAGAACATAGTTTAGTTAATTCTAAACTTGTTCGCAAACAAAAGTTAATCCTTCTAACTTGACTTTTAAAATCAACTAAACACATGTTCTATATCTATATGATATGCTAACTTAATGATTTAAAACCTGGAAACACGAAAAACACCGTAAAACCGGATTTACGCCGTCGTAGTAACACCGCGGGCTGTTTTGGGTTAGTTAATTAAAAACTATGATAAACTTTGATTTAAAAGTTATTATTCTGAGAAAATGATTTTTATTATGAACATGAAACTATATCCAAAAATTATGGTTAAACTCAAAGTGGAAGTATGTTTTCTAAAATGGTCATCTAGACGTCGTTCTTTCGACTGAAATGACTACCTTTACAAAAATGACTTGTAACTTATTTTTCCGACTAAAAACCTATACTTTTTTTGTTTAGATTCATAAAATAGAGTTCAATATGAAACCATAGCAATTTGATTCACTCAAAACGGATTTAAAATGAAGAAGTTATGGGTAAAACAAGATTGGATAATTTTTCTCATTTTAGCTACGTGAAAATTGGTAACAAATCTATTCCAACCATAACTTAATCAACTTGTATTATATATTATGTAATCTTGAGATACCATAGACACGTATACAATGTTTCGACCTATCATGTCGACACATCTATATATATTTCGGAACAACCATAGACACTCTATATGTGAATGTTGGAGTTAGCTATACAGGGTTGAGGTTGATTCCAAAATATATATAGTTTGAGTTGTGATCAATACTGAGATACGTATACACTGGGTCGTGGATTGATTCAAGATAATATTTATCGATTTATTTCTGTACATCTAACTGTGGACAACTAGTTGTAGGTTACTAACGAGGACAGCTGACTTAATAAACTTAAAACATCAAAATATATTAAAAGTGTTGTAAATATATTGTAGTGACCCGAACTTTTCCATGTTTATATATATTAATTGAGATTGATGTTTACATGATTAAATGTATCCAACATGTTAAGCAATCAAACTTGTTAAGACTTGATTAATTGAAATAGGTTTCATATAGACAATTGACCACCCAAGTTGACCGGTGATTCACGAACGTTAAAACTTGTAAAAAAACTATATGATGACATATATATGGTTATATATATAGTTAACATGATATTATGATAAGTAAACATATCATTAATTATATTAACAATGAACTACATATGTAAAAACAAGACTACTAACTTAATGATTTTGAAACGAGACATATATGTAACGTTTATCGTTGTAACGACATTTAATGTATATATATCATATTAAGAGATATTCGTACATCATAATATCATGATAATATAATAATTTAAAATCTCTTTTGATATTATAAACATTGGGTTAACAACATTTAACAAGATCGTTAACCTAAAGGTTTCAAAACAACACTTACATGTAACGACTAACGATGACTTAACGACTCAGTTAAAATGTATATACATGTAGTGTTTTAATATGTATTTATACACTTTTGAAAGACTTCAATACACTTATCAAAATACTTCTACTTAACAAAAATGCTTACAATTACATTCTCGTTCAGTTTCATCAACAATTCTACTCGTATGCACCCGTATTCGTACTCGTACAATACACAGCTTTTAGATGTATGTACTATTGGTATATACACTCCAATGATCAGCTCTTAGCAGCCCATGTGAGTCACCTAACACATGTGGGAACCATCATTTGGCAACTAGCATGAAATATCTCATAAGATTACAAAAATATGAGTAATCATTCATGACTTATTTACATGAAAACAAAATTACATATCCTTTATATCTAATCCATACACCAACGACCAAAAACACCTACAAACACTTTCATTCTTCAATTTTCTTCATCTAATTGAACTCTCTCAAGTTCTATCTTCAAGTTCTAAGTGTTCTTCATAAATTCCAAAAGTTCTAGTTTCATAAAATCAAGAATACTTTCAAGTTTGCTAGCTCACTTCCAATCTTGTAAGGTGATCATCCAACCTCAAGAAATCTTTGTTTCTTACAGTAGGTTATCATTCTAATACAAGGTAATAATCATATTCAAACTTTGGTTCAATTTCTATAACTATAACAATCTTATTTCAAGTGATGATCTTACTTGAACTTGTTTTCGTGTCATGATTTTGCTTCAAGAACTTTGAGCCATCCAAGGATCCATTGAAGCTAGATCCATTTTTCTCTTTTCCAGTAGGTTCATCCAAGGAACTTAAGGTAGTAATGATGTTCATAACATCATTCGATTCATACATATAAAGCTATCTTATTCGAAGGTTTAAACTTGTAATCACTAGAACATAGTTTAGTTAATTCTAAACTTGTTCGCAAACAAAAGTTAATCCTTCTAACTTGACTTTTAAAATCAACTAAACACATGTTCTATATCTATATGATATGCTAACTTAATGATTTAAAACCTGGAAACACGAAAAACACCGTAAAACCGGATTTACGCCGTCGTAGTAACACCGCGGGCTGTTTTGGGTTAGTTAATTAAAAACTATGATAAACTTTGATTTAAAAGTTGTTATTCTGAGAAAATGATTTTTATTATGAACATGAAACTATATCCAAAAATTATGGTTAAACTCAAAGTGGAAGTATGTTTTCTAAAATGGTCATCTAGACGTCGTTCTTTCGACTGAAATGACTACCTTTACAAAAATGACTTGTAACTTATTTTTCCGACTAGAAACCTATACTTTTTTTGTTTAGATTCATAAAATAGAGTTCAATATGAAACCATAGCAATTTGATTCACTCAAAACGGATTTAAAATGAAGAAGTTATGGGTAAAACAAGATTGGATAATTTTTCTCATTTTAGCTACGTGAAAATTGGTAACAAATCTATTCCAACCATAACTTAATCAACTTGTATTATATATTATGTAATCTTGAGATACCATAGACACGTATACAATGTTTCGACCTATCATGTCGACACATCTATATATATTTCGGAACAACCATAGACACTCTATATGTGAATGTTGGAGTTAGCTATACAGGGTTGAGGTTGATTCCAAAATATATATAGTTTGAGTTGTGATCAATACTGAGATACGTATACACTGGGTCGTGGATTGATTCAAGATAATATTTATCGATTTATTTCTGTACATCTAACTGTGGACAACTAGTTGTAGGTTACTAACGAGGACAGCTGACTTAATAAACTTAAAACATCAAAATATATTAAAAGTGTTGTAAATATATTGTAGTGACCCGAACTTTTCCATGTTTATATATATTAATTGAGATTGATGTTTACATGATTAAATGTTTCCAACATGTTAAGCAATCAAACTTGTTAAGACTTGATTAATTGAAATAGGTTTCATATAGACAATTGACCACCCAAGTTGACCGGTGATTCACGAACGTTAAAACTTGTAAAAAAACTATATGATGACATATATATGGTTATATATATAGTTAACATGATATTATGATAAGTAAACATATCATTAATTATATTAACAATGAACTACATATGTAAAAACAAGACTACTAACTTAATGATTTTGAAACGAGACATATATGTAACGTTTATCGTTGTAACGACATTTAATGTATATATATCATATTAAGAGATATTCGTACATCATAATATCATGATAATATAATAATTTAAAATCTCTTTTGATATTATAAACATTGGGTTAACAACATTTAACAAGATCGTTAACCTAAAGGTTTCAAAACAACACTTACATGTAACGACTAACGATGACTTAACGACTCAGTTAAAATGTATATACATGTAGTGTTTTAATATGTATTTATACACTTTTGAAAGACTTCAATACACTTATCAAAATACTTCTACTTAACAAAAATGCTTACAATTACATTCTCGTTCAGTTTCATCAACAATTCTACTCGTATGCACCCGTATTCGTACTCGTACAATACACAGCTTTTAGATGTATGTACTATTGGTATATACACTCCAATGATCAGCTCTTAGCAGCCCATGTGAGTCACCTAACACATGTGGGAACCATCATTTGGCAACTAGCATGAAATATCTCATAAGATTACAAAAATATGAGTAATCATTCATGACTTATTTACATGAAAACAAAATTACATATCCTTTATATCTAATCCATACACCAACGACCAAAAACACCTACAAACACTTTCATTCTTCAATTTTCTTCATCTAATTGAACTCTCTCAAGTTCTATCTTCAAGTTCTAAGTGTTCTTCATAAATTCCAAAAGTTCTAGTTTCATAAAATCAAGAATACTTTCAAGTTTGCTAGCTCACTTCCAATCTTGTAAGGTGATCATCCAACCTCAAGAAATCTTTGTTTCTTACAGTAGGTTATCATTCTAATACAAGGTAATAATCATATTCAAACTTTGGTTCAATTTCTATAACTATAACAATCTTATTTCAAGTGATGATCTTACTTGAACTTGTTTTCGTGTCATGATTTTGCTTCAAGAACTTTGAGCCATCCAAGGATCCATTGAAGCTAGATCCATTTTTCTCTTTTCCAGTAGGTTCATCCAAGGAACTTAAGGTAGTAATGATGTTCATAACATCATTCGATTCATACATATAAAGCTATCTTATTCGAAGGTTTAAACTTGTAATCACTAGAACATAGTTTAGTTAATTCTAAACTTGTTCGCAAACAAAAGTTAATCCTTCTAACTTGACTTTTAAAATCAACTAAACACATGTTCTATATCTATATGATATGCTAACTTAATGATTTAAAACCTGGAAACACGAAAAACACCGTAAAACCGGATTTACGCCGTCGTAGTAACACCGCGGGCTGTTTTGGGTTAGTTAATTAAAAACTATGATAAACTTTGATTTAAAAGTTGTTATTCTGAGAAAATGATTTTTATTATGAACATGAAACTATATCCAAAAATTATGGTTAAACTCAAAGTGAAAGTATGTTTTCTAAAATGGTCATCTAGACGTCGTTTTTTCGACTGAAATGACTACCTTTACAAAAATGACTTGTAACTTATTTTTCCGACTAGAAACCTATACTTTTTTTGTTTAGATTCATAAAATATAGTTCAATATGAAACCATAGCAATTTGATTCACTCAAAACGGATTTAAAATGAAGAAGTTATGGGTAAAACAAGATTGGATAATTTTTCTCATTTTAGCTACGTGAAAATTGGTAACAAATCTATTCCAACCATAACTTAATCAACTTGTATTATATATTATGTAATCTTGAGATACCATAGACACGTATACAATGTTTCGACCTATCATGTCGACACATCTATATATATTTCGGAACAACCATAGACACTCTATATGTGAATGTTGGAGTTAGCTATACAGGGTTGAGGTTGATTCCAAAATATATATAGTTTGAGTTGTGATCAATACTGAGATACGTATACACTGGGTCGTGGATTGATTCAAGATAATATTTATCGATTTATTTCTGTACATCTAACTGTGGACAACTAGTTGTAGGTTACTAACGAGGACAGCTGACTTAATAAACTTAAAACATCAAAATATATTAAAAGTGTTGTAAATATATTTTGAACATACTTTGATATATATGTATATATTGTTATAGGTTCGTGAATCAACCAGTGGCCAAGTCTTACTTCCCGACGAAGTAAAAATCTGTGAAAGTGAGTTATAGTCCCACTTTTAAAATCTAATATTTTTGGGATGAGAATACATGCAGGTTTTATAAATGATTTACAAAATAGACACAAGTACGTGAAACTACATTCTATGGTTGAATTATCGAAATCGAATATGCCCCTTTTTATTAAGTCTGGTAATCTAAGAATTAGGGAACAGACACCCTAATTGACGCGAATCCTAAAGATAGATCTATTGGGCCTAACAAACCCCATCCAAAGTACCGGATGCTTTAGTACTTCGAAATTTATATCATATCCGAAGGGTGTCCCGGAATGATGGGGATATTCTTATATATGCATCTTGTTATTGTCGGTTACCAGGTGTTCACCATATGAATGATTTTTATCTCTATGTATGGGATGTGTATTGAAATATGAAATCTTGTGGTCTATTGTTACGATTTGATATATATAGGTTAAACCTATAACTCACCAACATTTTTGTTGACGTTTTAAGCATGGTTATTCTCAGGTGATTATTAAGAGCTTCCGCTGTCGTATACTTAAATAAGGACAAGATTTGGAGTCCATGCTTGTATGATATTGTGTAAAAACTGCATTCAAGAAACTTATTTTGTTGTAACATATTTGTATTGTAAACCATTATGTAATGGTCGTGTGTAAACAGGATATTTTAGATTATCATTATTTGATAATCTACGTAAAGCTTTTTAAACCTTTATTGATGAAATAAAGGTTATGGTTTGTTTAAAAATGAATGCAGTCTTTGAAAAACGTCTCATATAGAGGTCAAAACCTCGCAACGAAATCAATTAATATGGAACGTTTTTAATCAATAAGAACGGGACATTTCAGTTGGTATCAGAGCGTTGGTCTTAGAGAACCAGAAAATTTGCATTAGTGTGTCTTATCGAGTTTGTTAGGATGCATTAGTGAGTCTGGACTTCGACCGTGTTTTCTTTAAAAATGATTGCTTAACATTTTTGTTGGAAACTATATATTTTTAACATATGAATATTATGTGATATATTAATCTCTTAACGTGTTTGATATTATGTGATAGATGTCTACCTCTAGAACAAGTCCCATTGACTCACCTAATAATAATGAAGAGTCAAATGTAAATTGGAATGATTTGTGGACTGATTCACAAGTTCCCGAAGAGGAACCGGAAGAAGAGTCGGAACCGGAAGAAGAATCGGAACCGGAAGAAGAATCGGAACCGGATGAAGAAATAGAACCGGTGGGGGAAATAATAAAACGGTTAAGTAAAAGAAAATCCTCAACCAACCGACCAAAGTTAATTATGGTCAATGGTGTTTCCGCCAAGGAAGCAAAATATTGGGAGGATTACCAATTCTCCGATGAATCGGATTTCGACGAGAATTCCGATGATGTTATAGAAATTACCCCAACTGAATTTAAAAAGGCAAAAGAAAATAATAAGGGAAAGGGCATAAAAATAGAGAAATCTAATTCCAACCCCGATGAACTTTATATGTATCGTCAACCCCCAAAGTCCTTAAGTTGTAACAATGACCCGGGAACCTCTAAACCACCAGGTTTTTCTAAACCAATGTGGACAACGACGGCTCGTATTAGGGGAACATCATATATCCCTAGAAACTTGGCAAAACGAACCAAAACCGAAGAAGAAGAAACGAGCGAGTCGGAATAAGATAGTTGTATTCGTGTGGTGTAATATATGGAATATAGTGTTCTTATGCTTTATGATATATGTAAAAATTGCTTGTATTAATAAGTATTTTTTTATGAATCTAACTCTTGTCTATTTTACAGTTTAAAAACACAAAATGGATAGACAACCCAATATTTTAAGAGACCTACCCGGAGACATGATTGATGAAATCTTGTCTAGAGTCGGCCAGAATTCTTCGGCACAACTATTTAAGGCGAGATCAGTTTGTAAGACATTCGAAGAACGTTCCAAGAATGTCTTGGTTTATAAGAGACTTTCGTTTGAAAGATGGGGGATATCACATTGGGAAACCCATAAATTACGATGTGTTTACTTTGACGCATATATTGCGGGGAACCCAAATGCTATTTTACGCAACGGGTTAAGAAATTATTTTGACTCAATATATCCGAATATTGGACTTCGTGATTTAGAAAAAGCGGCTAACATGCAACATAAAGAAGTATGTTATGCTTACGGATTAGTAATGTTCGCTTCTCACCAAAGTGAGAACAAGAACATCGGGCTACAACTATTAAACAAAACGTTTCCACAAGTGACGGAGTCGGTAATTGGGGTAAGAAATGAGGTTTTTAGATTATTACGGGACTGTTGGACATTACGTAACCCTCGTCCCTTTGATGACGTTACAACACGCTGTCTTATCAACGGCCATAACGGTTATGTTGCACAAGACCAAGGATGGGAAGTAGTCCTAGTAAAACCAGAATGCATGACTTGTTTCTGGACGTATGAATTACGTGTCTTTATTGCCTTTGCCGAACGACTTGTGTACTAGCTAGAATTGTCTTCACAACTATCTTGTATCAAAGTTATTGTGTGCTATATTTCATGCTTTATGTAAAATAAGCGGTATTGTAAGTTTGTAAAATATTGTATAAAAGTTTGAACGCGAAATATTATTACAATCAGTTTTTCATATAGAATTGTAGTAGTTGAATTGTATATTAGCTACTAAGTATGAACTTAACGGGTAGGTACTACCCGAATTTAAACTTATAAAACGCTAATATGAAGAAAAAGCTTTTATAAATGAGTTCATATTATGCTACGAAATACTATTAACTACTCTTAATATTCTGTATGATTAACTTGTTCCATTTAACTATTTTGAAGGAAATGGCACCGACTACTCGACACACTGTGAATATGAATGAAGAGGAATTCCGTACTTTTCTAGCTTCAAACATAGCCGCAGTACAGGCTGCGCTACATACCAACAATAACCTTGGATCTAGCAGTACAGGAAATCGTGTAGGATGCACCTACAAAGAATTCACTGCCTGCAAACCTTTGGAATTTGATGGAACCGAAGGACCAATCGGATTGAAACGGTGGACCGAGAAGGTTGAATCGGTGTTTGCCATAAGTAAGTGTACTGAAGAGGACAAAGTGAAGTACGCTACGCATACCTTCACAGGTTCTGCGTTAACATGGTGGAATACCTATCTAGAGCAAGTGGGACAAGATGATGCGTACGCACTACCGTGGTCAGCATTCAAGCACTTGATGAACGAGAAGTACCGTCCCAGAACCGAGGTCAATAAGCTCAAGACAGAACTTAGAGGGTTACGAACCCAAGGATTTGATATTACCACGTACGAAAGACGATTCACAGAATTGTGCCTATTGTGTCCGGGAGCATTCGAAGATGAGGAAGAGAAGATCGACGCGTTTGTGAAAGGATTACCGGAAAGAATCCAAGAAGATATAAGTTCACACGAGCCAGCCTCCATACAACAGGCATGTAGAATGGCTCACAAACTAGTGAACCAGATTGAAGAAAGAATTAAAGAACAGACTGCTGAAGAGGCCAATGTGAAGCAAGTCAAAAGAAAGTGGGAGGAAAACGGTGATAAGAATCACCAATACAACAACAACAGCAATTACAACAATAATCGCAACAATTATCCCAACAATCGCAACATCAATCGCAACTACAACAAACGGCCCAACAACAACAACAACAACAACAACAGCAACTACAACAATCATCCCAACAACAATAATAACCGCAACAACAACAACAATCAGAAGCAACTATGCCAAAGGTGTGAAAAGAATCACTCGGGGTTCTGCACCAAATTTTGCAACAAGTGTAAAAGAAATGGTCATAGCGCGGCGAAATGTGAGGTCTACGGACCAGGGGTTAATAGAACGAAAGGAACAAATGGTGTCGGAACGAGTAATGGCGGAGCAAGTAGTGTCGGAGCAAGTTATGCCAATATAGTTTGTTATAAATGTGGAAAACCAGGCCACATTATTAGAAATTGCCCGAACCAGGAGAACACGAATGGACAAGGCCGTGGAAGAGTTTTCAATATTAATGCGGTAGAGGCACAGGAAGACCCGGAGCTTGTTACGGGTACGTTTCTTATTGACAATAAATCTGCTTACGTTTTATTTGATTCGGGTGCGGATAGAAGCTATATGAGTAGAGATTTTTGTGCTAAATTAAGTTGTCCATTGACGCCTTTGGATAGTAAATTTTTACTCGAATTAGCAAATGGTAAATTAATTTCAGCAGATAATATATGTCGGAATCGAGAAATTAAACTGGTTAGCGAAACATTTAAGATTGATTTGATACCAGTAGAGTTAGGGAGTTTTGATGTGATAATCGGTATGGACTGGTTGAAAGAAGTGAAAGCGGAGATCGTTTGTTACAAAAATGCAATTCGCATTATACGAGAAAAAGGAAAACCCTTAATGGTGTACGGAGAAAAGGGCAACACGAAGCTACATCTTATTAGTAATTTGAAGGCACAAAAACTAATAAGAAAAGGTTGCTATGCTGTTCTAGCACACGTCGAGAAAGTACAAACTGAAGAAAAGAGCATCAATGATGTTCCCATTGCAAAAGAATTTCCCGATGTATTTCCGAAAGAATTACCGGGATTACCCCCACATCGATCCGTTGAATTTCAAATAGATCTTGTACCAGGAGCTGCACCGATAGCTCGTGCTCCTTACAGACTCGCACCCAGCGAGATGAAAGAACTGCAAAGCCAATTACAAGAACTTTTAGAGCGTGGTTTCATTCGACCAAGCACATCACCGTGGGGAGCTCCTGTTTTGTTTGTCAAGAAGAAAGATGGTACATTCAGGTTGTGTATCGACTACCGAGAGTTGAACAAACTTACCATCAAGAACCGCTACCCACTACCGAGAATCGACGACTTATTTGATCAACTACAAGGCTCGTCTGTTTATTCAAAGATTGACTTACGTTCCGGGTATCATCAAATGCGGGTGAAAGAAGATGATATTCCAAAGACTGCTTTCAGAACACGTTACGGTCATTACGAGTTTATGGTCATGCCGTTTGGTTTAACTAATGCACCAGCTGTGTTCATGGACCTTATGAACCGAGTGTGTGGACCATACCTTGACAAGTTTGTCATTGTTTTCATTGATGACATACTTATTTACTCAAAGAATGACCAAGAACACGGTGAACATTTGAGAAAGGTGTTAGAAGTATTGAGGAAGGAAGAATTGTACGCTAAGTTTTCAAAGTGTGCATTTTGGTTGGAAGAAGTTCAATTCCTCGGTCACATAGTGAACAAAGAAGGTATTAAGGTGGATCCGGCAAAGATAGAAACTGCTGAAAAGTGGGAAACCCCGAAAACTCCGAAACACATACGCCAGTTTTTAGGACTAGCTGGTTACTACAGAAGGTTCATCCAAGACTTTTCCAGAATAGCAAAACCCTTGACTGCATTAACGCATAAAGGGAAGAAATTTGAATGGAATGATGAACAAGAGAAAGCGTTTCAGTTATTGAAGAAAAAGCTAACTACGGCACCTATATTGTCATTGCCTGAAGGGAATGATGATTTTGTGATTTATTGTGACGCATCAAAGCAAGGTCTCGGTTGTGTATTAATGCAACGAACGAAGGTGATTGCTTATGCGTCTAGACAATTGAAGATTCACGAACAAAATTATACGACGCATGATTTGGAATTAGGCGCGGTTGTTTTTGCATTAAAGACTTGGAGGCACTACTTATATGGGGTCAAAAGTATTATATATACCGACCACAAAAGTCTTCAACACATATTTAATCAGAAACAACTGAATATGAGGCAGCGTAGGTGGATTGAATTATTGAATGATTACGATTTTGAGATTCGTTACCACCCGGGGAAGGCAAATGTGGTAGCCGATGCCTTGAGCAGGAAGGATAGAGAACCCATTCGAGTAAAATCTATGAATATAATGATTCATAATAACATTACTACTCAAATAAAGGAGGCGCAACAAGGAGTTTTAAAAGAGGGAAATTTAAAGGATGAAATACCCAAAGGATCGGAGAAGCATCTTAATATTCAGGAAGACGGAACCCGGTATAGGGCTGAAAGGATTTGGGTACCAAAATTTGGAGATATGAGAGAAATGGTACTTAGAGAAGCTCATAAAACCAGATACTCAATACATCCTGGAACGGGGAAGATGTACAAGGATCTCAAGAAACATTTTTGGTGGCCGGGTATGAAAGCCGATGTTGCTAAATACGTAGGAGAATGTTTGACGTGTTCTAAGGTCAAAGCTGAGCATCAGAAACCATCAGGTCTACTTCAACAACCCGAAATCCCGGAATGGAAATGGGAAAACATTACCATGGATTTCATCACTAAATTGCCAAGGACTGCAAGTGGTTTTGATACTATTTGGGTAATAGTTGATCGTCTCACCAAATCAGCACACTTCCTACCAATAAGAGAAGATGACAAGATGGAGAAGTTAGCACGACTGTATTTGAAGGAAGTCATCTCCAGACATGGAATACCAATCTCTATTATCTCTGATAGGGATGGCAGATTTATTTCAAGATTCTGGCAGACATTACAGCAAGCATTAGGAACTCGTCTAGACATGAGTACTGCCTATCATCCACAAACTGATGGGCAGAGCGAAAGGACGATACAAACGCTTGAAGACATGCTACGAGCATGTGTTATTGATTTTGGAAACAGTTGGGATCGACATCTACCGTTAGCAGAATTTTCCTACAACAACAGCTACCATTCAAGCATTGAGATGGCGCCGTTTGAAGCACTTTATGGTAGAAAGTGCAGGTCTCCGATTTGTTGGAGTGAGGTGGGGGATAGACAGATTACGGGTCCGGAGATTATACAAGAAACTACCGAGAAGATCATCCAAATTCAACAACGGTTGAAAACCGCCCAAAGTCGACAAAAGAGCTACGCTGACATTAAAAGAAAAGATATAGAATTTGAAATTGGAGAGATGGTCATGCTTAAAGTTTCACCTTGGAAAGGCGTTGTTCGATTTGGTAAACGAGGGAAATTAAATCCAAGGTATATTGGACCATTCAAGATTATTGATCGTGTCGGACCAGTAGCTTACCGACTTGAGTTACCTCAACAACTCGCGGCTGTACATAACACTTTCCACGTCTCGAATTTGAAGAAATGTTTTGCTAAAGAAGATCTCACTATTCCGTTAGATGAAATCCAAATCAACGAAAAACTCCAATTCATCGAAGAACCCGTCGAAATAATGGATCGTGAGGTTAAAAGACTTAAGCAAAACAAGATACCAATTGTTAAGGTTCGATGGAATGCTCGTAGAGGACCCGAGTTCACCTGGGAGCGTGAAGATCAGATGAAGAAGAAATACCCGCATCTATTTCCAGAAGATTCGTCAACACCTTCAACAGCTTAAAATTTCGGGACGAAATTTATTTAACGGGTAGGTACTGTAGTGACCCGAACTTTTCCATGTTTATATATATTAATTGAGATTGATGTTTACATGATTAAATGTTTCCAACATGTTAAGCAATCAAACTTGTTAAGACTTGATTAATTGAAATAGGTTTCATATAGACAATTGACCACCCAAGTTGACCGGTGATTCACGAACGTTAAAACTTGTAAAAAAACTATATGATGACATATATATGGTTATATATATAGTTAACATGATATTATGATAAGTAAACATATCATTAATTATATTAACAATGAACTACATATGTAAAAACAAGACTACTAACTTAATGATTTTGAAACGAGACATATATGTAACGTTTATCGTTGTAACGACATTTAATGTATATATATCATATTAAGAGATATTCGTACATCATAATATCATGATAATATAATAATTTAAAATCTCTTTTGATATTATAAACATTGGGTTAACAACATTTAACAAGATCGTTAACCTAAAGGTTTCAAAACAACACTTACATGTAACGACTAACGATGACTTAACGACTCAGTTAAAATGTATATACATGTAGTGTTTTAATATGTATTTATACACTTTTGAAAGACTTCAATACACTTATCAAAATACTTCTACTTAACAAAAATGCTTACAATTACATTCTCGTTCAGTTTCATCAACAATTCTACTCGTATGCACCCGTATTCGTACTCGTACAATACACAGCTTTTAGATGTATGTACTATTGGTATATACACTCCAATGATCAGCTCTTAGCAGCCCATGTGAGTCACCTAACACATGTGGGAACCATCATTTGGAAACTAGCATGAAATATCTCATAAGATTACAAAAATATGAGTAATCATTCATGACTTATTTACATGAAAACAAAATTACATATCCTTTATATCTAATCCATACACCAACGACCAAAAACACCTACAAACACTTTCATTCTTCAATTTTCTTCATCTAATTGAACTCTCTCAAGTTCTATCTTCAAGTTCTAAGTGTTCTTCATAAATTCCAAAAGTTCTAGTTTCATAAAATCAAGAATACTTTCAAGTTTGCTAGCTCACTTCCAATCTTGTAAGGTGATCATCCAACCTCAAGAAATCTTTGTTTCTTACAGTAGGTTATCATTCTAATACAAGGTAATAATCATATTCAAACTTTGGTTCAATTTCTATAACTATAACAATCTTATTTCAAGTGATGATCTTACTTGAACTTGTTTTCGTGTCATGATTTTGCTTCAAGAACTTTGAGCCATCCAAGGATCCATTGAAGCTTCTCTTTTCCAGTAGGTTCATCCAAGGAACTTAAGGTAGTAATGATGTTCATAACATCATTCGATTCATACATATAAAGCTATCTTATTCGAAGGTTTAAACTTGTAATCACTAGAACATAGTTTAGTTAATTCTAAACTTGTTCGCAAACAAAAGTTAATCCTTCTAACTTGACTTTTAAAATCAACTAAACACATGTTCTATATCTATATGATATGCTAACTTAATGATTTAAAACCTGGAAACACGAAAAACACCGTAAAACCGGATTTACGCCGTCGTAGTAACACCGCGGGCTGTTTTGGGTTAGTTAATTAAAAACTATGATAAACTTTGATTTAAAAGTTGTTATTCTGAGAAAATGATTTTTATTATGAACATGAAACTATATCCAAAAATTATGGTTAAACTCAAAGTGAAAGTATGTTTTCTAAAATGGTCATCTAGACGTCGTTCTTTCGACTGAAATGACTACCTTTACAAAAACGACTTGTAACTTATTTTTCCGACTAGAAACCTATACTTTTTTTGTTTAGATTCATAAAATAGAGTTCAATATGAAACCATAGCAATTTGATTCACTCAAAACGGATTTAAAATGAAGAAGTTATGGGTAAAACAAGATTGGATAATTTTTCTCATTTTAGCTACGTGAAAATTGGTAACAAATCTATTCCAACCATAACTTAATCAACTTGTATTATATATTATGTAATCTTGAGATACCATAGACACGTATACAATGTTTCGACCTATCATGTCGACACATCTATATATATTTCGGAACAACCATAGACACTCTATATGTGAATGTTGGAGTTAGCTATACAGGGTTGAGGTTGATTCCAAAATATATATAGTTTGAGTTGTGATCAATACTGAGATACGTATACACTGGGTCGTGGATTGATTCAAGATAATATTTATCGATTTATTTCTGTACATCTAACTGTGGACAACTAGTTGTAGGTTACTAACGAGGACAGCTGACTTAATAAACTTAAAACATCAAAATATATTAAAAGTGTTGTAAATATATTTTGAACATACTTTGATATATATGTATATATTGTTATAGGTTCGTGAATCAACCAGTGGCCAAGTCTTACTTCCCGACGAAGTAAAAATCTGTGAAAGTGAGTTATAGTCCCACTTTTAAAATCTAATATTTTTGGGATGAGAATACATGCAGGTTTTATAAATGATTTACAAAATAGACACAAGTACGTGAAACTACATTCTATGGTTGAATTATCGAAATCGAATATGCCCCTTTTTATTAAGTCTGGTAATCTAAGAATTAGGGAACAGACACCCTAATTGACGCGAATCCTAAAGATAGATCTATTGGGCCTAACAAACCCCATCCAAAGTACCGGATGCTTTAGTACTTCGAAATTTATATCATATCCGAAGGGTGTCCCGGAATGATGGGGATATTCTTATATATGCATCTTGTTATTGTCGGTTACCAGGTGTTCACCATATGAATGATTTTTATCTCTATGTATGGGATGTGTATTGAAATATGAAATCTTGTGGTCTATTGTTACGATTTGATATATATAGGTTAAACCTATAACTCACCAACATTTTTGTTGACGTTTTAAGCATGTTTATTCTCAGGTGATTATTAAGAGCTTCCGCTGTCGCATACTTAAATATGGACAAGATTTGGAGTCCATGCTTGTATGATATTGTGTAAAAACTGCATTCAAGAAACTTATTTTGTTGTAACATATTTGTATTGTAAACCATTATGTAATGGTCGTGTGTAAACAGGATATTTTAGATTATCATTATTTGATAATCTACGTAAAGCTTTTTAAACCTTTATTGATGAAATAAAGGTTATGGTTTGTTTAAAAATGAATGCAGTCTTTGAAAAACGTCTCATATAGAGGTCAAAACCTCGCAACGAAATCAATTAATATGGAACGTTTTTAATCAATAAGAACGGGACATTTCATATATTTTGAACATACTTTGATATATATGTATATATTGTTATAGGTTCGTGAATCAACCAGTGGCCAGGTCTTACTTCCCGACGAAGTAAAAATCTGTGAAAGTGAGTTATAGTCCCACTTTTAAAATCTAATATTTTTGGGATGAGAATACATGCAGGTTTTATAAATGATTTACAAAATAGACACAAGTACGTGAAACTACATTCTATGGTTGAATTATCGAAATCGAATATGCCCCTTTTTATTAAGTCTGGTAATCTAAGAATTAGGGAACAGACACCCTAATTGACGCGAATCCTAAAGATAGATCTATTGGGCCTAACAAACCCCATCCAAAGTACCGGATGCTTTAGTACTTCGAAATTTATATCATATCCGAAGGGTGTCCCGGAATGATGGGGATATTCTTATATATGCATCTTGTTATTGTCGGTTACCAGGTGTTCACCATATGAATGATTTTTATCTCTATGTATGGGATGTGTATTGAAATATGAAATCTTGTGGTCTATTGTTACGATTTGATATATATAGGTTAAACCTATAACTCACCAACATTTTTGTTGACGTTTTAAGCATGTTTATTCTCAGGTGATTATTAAGAGCTTCCGCTGTCGCATACTTAAATAAGGACAAGATTTGGAGTCCATGCTTGTATGATATTGTGTAAAAACTGCATTCAAGAAACTTATTTTGTTGTAACATATTTGTATTGTAAACCATTATGTAATGGTCGTGTGTAAACAGGATATTTTAGATTATCATTTTTTGATAATCTACGTAAAGCTTTTTAAACCTTTATTGATGAAATAAAGGTTATGGTTTGTTTAAAAATGAATGCAGTCTTTGAAAAACGTCTCATATAGAGGTCAAAACCTCGCAACGAAATCAATTAATATGGAACGTTTTTAATCAATAAGAACGGGACATTTCACATGACTTGTTTCTGGACGTATGAATTACGTGTCTTTATTGCCTTTGCCGAACGACTTGTGTACTAGCTAGAATTGTCTTCACAACTATCTTGTATCAAAGTTATTGTGTGCTATATTTCATGCTTTATGTAAAATAAGCGGTATTGTAAGTTTGTAAAATATTGTATAAAAGTTTGAACGCGAAATATTATTACAATCAGTTTTTCATATAGAATTGTAGTAGTTGAATTGTATATTAGCTACTAAGTATGAACTTAACGGGTAGGTACTACCCGAATTTAAACTTATAAAACGCTAATATGAAGAAAAAGCTTTTATAAATGAGTTCATATTATGCTACGAAATACTATTAACTACTCTTAATATTCTGTATGATTAACTTGTTCCATTTAACTATTTTGAAGGAAATGGCACCGACTACTCGACACACCGTGAATATGAATGAAGAGGAATTCCGTACTTTTCTAGCTTCAAACATAGCCGCAGTACAGGCTGCGCTACATACCAACAATAACCTTGGATCTAGCAGTACAGGAAATCGTGTAGGATGCACCTACAAAGAATTCACTGCCTGCAAACCTTTGGAATTTGATGGAACCGAAGGACCGATCGGATTGAAACGGTGGACCGAGAAGGTTGAATCGGTGTTTGCCATAAGTAAGTGTACTGAAGAGGACAAAGTGAAGTACGCTACGCATACCTTCACAGGTTCTGCGTTAACATGGTGGAATACCTATCTAGAGCAAGTGGGACAAGATGATGCGTACGCACTACCGTGGTCAGCATTCAAGCACTTGATGAACGAGAAGTACCGTCCCAGAACCGAGGTCAATAAGCTCAAGACAGAACTTAGAGGGTTACGAACCCAAGGATTTGATATTACCACGTACGAAAGACGATTCACAGAATTGTGCCTATTGTGTCCGGGAGCATTCGAAGATGAGGAAGAGAAGATCGACGCGTTTGTGAAAGGATTACCGGAAAGAATCCAAGAAGATATAAGTTCACACGAGCCCGCCTCCATACAACAGGCATGTAGAATGGCTCACAAACTAGTGAACCAGATTGAAGAAAGAATTAAAGAACAGACTGCTGAAGAGGCCAATGTGAAGCAAGTCAAAAGAAAGTGGGAGGAAAACGGTGATAAGAATCACCAATACAACAACAACAGCAATTACAACAATAATCGCAACAATTATCCCAACAATCGCAACATCAATCGCAACTACAACAAACGGCCCAACAACAACAACAACAACAACAGCAACTACAACAATCATCCCAACAACAATAATAACCGCAACAACAACAACAATCAGAAGCAACTATGCCAAAGGTGTGAAAAGAATCACTCGGGGTTCTGCACCAAATTTTGCAACAAGTGTAAAAGAAATGGTCATAGCGCGGCGAAGTGTGAGGTCTACGGACCAGGGGTTAATAGAACGAAAGGAACAAATGGTGTCGGAACGAGTAATGGCGGAGCAAGTAGTGTCGGAGCAAGTTATGCCAATGTAGTTTGTTATAAATGTGGAAAACCAGGCCACATTATTAGAAATTGCCCGAACCAGGAGAACACGAATGGACAAGGCCGTGGAAGAGTTTTCAATATTAATGCGGTAGAGGCACAGGAAGACCCGGAGCTTGTTACGGGTACGTTTCTTATTGACAATAAATCTGCTTACGTTTTATTTGATTCGGGTGCGGATAGAAGCTATATGAGTAGAGATTTTTGTGCTAAATTAAGTTGTCCATTGACGCCTTTGGATAGTAAATTTTTACTCGAATTAGCAAATGGTAAATTAATTTCAGCAGATAATATATGTCGGAATCGAGAAATTAAACTGGTTAGCGAAACATTTAAGATTGATTTGATACCAGTAGAGTTAGGGAGTTTTGATGTGATAATCGGTATGGACTGGTTGAAAGAAGTGAAAGCGGAGATCGTTTGTTACAAAAATGCAATTCGCATTATACGAGAAAAAGGAAAACCCTTAATGGTGTACGGAGAAAAGGGCAACACGAAGCTACATCTTATTAGTAATTTGAAGGCACAAAAACTAATAAGAAAAGGTTGCTATGCTGTTCTAGCACACGTCGAGAAAGTACAAACTGAAGAAAAGAGCATCAATGATGTTCCCATTGCAAAAGAATTTCCCGATGTATTTCCGAAAGAATTACCGGGATTACCCCCACATCGATCCGTTGAATTTCAAATAGATCTTGTACCAGGAGCTGCACCAATAGCTCGTGCTCCTTACAGACTCGCACCCAGCGAGATGAAAGAACTGCAAAGCCAATTACAAGAACTTTTAGAGCGTGGTTTCATTCGACCAAGCACATCACCGTGGGGAGCTCCTGTTTTGTTTGTCAAGAAGAAAGATGGTACATTCAGGTTGTGTATCGACTACCGAGAGTTGAACAAACTTACCATCAAGAACCGCTACCCACTACCGAGAATCGACGACTTATTTGTCAACTACAAGGCTCGTCTGTTTATTCAAAGATTGACTTACGTTCCGGGTATCATCAAATGCGGGTGAAAGAAGATGATATTCCAAAGACTGCTTTCAGAACACGTTACGGTCATTACGAGTTTATGGTCATGCCGTTTGGTTTAACTAATGCACCAGCTGTGTTCATGGACCTTATGAACCGAGTGTGTGGACCATACCTTGACAAGTTTGTCATTGTTTTCATTGATGACATACTTATTTACTCAAAGAATGACCAAGAACACGGTGAACATTTGAGAAAGGTGTTAGAAGTATTGAGGAAGGAAGAATTGTACGCTAAGTTTTCAAAGTGTGCATTTTGGTTGGAAGAAGTTCAATTCCTCGGTCACATAGTGAACAAAGAAGGTATTAAGGTGGATCCGGCAAAGATAGAAACTGTTGAAAAGTGGGAAACCCCGAAAACTCCGAAACATATACGCCAGTTTTTAGGACTAGCTGGTTACTACAGAAGGTTCATCCAAGACTTTTCCAGAATAGCAAAACCCTTGACTGCATTAACGCATAAAGGGAATAAATTTGAATGGAATGATGAACAAGAGAAAGCGTTTCAGTTATTGAAGAAAAAGCTAACTACGGCACCTATATTGTCATTGCCTGAAGGGAATGATGATTTTGTGATTTATTGTGATGCATCAAAGCAAGGTCTCGGTTGTGTATTAATGCAACGAACGAAGGTGATTGCTTATGCATCTAGACAATTGAAGATTCACGAACAAAATTATACGACGCATGATTTGGAATTAGGCGCGGTTGTTTTTGCATTAAAGACTTGGAGGCACTACTTATATGGGGTCAAAAGTATTATATATACCGACCACAAAAGTCTTCAACACATATTTAATCAGAAACAACTGAATATGAGGCAGCGTAGGTGGATTGAATTATTGAATGATTACGATTTTGAGATTCGTTACCACCCGGGGAAGGCAAATGTGGTAGCCGATGCCTTGAGCAGGAAGGATAGAGAACCCATTCGAGTAAAATCTATGAATATAATGATTCATAATAACATTACTACTCAAATAAAGGAGGCGCAACAAGGAGTTTTAAAAGAGGGAAATTTAAAGGATGAAATACCCAAAGGATCGGAGAAGCATCTTAATATTCGGGAAGACGGAACCCGGTATAGGGCTGAAAGGATTTGGGTACCAAAATTTGGAGATATGAGAGAAATGGTACTTAGAGAAGCTCATAAAACCAGATACTCAATACATCCTGGAACGGGGAAGATGTACAAGGATCTCAAGAAACATTTTTGGTGGCCGGGTATGAAAGCCGATGTTGCTAAATACGTAGGAGAATGTTTGACGTGTTCTAAGGTCAAAGCTGAGCATCAGAAACCATCAGGTCTACTTCAACAACCCGAAATCCCGGAATGGAAATGGGAAAACATTACAATGGATTTCATCACTAAATTGCCAAGGACTGCAAGTGGTTTTGATACTATTTGGGTAATAGTTGATCGTCTCACCAAATCAGCACACTTCCTACCAATAAGAGAAGATGACAAGATGGAGAAGTTAGCACGACTGTATTTGAAGGAAGTCATCTCCAGACATGGAATACCAATCTCTATTATCTCTGATAGGGATGGCAGATTTATTTCAAGATTCTGGCAGACATTACAGCAAGCATTAGGAACTCGTCTAGACATGAGTACTGCCTATCATCCACAAACTGATGGGCAGAGCGAAAGGACGATACAAACGCTTGAAGACATGCTACGAGCATGTGTTATTGATTTCGGAAACAGTTGGGATCGACATCTACCATTAGCAGAATTTTCCTACAACAACAGCTACCATTCAAGCATTGAGATGGCACCGTTTGAAGCACTTTATGGTAGAAAGTGCAGGTCTCCGATTTGTTGGAGTGAAGTGGGGGATAGACAGATTACGGGTCCGGAGATTATACAAGAAACTACCGAGAAGATCATCCAAATTCAACAACGGTTGAAAACCGCCCAAAGTCGACAAAAGAGCTACGCTGACATTAAAAGAAAAGATATAGAATTTGAAATTGGAGAGATGGTCATGCTTAAAGTTTCACCTTGGAAAGGCGTTGTTCGATTTGGTAAACGAGGGAAATTAAATCCAAGGTATATTGGACCATTCAAGATTATTGATCGTGTCGGACCAGTAGCTTACCGACTTGAGTTACCTCAACAACTCGCGGCTGTACATAACACTTTCCACGTCTCAAATTTGAAGAAATGTTTTGCTAAAGAAGATCTCACTATTCCGTTAGATGAAATCCAAATCAACGAAAAACTCCAATTCATCGAAGAACCCGTCGAAATAATGGATCGTGAGGTTAAAAGACTTAAGCAAAACAAGATACCAATTGTTAAGGTTCGATGGAATGCTCGTAGAGGACCCGAGTTCACCTGGGAGCGTGAAGATCAGATGAAGAAGAAATACCCGCATCTATTTCCAGAAGATTCGTCAACACCTTCAACAGCTTAAAATTTCGGGACGAAATTTATTTAACGGGTAGGTACTGTAGTGACCCGAACTTTTCCATGTTTATATACATTAATTGAGATTGATGTTTACATGATTAAATTTTTCCAACATGTTAAGCAATCAAACTTGTTAAGACTTGATTAATTGAAATAGGTTTCATATAGACAATTGACCACCCAAGTTGACCGGTGATTCACGAACGTTAAAACTTGTAAAAAAACTATATGATGACATATATATGGTTATATATATAGTTAACATGATATTATGATAAGTAAACATATCATTAATTATATTAACAATGAACTACATATGTAAAAACAAGACTACTAACTTAATGATTTTGAAACGAGACATATATGTAACGTTTATCGTTGTAACGACATTTAATGTATATATATCATATTAAGAGATATTCGTACATCATAATATCATGATAATATAATAATTTAAAATCTCTTTTGATATTATAAACATTGGGTTAACAACATTTAACAAGATCGTTAACCTAAAGGTTTCAAAACAACACTTACATGTAACGACTAACGATGACTTAACGACTCAGTTAAAATGTATATACATGTAGTGTTTTAATATGTATTTATACACTTTTGAAAGACTTCAATACACTTATCAAAATACTTCTACTTAACAAAAATGCTTACAATTACATTCTCGTTCAGTTTCATCAACAATTCTACTCGTATGCACCCGTATTCGTACTCGTACAATACACAGCTTTTAGATGTATGTACTATTGGTATATACACTCCAATGATCAGCTCTTAGCAGCCCATGTGAGTCACCTAACACATGTGGGAACCATCATTTGGCAACTAGCATGAAATATCTCATAAGATTACAAAAATATGAGTAATCATTCATGACTTATTTACATGAAAACAAAATTACATATCCTTTATATCTAATCCATACACCAACGACCAAAAACACCTACAAACACTTTCATTCTTCAATTTTCTTCATCTAATTGAACTCTCTCAAGTTCTATCTTCAAGTTCTAAGTGTTCTTCATAAATTCCAAAAGTTCTAGTTTCATAAAATCAAGAATACTTTCAAGTTTGCTAGCTCACTTCCAATCTTGTAAGGTGATCATCCAACCTCAAGAAATCTTTGTTTCTTACAGTAGGTTATCATTCTAATACAAGGTAATAATCATATTCAAACTTTGGTTCAATTTCTATAACTATAACAATCTTATTTCAAGTGATGATCTTACTTGAACTTGTTTTCGTGTCATGATTCTGCTTCAAGAACTTCGAGCCATCCAAGGATCCATTGAAGCTAGATCCATTTTTCTCTTTTCCAGTAGGTTTATCCAAGGAAATTAAGGTAGTAATAATGTTCATAACATCATTCGATTCATACATATAAAGCTATCTTATTCGAAGGTTTAAACTTGTAATCACTAGAACATAGTTTAGTTAATTCTAAACTTGTTCGCAAACAAAAGTTAATCCTTCTAACTTGACTTTTAAAATCAACTAAACACATGTTCTATATCTATATGATATGCTAACTTAATGATTTAAAACCTGGAAACACGAAAAACACCGTAAAACCGGATTTACGCCGTCGTAGTAACACCGCGGGCTGTTTTGGGTTAGTTAATTAAAAACTATGATAAACTTTGATTTAAAAGTTGTTATTCTGAGAAAATGATTTTTATTATGAACATGAAACTATATCCAAAAATTATGGTTAAACTCAAAGTGGAAGTATGTTTTCTAAAATGGTCATCTAGACGTCGTTCTTTCGACTGAAATGACTACCGTTATAAAAACGACTTGTAACTTATTTTTCCGACTATAAACCTATACTTTTTCTGTTTAGATTCATAAAATAGAGTTCAATATGAAACCATAGCAATTTTATTCATTCAAAACGGATTTAAAATGAAGAAGTTATGGGTAAAACAAGATTGGATAATTTTTCTCATTTTAGCTACGTGAAAATTGGTAACAAATCTATTCCAACCATAACTTAATCAACTTGTATTGTATATTATGTAATCTTGAGATACCATAGACACGTATACAATGTTTCGACCTATCATGTCGACACATCTATATATATTTCGGAACAACCATAGACACTCTATATGTGAATGTTGGAGTTAGCTATACAGGGTTGAGGTTGATTCCAAAATATATATAGTTTGAGTTGTGATCAATACTGAGATACGTATACACTGGGTCGTGGATTGATTCAAGATAATATTTATCGATTTATTTCTGTACATCTAACTGTGGACAACTAGTTGTAGGTTACTAACGAGGACAGCTGACTTAATAAACTTAAAACATCAAAATATATTAAAAGTGTTGTAAATATATTTTGAACATACTTTGATATATATGTATATATTGTTATAGGTTCGTGAATCAACCAGTGGCCAAGTCTTACTTCCCGACGAAGTAAAAATCTGTGAAAGTGAGTTATAGTCCCACTTTTAAAATCTAATATTTTTGGGATGAGAATACATGCATGTTTTATAAATGATTTACAAAATAGACACAAGTACGTGAAACTACATTCTATGGTTGAATTATCGAAATCGAATATGCCCCTTTTTATTAAGTCTGGTAATCTATGAATTAGGGAACAGACACCCTAATTGACGCGAATCCTAAAGATAGATCTATTGGGCCTAACAAACCCCATCCAAAGTACCGGATGCTTTAGTACTTCGAAATTTATATCATATCCGAAGGGTGTCCCGGAATGATGGGGATATTCTTATATATGCATCTTGTTAATGTCGGTTACCAGGTGTTCACCATATGAATGATTTTTATCTCTATGTATGGGATGTGTATTGAAATATGAAATCTTGTGGTCTATTATTATGATTTGATATATATAGGTTAAACCTATAACTCACCAACATTTTTGTTGACGTTTTAAGCATGTTTATTCTCAGGTGATTATTAAGAGCTTCCGCTGTCGCATACTTAAATAAGGACGAGATTTGAAGTCCATGCTTGTATGATATTGTGTAAAAACTGCATTCAAGAAACTTATTTTGTTGTATCATTTTTGTGTTGTAAACCATTATGTAATGGTCGTGTGTAAACAGGATATTTTAGATTATCATTATTTGATAATCTAAGTAAAGCTTTTTAAAACCTTTATCTATGAAATAAAGGTTATGGTTTGTTTTAAAAATGAATGCAGTCTTTGAAAAATGTCTCATATAGAGGTCAAAACCTCGCAACGAAATCAATTAATATGGAACGTTTTTAATCAATAAGAACGGGACATTTCAACATACATCTAAAAGCTGTGTATTGTACGAGTACGAATACGGGTGCATACGAGTAGAATTGTTGATGTAACTGAACGAGGATGTAATTGTAAGCATTTTTGTTAAGTAGAAGTATTTTGATAAGTGTATTGAAGTCTTTCAAAAGTGTATAAATACATATTAAAACACTACATGTATATACATTTTAACTGAGTCGTTAAGTCATCGTTAGTCGTTACATGTAAGTGTTGTTTTGAAACCTTTAGGTTAACGATCTTGTTAAATGTTGTTAACCCAATGTTTATAATATCAAATGAGATTTTAAATTATTATATTATCATGATATTATCATGTATGAATATCTCTTAATATGATATATATACATTAAATGTCTTTACAACGATAATCGTTACATATATGTCTCGTTTAAAAATCATTAAGTTAGTAGTCTTATTTTTACATATGTAGTTCATTGTTAATATACTTAATGATATGTTTACTTATCATAGTATCATGTTAACTATATATATATCCATATATATGTCATCATATAGTTTTTACAAGTTTTAACGTTCGTGAATCACCGGTCAACTTGGGTGGTCAATTGTCTATATGAAACATATTTCAATTCATCAAGTCTTAACAAGTTTGATTTCTTAACATGTTGGAAACATTTAATCATGTAAATATCAATCTCAATTAATATATATAAACATGGAAAAGTTCGGGTCACTACAGTACCTACCCGTTAAATAAATTTCGTCCCGAAATTTTAAGCTGTTGAAGGTGTTGACGAATCTTCTGAAAATAGATGCGGGTATTTCTTCTTCATCTGATCTTCACGCTCCCAGGTGAACTTGGGTCCTCTACGAGCATTCCATCGAACCTTAACAATTGGTATCTTGTTTTGCTTAAGTCTTTTAACCTCACGATCCATTATTTCGACGGGTTCTTCGATGAATTGAAGTTTTTCGTTGATTTGGATTTCATCTAACGGAATAGTGAGATCTTCTTTAGCAAAACATTTCTTCAAATTCGAGACGTGGAAAGTGTTATGTACAGTCGCGAGTTGTTGAGGTAACTCAAGTCGGTAAGCTACTGGTCCGACACGATCAATAATCTTGAATGGTCCAATATACCTTGGATTTAATTTCCCTCGTTTACCAAATCGAACAACTCCTTTCCAAGGTGAAACTTTAAGCATGACCATCTCTACAATTTCAAATTCTATATCTTTTCTTTTAATGTCAGCGTAGCTCTTTTGTCGACTTTGGGCGGTTTTCAACCGTTGTTGAATTTGGATGATCTTCTCGGTAGTTTCTTGTATAATCTCTGGACCTGTAATCTGTCTATCCCCCACTTCATTCCAACAAATCGGAGACCTGCACTTTCTACCATAAAGTGCTTCAAACGGCGCCATCTCAATGCTTGAATGGTAGCTGTTGTTGTAGGAAAATTCTGCTAACGGTAGATGTCGATCCCAACTGTTTCCGAAATCAATAACACATGCTCGTAGCATGTCTTCAAGCGTTTGTATCATCCTTTCGCTCTGCCCATTAGTTTGTGGATGATAGGCAGTACTCATGTCTAGACGAGTTCCTAATGCTTGCTGTAATGTCTGCCAGAATCTTGAAATAAATCAGCCATCCCTATCAGAGATAATAGAGATTGGTATTCCATGTCTGGAGATGACTTCCTTCAAATACAGTCGTGCTAACTTCTCCATCTTGTCATCTTCTCTTATTGGCAGGAAGTGTGCTGATTTGGTGAGACGATCAACTATTACCCAAATAGTATCAAAACCACTTGCAGTCCTTGGCAATTTAGTGATGAAATCCATGGAAATGTTTTCCCATTTCCATTCCGGAATTTTGGGTTGTTGAAGTAGACCTGATGGTTTCTGATGCTCAGCTTTGACCTTAGAATACGTCAAACATTCTCTTACATATTTAGCAACATCGGCTTTTATACCCGGCCACCAAAAATGTTTCTTGAGATCCTTGTACATCTTCTCCGTTCCAGGATGTATTGAGTATCTGGTTTTATGAGCTTCTCTAAGTACCATTTCTCTCATATCTCCAAATTTTGGTACCCAAATCCTTTCAGCCCTATACCGGGTTCCGTCTTCCCTAATATTAAGATGCTTCTCCGATCCTTTGGGTATTTCATCCTTTAAATTTCCCTCTTTTAAAACTCCTTGTTGCGCCTCCTTTATTTGAGTAGTAAGGTTATTATGAATCATTATATTCATAGATTTTACTCGAATGGGTTCTCTGTCCTTCCTGCTCAAGGCGTCGGCTACCACATTTGCCTTCCCCGGGTGGTAACGAATCTCAAAGTCGTAATCATTCAACAATTCAATCCACCTACGCTGCCTCATATTCAGTTGTTTCTGATTAAATATGTGTTGAAGACTTTTGTGGTCGGTATATATAATACTTTTGACCCCATATAAGTAGTGCCTCCAAGTCTTTAATGCAAAAACAACCGCGCCTAATTCCAAATCATGCGTCGTATAATTTTGCTCGTGAATCTTCAATTGTCTAGACGCATAAGCAATCACTTTCGTCCGTTGCATTAATACACAACCGAGACCTTGCTTTGATGCGTCACAATAAATCACAAAATCATCATTCCCTTTAGGCAATGACAATGTAGGTGCCGTAGTTAGCTTTTTCTTCAATAATTGAAACGCCTTCTCTTGTTCATCCTTCCATTCAAATTTCTTCCCTTTATGCGTTAATGCAGTCAAGGGTTTTGCTATTCTGAAAAGTCTTGGATGAACCTTCTGTAGTAACCTAATAGTCCTAAAAATTGGCGTATGTGTTTCGTAGTTTTCGGGGTTTCCCACTTTTCAACAGTTTCTATCTTTGCCGGATCCACCTTAATACCTTCTTTGTTCACTATGTGACCGAGGAATTGAACTTCTTCCAACCAAAATGCACACTTTGAAAACTTAGCGTACAATTCTTCCTTCCTCAATACTTCTAACACCTTTCTCAAATGTTCACCGTGTTCTTGGTCATTCTTTGAGTAAATAAGTATGTCATCAATGAAAACAATGACAAACTTGTCAAGGTATGGTCCACACACTCGGTTCATAAGGTCCATGAACACAGCTGGTGCATTAGTTAAACCAAACGGCATGACCATAAACTCGTAATGACCGTAACGTGTTCTGAAAGCAGTCTTTGGAATATCATCTTCTTTCACCCGCATTTGATGATACCCGGAACGTAAGTCAATCTTTGAATAAACAGACGAGCCTTGTAGTTGATCAAATAAGTCGTCGATTCTCGGTAGTGGGTAGCGGTTCTTGATGGTAAGTTTGTTCAACTCTCGGTAGTCGATACACAACCTGAATGTACCATCTTTCTTCTTGACAAACAAAACAGGAGCTCCCCACGGTGATGTGCTTGGTCGAATGAAACCACGCTCTAAAAGTTCTTGTAATTGGCTTTGCAGTTCTTTCATCTCGCTGGGTGCGAGTCTGTATGGAGCACGAGCTATTGGTGCAGCTCCTGGTACAAGATCTATTTGAAATTCAACGGATCAATGTGGGGGTAATCCCGGTAATTCTTTCGGAAATACATCGGGAAATTCTTTTGCAATGGGAACATCATTGATGCTCTTTTCTTCAGTTTGTACTTTCTCGACGTGTGCTAGAACAGCATAGCAACCTTTTCTTATTAGTTTTTGTGCCTTCAAATTACTAATAAGATGTATCTTCGTGTTGCCCTTTTCTCAGTACACCATTTAGGGTTTTCCTTTTTCTCGTATAATGCGAATTACATTTTTGTAATAAACGATCTCTGCTTTCACTTCTTTCAACCAGTCCATACCGATTATCACATCAAAACTCCCTAACTCTACTGGTATCAAATCAATCTTAAATGTTTCGCTAACCAGTTTAATTTCTCGATTCCGACATATATTATCTGCTGAAATTAATTTACCATTTGCTAATTCAAGTAAAAATTTACTATCCAAAGGCGTCAATGGACAACTTAATTTAGCACAAAAATCTCTACTCATATAGCTTCTATCCGCACCCGAATCAAATAAAACGTAAGCAGATTTATTGTCAATAAGAAACGTACCCGTAACAAGCTCCGGGTCTTCCTGTGCCTCTGCTGCATTAATATTGAAAACTCTTCCGCGGCCTTGTCCATTCGTGTTCTCCTGGTTCGGGCAATTTCTAATAATGTGGCCCGGTTTTCCACATTTATAACAAACTACATTGGCATAACCTGATCCGACACTACTTGCTCCGCCATTACTCGTTCCGACACCATTTGTTCCTTTCGTTCTATTAACCCCTGGTCCGTAGACCTCACACTTCACCGCGCTATGACCATTTCTTTTACACTTGTTGCAAAATTTGGTGCAAAACCCCGAGTGATACTTTTCACACCTTTGGCATAGCTGCTTCTGATTGTTGTTGTTGTTGCGGTTATTATTGTTGTTGGGATGATTGTTGTAGTTGTTGTTGTTGTTGTTGTTGGGCCGTTTGTTGTAGTTGTGATTGATGTTGCGATTGTTGGGATAATTGTTGCGATTATTGTTGTAATTGCTGTTGTTGTTGTATTGGTGATTCTTATCACCGTTTTCCTCCCACTTTCTTTTGACTTGCTTCACATTGGCCTCTTCAGCAGTCTGTTCTTTAATTCTTTCTTCAATCTGGTTCACTAGTTTGTGAGCCATTCTACATGCCTGTTGTATGGAGGTGGGCTCGTGTGAACTTATATCTTCTTGGATTCTTTCCGGTAATCCTTTCACAAACGCGTCGATCTTCTCTTCCTCATCTTCGAATGCTCCCGGACACAATAGGCACAATTCTGTGAATCGTCTTTCGTACGTGGTAATATCAAATCCTTGGGTTCGTAACCCTCTAAGTTCTGTCTTGAGTTTATTGACCTCAGTTCTGGGACAGTACTTCTCGTTCATCAAGTGCTTGAATGCTGACCACGGTAGTGCGTACGCATCGTCTTGTCCCACTTGCTCTAGATAGGTATTCCACCATGTTAACGCAGAACCTGTGAAGGTATGCGTAGCGTACTTCACTTTGTCCTCTTCAGTACACTTACTTATGGCAAACACCGATTCGACCTTCTCGGTCCACCGTTTCAATCCGATCGGTCCTTCAGTTCCATCAAATTCCAAAGGTTTGCAGGCAGTGAATTCTTTGTAGGTGCATCCTACACGATTTCCTGTACTGCTAGATACAAGGTTATTGTTGGTATGTAGCGCAGCCTGTACTGTAGTGACCCGAACTTTTCCATGATTATATATATTAATTGAGATTGATGTTTACATAATTAAATGTTTCCAACATGTTAAGCAATCAAACTTGTTAAGACTTGATTAATTGAAATAGGTTTCATATAGACAATTGACCACCCAAGTTGACCGGTGATTCACGAACGTTAAAACTTGTAAAAAAACTATATGATGACATATATATGGTTATATATATAGTTAACATGATATTATGATAAGTAAACATATCATTAATTATATTAACAATGAACTACATATGTAAAAACAAGACTACTAACTTAATGATTTTGAAACGAGACATATATGTAACGTTTATCGTTGTAACGACATTTAATGTATATATATCATATTAAGAGATATTCGTACATCATAATATCATGATAATATAATAATTTAAAATCTCTTTTGATATTATAAACATTGGGTTAACAACATTTAACAAGATCGTTAACCTAAAGGTTTCAAAACAACACTTACATGTAACGACTAACGATGACTTAACGACTCAGTTAAAATGTATATACATGTAGTGTTTTAATATGTATTTATACACTTTTGAAAGACTTCAATACACTTATCAAAATACTTCTACTTAACAAAAATGCTTACAATTACATTCTCGTTCAGTTTCATCAACAATTCTACTCGTATGCACCCGTATTCGTACTCGTACAATACACAGCTTTTAGATGTATGTACTATTGGTATATACACTCCAATGATCAGCTCTTAGCAGCCCATGTGAGTCACCTAACACATGTGGGAACCATCATTTGGCAACTAGCATGAAATATCTCATAAGATTACAAAAATATGAGTAATCATTCATGACTTATTTACATGAAAACAAAATTACATATCCTTTATATCTAATCCATACACCAACGACCAAAAACACCTACAAACACTTTCATTCTTCAATTTTCTTCATCTAATTGAACTCTCTCAAGTTCTATCTTCAAGTTCTAAGTGTTCTTCATAAATTCCAAAAGTTCTAGTTTCATAAAATCAAGAATACTTTCAAGTTTGCTAGCTCACTTCTAATCTTGTAAGGTGATCATCCAACCTCAAGAAATCTTTGTTTCTTACAGTAGGTTATCATTCTAATACAAGGTAATAATCATATTCAAACTTTGGTTCAATTTCTATAACTATAACAATCTTATTTCAAGTGATGATCTTACTTGAACTTGTTTTCGTGTCATGATTCTGCTTCAAGAACTTCGAGCCATCCAAGGATCCATTGAAGCTAGATCCACTTTTCCCTTTTCCAGTAGGTTTATCCAAGGAACTTAAGGTAGTAATGATGTTCATAACATCATTCGATTCATACATATAAAGCTATCTTATTCGAAGGTTTAAACTTGTAATCACTAGAACATAGTTTAGTTAATTCTAAACTTGTTCGCAAACAAAAGTTAATCCTTCTAACTTGACTTTTAAAATCAACTAAAAACATGTTCTATATCTATATGATATGCTAACTTAATGATTTAAAACCTGGAAACACGAAAAACACCGTAAAATCGGATTTACGCCGTCGTAGTAACACCGCGGGCTGTTTTGGGTTAGTTAATTAAAAACTATGATAAACTTTGATTTAAAAGTTGTTATTCTGAGAAAATGATTTTTATTATGAACATGAAACTATATCCAAAAATTATGGTTAAACTCAAAGTGGAAGTATGTTTTCTAAAATGGTCATCTAGACGTCGTTCTTTCGACTGAAATGACTACCTTTACAAAAACGACTTGTAACTTATTTTTCCGACTAGAAACCTATACTTTTTTTGTTTAGATTCATAAAATAGAGTTCAATATGAAACCATAGCAATTTGATTCACTCAAAACGGATTTAAAATGAAGAAGTTATGGGTAAAACAAGATTGGATAATTTTTCTCATTTTAGCTACGTGAAAATTGGTAACAAATCTATTCCAACCATAACTTAATCAACTTGTATTATATATTATGTAATCTTGAGATACCATAGACACGTATACAATGTTTCGACCTATCATGTCGACACATCTATATATATTTCGGAACAACCATAGACACTCTATATGTGAATGTTGGAGTTAGCTATACAGGGTTGAGGTTGATTCCAAAATATATATAGTTTGAGTTGTGATCAATACTGAGATACGTATACACTGGGTCATGGATTGATTCAAGATAATATTTATCGATTTATTTCTGTACATCTAACTGTGGACAACTAGTTGTAGGTTACTAACGAGGACAGCTGACTTAATAAACTTAAAACATCAAAATATATTAAAAGTGTTGTAAATATATTTTGAACATACTTTGATATATATGTATATATTGTTATAGGTTCGTGAATCAACCAGTGGCCAAGTCTTACTTCCCGACGAAGTAAAAAAATCTGTGAAAGTGAGTTATAGTCCCACTTTTAAAATCTAATATTTTTGGGATGAGAATACATGCAGGTTTTATAAATGATTTACAAAATAGACACAAGTACGTGAAACTACATTCTATGGTTGAATTATCGAAATCGAATATGCCCCTTTTTATTAAGTCTGGTAATCTATGAATTAGGGAACAGAAACCCTAATTGACGCGAATCCTAAAGATAGATCTATTGGGCTTAACAAACCCCATCCAAAGTACCGGATGCTTTAGTACTTCGAAATTTATATCATATCCGAAGGGTGTCCCGGAATGATGGGGATATTCTTATATATGCATCTTGTTAATGTCGGTTACCAGGTGTTCACCATATGAATGATTTTTATCTCTATGTATGGGATGTGTATTGAAATATGAAATCTTGTGGTCTATTATTATGATTTGATATATATAGTTTAAACCTATAACTCACCAACATTTTTGTTGACGTTTTAAGCATGTTTATTCTCAGGTGATTATTAAGAGCTTCCGCTGTCGCATACTTAAATAAGGACGAGATTTGGAGTCCATGCTTGTATGATATTGTGTAAAAACTGCATTCAAGAAACTTATTTTGTTGTAACATATTTGTATTGTAAACCATTATGTAATGGTCGTGTGTAAACAGGATATTTTAGATTATCATTATTTGATAATCTACGTAAAGCTTTTTAAAACCTTTATCTATGAAATAAAGGTTATGGTTTGTTTTAAAAATGAATGCAGTCTTTGAAAAACGTCTCATATAGAGGTCAAAACCTCGCAACAAAATCAATTAATATGGAACGTTTTTAGTCAATAAGAACGGGACATTTCAGTTGGTATCAGAGCGTTGGTCTTAGAGAACCAGAATTTTGCATTAGTGTGTCTTATCGAGTTTGTTAGGATGCATTAGTGAGTCTGGACTTCGACCGTGTTTACTTGAAAAATGATTGCTTAACAAATTTTGTTGGAAACTATATATTTTTAACATGTGAATATTATGTGATATATTAATCTCTTAACGCGTTTGATATTATGTGATAGATGTCTACCTCTAGAACAAGTCCCATTGACTCACCTAATAATAATGAAGAGTCAAATGTAAATTGGAATGATTTGTGGACTGATTCACAAGTTCCCGAAGAGGAACCGGAAGAAGAGTCGGAACCGGAAGAAGAATCGGAACCGGAAGAAGAATCGGAACCGGATGAAGAAATAGAACCGGTGGGGGAAATAATAAAACGGTTAAGTAAAAGAAAATCCTCAACCAACCGACCAAGGTTAATTATGGTCAATGGTGTTTCCGCCAAGGAAGCAAAATATTGGGAGGATTACCAATTCTCTGATGAATCGGATTCCGACGAGAATTCCGATGATGTTATAGAAATTACCCCAACTGAATTTAAAAAGGCAAAAGAAAATAATAAGGTAAAGGGCATAAAAATAGAGAAATCTAATTCCAACCCCGATGAACTTTATATGTATCGTCAACCCCCGAAGTCCTTAAGTTGTAACAATGACCCGGGAACCTCTAAACCACCAGGTTTTTCTAAACCAATGTGGATCACGACGGCTCGTATTAGGGGAACATCATATATCCCTAGAAACTTGGGAAAACGAACCAAAACCGAAGAAGAAGAAACGAGCGAGTCGGAATAAGATAGTTGTATTCGTGTGGTGTAATATATGTAATATAGTGTTCGTATGCTTTATGATATATGTAAAAATTGCTTGTATTAATAAGTATTTTTTTTATGAATCTAACTCTTGTCTATTTTACAGTTTAAAAACACAAAATGGATAGACAACCCAATGTTTCAAGAGACCTACCCGGAGACATGATTGATGAAATCTTGTCTAGAGTCGGCCAGAATTCTTCGGCACAACTATTTAAGGCGAGATCAGTTTGTAAGACATTCGAAGAACGTTCCAAGAATGTCTTGGTTTATAAGAGACTTTCGTTTGAAAGATGGGGGATATCACATTGGGAAACCCATAAGTTACGATGTGTTTACTTTGACGCATATATTGCGGGGAACCCAAATGCTATTTTACGCAACGGGTTAAGAAATTATTTTGACTCAATATATCCGAATATTGGACTTCGTGATTTAGAAAAAGCGGCTAACATGCAACATAAAGAAGCATGTTGCAACATAAAGAAGCATGTTATGCTTACGGATTAGTAATGTTCGCTTCTCACCAAAGTGAGAACAAGAACATCGGGCTACAACTATTAAACAAAACGTTTCCACAAGTGACAGAGTCGGTAATTGGGGTAAGAAATGAGGTTTTTAGATTATTACGGGACTGTTGGACATTACGTAACCCTCGTCCCTTTGATGACGCTACAACACGCTGTCTTATCAACGGCCATAACGGTTATGTTGCACAAGACCAAGGATGGGAAGTAGTCCTAGTAAAACCAGAATGCATGACTTGTTTCTGGACGTATGAATTACGTGTCTTTATTGCCTTTGCTGAACGACTTGTGTACTAGCTAGAATTATCTTCACAACTATCTTGTATCAAAGTTATTGTGTGCTATATTTCATGCTTTATGTAAAATAAGCGGTATTGTAAGTTTGTAAAATATTGTATAAAAGTTTGAACGCGAAATATTATTATAATCAGTTTTTCATATAGAATTGTAGTAGTTGAATTGTATATTAGCTACTAAGTAGAACTTAACGGGTAGGTACTACCCGAATTTAAACTTATAAAACGCTAATATGAAGAAAAAGCTTTTATAAATGAGTTCATATTATGCTACGAAATACTATTAACTACTCTTAATATTCTGTATGATTAACTTGTTCCATTTAACTATTTTGAAGGAAATGGCACCGACTACTCGACACACCGTGAATATGAATGAAGAGGAATTCCGTACTTTTCTAGCTTCAAACATAGCCGCAGTACAGGCTGCGCTACATACCAACAATAACCTTGGATCTAGCAGTACAGGAAATCGTGTAGGATGCACCTACAAAGAATTCACTGCCTGCAAACCTTTGGAATTTGATGGAACCGAAGGACCGATAGGATTGAAACGGTGGACCGAGAAGGTCGAATTGGTGTTTGCCATAAGTAAGTGTACTGAAGAGGACAAAGTAAAGTACGCTACGCATACCTTCACAGGTTCTGCGTTAACATGGTGGAATACCTATCTAGAGCAAGTGGGACAAGACGATGCGTACGCACTACCGTGGTCAGCATTCAAGCACTTGATGAACGAGAAGTACCGTCCCAGAACCGAGGTCAATAAGCTCAAGACAGAACTTAGAGGGTTACGAACCCAAGGATTTGATATTACCACGTACGAAAGACGATTCACAGAATTGTGCCTATTGTGTCCGGGAGCATTCGAAGATGAGGAAGAGAAGATCGACGCGTTTGTGAAAGGATTACCGGAAAGAATCCAAGAAGATATAAGTTCACACGAGCCCGCCTCCATACAACAGGCATGTAGAATGGCTCACAAACTCGTGAACCAAATTGAAGAAAGAATTAAAGAACAGACTGCTGAAGAGGCCAATGTGAAGCAAGTCAAAAGAAAGTGGGAGGAAAACGGTGATAAGAATCACCAATACAACAGCAACAGCAATTACAACAATAATCGCAACAATTATCCCAACAATCGCAACATCAATCGCAACTACAACAAACGGCCCAACAACAACAACAACAACAACAACAGCAACTACAACAATCATCCCAACAACAATAATAACCGCAACAACAACAACAATCAGAAGCAGCTATGCCAAAGGTGTGAAAAGAATCACTCGGGGTTCTGCACCAAATTTTGCAACAAGTGTAAAAGAAATGGTCATAGCGCGGCGAAGTGTGAGGTCTACGGACCAGGGGTTAATAGAACGAAAGGAACAAATGGTGTCGGAACGAGTAATGGCGGAGCAAGTAGTGTCGGAGCAAGTTATGCCAATGTAGTTTGTTATAAATGTGGAAAACCGGGCCACATTATTAGAAATTGCCCGAACCAGGAGAACACGAATGGACAAGGCCGTGGAAGAGTTTTCAATATTAATGCGGCAGAGGCACAGGAAGACCCGGAGCTTGTTACGGGTACGTTTCTTATTGACAATAAATCTGCTTACGTTTTATTTGATTCGGGTGCGGATAGAAGCTATATGAGTAGAGATTTTTGTGCTAAATTAAGTTGTCCATTGATGCCTTTGGATAGTAAATTTTTACTCGAATTAGCAAATGGTAAATTAATTTCAGCAGATAATATATGTCGGAATCGAGAAATTAAACTGGTTAGCGAAACATTTAAGATTGATTTGATACCAGTAGAGTTAGGGAGTTTTGATGTGATAATCGGTATGGACTGGTTGAAAGAAGTGAAAGCGGAGATCGTTTGTTACAAAAATGCAATTCGCATTATACGAGAAAAAGGAAAACCCTTAATGGTGTACGGAGAAAAGGGCAACACGAAGCTACATCTTATTAGTAATTTGAAAGCACAAAAACTAATAAGAAAAGGTTGCTATGCTGTTCTAGCACACGTCGAGAAAGTACAAACTGAAGAAAAGATCATCAATGATGTTCCCGTCGCAAAAGAATTTCCTGATGTATTTCCGAAAGAATTACCGGGATTACCCCCACATCGATCCGTTGAATTTCAAATAGATCTTGTACCAGGAGCTGCACCAATAGCTCGTGCTCCTTACAGACTCGCACCCAGCGAGATGAAAGAACTACAAAGCCAATTACAAGAACTTTTAGAGCGTGGTTTCATTCGACCAAGCACATCACCGTAGGGAGCTCCTGTTTTGTTTGTCAAGAAGAAAGATGGTACATTCAGGTTGTGTATCGACTACCGAGAGTTGAACAAACTTACCATCAAGAACCGCTACCCACTACCGAGAATCGATGACTTATTTGATCAACTACAAGGCTCGTCTGTTTATTCAAAGATTGACTTACGTTCCGGGTATCATCAAATGCGGGTGAAAGAAGATGATATTCCAAAGACTGCTTTCAGAACACGTTACGGTCATTACGAGTTTATGGTCATGCCGTTTGGTTTAACTAATGCACCAGCTGTGTTCATGGACCTTATGAACCGAGTGTGTGGACCATACCTTGACAAGTTTGTCATTGTTTTCATTGATGACATACTTATTTACTCAAAGAATGACCGAGAACACGGTGAACATTTGAGAAAGGTGTTAGAAGTATTGAGGAAGGAAGAATTGTACGCTAAGTTTTCAAAGTGTGCATTTTGGTTGGAAGAAGTTCAATTCCTCGGTCACATAGTGAACAAAGAAGGTATTAAGGTGGATCCGGCAAAGATAGAAACTGTTGAAAAGTGGGAAACCCCGAAAACTCTGAAACACATACGCCAGTTTTTAGGACTAGCTGGTTACTACAGAAGGTTCATCCAAGACTTTTCCAGAATAGCAAAACCCTTGACTGTATTAACGCATAAAGGGAAGAAATTTGAATGGAATGATGAACAAGAGAAAGCGTTTCAGTTATTGAAGAAAAAGCTAACTACGGCACCTATATTGTCATTGCCTGAAGGGAATGATGATTTTGTGATTTATTGTGACGCATCAAAGCAAGGTCTCGGTTGTGTATTAATGCAACGAACGAAGGTGATTGCTTATGCGTCTAGACAATTGAAGATTCACGAACAAAATTATACGACGCATGATTTGGAATTAGGCGCGGTTGTTTTTGCATTAAAGACTTGGAGACACTACTTATATGGGGTCAAAAGTATTATATATACCGACCACAAAAGTCTTCAACACATATTTAATCAGAAACAACTGAATATGAGGCAGCGTAGGTGGATTGAATTATTGAATGATTACGATTTTGAGATTCGTTACCACCCGGGGAAGGCAAATGTGGTAGCCGATGCCTTGAGCAGGAAGGATAGAGAACCCATTCGAGTAAAATCTATGAATATAATGATTCATAATAACATTACTACTCAAATAAAGGAGGCGCAACAAGGAGTTTTAAAAGAGGGAAATTTAAAGGATGAAATACCCAAAGGATCGGAGAAGCATCTTAATATTCGGGAAGACGGAACCCGGTATAGGGCTGAAAGGATTTGGGTACCAAAATTTGGAGATATGAGAGAAATGGTACTTAGAGAAGCTCATAAAACCAGATACTCAATACATCCTGGAACGGGGAAGATGTACAAGGATCTCAAGAAACATTTTTGGTGGCCGGGTATGAAAGCCGATGTTACTAAATACGTAGGAGAATGTTTGACGTGTTCTAAGGTCAAAGCTGAGCATCAGAAACCATCAGGTCTACTTCAACAACCCGAAATCCCAGAATGGAAATGGGAAAACATTACCATGGATTTCATCACTAAATTGCCAAGGACTGCAAGTGGTTTTGATACTACTTGGGTAATAGTTGATCGTCTCACCAAATCAGCACACTTCCTGCCAATAAGAGAAGATGACAAGATGGATAAGTTAGCACGACTGTATTTGAAGGAAGTCGTCTCCAGACATGGAATACCAATCTCTATTATCTCTGATAGGGATGGCAGATTTATTTCAAGATTCTGGCAGACATTACAGCAAGCATTAGGAACTCGTCTAGACATGAGTACTGCCTATCATCCACAAACTGATGGGCAGAGCGAAAGGACGATACAAACGCTTGAAGACATGCTACGAGCATGTGTTATTGATTTCGGAAACAGTTGGGATCGACATCTACCGTTAGCAGAATTTTCCTACAACAACAGCTACCATTCAAGCATTGAGATGGCGCCGTTTGAAGCACTTTATGGTAGAAAGTGCAGGTCTCCGATTTGTTGGAGTGAAGTGGGGGATAGACAGATTACGGGTCCGGAGATTATACAAGAAACTACCGAGAAGATCATCCAAATTCAACAACGGTTGAAAACCGCCCAAAGTCGACAAAAGAGCTACGCTGACATTAAAAGAAAAGATATAGAATTTGAAATTGGAGATATGGTCATGCTTAAAGTTGCACCTTGGAAAGGCGTTGTTCGATTTGGTAAACGAGGGAAATTAAATCCAAGGTATATTGGACCATTCAAGATTATTGATCGTGTCGGACCAGTAGCTTACAGACTTGAGTTACCTCAACAACTCGCGGCTGTACATAACACTTTCCACGTCTCGAATTTGAAGAAATGTTTTGCTAAAGAAGATCTCACTATTCCGTTAGATGAAATCCAAATCAACGAAAAACTTCAATTCATCGAAGAACCCGTCGAAATAATGGATCGTGAGGTTAAAAGACTTAAGCAAAACAAGATACCAATTGTTAAGGTTCGATGGAATGCTCGTAGAGGACCCGAGTTCACCTGGGAGCGTGAAGATCAGATGAAGAAGAAATACCCGCATCTATTTCCAGAAGATTCGTCAACACCTTCAACAACTTAAAATTTCGGGACGAAATTTATTTAACGGGTAGGTACTGTAGTGACCCGAACTTTTCCATGATTATATATATTAATTGAGATTGATGTTTACAAAATTAAATGTTTCCAACATGTTAAGCAATCAAACTTGTTAAGACTTGATTAATTGAAATAGGTTTCATATAGACAATTGACCACCCAAGTTGACCGGTGATTCACGAACGTTAAAACTTGTAAAAAAACTATATGATGACATATATATGGTTATATATATAGTTAACATGATATTATGATAAGTAAACATATCATTAATTATATTAACAATGAACTACATATGTAAAAACAAGACTACTAACTTAATGATTTTGAAACGAGACATATATGTAACGTTTATCGTTGTAACGACATTTAATGTATATATATCATATTAAGAGATATTCGTACATCATAATATCATGATAATATAATAATTTAAAATCTCTTTTGATATTATAAACATTGGGTTAACAACATTTAACAAGATCGTTAACCTAAAGGTTTCAAAACAACACTTACATGTAACGACTAACGATGACTTAACGACTCAGTTAAAATGTATATACATGTAGTGTTTTAATATGTATTTATACACTTTTGAAAGACTTCAATACACTTATCAAAATACTTCTACTTAACAAAAATGCTTACAATTACATTCTCGTTCAGTTTCATCAACAATTCTACTCGTATGCACCCGTATTCGTACTCGTACAATACACAGCTTTTAGATGTATGTACTATTGGTATATACACTCCAATGATCAGCTCTTAGCAGCCCATGTGAGTCACCTAACACATGTGGGAACCATCATTTGGCAACTAGCATGAAATATCTCATAAGATTACAAAAATATGAGTAATCATTCATGACTTATTTACATGAAAACAAAATTACATATCCTTTATATCTAATCCATACACCAACGACCAAAAACACCTACAAACACTTTCATTCTTCAATTTTCTTCATCTAATTGAACTCTCTCAAGTTCTATCTTCAAGTTCTAAGTGTTCTTCATAAATTCCAAAAGTTCTAGTTTCATAAAATCAAGAATACTTTCAAGTTTGCTAGCTCACTTCTAATCTTGTAAGGTGATCATCCAACCTCAAGAAATCTTTGTTTCTTACAGTAGGTTATCATTCTAATACAAGGTAATAATCATATTCAAACTTTGGTTCAATTTCTATAACTATAACAATCTTATTTCAAGTGATGATCTTACTTGAACTTGTTTTCGTGTCATGATTCTGCTTCAAGAACTTCGAGCCATCCAAGGATCCATTGAAGCTAGATCCACTTTTCCCTTTTCCAGTAGGTTTATCCAAGGAACTTAAGGTAGTAATGATGTTCATAACATCATTCGATTCATACATATAAAGCTATCTTATTCGAAGGTTTAAACTTGTAATCACTAGAACATAGTTTAGTTAATTCTAAACTTGTTCGCAAACAAAAGTTAATCCTTCTAACTTGACTTTTAAAATCAACTAAAAACATGTTCTATATCTATATGATATGCTAACTTAATGATTTAAAACCTGGAAACACGAAAAACACCGTAAAATCGGATTTACGCCGTCGTAGTAACACCGCGGGCTGTTTTGGGTTAGTTAATTAAAAACTATGATAAACTTTGATTTAAAAGTTGTTATTCTGAGAAAATGATTTTTATTATGAACATGAAACTATATCCAAAAATTATGGTTAAACTCAAAGTGGAAGTATGTTTTCTAAAATGGTCATCTAGACGTCGTTCTTTCGACTGAAATGACTACCTTTACAAAAACGACTTGTAACTTATTTTTCCGACTAGAAACCTATACTTTTTTTGTTTAGATTCATAAAATAGAGTTCAATATGAAACCATAGCAATTTGATTCACTCAAAACGGATTTAAAATGAAGAAGTTATGGGTAAAACAAGATTGGATAATTTTTCTCATTTTAGCTACGTGAAAATTGGTAACAAATCTATTCCAACCATAACTTAATCAACTTGTATTATATATTATGTAATCTTGAGATACCATAGACACGTATACAATGTTTCGACCTATCATGTCGACACATCTATATATATTTCGGAACAACCATAGACACTCTATATGTGAATGTTGGAGTTAGCTATACAGGGTTGAGGTTGATTCCAAAATATATATAGTTTGAGTTGTGATCAATACTGAGATACGTATACACTGGGTCGTGGATTGATTCAAGATAATATTTATCGATTTATTTCTGTACATCTAACTGTGGACAACTAGTTGTAGGTTACTAACGAGGACAGCTGACTTAATAAACTTAAAACATCAAAATATATTAAAAGTGTTGTAAATATATTTTAAACATACTTTGATATATATGTATATATTGTTATAGGTTCGTGAATCAACCAGTGGCCAAGTCTTACTTCCCGACGAAGTAAAAAAATCTGTGAAAGTGAGTTATAGTCCCACTTTTAAAATCTAATATTTTTGGGATGAGAATACATGCAGGTTTTATAAATGATTTACAAAATAGACACAAGTACGTGAAACTACATTCTATGGTTGAATTATCGAAATCGAATATGCCCCTTTTTATTAAGTCTGGTAATCTATGAATTAGGGAACAGAAACCCTAATTGACGCGAATCCTAAAGATAGATCTATTGGGCTTAACAAACCCCATCCAAAGTACCGGATGCTTTAGTACTTCGAAATTTATATCATATCCGAAGGGTGTCCCGGAATGATGGGGATATTCTTATATATGCATCTTGTTAATGTCGGTTACCAGGTGTTCACCATATGAATGATTTTTATCTCTATGTATGGGATGTGTATTGAAATATGAAATCTTGTGGTCTATTATTATGATTTGATATATATAGGTTAAACCTATAACTCACCAACATTTTTGTTGACGTTTTAAGCATGTTTATTCTCAGGTGATTATTAAGAGCTTCCGCTGTCGCATACTTAAATAAGGACGAGATTTGGAGTCCATGCTTGTATGATATTGTGTAAAAACTGCATTCAAGAAACTTATTTTGTTGTAACATATTTGTATTGTAAACCATTATGTAATGGTCGTGTGTAAACAGGATATTTTAGATTATCATTATTTGATAATCTACGTAAAGCTTTTTAAAACCTTTATCTATGAAATAAAGGTTATGGTTTGTTTTAAAAATGAATGCAGTCTTTGAAAAACGTCTCATATAGAGGTCAAAACCTCGCAACGAAATCAATTAATATGGAACGTTTTTAGTCAATAAGAACGGGACATTTCATGTACTGCGGCTATGTTTGAAGCTAGAAAAGTACGGAATTCCTCTTCATTCATATTCACGGTGTGTCGAGTAGTCGGTGCCATTTCCTTTAAAATAGTCAAATGGAACAAGTTAATCATACAGAATATTAAGAGTAATTAATAGTATTTCGTAGCATAATATGAACTCATTTATAAAAGCTTTTTCTTCATATTAGCATTTTATAAGTTTAAATTCGGGTAGTACCTACCCGTTAAGTTCATACTTAGTAGCTAATATACAATTCAACTACTACAATTCTATATGAAAAACTGATTATAATAATATTTCGCGTTCAAACTTTTACACAATATTTTACAAACTTACAATACCGCTTAATTTACATATAGCATGAAATATAGCACACAATAAATTTGATACAAGATGGTTGTGAAGATAATTCTAGCTAGTACACAAGTCGTTCAGCAAAGGCAATAAAGACACGTAATTCATACGTCCAGAAACAAGTCATACATTCTGGTTTTACTAGGATTACTTCCCATCCTTGGTCTTGTGGAACATAACCGTTATGGCCATTGATAAGACAGCGTGTTGTAAAGTCGTCAAAGGGACGAGGGTTACGTAATGTCCAACAGTCCCGTAACAATCTAAAAACCTCATTTCTTACCCCAATTACCGACTCCGTTACTTGTGGGAACGTTTTGTTTAATAGTTGTAGCCCGATGTTCTTGTTCTCACTTTGGTGAGAAGCGAACATTACTAATCCGTAAGCATAACATGCTTCTTTATGTTGCATGTTAGCCGCTTTTTCTAAATCATGAATTCCAATATTCGGATATATTGAGTCAAAATAATTTCTTAACCCATTACGTAAAATAGCATTTGGGTTCCCCGTAATATATGCGTCAAAGTAAACACATCGTAACTTATGGATTTCTCAATGTGATATCCCCCATCTTTCGAACGAAAGCCTTTTATAAACCAAGGCATTCTTGGAACGTTCTTCGAATGTCTTACAAACTGATCTCGCCTTAAATAGTTGTGCCGAAGAATTCTGACCGACTCTAGACAAGATTTCATCAATCATGACTCCGGGTAGGTCTCTTAAAATATTGGGTTGTCTATCCATTTTGTGTTTTTATACTGTAAAATAGACAAGAGTTAGATTCATAAAAAAAAATACTTATTAATACAAGCAATTTTTACATATATCATAAAGCATAAGCACACTATATTACATATATTACACAACACGAATACAACTATCTTATTCCGACTCGCTTGTTTTTTCTTCTTCGGTTTTGGTTCGTTTTGCCAAGTTTCTAGGGATATATGATGTTCCCCTAATACGAACCGTCGTTTTCCACATTGGTTTAGAAAAACCTGGTGGTTTAGAGGTTTCCGGGTCATTGTTACAACTTAAGGACTTCGGAGGTTGACGATACATATAAAGTTCATCGGGGTTGGAATTAGATTTCTCTATTTTTATGCCCTTTCCCTTATTATTTTCTTTTGCCTTTTTAAATTCAGTTGGGGTAATTTCTATAACATCATCGGAATTCTCGTCGGAATCCGATTCATCGGAGAATTGGTAATCCTCCCAATATTTTGCTTCCTTGGCGGAAACACCATTGACCATAATTAACCTTGGTCGGTTAGTTGAGGATTTTCTTTTACTTAACCGTTTTATTATTTCCCCCACCGGTTCTATTTCTTCATCCGGTTCCGATTCTTCTTCCGGTTCTGATTCTTCTTCCGGTTCCGACTCTTCTTCCGGTTCCTCTTCGGGAACTTGTGAATCTGTCCACGAATCATTCCAATTTACATTTGACTCTTCATTATTATTATGTGAGTCAATGGGACTTGTTCTAGATGTAGACATCTATCACATAATATCAAACGCGTTAAGAGATTAATATATCACATAATATTCACATGTTAAAAATATATAGTTTCCAACAAAATTTGTTAAGCAATCATTTTTCAAGTAAACACGGTCGAAGTCCAGACTCACTAATGCATCCTAACAAACTGGATAAGACACACTAATGCAAAATTCTGGTTCTCTAAGACCAACGCTCTGATACCAATTGAAATGTCCCGTTCTTATTGATTAAAAACGTTCCATATTAATTGATTTCGTTGCGAGGTTTTGACCTCTATATGAGACGTTTTTCAAAGACTGCATTCATTTTAAAACAAACCATAACATTTATTTCATCAATAAAGGTTTAAAAAGCTTTACATAGATTATCAAATAATGATAATCTAAAATATCCTGTTTACACACGACCATTACATAATGGTTTACAATACAAATATGTTACAACAAAATAAGTTTCTTGAATGCAATTTTTACACAATATCATACAAGCATGGACTCCAAATCTCGTCCTTATTTAAGTATGCGACAGCGGAAGCTCTTAATAATCACCTGAGAATAAACATGCTTAAAACGTCAACAAAAATGTTGGTGAATTATAGGTTTAACCTATATATATCAAATCATAATAATAGACCACAAGATTTCATATTTCAATACACATCCCATACATAGAGATAAAAATCATTCATATGGTGAACACCTGGTAACCGACATTAACAAGATGCATATATAAGAATATCCCCATCATTCCGGGACACCCTTCGGATATGATATAAATTTCGAAGTACTAAAGCATCCGGTACTTTGGATGGGGTTTGTTAGGCCCAATAGATCTATCTTTAGGATTCGCGTCAATTAGGGTGTCTGTTCCCTAATTCTTAGATTACCAGACTTAATAAAAAGGGGCATATTCTATTTCGATAATTCAACCATAGAATGTAGTTTCAGGTACTTGTGTCTATTTTGTAAATCATTTTTAAAACCTGCATGTATTCTCATCCCCAAAATATTAGATTTTAAAAGTGGGACTATAACTCACTTTTACAGATTTTTACTTCGTCGGGAAGTAAGACTTGGCCACTGGTTGATTCACGAACCTATAACAATATATACATATATATCAAAGTATGTTCAACATATATTTACAACACTTTTAATATATTTTGATGTTTTAAGTTTATTAAGTCAGCTGTCCTCGTTAGTAACCTACAACTAGTTGTCCACAGTTAGATGTACAGAAATAAATCGATAAATATTATCTTGAATCAATCCACGACCCAGTGTATACGTATCTCAGTATTGATCACAACTCAAACTATATATATTTTGGAATCAACCTCAACCCTGTATAGCCAACTCTAACATTCATATATAGAGTGTCTATGGTTGTTCCGAAATATATATAGATGTGTCGACATGATAGGTCGAAACATTGTATACGTGTCTATGGTATCTCAAGATTACATAATATACAATACAAGTTGATTAAGTTATGGTTAGAATAGATTTGTTACCAATTTTCACGTAGCTAAAATGAGAAAAATTATCCAATCTTGTTTTACCCATAACTTCTTCATTTTAAATCATTTTTGAGTGAATCAAATTGCTATGGTTTCATATTGAACTCTATTTTATGAATCTAAACAGAAAAAGTATAGGTTTATAGTCGGAAAAATAAGTTACAAGTCATTTTTGTAAAGGTAGTCATTTCAGTCGAAAGAACGACGTCTAGATGACCATTTTAGAAAACATACTTCCACTTTGAGTTTAACCATAATTTTTGTTTAACCATAATTTTTGGATATAGTTTCATGTTCATAATAAAAATCATTTTCTCAGAATAAAAACTTTTAAATCAAAGTTTATCATAGTTTTTAATTAACTAACCCAAAACAGCCCGCGGTGTTACTACGACGGCGTAAATCCGGTTTTACGGTGTTTTTCGTGTTTCCAGGTTTTAAATCATTAAGTTAGCATATCATATAGATATAGAACATGTGTTTAGTTGATTTTAAAAGTCAAGTTAGAAGGATTAACTTTTGTTTGCGAACAAGTTTAGAATTAACTAAACTATGTTCTAGTGATTACAAGTTTAAACCTTCGAATAAGATAGCTTTATATGTATGAATCGAATGATGTTATGAACATCATTACTACCTTAAGTTACTTGGATAAACCTAATGGAAAAGATAAAAATGGATCTAGCTTCAACGGATCCTTGGATGGCTCGAAGTTCTTGAAGCAGAATCATGACACGAAAACAAGTTCAAGTAAGATCATCACTTGAAATAAGATTGTTATAGTTATTGAAATTGAACAAAGTTTGAATATGATTATTACCTTGTATTAGAATGATAACCTACTGTAAGAAACAAAGATTTCTTGAGGTTGGATGATCACCTTAAAAGATTGGAAGTGAGCTAGCAAACTTGAAAGTATTCTTGATTTTATGTAACTAGAACTTATAGAATTTATGAAGAACACTTAGAACTTGAAGATAGAACTTGAGAGAGATTAATTAGATGAATAAAATTGAAGAATGAAAGTGTTTGTAGGTGTTTTTGGTCGTTGGTGTATGGATTAGATATAAAGGATATGTAATTTTGTTTTCATGTAAATAAGTCATGAATGATTACTCATATTTTTGAAATTTTATGAGATATTTCATGCTAGTTGCCAAATGATGGTTCCCACATGTGTTAGGTGACTCACATGGGCTGCTAAGAGCTGATCATTGGAGTGTATATACCAATAGTACATACATCTAAAAGCTGTGTATTGTACGAGTACGAATACGGGTGCATACGAGTAGAATTGTTGATGTAACTGAACGAGGATGTAATTGTAAGCATTTTTGTTAAGTAGAAGTATTTTGATAAGTGTATTTAAGTCTTTCAAAAGTGTATAAATACATATTAAAACACTACATGTATATACATTTTAACTGAGTCGTTAAGTCATCGTTAGTCGTTACATGTAAGTGTCGTTTTGAAACCTTTAGGTTAACGATCTTGTTAAATGTTGTTAACCCAATGTTTATAATATCAAATGAGATTTTAAATTATTATATTATCATGATATTATCATGTATGAATATCTCTTAATATGATATATATACATTAAATGTCTTTACAACGATAATCGTTACATATATGTCTCGTTTAAAAATCATTAAGTTAGTAGTCTTGTTTTTACATATGTAGTTCATTGTTAATATACTTAATGATATGTTTACTTATCATAGTATCATGTTAACTATATATATATATCCATATATATGTCATCATATAGTTTTTACAAGTTTTAACGTTCGTGAATCACCGGTCAACTTGGGTGGTCAATTGTCTATATGAAACATATTTCAATTCATCAAGTCTTAACAAGTTTGATTGCTTAACATGTTGGAAACATTTAATCATGTAAATATCAATCTCAATTAATATATATAAACATGGAAAAGTTCGGGTCACTACACACTTGGGAGCGTGAAGATCAGATGAAGATGAAATACCCACATTTATTTCCAGAAGATACGTCAACACCTCCAACTGCTTAAAATTTCGGGACGAAATTTATTTAACGGGTAGGTACTGTAGTGACCCGAACTTTTCCATGTTTATATATATATTAAATGAAATTGTTATTTACATGACTAAGTGTTTCCAACATGTTAAGCAATCAAACTCGTTAAGACTTGATTAATTGAAATAGGTTTCATATAGACAATTGACCACCCAAGTTGACCGGTGATTCACGAACGTTAAAACTTGTAAAAATTATACGATGACATATATATGGTTATATATATAGTTAACATGATTTTATTATAAGTATGTATCTCATTAGGTATTTTAACAATGAGTTATATATATAAAAATGAGACTATTAATTTAAGAAACTCGAAAACGATATATATAACGATTATCGTTATAACAACGTCTTACTAGGTACATATGAATCATATTAAGATATTGATACACTTGGTTAATTATGCTAAATGATAAGTAAATATATTATTAAGTGTATTAACAATGAAATACATATGTAAAAATAAGACTACTAACTTAATGATTTCGAAACGAGACATATATGTAACGATTATCGTTGTAACGACATTTAACTGTATATACATCATACTAAGATATATTATATATCATAATATCATGATAATATAACAATTTAACATCTCATTTGTTATAATAAACAATGGGTTAACAACATTCAACAAGATCGTTAACCTAAAGGTTTCAAAACAACATTTACATGTAACGACTAACGATGACTTAACGACTCAGTTAAAATGTATATACATGTAGTGTTTTAATATGTATTCATACACTTTTGAAAGACTTCAAGACACTTATCAAAATACTTCTACTTAACAAAAATGCTTACAATTACATCCTCGTTCAGTTTCATCAACAATTCTACTCGTATGCACCCGTATTCGTACTCGTACAATACACAGCTTTTAGATGTATCTACTATTGGTATATACACTCCAATGATCAGCTCTTAGCAGCCCATGTGAGTCACCTAACACATGTGGGAACCATCATTTAGCAACTAGCATGAAATATCTCATAAAATTACAAAAATATGAGTAATCATTCATGACTTATTTACATGAAAACAAAATTACATATCCTTTATATCTAATCCATACACCAACGACCAAAAACACCTACAAACACTTTCATTCTTCAATTTTATTCATCTAATTGATCTCTCTCAAGTTCTATCTTCAAGTTCTAAGTGTTCTTCATAAATTCCAAAAGTTCTAGTTTCATAAAATCAAGAATACTTCCAAGATTGCAAGTTTACTTCCAAGTTTTCTAAATCCATTCCAAGTAATCATCCAAGATCAAGAAACCTTTGTTACTTATAGTAGGTTATCTTTCTAATACAAGGTAATAATCATATTCAAACTTTAATTCAATTTCTATAACTATAACAATCTTATTTCGAGTGGAAATCTTACTTGAAATTGTTTTCGTGTCATGATTCTGCTTCAAGAACTTTCAAGCCATCCAAGGATCCTTTGAAGCTAGATCTATTTTTCTCATTTCCAGTAGGTTTATCCAAGGAACTTGAGGTAGTAATGATTTTCATAACATCATTCGATTCATACATATAAAGCTATCTTATTCGAAGGTTTAAACTTGTAATCACTAGATCATAGTTTAGTTAATTCTAAACTTGTTCGCAAATAAAAGTTAATCCTTCTAACTTGACTTTTAAAATCAACTAAACACATGTTCTATATCTATATTATATGCTAACTTAATGATTTAAAACCTGGAAACACGAAAAACACCGTAAAACCGGATTTACGCCGTCGTAGTAACACCGCGGGCTGTTTTGGGTTAGTTAATTAAAAACTATTATAAACTTTGATTTAAAAGTTGTTATTCTGAGAAAATGATTTTTATTCTGAACATGAAACTATATCCAAAAATTATGGTTAAACTCAAAGTGGAAGTATGTTTTCTAAAATGGTCATCTAGACGTCATTCTTTCGACTAAAATGACTACCTTTACAAAAACGACTTGTAACTTATTTTTCCGACTATAAACCTATACTTTTTCTGTTTATATTCATAAAATAGAGTTCAATATGAAACCATAGCAATTTTATTCACTCAAAACGGATTTAAAATGAAGAAGTTATGGGTAAAACAAGATTGGATAATTTTTCTCATTTTAGCTACGTGAAAATTGGTAACAAATCTATTCCAACCATAACTTAATCAACTTGTATTGTATATTATATAATCTTGAGATACCATAGACACGTATACAATGTTTCGACCTATCATGTCGACACATCTATATATATTTCGGAACAACCATGGACACTCTATATGTGAATGTTGGAGTTAGCTATACAGTGTTGAGGTTGATTCCAAAATATATATAGTTTGAGTTGTGATCAATACTGAGATACGTATACACTGGGTCGTGGATTGATTCAAGATAATATTTATCGATTTATTTCTGTACATCTAACTGTGGACAACTAGTTGTAGGTTACTAACGAGGACAGCTGACTTAATAAACTTAAAACATCAAAATATATTAAAAGTGTTGTAAATATATTTTGTACATACTTTGATATATATGTATATATTGTTATAGGTTCGTGAATCAACCAGTGGCCAAGTCTTACTTCCCGACGAAGTAAAAATCTGTGAAAGTGAGTTATAGTCCCACTTATAAAATCTAATATTTTCGGGTTGAGAATACATACAGGTTTTATAAATGATTTACAAAATAGACACAAGTACGTGAAACTACATTCTATGGTTGAATTATCGAAATCGAATATGCCCCTTTTTATTAAGTCTGGTAATCTAATAATTAGGGAACAGACACCCTAATTGACGCGAATCCTAAAGATAGATCTATTGGGCCTAACAAATGTGATAACCCGTCCTAATCCATCCGGACGAAGTCCATTTCGATTATAAACGATTCACAACAGTTGATTACATCGCGAGGTACTTGACCTCTATATGATACATTTTACAAACATTGCATTCGTTTTTGAAAAGACAATCTTTCATTTCATCGAAAGTTGACAACATGCATACCATTTCGTAATATATCTTACTATAATTGACTTAATAATAATCTTGATGAACTCAACGACTCGAATGCAACGTCTTTTGAAATATGTCATGAATGACTCCAAGTAATATCTTTAAAATGAGCAAATGCACAGCGGAAGATTTCCTTCATACCTGCTAATAAACATGCTTTAAAGTGTCAACCAAAAGGTTGGTGAGTTCATTAGTTTAACATAAATAATCATTTCCATCATTTTAATAGACCGCAAGATTTCATATTTTCATTTCTCATAAACATACGTCCCATGCATAGAGACAAAAATATCATTCATATGGATTGAACACCTGGTAACCGACATTCACAATATGCATATAAGAATATCCCCATCATTCCGGGATCCTCCTTCGGACATGATATAAATTTCGAAGTACTAAAGCATCCGGTACTTTGGATGGGGCTTGTTGGGCCCGATAGATCTATCTTTAGGATTCGCGTCAATTAGGGTGTCTGTTCCCTAATTCTTAGATTACCAGACTATAAAGGGGCATATTCGGTTTAATAATCCAGCCATAGAATGTAGTTTTAAGTACTTGTGTCTATTTCGTCAAACATTTATAAAGCATCGCATGTATTCTCAGTCCCAAAAATATATATTGCAAAAGCATTTAAAAAGGGAGCAAATGAAACTCACTCAATGTATTTTGTGTAGTGACCCGAACTTTTCCATGTTTATATATATTAATTGAGATTGATATTTACATGATTAAATGTTTCCAACATGTTAAGCAATCAAACTTGTTAAGACTTGATTAATTGAAATATGTTTCATATAGACAATTGACCACCCAAGTTGACCGGCGATTCACGAACGTTAAAACTTGTAAAAACGACATGATGATATATATATGGATATACATATGGTTAACATGAGATTATGATAAGTAAGTATCTCCATAAGTATATTAACAATGAGTTATATACATATAAACAAGACTACTAACTTAAGGATTTCGAAACGAGACATATATGTAACGATTATCGTTGTAACGACATTTAAATGTATATATATCATATTAAGATATATTAATATATCATAATATCATGATAATATAATAATTTAACATCTCATTAGATATAATAAACAATGGGTTAACAATATTAATTGAGATCGTTAACTTAAAGGTTTCAAAACAACACTTACATGTAACGACTAACGATGACTTAACGACTCCGTTAAAATGTATATACATGTAGTGTATTTAGATGTATTAAAATACTTTTGGAAGACTTCAAGACATATATCAAAACACTCATACTTAACGAAAATGGTTACAGTTATTTTCCCATTCTTTTCTTTCATCAAGAATTCTAGTCGTATTCTTACCCGTATTATACACAGCTTCAAAACGTACTTACTATGGGTATATACCAATAGGAACTAGCATGGGATTCCACTCTTGATTATGTCATATATGACTAATCAATTTTAACTTCTACCATGAGCTAGTCAACTAACTAGAACTCCTTTTAACCCCACTCACCACTCACCAATTAACACTTATCATTCACTCTATTTCACTTCCAAATCTCTTTCTAATTCTCTCTCAACACACCCACACTATTATGAACGTATTTTTCAAGTAGTTAATCATCATCTTCATCAAAAATCACTTCAAGAATCAAGCTATAATCATCATAGGAAGAACACTTCAAGAATACTTCAAAAATCCCTTCAAGTTTACTAATTTACTTCCAAGCTTTCTAATCCATTCCAAGTAATCATCTAAGATCAAGAAACCTTTGTTATATACAGTAGGTTATCTTTCTTATTCAAGGTAATATTCATATTAAAATTTGATTCAATTTCTATAACTATAAACTATCTTAATTCGAGCAAAAATCTTACTTGAACTTGTTTTTGTGTCATGATCCTACTTCAAGAACTTTCAAGCCATCCAAGATCCTTTGAAGCTAGATCATTTCTTGTCACTTCCAGTAGGTTTACCTACTAAACTTGAGGTAGTAATGATGTTCATAACATCATTCGATTCATATATATAAAACTATCTTATTCGAAGGTTTAAACTCGTAATCACTAGAACATAGTTTAGTTAATTCTAAACTTGTTCGCAAGTTAATCCTTCTAACTTGACTTTTAAAATTAACTAAACACATGTTCTATATCTATATGATATGCTAACTTAATGATTTAAAACCTGGAAACACGAAAAACACCGTAAAACCGGATTTACGCCGTCGTAGTAACACCGCGGGCTGTTTTGGGTTAGTTAATTAAAAACTATGATAAACTTTGATTTAAAAGTTGTTATTCTGAGAAAATGATTTTTATTATGAACATGAAACTATATCCAAAAATTATGGTTAAACTCAAAGTGGAAGTATGTTTTCTAAAATGGTCATCTAGACGTCGTTCTTTCGACTGAAATGACTACCTTTACAAAAACGACTTGTAACTTATTTTTCCGACTATAAACCTATACTTTTTCTGTTTAGATTCATAAAATACAGTTCAATATGAAACCATAGCAATTTGATTCATTCAAAACGGATTTAAAATGAAGAAGTTATGGGTAAAACAAGATTGGATAATTTTTCTCATTTTAGCTACGTGAAAATTGGTAACAAATCTATTCCAACCATAACTTAATCAACTTGTATTGTATATTATGTAATCTTGAGATACCATAGACACGTATACAATGTTTCGACCTATCATGTCGACACATCTATATATATTTCGGAACAACCATAGACACTCTATATGTGAATGTTGGAGTTAGCTATACAGGGTTGAGGTTGATTCCAAAATATATATAGTTTGAGTTGTGATCAATACTGAGATACGTATACACTGGGTCGTGGATTGATTCAAGATAATATTTATTGATTTATTTCTGTACATCTAACTGTGGACAACTAGTTGTAGGTTACTAACGAGGACAGCTGACTTAATAAACTTAAAACATCAAAATATATTAAAAGTGTTGTAAATATATTTTGAACATACTTTAATATATATGTATATATTGTTATAGGTTCGTGAATCAACAGTGGCCAAGTCTTACTTCTCGACGAAGTAAAAATATGTGAAAGTGAGTTATAGTCCCACTTTTAAAATCTAATATTTTTGGGATGAGAATACATGCAGGTTTTATAAATGATTTACAAAATAGACACAAGTACGTGAAACTACATTCTATGGTTGAATTATCGAAATCGAATATGCCCCTTTTTATTAAGTCTGGTAATCTAAGAATTAGGGAACAGACACCCTAATTGACGCGAATCCTAAAGATAGATCTATTGGGCCTAACAAACCCCATCCAAAGTACCGGATGCTTTAGTACTTCGAAATTTATATCATATCCGAAGGGTGTCCCGGAATGATGGGGATATTCTTATATATGCATCTTGTTAATGTTGGTTACCAGGTGTTCACCATATGAATGATTTTTATCTCTATGTATGGGATGTGTGGTCTATTGTTACGATTTGATATATATAGGTTAAACCTATAACTCACCAACATTTTTATTGACGTTTAAAGCATGTTTATTCTCAGGTGAATATTAAGAGCTTCCGCTGTTGCATACTAAAATAAGGACAAGATTTGGAGTCCATGTTTATACGATATTGTGTAAAAACTGCATTCAAGAAACTGATTTCGATGTAACATATTTGTATTGTAAACCATTATGTAATGGTCGTGTGTAAACAGGATATTTTAGATTATCATTATTTGATAATCTACGTAAAACTTTTTAAACCTTTATTTATGAAATAAAGGTTATGGTTTGTTTTAAAAATGAATGCAGTATTTGAAAAACGTCTCATATAGAGGTCAAAACCTCGCAACGAAATCAATTAATATGGAACGTTTTTAATCAATAAGAACGGGACATTTCAGTTGGTATCAGAGCGTTGGTCTTAGAGAACCAGAATTTTGCATTAGTGTGTCTTATCTAGTTTGTTAGGATGCATTAGTGAGTCTGGACTTCGACCGTGTTTACTTGAAAAATGATTGCTTAACAAATTTTGTTGGAAACTATATATTTTTAACATGTGAATATTATGTGATATATTAATCTCTTAACACGTTTGATATTATGTGATAGATGTCTACCTCTAGAACAAGTCCCATTGACTCACCTAATAATAATGAAGAGTCAAATGTAAATTGGAATGATTCGTGGACTGATTCACAAGTTCCCGAAGAGGAACCGTAAGAAGAGTCGGAACCAGAAGAAGAATCGGAACCGGAAGAAGAATCGGAACCGGATGAAGAAATAGAACCGGTGGGGGAAATAATAAAACGGTTAAGTAAAAGAAAATCCTCAACCAACCGACCAAGGTTAATTATGGTCAATGGTGTTTCCGCTAAGGAAGCAAAATATTGGGAGGATTACCAATTCTCCGATGAATCGGATTCCGACGAGAATTTCGATGATGTTATAGAAATTACCCCAACTGAATTTAAAAAGGCAAAAGAAAATAATAAGGGAAAGGGCATAAAAATAGAGAAATCTAATTCCAACCCCGATGAACTTTATATGTATCGTCAACCCCCGAAGTCCTTAAGTTGTAACAATGACCCGGGAACCTCTAAACCACCAGGTTTTTCTAAACCAATGTGGAAAATAACGGCTCGTATTAGGGGAACATCATATATCCCTAGAAACTTGGGAAAACGAACCAAAACCAAAGAAGAAGAAACAAGCGAGTCTGAATAAGATAGTTGTATTCGTGTGGTGTAATATATGTAATATAGTGTGCTTATGCTTTATGATATATGTAAAAATTGCTTGTATTAATAAGTATTTTTTTTTATGAATCTAACTCTTGTCTATTTTACAGTATAAAAACACAAAATGGATAGACAACCCAATATTTTAAGAGACCTACCCGGAGACATGATTGATGAAATCTTGTCTAGAGTTGGTCAGAATTCTTCGGCACAACTATTTAAGGCGAGATCAGTTTGTAAGACATTCGAAGAACGTTCCAAGAATACCTTGGTTTATAAAAGGCTTTCGTTCGAAAGAAGGGGGATATCACATTGGGAAATCCATAAGTTACGATGTGTTTACTTTGACGCATATATTGCGGGGAACCCAAATGCTATTTTACGCAATGGGTTAAGAAATTATTTTGACTCAATATATCCGAATATTGGACTTCGTGATTTAGAAAAAGCGGCTAACATGCAACATAAAGAAGCATGTTATGCTTACGGATTAGTAATGTTCGCTTCTCACCAAAGTGAGAACAAGAACATCGGGCTACAACTATTAAACAAAACGTTTCCACAAGTGACGGAGTCGGTAATTGGGGTAAGAAATGAGGTTTTTAGATTGTTACGGGACTGTTGGACATTACGTAACCCTCGTCCCTTTGACGACGTTACAACACGCTGTCTTATCAACGGTCATAACGGTTATGTTCCACAAGACCAAGGATGGGAAGTAGTCCTAGTAAAACTAGAATGCATGACTTGTTTCTGGACGTATGAATTACGTGTCTTTATTGCCTTTGCTGAACAACTTGTGTACTAGCTAGAATTATCTTCACAACTATCTTGTATCAAAGTTATTGTCTGCTATATTTCATGCTTTATGTAAAATAAGTGGTATTGTAAGTTTGTAAAATATTGTATAAAAGTTTGAACGCGAAATATAATTATAATCAGTTTTTCATATAGAATTGTAGTAGTTGAATTGTATATTAGCTACTAAGTATGAACTTAACGGGTAGGTACTACCCGAATTTAAACTTATAAAACGCTAATATGAAGAAAAAGCTTTTATAAATGAGTTAATATTATGCTACGAAATACTATTAACTACTCTTAATATTCTGTATGATTAACTTGTTCCATTTGACTATTTTGAAGGAAATGGCACCGACTACTCGACACACCGTGAATATGAATGAAGAGGAATTCCGTACTTTTCTAGCTTCAAACATAGCCGCAGTACAGGCTGCGCTACATACCAACAATAACCTTGGATCTAGCAGTACAGGAAATCGTGTAGGATGCACCTACAAAGAATTCACTGCCTGCAAACCTTTGGAATTTGATGGAACCGAAGGACCGATCGGATTGAAACGGTGGACCGAGAAGTTCGAATCGGTGTTTGCCATAAGTAAGTGTACTGAAGAGGACAAAGTAAAGTACGCTACGCATACCTTCACAGGTTCTGCGTTAACATGGTGGAATACCTATCTAGAGCAAGTGGGACAAGACGATGCGTACGCACTACCGTGGTCAGCATTCAAGCACTTGATGAACGAGAAGTACCGTCCCAGAACCGAGGTCAATAAGCTCAAGACAGAACTTAGAGGGTTACGAACCCAAGGATTTGATATTACCACGTACGAAAGACGAAAGACGATTCACAGAATTGGGCCTATTGTGTCCGGGAGCATTCGAAGATGAGGAAGAGAAGATCGACGCGTTTGTGAAAGGATTACCGGAAAGAATCCAAGAAGATATAAGTTCACACGAGCCCGCCTCCATACAACAGGCATGTAGAATGGCTCACAAACTAGTGAATCAGATTGAAGAAAGAATTAAAGAACAGACTGCTGAAGAGGCCAATGTGAAACAAGTCAAAAGAAAGTGGGAGGAAAACGGTGATAAGAATCACCAATACAACAACAACAGCAATTACAACAATAATCGCAACAATTATCCCAACAATCGCAACATCAATCGCAACTACAACAAACGGCTCAACAACAACAACAACAACAACAACAGCAACTACAACAATCATCCCAACAACAATAATAACCGCAACAACAACAATCAGAAGCAGCTATGCCAAAGGTGTGAAAAGTATCACTCGGGGTTCTGCACCAAATTTTGCAACAAGTGTAAAAGAAATGGTCATAGCGCGGCGAAGTGTGAGGTCTACGGACCAGGGGTTAATAGAACGAAAGGAACAAATTGTGTCGGAACGAGTAATGGCGGAGCAAGTAGTGTCGGAGCAAGTTATGCCAATGTAGTTTGTTATAAATGTGGAAAACCGGGCCACATTATTAGAAATTGCCCGAACCAGGAGAACACGAATGGACAAGGCCGCGAAAGAGTTTTCAATATTAATGCGGCAGAGGCACAGGAAGACCCGGAGCTTGTTACGGGTACATTTCTTATTGACAATAAATCTGCTTACGTTTTATTTGATTCGGGTGCGGATAGAAGCTATATGAGTAGAGATTTTTGTGCTAAATTAAGTTGTCCATTGACGCCTTTGGATAGTAAATTTTTACTCGAATTAGCAAATGGTAAATTAATTTCAGCAGATAATATATGTCGGAATCGAGAAATTAAACTGGTTAGCGAAACATTTAAGATTGATTTGATACCAGTAGAGTTAGGGAGTTTTGATGTGATAATCGTTATGGACTGGTTGAAAGAAGTGAAAGCAGAGATCGTTTGTTACAAAAATGCAATTCGCATTATACGAGAAAAAGGAAAACCCTTAATGGTGTACGGAGAAAAGGGCAACACGAAGCTACATCTTATTAGTAATTTGAAGGCACAAAAACTAATAAGAAAAGGTTGCTATGCTGTTCTAGCACACGTCGAGAAAGTACAAACTGAAGAAAAGAGCATCAATGATGTTCCCGTCGCAAAAGAATTTCCCGATGTATTTCCGAAAGAATTACCGGGATTACCCCCACATCGATCCGTTGAATTTCAAATAGATCTTGTACCAAGAGCTGCACCAATAGCTCGTGCTCCTTACAGACTCGCACCCAGCGAGATGAAAGAATTGCAAAGCCAATTACAAGAACTTTTAGAGCATGGTTTCATTCGACCAAGCACATCACCGTGGGGAGCTCCTGTTTTGTTTGTCAAGAAGAAAGATGGTACATTCAGGTTGTGTATCGACTACCGAGAGTTGAACAAACTTACCATCAAGAACCGCTACCCACTACCGAGAATCGACGACTTATTTGATCAACTACAAGGCTCGTCTGTTTATTCAAAGATTGACTTACGTTCCGGGTATCATCAAATGCGGGTGAAAGAAGATGATATTCCAAAGACTGCTTTTAGAACACGTTACGGTCATTACGAGTTTATGGTCATGCCTTTTGGTTTAACTAATGCACCAGCTGTGTTCATGGACCTTATGAACCGAGTGTGTGGACCATACCTTGACAAGTTTGTCATTGTTTTCATTGATGACATACTTATTTACTCAAAGAATGACCAAGAACACGGTGAACATTTGAGAAAGGTGTTAGAAGTATTGAGGAAGGAAGAATTGTACGCTAAGTTTTCAAAGTGTGCATTTTGGTTGGAAGAAGTTCATTTCCTCGGTCACATAGTGAACAAAGAAGGTATTAAGGTGGATCCGGCAAAGATAGAAACTGTTGAAAAGTGGGAAACCCCAAAAACTCCGAAACACATACGCCAGTTTTTAGGACTAGCTGGTTACTACAGAAGGTTCATCCAAGACTTTTCCAGAATAGCAAAACCTTGACTGCATTAACGCATAAAGGGAAGAAATTTGAATGGAATGATGAACAAGAGAAAGCGTTTCAATTATTGAAGAAAAAGCTAACTACGGCACCTATATTGTCATTGCCTGAAGGGAATGATGATTTTGTGATTTATTGTGATGCTTCAAAGCAAGGTCTCGGTTGTGTATTAATGCAACGAACGAAGGTGATTGCTTATGCGTCTAGACAATTGAAGATTCACGAACAAAATTATACGACGCATGATTTGGAATTAGGCGCGGTTGTTTTTGCATTAAAGACTTGGAGGCACTACTTATATGGGGTCAAAAGTATTATATATACTGACCACAAAAGTCTTCAACACATATTTAATCAGAAACAACTGAATATGAGGCAGCGTAGGTGGATTGAATTATTGAATGATTACGACTTTGAGATTCGTTACCACCCGGGAAAGGCAAATGTGGTAGCCGATGCCTTGAGCAGGAAGGACAGAGAACCCATTCGAGTAAAATCTATGAATATAATGATTCATAATAACCTTACTACTCAAATAAAGGAGGCGCAACAAGGAGTTTTAAAAGAAGGAAATTTAAAGGATGAAATACCCAAAGGATCGGAGAAGCATCTTAATATTCGGGAAGACGGAACCCGGTATAGGGCTGAAAGGATTTGGGTACCAAAATTTGGAGATATGAGAGAAATGGTACTTAGAGAAGCTCATAAAACCAGATACTCAATACATCCTGGAACGGGGAAGATGTACAAGGATCTCAAGAAACATTTTTGGTGACCGGGTATGAAAGCCGATGTTGCTAAATATGTAGGAGAATGTTTGACGTGTTCTAAGGTCAAAGCTGAGCATCAGAAACCATCAGGTCTACTTCAACAACCCGAAATCCCAGAATGGAAATGGGAAAACATTACCATGGATTTCATCACTAAATTGCCAAGGACTGCAAGTGGTTTTGATACTATTTGGGTAATAGTTGATCGTCTCACCAAATCAGCACACTTTCTGCCAATAAGAGAAGATGACAAGATGGAGAAGTTAGCACGACTGTATTTGAAGGAAGTCGTCTCCAGACATGGAATACCAATCTCTATTATCTCTGATAGGGATGGCAGATTTATTTCAAGATTCTGGCAGACATTACAGCAAGCATTAGGAACTCGTCTAGACATGAGTACTGCCTATCATCCACAAACTGATGGGCAGAGCGAAAGGACGATACAAACGCTTGAAGACATGCTACGAGCATGTGTTATTGATTTCGGAAACAGTTGGGATCGACATCTACCGTTAGCAGAATTTTCCTACAACAACAGCTACCATTCAAGCATTGAGATGGCGCCGTTTGAAGCACTTTATGGTAGAAAGTGTAGGTCTCCGATTTGTTGGAGTGAAGTGGGGGATAGACAGATTACGGGTCCAGAGATTATACAAGAAACTACCGAGAAGATCATCCAAATTCAACAACGGTTGAAAACCGCCCAAAGTCGACAAAAGAGCTACGCTGACATTAAAAGAAAAGATATAGAATTTGAAATTGGAGAGATGGTCATGCTTAAAGTTGCACCTTGGAAAGGCGTTGTTCGATTTGGTAAACGAGGGAAATTAAATCCAAGGTATATTGGACCATTCAAGATTATTGATCGTGTCGGACCAGTAGCTTACCGACTTGAGTTACCTCAACAACTCGCGGCTGTACATAACACTTTCCACGTCTCGAATTTGAAGAAATGTTTTGCTAAAGAAGATCTCACTATTCCGTTAGATGAAATCCAAATCAATGAAAAACTCCAATTCATCGAAGAACCCGTCGAAATAATGGATCGTGAGGTTAAAAGACTTAAGCAAAACAAGATACCAATTGTTAAGGTTCGATGGAATGCTCGTAGAGGACCCGAGTTCACCTGGGAGCGTGAAGATCAGATGAAGAAGAAATACCCGCATCTATTTCCAGAAGATTCGTCAACACCTTCAACAGCTTAAAATTTCGGGACGAAATTTATTTAACGGGTAGGTACTGTAGTGACCCGAACTTTTCCATGTTTATATATATTAATTGAGATTGATATTTACATGATTAAATGTTTCCAACATGTTAAGCAATCAAACTTGTTAAGACTTGATTAATTGAAATATGTTTCATATAGACAATTGACCACCCAAGTTGACCGGCGATTCACGAACGTTAAAACTTGTAAAAACGACATGATGATATATATATGGATATACATATGGTTAACATGAGATTATGATAAGTAAGTATCTCCATAAGATATATTAATATATCATAATATCATGATAATATAATAATTTAACATCTCATTAGATATAATAAACAATGGGTTAACAATATTAATTGAGATCGTTAACTTAAAGGTTTCAAAACAACACTTACATGTAACGACTAACGATGACTTAACGACTCCGTTAAAATGTATATACATGTAGTGTATTTAGATGTATTAAAATACTTTTGGAAGACTTCAAGACATATATCAAAACACTCATACTTAACGAAAATGGTTACAGTTATTTTCCCATTCTTTTCTTTCATCAAGAATTCTAGTCGTATTCTTACCCGTATTATACACAGCTTCAAAACGTACTTACTATGGGTATATACCAATAGGAACTAGCATGGGATTCCACTCTTGATTATGTCATATATGACTAATCAATTTTAACTTCTACCATGAGCTAGTCAACTAACTAGAACTCCTTTTAACCCAACTCACCACTCACCAATTAACACTCATCATTCACTCCATTTCACTTCCAAATCTCTTTCTAATTCTCTCTCAACACACCCACACTATTATGAACGTATTTTTCCAGTAGTTAATCATCATCTTCATCAAAAATCACTTCAAGAATCAAGCTATAATCATCATAGGAAGAACACTTCAAGAATACTTCAAAAATCCCTTCAAGTTTACTAATTTACTTCCAAGCTTTCTAATCCATTCCAAGTAATCATCTAAGATCAAGAAACCTTTGTTATATACAGTAGGTTATCTTTCTTATTCAAGGTAATATTCATATTCAAACTTTGATTCAATTTCTATAACTATAAACTATCTTAATTCGAGCAAAAATCTTACTTGAACTTGTTTTTGTGTCATGATCCTACTTCAAGAACTTTCAAGCCATCCAAGATCCTTTGAAGCTAGATCATTTCTTGTCACTTCCAGTAGGTTTACCTACTAAACTTGAGGTAGTAATGATGTTCATAACATCATTCGATTCATATATATAAAACTATCTTATTCGAAGGTTTAAACTCGTAATCACTAGAACATAGTTTAGTTAATTCTAAACTTGTTCGCAAACAAAAGTTAATCCTTCTAACTTGACTTTTAAAATTAACTAAACACATGTTCTATATCTATATGATATGCTAACTTAATGATTTAAAACCTGGAAACACGAAAAACACCGTAAAACCGGATTTACGCCGTCGTAGTAACACCGCGGGCTGTTTTGGGTTAGTTAATTAAAAACTATGATAAACTTTGATTTAAAAGTTTTTATTATGAGAAAATGATTTTTATTATGAACATGAAACTATATCCAAAAATTATGGTTAAACTCAAAGTGGAAGTATGTTTTCTAAAATGGTCATCTAGACGTCGTTCTTTCGACTGAAATGACTACCTTTACAAAAACGACTTGTAACTTATTTTTCCGACTATAAACCTATACTTTTTCTGTTTAGATTCATAAAATACAGTTCAATATGAAACCATAGCAATTTGATTCATTCAAAACGGATTTAAAATGTAGAAGTTATGGGTAAAACAAGATTGGATAATTTTTCTCATTTTAGCTACGTGAAAATTGGTAACAAATCTATTCCAACCATAACTTAATCAACTTGTATTGTATATTATGTAATCTTGAGATACCATAGACACGTATACAATGTTTCGACCTATCATGTCGACACATCTATATATATTTCGGAACAACCATAGACACTCTATATGTGAATGTTGGAGTTAGCTATACAGCGTTGAGGTTGATTCCAAAATATATATAGTTTGAGTTGTGATCAATACTGAGATACGTATACACTGGGTTGTGGATTGATTCAAGATAATATTTATTGATTTATTTCTGTACATCTAACTGTGGACAACTAGTTGTAGGTTACTAACGAGGACAGCTGACTTAATAAACTTAAAACATCAAAATATATTAAAAGTGTTGTAAATATATTTTGAACATACTTTAATATATATGTATATATTGTTATAGGTTCGTGAATCAACAGTGGCCAAGTCTTACTTCTCGACGAAGTAAAAATCTGTGAAAGTGAGTTATAGTCCCACTTTTAAAATCTAATATTTTTGGGATGAGAATACATGCAGGTTTTATAAATGATTTACAAAATAGACACAAGTACGTGAAACTACATTCTATGGTTGAATTATCGAAATCGAATATGCCCCTTTTTATTAAGTCTGGTAATCTAAGAATTAGGGAACAGACTGAAATGTCCCGTTCTTATTGATTAAAAACGTTCCATATTAATTGATTTCGTTGCGAGGTTTTGACCTCTATATGAGACGTTTTTCAAAGACTGCATTCATTTTTAACACAAACCATAACCTTTATTTCATAGATAAAGGTTTTAAAAAGCTTTACGTAGATTATCAAATAATGATAATCTAAAATATCCTGTTTACACACGACCATTACATAATGGTTTACAATACAAATATGTTACAACAAAATAAGTTTCTTGAATGCAGTTTTTACACAATATCATACAAGCATGGACTCCAAATCTCGTCCGTATTTAAGTATGCGACAGCGGAAGTTCTTAATAATCACCTGAGAATAAACATGCTTAAAACGTCAACAAAAATGTTGGTGAGTTATAGGTTTAACCTATATATATCAAATCATAATAATAGACCATAAGATTTCATATTTCAATACACATCCCATACATAGAGATAAAAATTATTCATATGGTGAACACCTGGTAACCGACATTAACAAGATGCATATATAAGAATATCCCCATCATTCCGGGACACCCTTCGGATATGATATAAATTTCGAAGTACTAAAGCATCCGGTACTTTGGATGGGGTTTGTTAGGCCCAATAGATCTATCTTTAGGATTCGCGTCAATTAGGGTGTATGTTCCCTAATTCTTAGATTACCAGACTTAATAAAAAAAGGGCATATTCGATTTCGATAATTCAACCATAGAATGTAGTTTCACGTACTTGTGTCTATTTTGTAAATCATTTATAAAACCTGCATGTATTCTCATCCCAAAAATATTAGATTTTAAAAGTGGGACTATAACTCACTTTCACAGATTTTTACTTCGTCGGGAAGTAAGACTTGGCCACTGGTTGATTCACGAACCTATAACAATATATACATATATATCAAAGTATGTTCAAAATATATTTACAACACTTTTAATATATTTTGATGTTTTAAGTTTATTAAGTCAGCTGTCCTCGTTAGTAACCTACAACTAGTTGTCCACAGTTAGATGTACAGAAATAAATCGATAAATATTATCTTGAATCAATCCACGACCCAGTGTATACGTATCTCAGTATTGATCACAACTCAAACTATATATATTTTGGAATCAACCTCAACCCTGTATAGCTAACTCCAACATTCACATATAGAGTGTCTATGGTTGTTCCGAAATATATATAGATGTGTCGACATGATAGGTCGAAACATTGTATACGTGTCTATGGTATCTCAAGATTACATAATATATAATACAAGTTGATTAAGTTATGGTTGGAATAGATTTGTTACCAATTTTCACGTAGCTAAAATGAGAAAAATTATCCAATCTTGTTTTACCCATAACTTCTTCATTTTAAATCCGTTTTGAGTGAATCAAATTGCTATGGTTTCATATTGAACTCTATTTTATGAATCTAAACAAAAAAAGTATAGGTTTCTAGTCGGAAAAATAAGTTACAAGTCGTTTTTGTAAACGTAGTCATTTCAGTCGAAAGAACGACGTCTAGATGACCATTTTAGAAAACATACTTCCACTTTGAGTTTAACCATAATTTTTAGATATAGTTTCATGTTCATAATAAAAATCATTTTCTCAGAATAACAACTTTTAAATCAAAGTTTATCATAGTTTTTAATTAACTAACCCAAAACAGCCCGCGGTGTTACTACGACGGCGTAAATCCGGTTTTACGGTGTTTTTCGTGTTTCCAGGTTTTAAATCATTAAGTTAGCATATCATATAGATATAGAACATGTGTTTAGTTGATTTTAAAAGTCAAGTTAGAAGGATTAACTTTTGTTTGCGAACAAGTTTAGAATTAACTAAACTATGTTCTAGTGATTACAAGTTTAAACCTTCGAATAAGATAGCTTTATATGTATGAATCGAATGATGTTATAAACATCATTACTACCTTAAGTTCCTTGGATAAACCTACTGGAAAAGAGAAAAATGGATCTAGCTTCAATGGATCCTTGGATGGCTCGAAGTTCTTGAAGCAGAATCATGACACGAAAACAAGTTCAAGTAAGATCATCACTTGAAATAAGATTGTTATAGTTATAGAAATTGAACCAAAGTTTGAATATGATTATTACCTTGTATTAGAATGATAACCTACTGTAAGAAACAAAGATTTCTTGAGGTTGGATGATCACCTTACAAGATTGGAAGTGAGCTAGCAAACTTGAAAGTATTCTTGATTTTATGAAACTAGAACTTTTGAAATTTATGAAGAACACTTAGAACTTGAAGATAGAACTTGAGAGAGATCAATTAGATGAAGAAAATTGAAGAATGAAAGTGTTTGTAGGTGTTTTTGGTCGTTGGTGTATGGATTAGATATAAAGGATATGTAATTTTGTTTTCATGTAAATAAGTCATGAATGATTACTCATATTTTTGTAATTTTATGAGATATTTCATGCTAGTTGCCAAATAATGGTTCCCACATGTGTTAGGTGACTCACAAGGGCTGCTAAGAGCTGATCATTGGAGTGTATATACCAATAGTACATACATCTAAAAGCTGTGTATTGTACGAGTACGAATACGGGTGCATACGAGTAGAATTGTTGATGAAACTGAACGAGGATGTAATTGTAAGCATTTTTGTTAAGTAGAAGTATTTTGATAAGTGTCTTGAAGTCTTTCAAAAGTGTATGAATACATATTAAAACACTACATGTATATACATTTTAACTGAGTCGTTAAGTCATCGTTAGTCGTTACATGTAAATATTGTTTTGAAACCTTTAGGTTAACGATCTTGTTGAATGTTGTTAATCCATTGTTTATTATAACAAATGAGATATTAAATTGTTATATTATCATGATATTATGATATATAATATATCTCAGTATGATGTATATACAGTTAAATGTCGTTACAACGATAATCGTTACATATATGTCTCGTTTCGAAATCATTAAGTTAGTAGTCTTATTTTTACATATGTATTTCATTGTTAATACACTTAATAATATATTTACTTATCATTTAACATAATTAACCAAGTGTATCAATATCTTAATATGATTCATATGTACCTAGTAAGACGTTGTTATAACGATAATCGTTATATATATCGTTTTCGAGTTTCTTAAATTAATAGTCTCATTTTTATGTATATAACTCATTGTTAAAATACCTAATGAGATACATACTTATAATAAAAACATGTTAACTATATATATAACCATATATATGTCATCGTATAGTTTTTACAAGTTTTAACGTTCGTGAATCACCGGTCAACTTGGGTGGTCAATTGTCTATATGAAACATATTTCAATTAATCAAGTCTTAACAAGTTTGATTGCTTAACATGTTGGAAACATTTAATCATGTAAATATCAATCTCAATTAATATATATAAACATGGAAAAGTTCGGGTCACTACAGTACCTACCCGTTAAATAAATTTCGTCCCGAAATTTTTAAGCTGTTGAAGGTGTTGACGAATCTTCTGGAAATAGATGCGGGTATTTCTTCTTCATCTGATCTTCACGCTCCCAGGTGAACTCGGGTCCTCTACGAGCATTCCATCGAACCTTAACAATTGGTATCTTGTTTTGCTTAAGTCTTTTAACCTCACGATCCATTATTTCGACGGGTTCTTCGATGAATTGAAGTTTTTCGTTGATTTGGATTTCATCTAACGGAATAGTGAGATCTTCTTTAGCAAAACATTTCTTCAAATTCGAGACGTGGAAAGTGTTATGTACAGCCGCGAGTTGTTGAGGTAACTCAAGTCTGTAAGCTACTGGTCCGACACGATCAATAATCTTGAATGGTCCAATATACCTTGGATTTAATTTCCCTCGTTTACCAAATCGAACAACGCCTTTCCAAGGTGCAACTTTAAGCATGACCATATCTCCAATTTCAAATTCTATATCTTTTCTTTTAATGTCAGCGTAGCTCTTTTGTCGACTTTGGGCGGTTTTCAACCGTTGTTGAATTTGGATGATCTTCTCGGTAGTTTCTTGTATAATCTCCGGACCCGTAATCTGTCTATCCCCCACTTCACTCCAACAAATCGGAGACCTGCACTTTCTACCATAAAGTGCTTCAAACGGCGCCATCTCAATGCTTGAATGGTAGCTGTTGTTGTAGGAAAATTCTGCTAACGGTAGATGTCGATCCCAACTGTTTCCGAAATCAATAACACATGCTCGTAGCATGTCTTCAAGCGTTTGTATCGTCCTTTCGCTCTGCCCATCAGTTTGTGGATGATAGGCAGTACTCATGTCTAGACGAGTTCCTAATGCTTGCTGTAATGTCTGCCAGAATCTTGAAATAAATCTGCCATCCCTATCAGAGATAATAGAGATTGGTATTCCATGTCTGGAGACGACTTCCTTCAAATACAGTCGTGCTAACTTCTCCATCTTGTCATCTTCTCTTATTGGCAGGAAGTGTGCTGATTTGGTGAGACGATCAACTATTACCCAAATAGTATCAAAACCACTTGCAGTCCTTGGCAATTTAGTGATGAAATCCATGGTAATGTTTTCCCATTTCCATTCCGGGATTTCGGGTTGTTGAAGTAGACCTGATGGTTTCTGATGCTCAGCTTTGACCTTAGAACACGTCAAACATTCTCCTACGTATTTAGCAACATCGGCTTTCATACCCGGCCACCAAAAATGTTTCTTGAGATCCTTGTACATCTTCCCCGTTCCAGGATGTATTGAGTATCTGGTTTTATGAGCTTCTCTAAGTACCATTTCTCTCATATCTCCAAATTTTGGTACCCAAATCCTTTCAGCCCTATACCGGGTTCCGTCTTCCCGAATATTAAGATGCTTCTCCGATCCTTTGGGTATTTCATCCTTTAAATTTCCCTCTTTTAAAACTCCTTGTTGCGCCTCCTTTATTTGAGTAGTAATGTTATTATGAATCATTATATTCATAGATTTTACTCGAATGGGTTCTCTATCCTTCCTGCTCAAGGCATCGGCTACCACATTTGCCTTCCCCGGGTGGTAACGAATCTCAAAGTCGTAATCATTCAATAATTCAATCCACCTACGCTGCCTCATATTCAGTTGTTTCTGATTAAATATGTGTTGAAGACTTTTGTGGTCGGTATATATAATACTTTTGACCCCATATAAGTAGTGCCTCCAAGTCTTTAATGCAAAAACAACCGCGCCTAATTCCAAATCATGCGTCGTATAATTTTGTTCGTGAATCTTCAATTGTCTAGACGCATAAGCAATCACCTTCGTTCGTTGCATTAATACACAACCGAGACCTTGCTTTGATGCATCACAAAAAATAACAAAATCATCATTCCCTTCAGGCAATGACAATATAGGTGCCGTAGTTAGCTTTTTCTTCAATAACTGAAACGCTTTCTCTTGTTCATCATTCCATTCAAATTTCTTCCCTTTATGCGTTAATGCAGTCAAGGGTTTTGCTATTCTGGAAAAGTCTTGGATGAACCTTCTGTAGTAACCAGCTAGTCCTAAAAACTGGCGTATGTGTTTCGGAGTTTTCGGGGTTTCCCACTTTTCAACAGTTTCTATCTTTGCCGGATCCACCTTAATACCTTCTTTGTTCACTATGTGACCGAGGAATTGAACTTCTTCCAACCAAAATGCACACTTTGAAAACTTAGCGTACAATTCTTCCTTCCTCAATACTTCTAACACCTTTCTCAAATGTACACCGTGTTCTTGGTCATTCTTTGAGTAAATAAGTATGTCATCAATGAAAACAATGACAAACTTGTCAAGGTATGGTCCACACACTCGGTTCATAAGGTCCATGAACACAGCTGGTGCATTAGTTAAACCAAACGGCATGACCATAAACTCGTAATGACCGTAACGTGTTCTGAAAGCAGTCTTTGGAATATCATCTTCTTTCACCCGCATTTGATGATACCCGGAACGTAAGTCAATCTTTGAATAAACAGACGAGCCTTGTAGTTGATCAAATAAGTCATCGATTCTCGGTAGTGGGTAGCGGTTCTTGATAGTAAGTTTGTTCAACTCTCGGTAGTCGATACACAACCTGAATGTACCATCTTTCTTCTTGACAAACAAAACAGGAGCTCCCCACGGTGATGTGCTTGGTCGAATGAAACCACGCTCTAAAAGTTCTTGTAATTGGCTTTGTAGTTCTTTCATCTCGCTGGGTTCGAGTCTGTAAGGAGCACGAGCTATTGGTGCAGCTCCTGGTACAAGATCTATTTGAAATTCAACGGATCGATGTGGGGGTAATCCCGGTAATTCTTTCGGAAATACATCAGGAAATTCTTTTGCTACGGGAACATCATTGATGCTCTTTTCTTCAGTTTGTACTTTCTCGACGTGTGCTAGAACAGCATAGCAACCTTTTCTTATTAGTTTTTGTGCTTTCAAATTACTAATAAGATGTAGCTTCGTGTTGCCCTTTTCTCCGTACACCATTAAGGGTTTTCCTTTTTCTCGTATAATGCGAATTGCATTTTTGTAACAAACGATCTCCGCTTTCACTTCTTTCAACCAGTCCATACCGATTATCACATCAAAACTCCCTAACTCTACTGGTATCAAATCAATCTTAAATGTTTCGCTAACCAGTTTAATTTCTCGATTCCGACATATATTATCTGCTGAAATTAATTTACCATTTGCTAATTCGGGTAAAAATTTACTATCCAAAGGCGTCAATGGACAACTTAATTTAGCACAAAAATCTCTACTCATATAGCTTCTATCCGCACCCGAATCAAATAAAACGTAAGCAGATTTATTGTCAATAAGAAACGTACCCGTAACAAGCTCCGGGTCTTCCTGTGCCTCTACCGCATTAATATTGAAAACTCTTCCACGGCCTTGTCCATTCGTGTTCTCCTGGTTCGGGCAATTTCTAATAATGTGGCCTGGTTTTCCACATTTATAACAAACTACATTGGCATAACTTGCTCCGACACTACTTGCTCCGCCATTACTCGTTCCGACACCATTTGTTCCTTTCGTTCTATTAACCCCTGGTCCGTAGACCTCACACTTCGCCGCGCTATGACCATTTCTTTTACACTTGTTGCAAAATTTGGTGCAGAACCCCGAGTGATTCTTTTCACACCTTTGGCATAGCTGCTTCTGATTGTTGTTGTTGTTGCGGTTATTATTGTTGTTGGGATGATTGTTGTAGTTGCTGTTGTTGTTGTTGTTGTTGTTGTTGTTGGGCCGTTTGTTGTAGTTGCGATTGATGTTGCGATTGTTGGGATAATTGTTGCGATTATTGTTGTAATTGCTGTTGTTGTTGTATTGGTGATTCTTATCACCGTTTTCCTCCCACTTTCTTTTGACTTGCTTCACATTGGCCTCTTCAGCAGTCTGTTCTTTAATTCTTTCTTCAATTTGGTTCACGAGTTTGTGAGCCATTCTACATGCCTGTTGTATGGAGGCGGGCTCGTGTGAACTTATATCTTCTTGGATTCTTTCCGGTAATCCTTTCACAAACGCGTCGATCTTCTCTTCCTCATCTTCGAATGCTCCCGGACACAATAGGCACAATTCTGTGAATCGTCTTTCGTACGTGGTAATATCAAATCCTTGGGTTCGTAACCCTCTAAGTTGTGTCTTGAGCTTATTGACCTCGGTTCTGGGACGGTACTTCTCGTTCATCAAGTGCTTGAATGCTGACCACGGTAGTGCGTACGCATCATCTTGTCCCACTTGCTCTAGATAGGTATTCCACCATGTTAACGCAGAACCTGTGAAGGTATGCGTAGCGTACTTCACTTTGTCCTCTTCAGTACACTTACTTATGGCAAACACCGATTCAACCTTCTCGGTCCACCGTTTCAATCCGATCGGTCCTTCGGTTCCATCAAATTCCAAAGGTTTGCAGGCAGTGAATTCTTTGTAGGTGCATCCTACACGATTTCCTGTACTGCTAGATCCAAGGTTATTGTTGGTATGTAGCGCAGCCTGTACTGCGGCTATGTTTGAAGCTAGAAAAGTACGGAATTCCTCTTCATTCATATTCACGGTGTGTCGAGTAGTCGGTGCCATTTCCTTCAAAATAGTTAAATGGAACAAGTTAATCATACAGAATATTAAGAGTAGTTAATAGTATTTCGTAGCATAATATGAACTCATTTATAAAAGCTTTTTCTTCATATTAGCGTTTTATAAGTTTAAATTCGGGTAGTACTTACCCGTTAAGTTCATACTTAGTAGCTAATATACAATTCAACTACTACAATTCTATATGAAAAACTGATTGTAATAATATTTCGCGTTCAAACTTTTATACAATATTTTACAAACTTACAATACCGCTTATTTTACATAAAGCATGAAATATAGCACACAATAACTTTGATACAAGATAGTTGTGAAGACAATTCTAGCTAGTACACAAGTCGTTCGGCAAAGACAATAAAGACACGTAATTCATACGTCCAGAAACAAGTCATGCATTCTGGTTTTACTAGGACTACTTCCCATCCTTGGTCTTGTGCAACATAACCGTTATGGCCGTTGATAAGACAGCGTGTTGTAACGTCATCAAAGGGACGAGGGTTACGTAATGTCCAACAGTCCCGTAATAATCTAAAAACCTCATTTCTTACCCCAATTACCGACTCCGTCACTTGTGGAAATGTTTTGTTTAATAGTTGTAGCCCGATGTTCTTGTTCTCACTTTGGTGAGAAGCGAACATTACTAATCCGTAAGCATAACATGCTTCTTTATGTTGCATGTTAGCCGCTTTTTCTAAATCACGAAGTCCAATATTCGGATATATTGAGTCAAAATAATTTCTTAACCCGTTGCGTAAAATAGCATTTGGGTTCCCCGCAATATATGCGTCAAAGTAAACACATCGTAACTTATGGGTTTCCCAATGTGATATCCCCCATCTTTCAAACGAAAGTCTCTTATAAACCAAGACATTCTTGGAACGTTCTTCGAATGTTTTACAAACTGATCTCGCCTTAAATAGTTGTGCCGAAGAATTCTGGCCGACTCTAGACAAGATTTCATCAATCATGTCTCCGGGTAGGTCTCTTAAAATATTGGGTTGTCTATCCATTTTGTGTTTTTAAACTGTAAAATAGACAAGAGTTAGATTCATAAAAAAAAATACTTATTAATACAAGCAATTTTTACATATATCATAAAGCATAAGAACACTATATTCCATATATTACACCACACGAATACAACTATCTTATTCCGACTCGCTCGTTTCTTCTTCTTCGGTTTTGGTTCGTTTTGCCAAGTTTCTAGGGATATATGATGTTCCCCTAATACGAGCCGTCGTTGTCCACATTGGTTTAGAAAAACCTGGTGGTTTAGAGGTTCCCGGGTCATTGTTACAACTTAAGGACTTCGGGGGTTGACGATACATATAAAGTTCATCGGGGTTGGAATTAGATTTCTCTATTTTTATGCCCTTTCCCTTATTATTTTCTTTTGCCTTTTTAAATTCAGTTGGGGTAATTTCTATAACATCATCGGATTTCTCGTCGGAATCCGATTCATCGGAGAATTGGTAATCCTCCCAATATTTTGCTTCCTTGGCGGAAACACCATTGACCATAATTAACCTTGGTCGGTTGGTTGAGGATTTTCTTTTACTTAACCGTTTTATTATTTCCCCCACCGGTTCTATTTCTTCATCCGGTTCCGATTCTTCTTCCGGTTCCGACTCTTCTTCCGGTTCCTCTTCGGGAACTTGTGAATCAGTCCACAAATCATTCCAATTTACATTTGACTCTTCATTATTATTAGGTGAGTCAATGGGACTTGTTCTAGAGGTAGACATCTATCACATAATATCAAACGCGTTAAGAGGTTAATATATCACATAATATTCACATGTTAAAAATATATAGTTTCCAACAAAATTTGTTAAGCAATCATTTTTCAAGTAAACACGGTCGAAGTCCAGACTCACTAATGCATCCTAACAAACTCGATAAGACACACTAATGCAAAATTCTGGTTCTCTAAGACCAACGCTCTGATACCAACTGAAATGTCCCGTTCTTATTGATTAAAAACGTTCCATATTAATTGATTTCGTTGCGAGGTTTTGACCTCTATATGAGACGTTTTTCAAAGACTGCATTCATTTTTAACACAAACCATAACCTTTATTTCATAGATAAAGGTTTTAAAAAGCTTTACGTAGATTATCAAATAATGATAATCTAAAATATCCTGTTTACACACGACCATTACATAATGGTTTACAATACAAATATGTTACAACAAAATAAGTTTCTTGAATGCAGTTTTTACACAATATCATACAAGCATGGACTCCAAATCTCGTCCGTATTTAAGTATGCGACAGCGGAAGTTCTTAATAATCACCTGAGAATAAACATGCTTAAAACGTCAACAAAAATGTTGGTGAGTTATAGGTTTAACCTATATATATCAAATCATAATAATAGACCATAAGATTTCATATTTCAATACACATCCCATACATAGAGATAAAAATTATTCATATGGTGAACACCTGGTAACCGACATTAACAAGATGCATATATAAGAATATCCCCATCATTCCGGGACACCCTTCGGATATGATATAAATTTCGAAGTACTAAAGCATCCGGTACTTTGGATGGGGTTTGTTAGGCCCAATAGATCTATCTTTAGGATTCGCGTCAATTAGGGTGTCTGTTCCCTAATTCTTAGATTACCAGACTTAATAAAAAAAGGGCATATTCGATTTCGATAATTCAACCATAGAATGTAGTTTCACGTACTTGTGTCTATTTTGTAAATCATTTATAAAACCTGCATGTATTCTCATCCCAAAAATATTAGATTTTAAAAGTGGGACTATAACTCACTTTCACAGATTTTTACTTCGTCGGGAAGTAAGACTTGGCCACTGGTTGATTCACGAACCTATAACAATATATACATATATATCAAAGTATGTTCAAAATATATTTACAACACTTTTAATATATTTTGATGTTTTAAGTTTATTAAGTCAGCTGTCCTCGTTAGTAACCTACAACTAGTTGTCCACAGTTAGATGTACAGAAATAAATCGATAAATATTATCTTGAATCAATCCACGACCCAGTGTATACGTATCTCAGTATTGATCACAACTCAAACTATATATATTTTGGAATCAACCTCAACCCTGTATAGCTAACTCCAACATTCACATATAGAGTGTCTATGGTTGTTCCGAAATATATATAGATGTGTCGACATGATAGGTCGAAACATTGTATACGTGTCTATTGTAACGACCCTGGTTTTTCCAACGTTATTTATTAATAATTACTATTATTAATACGTGTGATTAATCGAATGTATGTTATTACATTTACATGTTGCTTTAATTGCCCGTACTTGAACTTTAAATGCCCGAAACGTCTTTGTGACACCCGGAACTTGCACGAATAATATTTTAAGATATTATTTACATTCATGATTAATTTTATTAATCATTTTAATTAACTAAAGCTATTAGTTAGTTACTTGGGCTTAAGTTGGACTTTTATTGGATTACTTGCTAACTACTTGCAAACTTGGGCCTTTTAGTGTTAATGGACTTGTGTAAGCCCACCCTACTTATATTTATGAATTAACTAGCCCACATGACACTTGTAAGTATTAGTTTAGCATGTAACTAGTTAGTTTTACCATTAGGAATCTTGTTGGCTCACTATCCCCATGCAAACCCATCTAATATCCAACTTTATGAACTTTACCATGCAAATGACCACCAAACTTCTCCCTCCCCCCCTTGTTTCTCTGCTGGCCGTGGCCTAGGGTGCCCTTATGGGGTGTTTTTGCTTTCATTTTTCATTCACATATTACTTGCTCACTCATTTCTCAAACACACTCACTTTACTTGCAACCTTCTTCTCTCTTTTTCTCTCAAGTTCTTTGTTCTTTGTAAGTAATTTGAAGACATTTCTTCTTCTTCTTTCTCCCTAAAAACCGTGGCCATGACCCATAATCATCATCAATCTTTGTTGTTATTACTTGTTCTTGTTAAAGATTAATTACTTGTCTTGATTACTAGTTGTTATTTACTTACTTACTTGTCTTTCTTTACCAAGTCACAAGATCAAACTTTCTAGTTTTGATTCTTCATTTATATCTTGTATTTAACAAGAACATCAAGAACATAATCTCTCTAGTTATGTTCTACATATTTTGTTTCAAAGAATTAAAGTTCATAGTTGTATAAACTCTTTACTTGTAGTTCTTGAAGTAACTTTGAAGTTACTTCACTTAAAGATCAACTTGGGTTGAATCTTTAAAAGTAAGAGCAACTATGAATCATCTTCTTGTTTAGTTAACTTTCTACTTTATTTATTTCAAAGATTTAAAGTTTATAATCTTTATAATTGTTACTTGTGTTCTTGTTTGTTGTATGTTACTAGAATACCACCTTCATGGTTGGTTTAGGCTTATCATTCATTTTCTTTATTTCTTATTGTTAAGTTGCTTACTAAACATTTGAACAAGGACATGAAACCAACAAGAGCTTACACTTTGGTGCAAGTATCATGGATCCAACACTTGGTTGTGATCTTTCTTAGTGTTCATGAACTTGTTCATAAACTTACATGTAACCTTGGTTCATCAAACACTTACAACACTTGCACTTGAGTTATGATGGACAAACCTTGGTCAAAATGATGTTAACACATCAACGAGTTGTACACTTGAAGCTATACGCATCAAGGATGAGAACCGTGATGAACATCAAGCACCGAGACAACCGGAACTCTCCAAAACCCACTGTTCTGTCCAAAACCTACTGACCTGATGCTTCTGGAACAGACCAGTAGACCTGGGCTGTTCTAACCTTGATTTTTGGATAGAACTTTTCGAGTAGATAACTTTTCATATAGGACTCGTCTTAATCCGAGTTACGGTTTAGGATTTATGGCCCTCCGATCGTTACCATGTCCTTTAACGTTGTGCAGAAATTTCTGACCTACTCGCACTTAGACCGTCGCCACGGTCAAACCAAGACGAGTTTGCTTCTGTAAATTTTACCACACTTAAGGGACTCATAGACGGAGCCATGACCACTGGTCTCACCTTAATTCAGTAAGGGTAGAGGCCGTGGTGACTGACCGAAGTCAGCCTTTGTTTTAAACGACTTTCATAAACGAGTCTTACTTGTTACCTTTTGTTTAATGATGATTGACGATGACCCTTATGACCTTAATTACGTACTTGTAAACCTTTTGAGACGACTTATTGACTTAGTGCTATTTGACTTAGGTTGAGGACGTTTGGACCGTTACTTGCACACCACTTTCCGACTACTACCTTACCATTACTACTAATCATTGTGAGTTATAGCATTCCCTTTTTACTTTAACTTATTTTGGGAACTGAGAATACATGCGGATTTTATGTTTTACATACTAGGCACGAGTACTTAAACTTATATATGTGTGGGTTATACAACGGCATAAACATTCCCTTTAGCTCGGTAACGTTTAATCATTGGTTTTTGAACCATGAACGCGAATCTTAGATATGGATCCATAGGGTTTGACATCCCCACTCGGGCTAGTAGCGCTAGCATTTAACGAGTGTTTAATACTTCGAGGTTATACGCACTTGCCAAGTGCACTTTAAGGGGGTACATTAAACGTTAAGTTAGTTACCGGGTGCCCACGGTTAAACATATACTTTTACATACTTTTGTATCGCTCGTTGTAGCACTGAAATCTCGTGGCCTACTTACATTACTGTTATACTTAAACTATAGCTCACCAACCTTTGTGTTGACCTTTTTAAGCATGTATTTTCTCAGGTGCTTGAAGTCGCTTCCGCTATCTTACTAGTCGTGCTGTAGAACCCGCTGCCTAGAGTTGTTATCGCATGACTACTTATGTTGCATTCAAACTTTTTACTTATGAACTTATGTTATGTAACGACCATTATGGTCACGTACACTTATTTAATGCTTCTACTTAGCGAAGCATACTTTTGATTTGTAAAACAATTGACGTATGTTATGACGTCACTTTTATTTATGAATGTAAACTCTGTTTTGAAAACGCATATAGTACTTAACCTTGTAATGATCCTGTTGTTGATGGTCCGTACATGATGATTTAGTACGGGGCGTCACATTTGGTATCAGAGCATTGGTTGTAGGGAATTAGGATGCATTAGTGAGTCTAAGACCGACCCGAGTAGGATTCACTAATAGGGCTAATCTACAACTTGTTAGTTTACTTGTTTCCGCTGAACTTACTACATGCTGCTGCTTACTGTTACTGCTATATGCCGTATGCTACTACGTGATTTCACTACTGCATGCTATTACTTGCTTTCGATTGCATGCTAGTTTCGTACGATTACTGATATTGCCATGCTACTTATTGTCATACATGAATTAAACTGTTGGCCTATTATTTGCTTGCTTTATGACATACTGACATGGAAAATTTATTTTTCCTTGTTCAGATGTCGGACGTTCCACCTACTGACATCCCGAGCGGCTCAGGCCCCGTTGTTCCTCCCACTGCTGCACCTGTTGCTGCTACTGCTGCTGCTGCTGACATTCCGGCCCCGACACCCACTGGCGACCCCGGCGCCTCTAGTTCTGGAGCTAGCTCTAGTGTGCCTATCCCGGCGTCTTCTTCCAGACCCCTGAGGCAACTGGCTCGCATTGGTGGCATGGAGATCCCCGCGGAGTTCGGGGAAGGTCCCTTCCGCAATCACTGGGGCACACCTTGCCGACGCACTGCCGACGGCCGCTTAGCCGTGATTACGCCAGGCCGACACCGACAGATGTTGGCCGCTTTCGGATACGTTGAGCCACCCGCGCCACCACCGCATGATTCAGACGACGGTTCTTCCACCGATGCTTCTTCAGACGACACCTCATCTGACGACTCCAGTGATGAGGAGGATCCCGCTGACCGACCGATTCAGGCACCTTCTACCCCGCCGAAGAAGCGGTATCGCTTCGCTGGCATAATTCCTGGTCGTACTATCACTGACGCTTATGGTCGGCGTCGTAGGATCACTGCTCGTAAACGGCTGGTGCCGTACCCCGCCGACCCACTGATATTACCGTCTCCACCCAGAGCCGGACCATCCACTTCAGCACCACCGGCTCCACCTGCACCGCCAGCACCACCTGCCCCACCATCTTCCTCTAATGAGGAAATGAGGCGGGAGATTGAGATTCTCCAGACTCGAGTTACTGAGCTCGAGGAGCAGTTGGCTCATGTTTTGGACATCTTGTACCCACCATCGCCGTAGGACTTTGTACTAGATTCTGTATTGTAATCTCTTTTTGTAATTTCATATTTCACTTATGTAATGTACGAACTTATTGTAATGTATGAACTTATTATCATTAATGAATGAAATTTGTGTTGCTTACTCCTTGCGCAAGTGTTCTATTTACGTTATCATATCATGGTTTTGTGGTACTTATATATGCTTGCATTACTTAATCAACATGTGTTGTGCTGTTTTCATGTTGGTTGTTATATACTATATTATTATTATTTGCATAATGGATTTTGACTTGAGTCAAAATGTTTGTATAGAACATCATGGCCAACGGAAGATCTATCCCCACCGCGGCACAAATTGAGGAAATGATTAACGAGCGAGTCGCTGCTGCACTAGCTGAAAGACAACCCCAAGTTCCACCACCACCGCCTGTCAATCCACCTGTCGTCCGAGATGGGTGTACTTACAAGGAATTTCAAAACTGCAAGCCACACTACTTCAGTGGCACTGAGGGACCCGTCGGTCTCACCAGATGGTTCGAAAAGTTGGAATCGGTATTCAGGGTTAGCAATTGTTCTGAGGCTAACAAAACGAAATTTGCATCTTGCACGCTGTCTGATGGCGCGCTCACATGGTAGAATACCATGGCCCAAGCGAAAGGAATTGATGAGGCGTATGCTACGCCTTGGGAAGAATTTAAATGTGCTATGATCGAGGAATACTGTCCGAGAACCGAGATTCAAAAGATGGAAATCGAATTTATGCAATTGAAAACCGTAGGGAACGACCTTAACAACTACAACCGTAGGTTTTTGGAATTGGCTCTTATGTGTCCAACCATGGTCACCCCCGAATTTAAGCGTTTGGAGAAATACTTCTCGGGACTTCCTAAGTCCATCAAGGGTAATGTTACCTCATCCAAGCCACCAAGTGTTCCCGAAGCAATGCGCATGGCGCATACTCTCTTGAATCAAATCATCCTTGACGAGCCGGAGAAGGCTAAATTTGAAACTGTTAGCGGTGAAAAGAGGAAATGGGACAACAACCACAACAACAACAGGGGTAGGAACTATGATCAAAACCCGGCAAAGCGACATGAAGGGTTCAGGCAAAACAACAACATACACAACAACAACACCAACCCCAACAACAACAACCGCACCAATCCGAACTACAAAGGAACCTTACCACAATGCAATAGGTGCTACAAGCACCACACTGGGTATTGCAATGTTATCTGTGAGAAGTGCCAACGATCTGGACATGTTGGCAAGGATTGCAAGGTTACCACTTTGAATGTGAAGCCAAACCACAACAACAATGGGCCTAAGAAGTGTTATGAATGTGGAAAGACGGGCCATTTCAGAAACGAGTGTCCTAACAAGCGTAAGGATGGCGGACCACCACGTGCTAGAGCCTTCAATGTTAATGCAAGGGACGCTCGCGACAACCCCGACTTGGTGACAGGTATATTCAAGATCAACAATCTTTTAGCTTCTGTCCTATTTGATACTGGTGCCGATAGGAGCTATGTGTGTAGACATTTTTGTGATAAGTTAGATTGGTCGTTAGTTCCTTTGAAGGAATGTATGCTTGTCGAGGTCGCCAATGGAAAACTTGAAAAGGTCGACCATATTAGTCGTGGAGCTATTATCAACATAGCTGGTGCAGATTTCGAAATTGATTTGATACCTATCAAACTGGGAAGTTTTGACGTGATCGTCGGTATGGATTGGTTGAGCAAGATAAAGGCCGATGTTATCTGTGGAGATAAAGCACTTCGCATACCACAAGGAGATGGCGAACCACTGGTTATCTATGGAGAGAGATGTACCTCGAAGTTGAACCTCATTAGTTGCGTGAAAGCGCAAAAGATTATGAAGAAGGGACGCTTTGCTGTCCTAGCACATGTGAAAGCGGTAGAAACTGAGGTGAAGAACGTGAACGATGTGCGTATTGTGAACGAGTTTTCCGATGTCTTTCCCGAAGAACTGCCTGGATTACCGCCACCGAGGGCAGTAGAGTTTCAGATTGACTTAGTGCCAGGAGCTGCACCTGTAGCTCGCGCACCTTATAGACTCGCACCCTCCGAGATGCAAGAATTACAGAGTCAACTACAAGAGCTATTAGATCGAGGGTTTATCCAACCAAGCTTCTCGCCTTGGGGCGCACCTGTGTTGTTTGTAAAGAAGAAGGATGGATCCTTCCGTATGTGTATCGACTACCGTGAACTCAACAAATTGACTATCAAGAATCGATATCCTCTTCCACGAATTGATGATCTTTTTGATCAACTGCAAGGATCGTGTGTTTACTCAAAGATCGATTTGCGATCGGGCTATCACCAGTTGAGGGTGAAAGAAAGCGACGTGATGAAAACTGCATTTAGAACCCGCTATGGTCATTATGAGTTTCTTGTAATGCCATTCGGTCTAACAAATGCACCTGCCGTGTTCATGGATCTCATGAATCGTGTCTGCAAGCCTTACTTGGATAAGTTTGTTATCGTCTTCATAGATGATATCCTCATCTACTCTAAGAGCGAAGAAGAACATGAGCAACACCTTCGGCTAGTGCTTGAACTCTTAAGGCAAGAGCAACTTTACGCCAAATTCTCCAAGTGCGAATTTTGGTTGAAGGAGGTACAGTTTTTGGGTCATGTTGTGAGCGACCAGGGTATCAAAGTTGATCCCGCCAAGATTGAAGCCATCAGCAAGTGGGAGACCCCCACTACTCCAACGCATATTCGCCAATTTCTAGGTCTCGCCGGTTATTATCGAAGGTTTATCGAAGGATTTTCTCTGATTGCGCGTCCTTTGACCGCACTGACTCACAAGGGCAAGAAGTTCATTTGGGAACCCACACACGAATCAGCATTCCAAATTTTGAAGAAGAAGTTAACCTCCGCACCTATCCTATCACTTCCTGAAGGCAGTGACGACTTTGTTGTTTATTGCGATGCATCGAAGAGTGGTTTTGGTTGTGTACTGATGCAACGATCAAAGGTTATTGCCTATGCCTCCCGCCAATTGAAGATTCACGAGCGGAACTACACTACACATGATCTTGAACTTGGAGCCGTTGTCTTTGCACTCAAATTGTGGAGACATTATTTGTATGGAACTAAGAGCACTATCTTCACCGATCACAAGAGTCTCCAGCACATCTTCGATCAGAAGCAATTGAATATGAGACAGCGTCGATGGATCGAGACGCTCAACGACTACGATTGTGAACTCCGTTATCACCCTGGCAAGGCCAATGTTGTAGCTGACGCTTTAAGCCGAAAGGAGAGGACGGCACCTCTCCGTGTTAGGGCTCTGAACATCACCATCCATTCGAACCTCAACAACCAGATCAGAGTAGCCCAAGTTGAGGCTCTCAAGGAGGAGAACATATCTCACGAGCATTTGAACATACTTGTCTCTCGATTCGAGGTTAGAGAGTCTGGACTCCGATGTTATGCCGGAAGAATTTGGGTACCTTACTATGGAGATCTGCGAAGCCTGATACTTGATGAAGCACACAAATCGAGATATTCGATTCACCCCGGTGCAGGTAAGATGTACCACGACCTTAAAGAACAGTATTGGTGGCCGAATCTTAAGAAGGACGTTGCGACTTATGTTGGTAAGTGTTTGACTTGCTCGAAGGTTAAAGCCGAGCATCAGAGACCTTCTGGGTTACTTCAACAGCCGGAAATCCCACAATGGAAGTGGGAAAGGATCACAATGGATTTCATTACTAAGCTGCCGAAGACGGTGGGCGGATGCGATACTATTTGGGTTATTGTTGACCGCCTCACCAAATCTGCACACTTCCTAGCGATGAAGGAAACTGATACAATGGAAAGACTTGCTCAGCTTTACATCAAAGAGGTTGTATCTCGTCATGGTGTACCTTTATCAATCATCTCCGATCGCGATCCCCGTTTTGCTTCCAGATTTTGGCGTTCTTTGCAAGAAGCCATGGGAACTCGTCTTGACATGAGTACTGCTTATCATCCTCAGACTGACGGGCAAAGTGAACGAACGATTCAGACCTTGGAGGACATGCTGCGTGCATGTGTCATTGATTTTGGAAAGGCCTGGGAAAGGCATTTGCCACTCGCCGAATTCTCGTACAATAACAGTTATCACTCAAGCATTAATGCTGCACCTTTTGAAGCATTGTATGGTCGTAAGTGCCGATCTCCTATTTGTTGGGCCGAAGTAGGCGAAAAGCAAATCACCGGACCCGAGGTAGTTCACGAAACCACGGAGAAGATTGCTCAAATCCAAGCTAGACTTAAGACTGCCCGTGATCGCCAAAAGAGCTATGCCGATCTTAAACGGAAAGACTTTGAATTTAATGTTGGTGATCGTGTAATGCTGAAGGTTGCACCTTGGAAAGGTGTGATCCGTTTTGGAAAACGTGGAAAGTTGAACCCACGATACATTGGTCCATTCGAGATCTTGGAACGTGTTGGACCAGTTGCTTACCGTTTGGATCTACCAGCACAATTGAGCTCAGTTCATCCTACCTTCCATGTGTCAAACTTGAAGAAGTGTCTTGCTGCACCCGAACTCATCATACCATTGGAAGAACTTACTATTGATGACAAACTCCACTTTGTGGAGGAACCTGTTGAGATTATGGATCGTGAGATCAAAACTTTGAAACGCAACAAGATTCCGATTGTACGAGTACGATGGAATGCCAAACGAGGACCTGAGTTTACTTGGGAACGAGAGGATCAAATGATGCGGAAATATCCTCATCTTTTCCCGACTCCTCCATCTACTTCAGCTTAAAATTTCGGGACGAAATTTTCTTTAACAGGTGGGTAATGTAACGACCCTGGTTTTTCCAACGTTATTTATTAATAATTACTATTATTAATACGTGTGATTAATCGAATGTATGTTATTACATTTACATGTTGCTTTAATTGCCCGTACTTGAACTTTAAATGCCCGAAACGTCTTTGTGACACCCGGAACTTGCACGAATAATATTTTAAGATATTATTTACATTCATGATTAATTTTATTAATCATTTTAATTAACTAAAGCTATTAGTTAGTTACTTGGGCTTAAGTTGGACTTTTATTGGATTACTTGCTAACTACTTGCAAACTTGGGCCTTTTAGTGTTAATGGACTTGTGTAAGCCCACCCTACTTATATTTATGAATTAACTAGCCCACATGACACTTGTAAGTATTAGTTTAGCATGTAACTAGTTAGTTTTACCATTAGGAATCTTGTTGGCTCACTATCCCCATGCAAACCCATCTAATATCCAACTTTATGAACTTTACCATGCAAATGACCACCAAACTTCTCCCTCCCCCCCTTGTTTCTCTGCTGGCCGTGGCCTAGGGTGCCCTTATGGGGTGTTTTTGCTTTCATTTTTCATTCACATATTACTTGCTCACTCATTTCTCAAACACACTCACTTTACTTGCAACCTTCTTCTCTCTTTTTCTCTCAAGTTCTTTGTTCTTTGTAAGTAATTTGAAGACATTTCTTCTTCTTCTTTCTCCCTAAAAACCGTGGCCATGACCCATAATCATCATCAATCTTTGTTGTTATTACTTGTTCTTGTTAAAGATTAATTACTTGTCTTGATTACTAGTTGTTATTTACTTACTTACTTGTCTTTCTTTACCAAGTCACAAGATCAAACTTTCTAGTTTTGATTCTTCATTTATATCTTGTATTTAACAAGAACATCAAGAACATAATCTCTCTAGTTATGTTCTACATATTTTGTTTCAAAGAATTAAAGTTCATAGTTGTATAAACTCTTTACTTGTAGTTCTTGAAGTAACTTTGAAGTTACTTCACTTAAAGATCAACTTGGGTTGAATCTTTAAAAGTAAGAGCAACTATGAATCATCTTCTTGTTTAGTTAACTTTCTACTTTATTTATTTCAAAGATTTAAAGTTTATAATCTTTATAATTGTTACTTGTGTTCTTGTTTGTTGTATGTTACTAGAATACCACCTTCATGGTTGGTTTAGGCTTATCATTCATTTTCTTTATTTCTTATTGTTAAGTTGCTTACTAAACATTTGAACAAGGACATGAAACCAACAAGAGCTTACACTTTGGTGCAAGTATCATGGATCCAACACTTGGTTGTGATCTTTCTTAGTGTTCATGAACTTGTTCATAAACTTACATGTAACCTTGGTTCATCAAACACTTACAACACTTGCACTTGAGTTATGATGGACAAACCTTGGTCAAAATGATGTTAACACATCAACGAGTTGTACACTTGAAGCTATACGCATCAAGGATGAGAACCGTGATGAACATCAAGCACCGAGACAACCGGAACTCTCCAAAACCCACTGTTCTGTCCAAAACCTACTGACCTGATGCTTCTGGAACAGACCAGTAGACCTGGGCTGTTCTAACCTTGATTTTTGGATAGAACTTTTCGAGTAGATAACTTTTCATATAGGACTCGTCTTAATCCGAGTTACGGTTTAGGATTTATGGCCCTCCGATCGTTACCATGTCCTTTAACGTTGTGCAGAAATTTCTGACCTACTCGCACTTAGACCGTCGCCACGGTCAAACCAAGACGAGTTTGCTTCTGTAAATTTTACCACACTTAAGGGACTCATAGACGGAGCCATGACCACTGGTCTCACCTTAATTCAGTAAGGGTAGAGGCCGTGGTGACTGACCGAAGTCAGCCTTTGTTTTAAACGACTTTCATAAACGAGTCTTACTTGTTACCTTTTGTTTAATGATGATTGACGATGACCCTTATGACCTTAATTACGTACTTGTAAACCTTTTGAGACGACTTATTGACTTAGTGCTATTTGACTTAGGTTGAGGACGTTTGGACCGTTACTTGCACACCACTTTCCGACTACTACCTTACCATTACTACTAATCATTGTGAGTTATAGCATTCCCTTTTTACTTTAACTTATTTTGGGAACTGAGAATACATGCGGATTTTATGTTTTACATACTAGGCACGAGTACTTAAACTTATATATGTGTGGGTTATACAACGGCATAAACATTCCCTTTAGCTCGGTAACGTTTAATCATTGGTTTTTGAACCATGAACGCGAATCTTAGATATGGATCCATAGGGTTTGACATCCCCACTCGGGCTAGTAGCGCTAGCATTTAACGAGTGTTTAATACTTCGAGGTTATACGCACTTGCCAAGTGCACTTTAAGGGGGTACATTAAACGTTAAGTTAGTTACCGGGTGCCCACGGTTAAACATATACTTTTACATACTTTTGTATCGCTCGTTGTAGCACTGAAATCTCGTGGCCTACTTACATTACTGTTATACTTAAACTATAGCTCACCAACCTTTGTGTTGACCTTTTTAAGCATGTATTTTCTCAGGTGCTTGAAGTCGCTTCCGCTATCTTACTAGTCGTGCTGTAGAACCCGCTGCCTAGAGTTGTTATCGCATGACTACTTATGTTGCATTCAAACTTTTTACTTATGAACTTATGTTATGTAACGACCATTATGGTCACGTACACTTATTTAATGCTTCTACTTAGCGAAGCATACTTTTGATTTGTAAAACAATTGACGTATGTTATGACGTCACTTTTATTTATGAATGTAAACTCTGTTTTGAAAACGCATATAGTACTTAACCTTGTAATGATCCTGTTGTTGATGGTCCGTACATGATGATTTAGTACGGGGCGTCACATCTATGGTATCTCAAGATTACATAATATATAATACAAGTTGATTAAGTTATGGTTGGAATAGATTTGTTACCAATTTTCACGTAGCTAAAATGAGAAAAATTATCCAATCTTGTTTTACCCATAACTTCTTCATTTTAAATCCGTTTTGAGTGAATCAAATTGCTATGGTTTCATATTGAACTCTATTTTATGAATCTAAACAAAAAAAGTATAGGTTTCTAGTCGGAAAAATAAGTTACAAGTCGTTTTTGTAAACGTAGTCATTTCAGTCGAAAGAACGACGTCTAGATGACCATTTTAGAAAACATACTTCCACTTTGAGTTTAACCATAATTTTTGGATATAGTTTCATGTTCATAATAAAAATCATTTTCTCAGAATAACAACTTTTAAATCAAAGTTTATCATAGTTTTTAATTAACTAACCCAAAACAGCCCGCGGTGTTACTACGACGGCGTAAATCCGGTTTTACGGTGTTTTTCGTGTTTCCAGGTTTTAAATCATTAAGTTAGCATATCATATAGATATAGAACATGTGTTTAGTTGATTTTAAAAGTCAAGTTAGAAGGATTAACTTTTGTTTGCGAACAAGTTTAGAATTAACTAAACTATGTTCTAGTGATTACAAGTTTAAACCTTCGAATAAGATAGCTTTATATGTATGAATCGAATGATGTTATGAACATCATTACTACCTTAAGTTCCTTGGATAAACCTACTGGAAAAGAGAAAAATGGATCTAGCTTCAATGGATCCTTGGATGGCTCGAAGTTCTTGAAGCAGAATCATGACACGAAAACAAGTTCAAGTAAGATCATCACTTGAAATAAGATTGTTATAGTTATAGAAATTGAACCAAAGTTTGAATATGATTATTACCTTGTATTAGAATGATAACCTACTGTAAGAAACAAAGATTTCTTGAGGTTGGATGATCACCTTACAAGATTGGAAGTGAGCTAGCAAACTTGAAAGTATTCTTGATTTTATGAAACTAGAACTTTTGAAATTTATGAAGAACACTTAGAACTTGAAGATAGAACTTGAGAGAGATCAATTAGATGAAGAAAATTGAAGAATGAAAGTGTTTGTAGGTGTTTTTGGTCGTTGGTGTATGGATTAGATATAAAGGATATGTAATTTTGTTTTCATGTAAATAAGTCATGAATGATTACTCATATTTTTGTAATTTTATGAGATATTTCATGCTAGTTGCCAAATGATGGTTCCCACATGTGTTAGGTGACTCACAAGGGCTGCTAAGAGCTGATCATTGGAGTGTATATACCAATAGTACATACATCTAAAAGCTGTGTATTGTACGAGTACGAATACGGGTGCATACGAGTAGAATTGTTGATGAAACTGAACGAGGATGTAATTGTAAGCATTTTTGTTAAGTAGAAGTATTTTGATAAGTGTCTTGAAGTCTTTCAAAAGTGTATGAATACATATTAAAACACTACATGTATATACATTTTAACTGAGTCGTTAAGTCATCGTTAGTCGTTACATGTAAATATTGTTTTGAAACCTTTAGGTTAACGATCTTGTTGAATGTTGTTAATCCATTGTTTATTATAACAAATGAGATATTAAATTGTTATATTATCATGATATTATGATATATAATATATCTCAGTATGATGTATATACAGTTAAATGTCGTTACAACGATAATCGTTACATATATGTCTCGTTTCGAAATCATTAAGTTAGTAGTCTTATTTTTACATATGTATTTCATTGTTAATACACTTAATAATATATTTACTTATCATTTAACATAATTAACCAAGTGTATCAATATCTTAATATGATTCATATGTACCTAGTAAGACGTTGTTATAACGATAATCGTTATATATATCGTTTTCGAGTTTCTTAAATTAATAGTCTCATTTTTATGTATATAACTCATTGTTAAAATACCTAATGAGATACATACTTATAATAAAAACATGTTAACTATATATATCACCATATATATGTCATCGTATAGTTTTTACAAGTTTTAACGTTCGTGAATCACCGGTCAACTTGGGTGGTCAATTGTCTATATGAAACATATTTCAATTAATCAAGTCTTAACAAGTTTGATTGCTTAACATGTTGGAAACATTTAATCATGTAAATATCAATCTCAATTAATATATATAAACATGGAAAAGTTCGGGTCACTACACAGACACCCTAATTGACGCGAATCCTAAAGATAGATCTATTGGGCCTAACAAACCCCATCCAAAGTACCGGATGCTTTAGTACTTCGAAATTTATATCATATCCGAAGGGTGTCCCGGAATGATGGGGATATTCTTATATATGCATCTTGTTAATGTTGGTTACCAGGTGTTCACCATATGAATGATTTTTATCTCTATGTATGGGATGTGTATTGAAATATGAAATCTTGTGGTCTATTGTTACAATTTGATATATATAGGTTAAACCTATAACTCACCAACATTTTTGTTGACGTTTAAAGCATGTTTATTCTCAGGTGAATATTAAGAGCTTCCGCTGTTGCATACTAAAATAAGGACAAGATTTGGAGTCCATGTTTATACGATATTGTGTAAAAACTGCATTCAAGAAACTGATTTCGATGTAACATATTTGTATTGTAAACCATTATGTAATGGTCGTGTGTAAACAGGATATTTTAGATTATCATTATTTGATAATCTACGTAAAACTTTTTAAACCTTTATTTATGAAATAAAGGTTATGGTTTGTTTTAAAAATGAATGCAGTATTTGAAAAACGTCTCATATAGAGGTCAAAACCTCGCAACGAAATCAATTAATATGGAACGTTTTTAATCAATAAGAACGGGACATTTCATTTTGTAGTAAAAATACATATAACGATGTTGAACAATGCAGGGTTGGCCTCGGATTCACGAACCTATATCATGTATATATATTAACACACATCACATTTAATCGACTAAGTTTATTTATATTATGTAATGTATTAAGATTAATATCATTATAGAATTATGTTAAGATATGTTTTTATATTACTACTTTATTTGATAAAAATAATATTTATAATAGAAATTTGTAATATTTTTATAAAAAATAAGGATTGATAATAATAAATAATAATAGTGTTAGTAAAAATGATGATAATAATGTATAAAAATCTTGATAATAATAATAATAATAATAATAATAATAATAATAATAATACTAATAATAACAAAAATATTAAAAGTGCTACCTTAATGGAACAAGCTTTAAAAAAAATAAACGCCCCAGCCTGGGCTCGAACCCGCGACCTCCCGCTAACTCAATAACATTCCATACCAATGCTCTGTTTATTAATTTCTATTTTAATTCCCAAAATAAATTTATTTAACCTCCAATGGACCGTTCCTCTTTAACACCCTAATCCATTTATAGAAGCCCAAAATTATAGTCCAGATCCATATGTGATTAAATTGATCCACCAATATCCAATTACAGGTGTAAGTTAAATTGATCGATGGGGTATTTGGGTTTTTAACCGCCGCAGACCACAACACTCAATTCAATCGATCAAGATCAAGAAGTCATCAACATCTCTTCGTTTCACACCATCATTCATCATCAGCCATCTCAGGGTTTCGATTCTTTGTCTCGATTAATATATAAAATCAAAGATCTGGTACGTAAATCGATTCCCATATAATTTGTTTGTATACTAGGGATTATTAGGTCAATCGAATTGTTTATGAAGAATTTATGTACATAACTATGATTTTGTTGTTCTTTGTTGACTTATAAAATTGATTGTATCTTGGGGATTTAGTTGATTTTGTGAATGTTCAACTAGTTAACAGGGAGTAGCAGGTCTGAAATTTTCGGTCAGAACCCAAACAATAGTATTAACATAAATTTGATAACAGGCTATGGTGATTATTGAAAGGCTTCACTAGCGAGTACGAAGTGGCAACCGATTAGCTCGACAGCAACAAAGCAGAAATGGATATTAACAGGTTTGATTTGTTGTGGTGGTTCACAAAGGTTCAAGTGGTACTTAATGGTGAAGACTGGTTTCAAGTTACAGAGAAAATGAGAAATCGCAGGTGAATTTGTGATTTTGCAGGTGTTGGTTGAATATATAAGAAAAGAGATATAGCAGTAGTATATGTATTTCGAATAGCACAAGTTTTGTTGTAGTTCTTGGTTAGAAAACAGAAGGAAACAATCAAATGGTACCTGATGCAACTTCAGTGAACTTTGTTGTTTGCGTGTGGTTTATCTAACCATAGTAATAGTTGGAGGGCAACATAAGTGGTGGTTTTCATGAATAAGAAGATAACAGAGTAACACAAGTTAATTTAATTATTGAAATAGGTTTTTGGGTGTCAACGATCAATACTGGGAAATAGAAGTGGTGACATCCAAATGGTGATGATGGCTGAGTAAAAGTGGATAGCCTATGATGGTTGCCGAGTGAGTTTAATATATGTGTGTGTGATTTCCTTCATGTATATATGTATATGTATATATAAATTAAGGTGTTTCTAGAGTGGTGGTAGACTTTGGTTTAGCTTCTGTATCAAATCTGATTGAAACATAAACGTTTTGCAGGTTCTTGTTGAGCAATAAATAGAAAACAGAAACGGAAGAGTAAAGTAGCCGGTTGTGGTTTGGTTGAGTGATATTGGAATGAAGAACATGGTGGCAGTAGCAGTTGAGTTAGGATTACAAACAAATACCTTGAGCAGTTGCAGTAGTGATTGCAGCTATCACTTCCATGTGTTACATCCTTAGCATAAATAACGAGTACCAGATGTGCAGAGGCTGGAGAATCGATGAAGTATCAGTAGTCTAGTGCTTACGGTGGTGGTGTTTTCGATGGGTTAAAACAGAAATAAGAATATAATAGCGGTTGCAGTGGTTCACTATGATGGTTTAACAAAGAAAATAGAGATGGGTTGTGTATGTAAGGTCTTAATAAAAAGGTAGAAATTCTCCCATGTGAAGGTTGTCCCACACCACAATTATCAACCATAAAGTATACAATAAAACGTTCTTGTCTTCTTTGTAATTTGCATGAGCACGCTAGTGACAATGATTAAGGTGTAAATGATTTGAGTGGGAGAAGGTGGTGATGAGTATGTGATCATAGGTTTTGTCTTGTATTCAAACAGAAAAGGAACGAGTAGTGAAAAGTGGGTTTGTTTTGGTTTTGGTGTTAACTCATATGATTAATGATATATAAATATAATTAAAAGTTGACAAGTGGTGATAGTGAAATAAGATGGAAAATAGAAAAAAAAAACATGAAGCTGGGTAATTATTATATAATACGCATGTTACTTGAACATTTTTACAGGCTAAATATGTACTCTAATGTATAATATGAAATTGATAAAGCCAAGCCTCATATTTACACTTCCTCGACATATAAAATGACGTGTAATTAGAAAAGAAGGAAAGATAGATATAGATTAGATATATTGATAATGATAGATTTATATTCCTATAATACGGTAGTGGGTTCGAATAGAATTAATATAGGGAGAAGCCGGGTTCTTTACAAAAATGTATATATTTATGATGGGTTGATTATCAATATAAATAGAAATAGGATGACAAGGCAAAATAGGTGGTGGGGTTTTGTTGAATAGTTTAAAGTAAACAAAAGTCTCCTAGTCGAGGATATATGCTTATCGATTTGTATTTTATGCCAACATTTTAATCCCACTTGTTAATCAATGAATATATATTACTCTCTGTGGCCCATCTTAAAGGTTAAATAGAAAGAGGATTGAAGTAGGAAACGACTTAGCAACAAAGCTAGTTATATTAAAATATAATTTGATCCGTGTTGTTGATATGAAATATGAATAAATATGAATAACGTTTAAGTACACATATTCCACAATCATTTGCAAGGAATGCTAATTACATATAAATAAATCTATCATCATCAACTATAATATTAATATAACAACCCAATCGTATAATATTATATTCTAACAATTAAATTGTATAATATTATATTCACATGTTTCAAGTTATTATATAAATACATATATTAACAAACAGTTGTTCGTGAATCGTCAGGAATAGTCGATGATCAATTGAACAGTTCAAAATCTTCGAGACTCAACATTACAGACTTTGCTTATCGTGTCGAATTCATATGAAGATTAAGTTTAAATTTGTTCGGAAATTTCCGGGTCGTCACAGTACCTACCCGTTAAAGAAATTTCGTCCCGAAATTTGAGTGTGGTCGTCATGGCTAACAATAAAAATGTTTTTATGACGAATATGAGTTGATAACTAAAGTTTTATCATTATTGATTAATATAGATAAAATGATTCGGCTATTTGAAGCGTGCGAGTGAAGATTGAGATAGAGATTTAGTTTTGACGGAGTCACATTTGAATTCCGGAATTCAAGGGATTTAAAGGAAAATCTTGAAAATCTATAAGATCTGATTCTTCGAGATTTAAGGAAATTAGGATCTCTTTAATTAAAAGCGATGATCTGTCCCGATTACTACGTCTGATATCTCCATTATAAATTTACATTTTCCGTTCCATTAGTTTTCACCACTTCTATACTCAATTTCTAAATTCAAAAGATTGTGAAAATGTTTAATCCAGTTCTGATTCTTGTTCTTATCCTCACTATCGCAACAATCATTTTTCTTTTTCATTTACTACCGGAGGAATCTGTTTTCTTCTACTTCGCCCTTGGGGTTATAGTGTTTTTAATTCTCCCGTGTCTTTATGTTGCGATAAACATTGATATACACGGTTTGTAATTTATGTGTTGTTATCGGCATTTATATTCTCCCTTATATTTCGAAGTTCTATGCTTTTGTTTTCTCTTCTCGACTTCAAGTCAAGCGATTAATTGTCCAGAATTTGTAGATATAGAGTTTCGAATGATTATAACGTTCTAAGAAGGAAGGAACGTGATAGCATGATTTGATTTTCAAATTTATCAACATCACGGAAGATAGAACCATCAAGAATACATTTTCTTGATATGTTCAGGAGTTAAGTAGAATGAAAGAGTTATGTAACATGGCACATGATGACGTTATAATCTGTGAATCATCACGTTCCATTAGAAACTCAGCATGACTTATTGTAATATAATCACGTTGGCCAAGCGTCATTATATTATACTAACCCATGCTTCAATTCCCAACACTTCTCCACAATTCATTCATAATTTATACTTAGATTTTACAGAAGTTTTCCAAATAATGGGATACAGAAAAAACACGAAGAGGTAGATAATTTCGGACAAGAATATTTATGAAAATATCCTCAGAAATATCGAAGATATTTATGATGATATTTTGGAATTTCTATGTTCGAAGGTTGATGAAGAAAAATTTTTCCGCAAGATTTTAACATGACTTCGGAGCAAGATATTCTCTAAAGATTTCATCGGATCCAGAATTACCTGAATTCTTTGAATATAGGGTTTGGTCCTTGTATTTGTCCTTGGTCTCCTTCATGGTTAGCTCAATTTGTTTTTCAGTACCAAATTTTCTATCGAGCGTTCCCAACACTCCATTCTTTATCATCAAACTCTTAGCCATTTAGGCCATCTATAATTTTACTGTTTCCTCTGCATTTAATGCAGCCATATCTGAATCATCGGTTATCAATCCGAGGTGGTTTCAAGAGAATTGTGTTTTTAGATGATTAAACGCTGATGGTAGTATGGTGGAATATAAAAGGTTTCTTCGGTAACGATGATGAATAAGGTAATCATATATATCAAGGTTATAATAAGGTTGTTTCGAACGAAAAGTCGAAGTTGACTTGCTGGAGCTGTGACAAAATTGGCTAATTTGAAAAAAAATTGCAATGTTATTTTCGGTAATAACAACGCCAAAGGAGTTAGCACAAATACGTGTTAAACGTTTACTCAGGTTCCGAGTGTTTTCAGGTGCATAACTATATGACTCAATCTTTTCTTCCGTAGATGAAGTGTGGTTGGTTCATACTCTCGATTGAGGTGTTTTCAAGAATCATGAAAGATTTGAACGCAGATGGGAATCGTCAAGATACAATTGAAGTTTAAGATGAAATCAAGTGGCAAACTTGAAGAATTGTTTAGTTTCATATGTTATAATCCTTATTTTTATTCATTTTTAATTGTCCAATCTTGATAGTCCACAGTTAACAGTCTAATAATTCATATATTGTTTAATTTATAATATTCGAATTAATTAATACGTATCGTGACCCGTATTCGTCTCAGACTCGATCACAACTCAAAGTATATATATTATTATAGAATCAACCTCAACCCTGTATAGAGAACTCGATCATTACTGCATATAGAGTGTCTATGGTTATTCCAAATAATATATATAGATGCGTCGATATGATATGTCAAAACCTTGTATACGTGTCCCGATATTTAAAGTGCGTAAAATAAATAACAGAAATTAAATGACGATAAATAAAGTGCGTAAAATAAATAACAGAATGTAAATGACAATAATTAAAATTGCGAGAATTAAATGGCGATAAAATAAATTGCGATAATTAAATGTACAACAAGGAATTAACAGTTAGCTAGGAACAGTTAGCTAGGATTTTGTTAGCGTGGATTCTTAACAAAATTTATCATAGTTAATTTGTTTGTTTCTAACAAATTTTATTTTGTCCAATATTTTCTTCCTTATGCCACTTGTAGAATTCTGAAAGGTCAAAATCCAAATATGAAATTGAATGAAAATGGTTATTCTTTGGTGAACAGATATGTATATCGATGGATGTAAGTAGGATCGTAAATGACTGTTGAATCAGATTCGAAGAATATACAGTGTAACTTATTAATGTGAAATCTAAATATTCCTCGGGTATTACCTACCCGTTAAAATATTTTCACCATTAACATTTTGTACAAAAGAATTTTTAATTACAATCTTTATGAAAACATATATACATATATATTTTCTTCAGATATAATCATGGATTTAATGAGTTAATATGATATTAAACTCATTTGATTTATCGTTAAAACAAGAATATATAATCTCTAAAATATTAGAGATTACATAATTGCCATGTCGAACGAAGATAAATAATGTAGAACGTTATGTAGAACGATGATTATACTCGAGGTACAGAATGAGATGTTGAGGCATGGATTGTTGATGGTACTGGTGCCGGTGATGTTGTTGAAGCTGGTAGATTTTGCACCATATTCTCCAAATTGATTACTCGAGCGCGAAGTTCGCTAACTCTTTCTATTATTTCGGGATGATTGTCAGTCGAAACGGGCGGATGAATAAGGTTTAGAATCTTAGTTATGATATAGTAGTGGCGAGATATTCGGGAAATGAGGGTGAAAATGGTGTTTCAGATAGGTTAGCCGGTAGGTGCTCCAGGTTCTTCGCCAATCAGTGAATTCGGTTGGTGGAAGAGATCGCCTTCTTCGCGTCTCCATTGATTAAGTTGACTACGAACCCATCAGATGAATTGGGGGTGGATGGTTGGTTGATTCATTCTGGTTATACTGCTTTCGGAGCTTAGGTGAATATCCATGTCGGAATAGCTGTCGGAATAACTATCGGAATAGCTATCGAAATCTGAGGAACTCGAACTGGTTGAGGAATTCATCTCGTACAATCAGATGAAGGATTTTCGATAAGAATTAGATTATAAGATGTAGATTAGTACTCTGCAGTAGATTAGTACTCTGCAATACATAATTTACATATGCATATATATAATACTAAAATCTCATAAGTTACGGAGGAATCTACGGAAGTTGTCAGGTAAAGTTATAGTAATAGATATGCTAAGATATGAATTAGCAGATACGCTAAGATACGAATTGTCTATACACTATTTATGCAGTCAATGCAGTAAAACATGTCTAAACTAAGAATAATAAGCAGGTAATTTACTAAGGATGATAAGCAAATGATTTCCGACAAAAATGATAAGCAAAACTTTTGACATGCAGACACGGTCGAAGTCCAGACTCACTAATGCATCCTAACGACTTATCAGTTTGACACACTAATGCAGACCCGGTTCACTAAGACCACCGCTCTGATACCAACTGTGATAACCCGTCCTAATCCATCCGGACGAAGTCCATTTCGATTATAAACGATTCACAACAGTTGATTACATCGCGAGGTACTTGACCTCTATATGATACATTTTACAAACATTGCATTCGTTTTTGAAAAGACAATCTTTCATTTCATCGAAAGTTGACAACATGCATACCATTTCGTAATATATCTTACTACAATTGACTTAATAATAATCTTGATGAACTCAACGACTCGAATGCAACGTCTTTTGAAATATGTCATGAATGACTCCAAGTAATATCTTTAAAATGAGCAAATGCACAGCGGAAGATTTCCTTCATACCTGCTAATAAACATGCTTTAAAGTGTCAACCAAAAGGTTGGTGAGTTCATTAGTTTAACATAAATAATCATTTCCATCATTTTAATAGACCGCAAGATTTCATATTTTCATTTCTCATAAACATACGTCCCATGCATAGAGACAAAAATATCATTCATATGGATTGAACACCTGGTAACCGACATTCACAATATGCATATAAGAATATCCCCATCATTCCGGGATCCTCCTTCGGACATGATATAAATTTCGAAGTACTAAAGCATCCGGTACTTTGGATGGGGCTTGTTGGGCCCGATAGATCTATCTTTAGGATTCGCGTCAATTAGGGTGTCTGTTCCCTAATTCTTAGATTACCAGACTATAAAGGGGCATATTCGGTTTAATAATCCAGCCATAGAATGTAGTTTTAAGTACTTGTGTCTATTTCGTCAAACATTTATAAAGCATCGCATGTATTCTCAGTCCCAAAAATATATATTGCAAAAGCATTTAAAAAGGGAGCAAATGAAACTCACTCAATGTATTTTGTAGTAAAAATACATATAACGATGTTGAACAATGCAGGGTTGGCCTCGGATTCACGAACCTATATCATGTATATATATTAACACACATCACATTTAATCGACTAAGTTTATTTATATTATGTAATGTATTAAGATTAATATCATTATAGAATTATGTTAAGATATGTTTTTATATTACTACTTTATTTGATAAAAATAATATTTATAATAGAAATTTGTAATATTTTTATAAAAAATAAGGATACTAATAATAATGATAATAATAAATAATAATAGTGTTAGTAAAAATGATGATAATAATGTATAAAAATCTTGATAATAATAATAATAATAATAATAATAATAATAATAATAATAATAATAATAATAACAAAAATATTAAAAGTGCTACCTTAATGGAACAAGCTTTAAAAAAAATAAACGCCCCAGCCTGGGCTCGAACCCGCGACCTCCCGCTAACTCAATAACATTCCATACCAATGCTCTGTTTATTAATTTCTATTTTAATTCCCGAAATAAATTTATTTAACCTCCAATGGACCGTTCCTCTTTAACACCCTAATCCATTTATAGAAGCCCAAAATTATAGTCCAGATCCATATGTGATTAAATTGATCCACCAATATCCAATTACAGGTGTAAGTTAAATTGATCGATGGGGTATTTGGGTTTTTAACCGTCGCAGATCACAACACTCAATTCAACCGATCAAGATCAAGAAGTCATCAACATTTCTTCGTTTCACACCATCATTCATCATCAGCGCCATCTCAGGGTTTCGATTCTTTGTCTCGATTGATATATAAAATCAAAGATCTGGTACGTAAATCGATTCCCATATAATTTGTTTGTATACTAGGGATTATTAGGTCAATCGAATTGTTTATGACGAATTTATGTACATAACTATGATTTTGTTGTTCTTTGTTGACTTATAAAATTGATTGTATCTTGGGGATTTAGTTGATTTTGTGAATGTTCAACTGGTTAACAGGGAGTAGCAGGTCTGAAATTTTCGGTCAGAACCCAAACAATAGTATTAACATAAATTTGATAACACACTATGGTGATTATTGAAAGGCTTCACTAGCGAGTACGAAGTGGCAACCTGAAATGACCCGTCCTAATCCATCCAGACGAAGTCCATATCGATTATAAACGATTCACAACAGTTGATTACATCGCGAGGTACTTGACCTCTATATGATACATTTTACAAACATTGCATTCGTTTTTAAAAGGCAAACTTTCGTTACATCGACAGTTGACAGACATATACAGCATTTCATAATATATCCAAATATAATTGACTTAAATATAATCTTGATGAACTCAACGACTCGAATGCAATGTCTTTTGAAATATGTCATGAATGACTCCAAATAATATCTCTAATATGAGCAAATGCACAGCGGAAGATTTCTTTCGTACCTGAAAATAAACATGCTTTAAAGTGTCAACCAAAAGGTTGGTGAGTTCATTAGTTTATCATAAAGAATCATTTCATTATTTTAATAGACCACAAGATTTCATACTTCCATTTCTCATAATCATATGTCCCATGCATAGAGACAAAAATATCATTCATATGGATTGAACACCTGGTAACCGACATTAACAAGATGCATATATAAGAATATCCCCATCATTCCGGGATCCTCCTTCGGACATGATATAAATTTCGAAGTACTAAAGCATCCGGTACTTTGGATGGGGCTTGTTGGGCCCGATAGATCTATCTTTAGGATTCGCGTCAATTAGGGTGTCTGTTCCCTAATTCTTAGATTACCAGACTAAATAGGGGCATATTCGGTTTAATAATCCAACCATAGAATGTAGTTTCGATTACTTGTGTCTATTTCGTAAAACAGTTCTAAAAGCAGCGCATGTATTCTCAGTCCCAAAAATATATATTGCGAAAGCATTTAAAAAGGGATTAATGAAACTCACGCATATAAATATTGTAAAACAGTTAATAAAGCATTTGCATGTATTCTCAGCCCAAAAACGTAAAGAGTAAAGAGGGCAAATGAAACTCACCGTGTTGTATTTTGTAGTAAAAATACATATAACGACATTGAACAACTAAACAATGCAAGGTTGACCTCGGATTCACGAACCTATATCAAGTATATATATATTAACACATATACTTGTAATCGAATAAATGATGTGTTGATATATATTATTTCAATTGTTATATATTTATATATACTCTGTATATATATTTCATATAAGTAATTGTTTGGTAGAATGATAATAATAAAAATAATGAATAACATGTTGTTTTATTTTGTATTAATAATAATCATATAATAATATTGTTAATATGAGAATAATAATAATAATGATAATAATAATAATAATCATAATAATAATATTGATAATAATAATTTTAGTAATAATGATAACTTTTAAAATATATATATATATATATATAATAATCCTTAATATTAATAATACTTTTTAACAAAAATGATAATGATAATAATAATAATAATAATAACAATAATAATAATAATAATAATAATGCTATTAATAATAATAATAATAACCAATACTTAATTCTAATAATAATAATAATAATAATGTGATATTAATAATAATAATAAGAGTAATAATAATACTACCTCACAAGAAAAGGCCCCAAAAAGAAATAACTGCCCTTGTCAAGACTCGAACACATGATCTCTCAGATAACGCAAACACTCTCAACCATCTGTCCATACTCATTTTTCTGTTTCATATACAACCTATTTTTATTTACCTTATTACTTCTGTTTCTCCTACTTATCACAGCAAGCCTTTTTCTGATAATAAATAAAAATGTAGTGGCCTGGGTTCGAACCCAGGACCTCTCGTTCAAGATAAACACGCCTAACCATCCCTCTGTTACTTCATTTCTGATTTAATTCACCACTCAAATTTATTTAATTCTAATGTTTCTGTTTCTTCTTCATAAACAAACCCATTAACCTTCATCATGATCAATTAATCTCATCACCATGATCATTAACTTCATCAAATTATTATCAACACCATAATCATAATCTCCTCATCATAATCATAATCTTAATCCTAATCTTAATCTTAATCTATTCGTCATTCTTAATCTAATCATCATCATCGTATTCAACATAAAATCACAACACTTAATATCTAATCATAATTGTTTGTTGTTTCACGTCATCTTCTCAAAAAAAAAAAAATATCGCGGTTACCCGAATGATTATAGGGCTGTTCTAAAATTAACTTAAATGAAGTGGCATGTTAATTACTCCATCATTCACGGCCCTTTAAAGAAAAAAAAATAAAAAAAACGGACAAAGGAGAATAATTATAACAGATCAATAATAAGTGGGGTTACTTGATGGGTAGATGTCGGCCATAACCAAAAAGAATATACACCAAAGAAAGTTAACGATGGAACTTCAATTCCTCATCATTTATCATGTTCCCAATATCATCATATTCGCTGTTTAACAGAAAGAAGTAAGGAGACACTCAAGTTGAAATGTCCCGTTCTTATTGATTAAAAACGTTCCATATTAATTGATTTCGTTGCGAGGTTTTGACCTCTATATGAGACGTTTTTCAAAGACTGCATTCATTTTTAAACAAACCATAACCTTTATTTCATCAATAAAGGTTTAAAAAGCTTTACGTAGATTATCAAATAATGATAATATAATATATCCTGTTTACACACGACCATTACATAATGGTTTACAATACAAATATGTTACAACAAAATAAGTTTCTTGAATGCAGTTTTTACACAATATCATACAAGCATGGACTCCAAATCTTGTCCTTATTTAAGTATGCGACAGCGGAAGCTCTTAATAATCGCCTGAGAATAAACATGCTTAAAACGTCAACAAAAATGTTGGTGAGTTATAGGTTTAACCTATATATATCAAATCGTAACAATAGACCACAAGATTTCATATTTCAATACACATCCCATACATAGAGATAAAAATCATTCATATGGTGAACACCTGGTAACCGACAATAACAAGATGCATATATAAGAATATCCCCATCATTCCGGGACACCCTTCGGATATGATATAAATTTCGAAGTACTAAAGCATCCGGTACTTTGGATGGGGTTTGTTAGGCCCAATAGATCTATCTTTAGGATTCGCGTCAATTAGGGTGTCTGTTCCCTAATTCTTAGATTACCAGACTTAATAAAAAGGGGCATATTCGATTTCGATAATTCAACCATAGAATGTAGTTTCACGTACTTGTGTCTATTTTGTAAATCATTTATAAAACCTGCATGTATTTTCATCCCAAAAATATTAGATTTTAAAAGTGGGACTATAACTCACTTTCACAGATTTTTACTTCGTCGAGAAGTAAGACTTGGCCACTGGTTGATTCACGAACCTATAACAATATATACATATATATCAAAGTATGTTCAAAATATATTTACAACACTTTTAATATATTTTGATGTTTTAAGTTTATTAAGTCAGCTGTCCTCGTTAGTAACCTACAACTAGTTGTCCACAGTTAGATGTACAGAAATAAATCGATAAATATTATCTTGAATCAATCCACGACCCAGTGTATACGTATCTCAGTATTGATCACAACTCAAACTATATATATTTTGGAATCAACCTCAACCCTGTATAGCTAACTCCAACATTCACATATAGAGTGTCTATGGTTGTTCCGAAATATATATAGATGTGTCGACATGATAGGTCGAAACATTGTATACGTGTCTATGGTATCTCAAGATTACATAATATATAATACAAGTTGATTAAGTTATGGTTGGAATAGATTTGTTACCAATTTTCACGTAGCTAAAATGAGAAAAATTATCCAATCTTGTTTTACCCATAACTTCTTCATTTTAAATCCGTTTTGAGTGAATCAAATTGCTATGGTTTCATATTGAACTCTATTTTATGAATCTAAACAAAAAAAGTATAGGTTTCTAGTCGGAAAAATAAGTTACAAGTCATTTTTGTAAAGGTAGTCATTTCAGTCGAAAGAACGACGTCTAGATGACCATTTTAGAAAACATACTTCCACTTTGAGTTTAACCATAATTTTTGGATATAGTTTCATGTTCATAATAAAAATCATTTTCTCAGAATAACAACTTTTAAATCAAAGTTTATCATAGTTTTTAATTAACTAACCCAAAACAGCCCGCGGTGTTACTACGACGGCGTAAATCCGGTTTTACGGTGTTTTTCGTGTTTCCAGGTTTTAAATCATTAAGTTAGCATATCATATAGATATAGAACATGTGTTTAGTTGATTTTAAAAGTCAAGTTAGAAGGATTAACTTTTGTTTGCGAACAAGTTTAGAATTAACTAAACTATGTTCTAGTGATTACAAGTTTAAACCTTCGAATAAGATAGCTTTATATGTATGAATCGAATGATGTTATGAACATCATTACTACCTTAATTTCCTTGGATAAACCTACTGGAAAAGAGAAAAATGGATCTAGCTTCAATGGATCCTTGGATGGCTCGAAGTTCTTGAAGCAGAATCATGACACGAAAACAAGTTCAAGTAAGATCATCACTTGAAATAAGATTGTTATAGTTATAGAAATTGAACCAAAGTTTGAATATGATTATTACCTTGTATTAGAATGATAACCTACTGTAAGAAACAAAGATTTCTTGAGGTTGGATGATCACCTTACAAGATTGGAAGTGAGCTAGCAAACTTGAAAGTATTCTTGATTTTATGAAACTAGAACTTTTGGAATTTATGAAGAACACTTAGAACTTGAAGATAGAACTTGAGAGAGATCAATTAGATGAAGAAAATTGAAGAATGAAAGTGTTTGTAGGTGTTTTTGGTCGTTGGTGTATGGATTAGATATAAAGGATATGTAATTTTGTTTTCATGTAAATAAGTCATGAATGATTACTCATATTTTTGTAATCTTATGAGATATTTCATGCTAGTTGCCAAATGATGGTTCCCACATGTGTTAGGTGACTCACATGGGCTGCTAAGAGCTGATCATTGGAGTGTATATACCAATAGTACATACATCTAAAAGCTGTGTATTGTACGAGTACGAATACGGGTGCATACGAGTAGAATTGTTGATGAAACTGAACGAGAATGTAATTGTAAGCATTTTTGTTAAGTAGAAGTATTTTGATAAGTGTATTGAAGTCTTTCAAAAGTGTATAAATACATATTAAAACACTACATGTATATACATTTTAACTGAGTCGTTAAGTCATCGTTAGTCGTTACATGTAAGTGTTGTTTTGAAACCTTTAGGTTAACGATCTTGTTAAATGTTGTTAACCCAATGTTTATAATAACAAAAGAGATTTTAAATTATTATATTATCATGATATTATGATGTACGAATATCTCTTAATATGATATATATACATTAAATGTCGTTACAACGATAAACGTTACATATATGTCTCGTTTCAAAATCATTAAGTTAGTAGTCTTGTTTTTACATATGTAGTTCATTGTTAATATAATTAATGATATGTTTACTTATCATAATATCATGTTAACTATATATATAACCATATATATGTCATCATATAGTTTTTTTACAAGTTTTAACGTTCGTGAATCACCGGTCAACTTGGGTGGTCAATTGTCTATATGAAACCTATTTCAATTAATCAAGTCTTAACAAGTTTGATTGCTTAACATGTTGGAAACATTTAATCATGTAAACATCAATCTCAATTAATATATATAAACATGGAAAAGTTCGGGTCACTACAGTACCTACCCGTTAAATAAATTTCGTCCCGAAATTTTAAGCTGTTGAAGGTGTTGACGAATCTTCTGGAAATAGATGCGGGTATTTCTTCTTCATCTGATCTTCACGCTCCCAGGTGAACTCGGGTCCTCTACGAGCATTCCATCGAACCTTAACAATTGGTATCTTGTTTTGCTTAAGTCTTTTAACCTCACGATCCATTATTTCGACGGGTTCTTCGATGAATTGGAGTTTTTCGTTGATTTGGATTTCATCTAACGGAATAGTGAGATCTTCTTTAGCAAAACATTTCTTCAAATTCGAGACGTGGAAAGTGTTATGTACAGCCGCGAGTTGTTGAGGTAACTCAAGTCGGTAAGCTACTGGTCCGACACGATCAATAATCTTGAATGGTCCAATATACCTTGGATTTAATTTCCCTCGTTTACCAAATCGAACAACGCCTTTCCAAGGTGAAACTTTAAGCATGACCATCTCTCCAATTTCAAATTCTATATCTTTTCTTTTAATGTCAGCGTAGCTCTTTTGTCGACTTTGGGCGGTTTTCAACCGTTGTTGAATTTGGATGATCTTCTCGGTAGTTTCTTGTATAATCTCCGGACCCGTAATCTGTCTATCCCCCACTTCACTCCAACAAATCGGAGACCTGCACTTTCTACCATAAAGTGCTTCAAACGGCGCCATCTCAATGCTTGAATGGTAGCTGTTGTTGTAGGAAAATTCTGCTAACGGTAGATGTCGATCCCAACTGTTTCCGAAATCAATAACACATGCTCGTAGCATGTCTTCAAGCGTTTGTATCGTCCTTTCGCTCTGCCCATCAGTTTGTGGATGATAGGCAGTACTCATGTCTAGACGAGTTCCTAATGCTTGCTGTAATGTCTGCCAGAATCTTGAAATAAATCTGCCATCCCTATCAGAGATAATAGAGATTGGTATTCCATGTCTGGAGACGACTTCCTTCAAATACAGTCGTGCTAACTTCTCCATCTTGTCATCTTCTCTTATTGGTAGGAAGTGTGCTGATTTGGTGAGACGATCAACTATTACCCAAATAGTATCAAAACCACTTGCAGTCCTTGGCAATTTAGTGATGAAATCCATGGTAATGTTTTCCCATTTCCATTCCGGGATTTCGGGTTGTTGAAGTAGACCTGATGGTTTCTGATGCTCAGCTTTGACCTTAGAACACGTCAAACATTCTCCTACGTATTTAGCAACATCGGCTTTCATACCCGGCCACCAAAAATGTTTCTTGAGATCCTTGTACATCTTCCCCGTTCCAGGATGTATTGAGTATCTGGTTTTATGAGCTTCTCTAAGTACCATTTCTCTCATATCTCCAAATTTTGGTACCCAAATCCTTTCAGCCCTATACCGGGTTCCGTCTTCCCGAATATTAAGATGCTTCTCCGATCCTTTGGGTATTTCATCCTTTAAATTTCCCTCTTTTAAAACTCCTTGTTGCGCCTCCTTTATTTGAGTAGTAATGTTATTATGAATCATTATATTCATAGATTTTACTCGAATGGGTTCTCTATCCTTCCTGCTCAAGGCATCGGCTACCACATTTGCCTTCCCCGGGTGGTAACGAATCTCAAAATCGTAATCATTCAATAATTCAATCCACCTACGCTGCCTCATATTCAGTTGTTTCTGATTAAATATGTGTTGAAGACTTTTGTGGTCGGTATATATAATACTTTTGACCCCATATAAGTAGTGCCTCCAAGTCTTTAATGCAAAAACAACCGCGCCTAATTCCAAATCATGCGTCGTATAATTTTGTTCGTGAATCTTCAATTGTCTAGACGCATAAGCAATCACCTTCGTTCGTTGCATTAATACACAACCGAGACCTTGCTTTGATGCGTCACAATAAATCACAAAATCATCATTCCCTTCAGGCAATGACAATATAGGTGCCGTAGTTAGCTTTTTCTTCAATAACTGAAACGCTTTCTCTTGTTCATCATTCCATTCAAATTTCTTCCCTTTATGCGTTAATGCAGTCAAGGGTTTTGCTATTCTGGAAAAGTCTTGGATGAACCTTCTGTAGTAACCAGCTAGTCCTAAAAACTGGCGTATGTGTTTCGGAGTTTTCGGGGTTTCCCACTTTTCAACAGTTTCTATCTTTGCCGGATCCACCTTAATACCTTCTTTGTTCACTATGTGACCGAGGAATTGAACTTCTTCCAACCAAAATGCACACTTTGAAAACTTAGCGTACAATTCTTCCTTCCTCAATACTTCTAACACTTTTCTCAAATGTTCACCGTGTTCTTGGTCATTCTTTGAGTAAATAAGTATGTCATCAATGAAAACAATGACAAACTTGTCAAGGTATGGTCCACACACTCGGTTCATAAGGTCCATGAACACAGCTGGTGCATTAGTTAAACCAAACGGCATGACCATAAACTCGTAATGACCGTAACGTGTTCTGAAAGCAGTCTTTGGAATATCATCTTCTTTCACCCGCATTTGATGATACCCGGAACGTAAGTCAATCTTTGAATAAACAGACGAGCCTTGTAGTTGATCAAATAAGTCGTCGATTCTCGGTAGTGGGTAGCGGTTCTTGATGGTAAGTTTGTTCAACTCTCGGTAGTCGATACACAACCTGAATGTACCATCTTTCTTCTTGACAAACAAAACAGGAGCTCCCCACGGTGATGTGCTTGGTCGAATGAAACCACGCTCTAAAAGTTCTTGTAATTGGCTTTGCAGTTCTTTCATCTCGCTGGGTGCGAGTCTGTAAGGAGCACGAGCTATTGGTGCAGCTCCTGGTACAAGATCTATTTGAAATTCAACGGATCGATGTGGGGGTAATCCCGGTAATTCTTTCGGAAATACATCGGGAAATTCTTTTGCAATGGGAACATCATTGATGCTCTTTTCTTCAGTTTGTACTTTCTCGACGTGTGCTAGAACAGCATAGCAACCTTTTCTTATTAGTTTTTGTGCCTTCAAATTACTAATAAGATGTAGCTTCGTGTTGCCCTTTTCTCCGTACACCATTAAGGGTTTTCCTTTTTCTCGTATAATGCGAATTGCATTTTTGTAACAAACGATCTCCGCTTTCACTTCTTTCAACCAGTCCATACCGATTATCACATCAAAACTCCCTAACTCTACTGGTATCAAATCAATCTTAAATGTTTCGCTAACCAGTTTAATTTCTCGATTCCGACATATATTATCTGCTGAAATTAATTTACCATTTGCTAATTCGAGTAAAAATTTACTATCCAAAGGCGTCAATGGACAACTTAATTTAGCACAAAAATCTCTACTCATATAGCTTCTATCCGCACCCGAATCAAATAAAACGTAAGCAGATTTATTGTCAATAAGAAACGTACCCGTAACAAGCTCCGGGTCTTCCTGTGCCTCTACCGCATTAATATTGAAAACTCTTCCACGGCCTTGTCCATTCGTGTTCTCCTGGTTCGGGCAATTTCTAATAATGTGGCCTGGTTTTCCACATTTATAACAAACTACATTGGCATAACTTGCTCCGACACTACTTGCTCCGCCATTACTCGTTCCGACACCATTTGTTCCTTTCGTTCTATTAACCCCTGGTCCGTAGACCTCACACTTCGCCGCGCTATGACCATTTCTTTTACACTTGTTGCAAAATTTGGTGCAGAACCCCGAGTGATTCTTTTCACACCTTTGGCATAGTTGCTTCTGATTGTTGTTGTTGTTGCGGTTATTATTGTTGTTGGGATGATTGTTGTAGTTGCTGTTGTTGTTGTTGTTGTTGGGCCGTTTGTTGTAGTTGCGATTGATGTTGCGATTGTTGGGATAATTGTTGCGATTATTGTTGTAATTGCTGTTGTTGTTGTATTGGTGATTCTTATCACCGTTTTCCTCCCACTTTCTTTTGACTTGCTTCACATTGGCCTCTTCAGCAGTCTGTTCTTTAATTCTTTCTTCAATCTGGTTCACTAGTTTGTGAGCCATTCTACATGCCTGTTGTATGGAGGCGGGCTCGTGTGAACTTATATCTTCTTGGATTCTTTCCGGTAATCCTTTCACAAACGCGTCGATCTTCTCTTCCTCATCTTCGAATGCTCCCGGACACAATAGGCACAATTCTGTGAATCGTCTTTCGTACGTGGTAATATCAAATCCTTGGGTTCGTAACCCTCTAAGTTCTGTCTTGAGCTTATTGACCTCGGTTCTGGGACGGTACTTCTCGTTCATCAAGTGCTTGAATGCTGACCACGGTAGTGCGTACGCATCATCTTGTCCCACTTGCTCTAGATAGGTATTCCACCATGTTAACGCAGAACCTGTGAAGGTATGCGTAGCGTACTTCACTTTGTCCTCTTCAGTACACTTACTTATGGCAAACACCGATTCAACCTTCTCGGTCCACCGTTTCAATCCGATCGGTCCTTCGGTTCCATCAAATTCCAAAGGTTTGCAGGCAGTGAATTCTTTGTAGGTGCATCATACACGATTTCCTGTACTGCTAGATCCAAGGTTATTGTTGGTATGTAGCGCAGCCTGTACTGCGGCTATGTTTGAAGCTAGAAAAGTACGGAATTCCTCTTCATTCATATTCACGGTGTGTCGAGTAGTCGGTGCCATTTCCTTCAAAATAGTTAAATGGAACAAGTTAATCATACAGAATATTAAGAGTAGTTAATAGTATTTCGTAGCATAATATGAACTCATTTATAAAAGCTTTTTCTTCATATTAGCGTTTTATAAGTTTAAATTCGGGTAGTACCTACCCGTTAAGTTCATACTTAGTAGCTAATATACAATTCAACTGCTACAATTCTATATGAAAAACTGATTATAATAATATTTCGCGTTCAAACTTTTATACAATATTTTACAAACTTACAATACCGCTTATTTTACATAAAGCATGAAATATAGCACACAATAACTTTGATACAAGATACTTGTGAAGACAATTCTAGCTAGTACACAAGTCGTTCAGCAAAGGCAATAAAGACACGTAATTCATACGTCCAGAAACAAGTCATGCATTCTGGTTTTACTAGGACTACTTCCCATCCTTGGTCTTGTGCAACATAACCGTTATGGCCGTTGATAAGACAGCGTGTTGTAACGTCGTCAAAGGGACGAGGGTTACGTAATGTCCAACAGTCTCGTAATAACCTAAAAACCTCATTTCTTACCCCAATTACCGACTCCGTCACTTGTGGGAATGTTTTGTTTAATAGTTGTAGCCCGATGTTCTTGTTCTCACTTTGGTGAGAAGCGAACATTACTAATCCGTAAGCATAACATGCTTCTTTATGTTGCATGTTAGCCGCTTTTTCTAAATCACGAAGTCCAATATTCGGATATATTGAGTCAAAATAATTTCTTAACCCGTTGCGTAAAATAGCATTTGGGTTCCCCGCAATATATGCGTCAAAGTAAACACATCGTAACTTATGGGTTTCCCAATGTGATATCCCCCATCTTTCAAACGAAAGTCTCTTATAAACCAAGACATTCTTGGAACGTTCTTCGAATGTCTTACAAACTGATCTCGCCTTAAATAGTTGTGCCGAAGAATTCTGGCCGACTCTAGACAAGATTTCATCAATCATGTCTCCGGGTAGGTCTCTTAAAATATTGGGTTGTCTATCCATTTTGTGTTTTTAAACTGTAAAATAGACAAGAGTTAGATTCATAAAAAAAATACTTACTAATACAAGCAATTTTTACATATATCATAAAGCATAAGAACACTATATTCCATATATTACACCACACGAATACAACTATCTTATTCCGACTCGCTCGTTTCTTCTTTTTCGGTTTTGGTTCGTTTTGCCAAGTTTCTAGGGATATATGATGTTCCCCTAATACGAGCCGTCGTTGTCCACATTGGTTTAGAAAAACCTGGTGGTTTAGAGGTTCCCGGGTCATTGTTACAACTTAAGGACTTCGGGGGTTGACGATACATATAAAGTTCATCGGGGTTGGAATTAGATTTCTCTATTTTTATGCCCTTTCTCTTATTATTTTCTTTTGCCTTTTTAAATTCAGTTGGGGTAATTTCTATAACATCATCGGAATTCTCGTCGGAATCCGATTCATCGGAGAATTGGTAATCCTCCCAATATTTTGCTTCCTTGGCGGAAACACCATTGACCATAATTAACTTTGGTCGGTTGGTTGAGGATTTTCTTTTACTTAACCGTTTTATTATTTCCCCCACCGGTTCTATTTCTTCATCCGGTTCCGATTCTTCTTCCGGTTCCGATTCTTCTTCCGGTTCCGACTCTTCTTCCGGTTCCTCTTCGGGAACTTGTGAATCAGTCCACAAATCATTCCAATTTACATTTGACTCTTCATTATTATTAGGTGAGTCAATGGGACTTGTTCTAGAGGTAGACATCTATCACATAATATCAAACACGTTAAGAGATTAATATATCACATAATATTCATATGTTAAAAATATATAGTTTCCAACAAAAATGTTAAGCAATCATTTTTAAAGAAAACACGGTCGAAGTCCAGACTCACTAATGCATCCTAACAAACTCGATAAGACACACCAATGCAAATTTTCTGGTTCTCTAAGACCAACGCTCGGATACCAACTGAAATGTCCCGTTCTTATTGATTAAAAACGTTCCATATTAATTGATTTCGTTGCGAGGTTTTGACCTCTATATGAGACGTTTTTCAAAGACTGCATTCATTTTTAAACAAACCATAACCTTTATTTCATCAATAAAGGTTTAAAAAGCTTTACGTAGATTATCAAATAATGATAATCTAATATATCCTGTTTACACACGACCATTACATAATGGTTTACAATACAAATATGTTACAACAAAATAAGTTTCTTGAATGCAGTTTTTACACAATATCATACAAGCATGGACTCCAAATCTTGTCCTTATTTAAGTATGCGACAGCGGAAGCTCTTAATAATCGCCTGAGAATAAACATGCTTAAAACGTCAACAAAAATGTTGGTGAGTTATAGGTTTAACCTATATATATCAAATCGTAACAATAGACCACAAGATTTCATATTTCAATACACATCCCATACATAGAGATAAAAATCATTCATATGGTGAACACCTGGTAACCGACAATAACAAGATGCATATATAAGAATATCCCCATCATTCCGGGACACCCTTCGGATATGATATAAATTTCGAAGTACTAAAGCATCCGGTACTTTGGATGGGGTTTGTTAGGCCCAATAGATCTATCTTTAGGATTCGCGTCAATTAGGGTGTCTGTTCCCTAATTCTTAGATTACCAGACTTAATAAAAAGGGGCATATTCGATTTCGATAATTCAACCATAGAATGTAGTTTCACGTACTTGTGTCTATTTTGTAAATCATTTATAAAACCTGCATGTATTCTCATCCCAAAAATATTAGATTTTAAAAGTGGGACTATAACTCACTTTCACAGATTTTTACTTCGTCGAGAAGTAAGACTTGGCCACTGGTTGATTCACGAACCTATAACAATATATACATATATATCAAAGTATGTTCAAAATATATTTACAACACTTTTAATATATTTTGATGTTTTAAGTTTATTAAGTCAGCTGTCCTCGTTAGTAACCTACAACTAGTTGTCCACAGTTAGATGTACAGAAATAAATCGATAAATATTATCTTGAATCAATCCACGACCCAGTGTATACGTATCTCAGTATTGATCACAACTCAAACTATATATATTTTGGAATCAACCTCAACCCTGTATAGCTAACTCCAACATTCACATATAGAGTGTCTATGGTTGTTCCGAAATATATATAGATGTGTCGACATGATAGGTCGAAACATTGTATACGTGTCTATGGTATCTCAAGATTACATAATATACAATACAAGTTGATTAAGTTATGGTTGGAATAGATTTGTTACCAATTTTCACGTAGCTAAAATGAGAAAAATTATCCAATCTTGTTTTACCCATAACTTCTTCATTTTAAATCCGTTTTGAGTGAATCAAATTGCTATGGTTTCATATTGAACTCTATTTTATGAATCTAAACAGAAAAAGTATAGGTTTCTAGTCGGAAAAATAAGTTACAAGTCATTTTTGTAAAGGTAGTCATTTCAGTCGAAAGAACGACGTCTAGATGACCATTTTAGAAAACATACTTCCACTTTGAGTTTAACCATAATTTTTGGATATAGTTTCATGTTCATAATAAAAATCATTTTCTCAGAATAACAACTTTTAAATCAAAGTTTATCATAGTTTTTAATTAACTAACCCAAAACAGCCCGCGGTGTTACTACGACGGCGTAAATCCGGTTTTACGGTGTTTTTCGTGTTTCCAGGTTTTAAATCATTAAGTTAGCATATCATATAGATATAGAACATGTGTTTAGTTGATTTTAAAAGTCAAGTTAGAAGGATTAACTTTTGTTTGCGAACAAGTTTAGAATTAACTAAACTATGTTCTAGTGATTACAAGTTTAAACCTTCGAATAAGATAGCTTTATATGTATGAATCGAATGATGTTATGAACATCATTACTACCTTAATTTCCTTGGATAAACCTACTGGAAAAGAGAAAAATGGATCTAGCTTCAATGGATCCTTGGATGGCTCGAAGTTCTTGAAGCAGAATCATGACACGAAAACAAGTTCAAGTAAGATCATCACTTGAAATAAGATTGTTATAGTTATAGAAATTGAACCAAAGTTTGAATATGATTATTACCTTGTATTAGAATGATAACCTACTGTAAGAAACAAAGATTTCTTGAGGTTGGATGATCACCTTACAAGATTGGAAGTGAGCTAGCAAACTTGAAAGTATTCTTGATTTTATGAAACTAGAACTTTTGGAATTTATGAAGAACACTTAGAACTTGAAGATAGAACTTGAGAGAGATCAATTAGATGAAGAAAATTGAAGAATGAAAGTGTTTGTAGGTGTTTTTGGTCGTTGGTGTATGGATTAGATATAAAGGATATGTAATTTTGTTTTCATGTAAATAAGTCATGAATGATTACTCATATTTTTGTAATCTTATGAGATATTTCATGCTAGTTGCCAAATGATGGTTCCCACATGTGTTAGGTGACTCACATGGGCTGCTAAGAGCTGATCATTGGAGTGTATATACCAATAGTACATACATCTAAAAGCTGTGTATTGTACGATACACAGCTTTTAGATGTATGTACTATTGGTATATACACTCCAATGATCAGCTCTTAGCAGCCCATGTGAGTCACCTAACACATGTGGGAACCATCATTTGGCAACTAGCATGAAATATCTCATAAGATTACAAAAATATGAGTAATCATTCATGACTTATTTACATGAAAACAAAATTACATATCCTTTATATCTAATCCATACACCAATGACCAAAAACACCTACAAACACTTTCATTCTTCAATTTTCTTCATCTAATTGAACTCTCTCAAGTTCTATCTTCAAGTTCTAAGTGTTCTTCATAAATTCCAAAAGTTCTAGTTTCATAAAATCAAGAATACTTTCAAGTTTGCTAGCTCACTTCCAATCTTGTAAGGTGATCATCCAACCTCAAGAAATCTTTGTTTCTTACAGTAGGTTATCATTCTAATACAAGGTAATAATCATATTCAAACTTTGGTTCAATTTCTATAACTATAACAATCTTATTTCAAGTGATGATCTTACTTGAACTTGTTTTCGTGTCATGATTTTGCTTCAAGAACTTTGAGCCATCCAAGGATCCATTGAAGCTAGATCCATTTTTCTCTTTTCCAGTAGGTTCATCCAAGGAACTTAAGGTAGTAATGATGTTCATAACATCATTCGATTCATACATATAAAGCTATCTTATTCGAAGGTTTAAACTTGTAATCACTAGAACATAGTTTAGTTAATTCTAAACTTGTTCGCAAACAAAAGTTAATCCTTCTAACTTGACTTTTAAAATCAACTAAACACATGTTCTATATCTATATGATATGCTAACTTAATGATTTAAAACCTGGAAACACGAAAAACACCGTAAAACCGGATTTACGCCGTCGTAGTAACACCGCGGGCTGTTTTGGGTTAGTTAATTAAAAACTATGATAAACTTTGATTTAAAAGTTGTTATTCTAAGAAAATGATTTTTATTATGAACATGAAACTATATCCAAAAATTATGGTTAAACTCAAAGTGGAAGTATGTTTTCTAAAATGGTCATCTAGACGTCGTTCTTTCGACTGAAATGACTACCTTTACAAAAACGACTTGTAACTTATTTTTCCGACTAGAAACCTATACTTTTTCTGTTTAGATTCATAAAATAGAGTTCAATATGAAACCATAGCAATTTGATTCACTCAAAACGGATTTAAAATGAAGAAGTTATGGGTAAAACAAGATTGGATAATTTTTCTCATTTTAGCTACGTGAAAATTGGTAACAAATCTATTCCAACCATAACTTAATCAACTTGTATTGTATATTATGTAATCTTGAGATACCATAGACACGTATACAATGTTTCGACCTATCATGTCGACACATCTATATATATTTCGGAACAACCATAGACACTCTATATGTGAATGTTGGAGTTAGCTATACAGGGTTGAGGTTGATTCCAAAATATATATAGTTTGAGTTGTGATCAATACTGAGATACGTATACACTGGGTCGTGGATTGATTCAAGATAATATTTATCGATTTATTTCTGTACATCTAACTGTGGACAACTAGTTGTAGGTTACTAACGAGGACAGCTGACTTAATAAACTTAAAACATCAAAATATATTAAAAGTGTTGTAAATATATTTAAATATATCTTGAACATACTTTGATATATATGTATATATTGTTATAGGTTCGTGAATCAACCAGTGGCCAAGTCTTACTTCCCGACGAAGTAAAAATCTGTGAAAGTGAGTTATAGTCCCACTTTTAAAATCTAATATTTTTGGGATGAGAATACATGCAGGTTTTATAAATGATTTACAAAATAGACACAAGTACGTGAAACTACATTCTATGGTTGAATTATCGAAATCGAATATGCCCCTTTTTATTAAGTCTGGTAATCTAAGAATTAGGGAACAGACACCCTAATTGACGCGAATCCTAAAGATAGATCTATTGGGCCTAACAAACCCCATCCAAAGTACCGGATGCTTTAGTACTTCGAAATTTATATCATATCCGAAGGGTGTCCCGGAATGATGGGGATATTCTTATATATGCATCTTGTTATTGTCGGTTACCAGGTGTTCACCATATGAATGATTTTTATCTCTATGTATGGGATGTGTATTGAAATATGAAATCTTGTGGTCTATTGTTACGATTTGATATATATAGGTTAAACCTATAACTCACCAACATTTTTGTTGACGTTTAAAGCATGTTTATTCTCAGGTGAATATTAAGAGCTTCCGCTGTTGCATACTAAAATAAGGACAAGATTTGGAGTCCATGTTTGTATGTTATTGTGTAAAAACTGCATTCAAGAAACTGATTTCGATGTAACATATTTGTATTGTAAACCATTATGTAATGGTCGTGTGTAAACAGGATATTTTAGATTATCATTATTTGATAATCTACGTAAAGCTTTTTAAACCTTTATTTATGAAATAAAGGTTATGGTTTGTTTTAAAAATGAATGCAGTCTTTGAAAAACGTCTCATATAGAGGTCAAAACCTCGCAACGAAATCAATTAATATGGAACGTTTTTAATCAATAAGAACGGGACATTTCAGTTGGTATCCGAGCGTTGGTCTTAGAGAACCAGAAAATTTGCATTAGTGTATCTTATTGAGTTTGTTAGGATGCATTAGTGAGTCTGGACTTCGACCGTGTTTTCTTTAAAAATGATTGCTTAACATTTTTGTTGGAAACTATATATTTTTAACATATGAATATTATGTGATATATTAATCTCTTAACGTGTTTGATATTATGTGATAGATGTCTACCTCTAGAACAAGTCCCATTGACTCACCTAATAATAATGAAGAGTCAAATGTAAATTGGAATGATTTGTGGACTGATTCACAAGTTCCCGAAGAGGAACCGGAAGAAGAGTCGGAACCGGAAGAAGAATCGGAACCGGAAGAAGAATCGGAACCGGATGAAGAAATAGAACCGGTGGGGGAAATAATAAAACGGTTAAGTAAAAGAAAATCCTCAACCAACCGACCAAAGTTAATTATGGTCAATGGTGTTTCCGCCAAGGAAGCAAAATATTGGGAGGATTACCAATTCTCCGATGAATCGGATTCCGACGAGAATTCCGATGATGTTATAGAAATTACCCCAACTGAATTTAAAAAGGCAAAAGAAAATAATAAGAGAAAGGGCATAAAAATAGAGAAATCTAATTCCAACCCCGATGAACTTTATATGTATCATCAACCCCCGAAGTCCTTAAGTTGTAACAATGACCCGGGAACCTCTAAACCACCAGGTTTTTCTAAACCAATGTGGACAACGACGGCTCGTATTAGGGGAACATCATATATCCCTAGAAACTTGGCAAAACGAACCAAAACCGAAAAAGAAGAAACGAGCGAGTCGGAATAAGATAGTTGTATTCGTGTGGTGTAATATATGGAATATAGTGTTCTTATGCTTTATGATATATGTAAAAATTGCTTGTATTAGTAAGTATTTTTTTTATGAATCTAACTCTTGTCTATTTTACAGTTTAAAAACACAAAATGGATAGACAACCCAATATTTTAAGAGACCTACCCGGAGACATGATTGATGAAATCTTGTCTAGAGTCGGCCAGAATTCTTCGGCACAACTATTTAAGGCGAGATCAGTTTGTAAGACATTCGAAGAACGTTCCAAGAATGTCTTGGTTTATAAGAGACTTTCGTTTGAAAGATGGGGGATATCACATTGGGAAACCCATAAGTTACGATGTGTTTACTTTGACGCATATATTGCGGGGAACCCAAATGCTATTTTACGCAACGGGTTAAGAAATTATTTTGACTCAATATATCCGAATATTGGACTTCGTGATTTAGAAAAAGCGGCTAACATGCAACATAAAGAAGCATGTTATGCTTACGGATTAGTAATGTTCGCTTCTCACCAAAGTGAGAACAAGAACATCGGGCTACAACTATTAAACAAAACATTCCCACAAGTGACGGAGTCGGTAATTGGGGTAAGAAATGAGGTTTTTAGGTTATTACGAGACTGTTGGACATTACGTAACCCTCGTCCCTTTGACGACGTTACAACACGCTGTCTTATCAACGGCCATAACGGTTATGTTGCACAAGACCAAGGATGGGAAGTAGTCCTAGTAAAACCAGAATGCATGACTTGTTTCTGGACGTATGAATTACGTGTCTTTATTGCCTTTGCTGAACGACTTGTGTACTAGCTAGAATTGTCTTCACAAGTATCTTGTATCAAAGTTATTGTGTGCTATATTTCATGCTTTATGTAAAATAAGCGGTATTGTAAGTTTGTAAAATATTGTATAAAAGTTTGAACGCGAAATATTATTATAATCAGTTTTTCATATAGAATTGTAGCAGTTGAATTGTATATTAGCTACTAAGTATGAACTTAACGGGTAGGTACTACCCGAATTTAAACTTATAAAACGCTAATATGAAGAAAAAGCTTTTATAAATGAGTTCATATTATGCTACGAAATACTATTAACTACTCTTAATATTCTGTATGATTAACTTGTTCCATTTAACTATTTTGAAGGAAATGGCACCGACTACTCGACACACCGTGAATATGAATGAAGAGGAATTCCGTACTTTTCTAGCTTCAAACATAGCCGCAGTACAGGCTGCGCTACATACCAACAATAACCTTGGATCTAGCAGTACAGGAAATCGTGTAGGATGCACCTACAAAGAATTCACTGCCTGCAAACCTTTGGAATTTGATGGAACCGAAGGACCGATCAGATTGAAACGGTGGACCGAGAAGGTTGAATCGGTGTTTGCCATAAGTAAGTGTACTGAAGAGGACAAAGTGAAGTACGCTACGCATACCTTCACAGGTTCTGCGTTAACATGGTGGAATACCTATCTAGAGCAAGTGGGACAAGATGATGCGTACGCACTACCGTGGTCAGCATTCAAGCACTTGATGAACGAGAAGTACCGTCCCAGAACCGAGGTCAATAAGCTCAAGACAGAACTTAGAGGGTTACGAACCCAAGGATTTGATATTACCACGTACGAAAGACGATTCACAGAATTGTGCCTATTGTGTCCGGGAGCATTCGAAGATGAGGAAGAGAAGATCGACGCGTTTGTGAAAGGATTACCGGAAAGAATCCAAGAAGATATAAGTTCACACGAGCCCGCCTCCATACAACAGGCATGTAGAATGGCTCACAAACTAGTGAACTAGATTGAAGAAAGAATTAAAGAACAGACTGCTGAAGAGGCCAATGTGAAGCAAGTCAAAAGAAAGTGGGAGGAAAACGGTGATAAGAATCACCAATACAACAACAACAGCAATTACAACAATAATCGCAACAATTATCCCAACAATCGCAACATCAATCGCAACTACAACAAACGGCCCAATAACAACAACAACAACAACAACAACAGCAACTACAACAATCATCCCAACAACAATAATAATCGCAACAACAACAACAATCAGAAGCAACTATGCCAAAGGTGTGAAAAGAATCACTCGGGGTTCTGCACCAAATTTTGCAACAAGTGTAAAAGAAATGGTCATAGCGCGGCGAAGTGTGAGGTCTACGGACCAGGGGTTAATAGAACGAAAGGAACAAATGGTGTCGGAACGAGTAATGGCGGAGCAAGTAGTGTCGGAGCAAGTTATGCCAATGTAGTTTGTTATAAATGTGGAAAACCAGGCCACATTATTAGAAATTGCCCGAACCAGGAGAACACGAATGGACAAGGCCGTGGAAGAGTTTTCAATATTAATGCGGTAGAGGCACAGGAAGACCCGGAGCTTGTTACGGGTACGTTTCTTATTGACAATAAATCTGCTTACGTTTTATTTGATTCGGGTGCGGATAGAAGCTATATGAGTAGAGATTTTTGTGCTAAATTAAGTTGTCCATTGACGCCTTTGGATAGTAAATTTTTACTCGAATTAGCAAATGGTAAATTAATTTCAGCAGATAATATATGTCGGAATCGAGAAATTAAACTGGTTAGCGAAACATTTAAGATTGATTTGATACCAGTAGAGTTAGGGAGTTTTGATGTGATAATCGGTATGGACTGGTTGAAAGAAGTGAAAGCAGAGATCGTTTGTTACAAAAATGCAATTCGCATTATACGAGAAAAAGGAAAACCCTTAATGGTGTACGGAGAAAAGGGCAACACGAAGCTACATCTTATTAGTAATTTGAAGGCACAAAAACTAATAAGAAAAGGTTGCTATGCTGTTCTAGCACACGTCGAGAAAGTACAAACTGAAGAAAAGAGCATCAATGATGTTCCCATTGCAAAAGAATTTCCCGATGTATTTCCGAAAGAATTACCGGGATTACCCCCACAGCGATCCGTTGAATTTCAAATAGATCTTGTACCAGGAGCTGCACCAATAGCTCGTGCTCCTTACAGACTCGCACCCAGTGAGATGAAAGAACTGCAAAGCCAATTACAAGAACTTTTAGAGCATGGTTTCATTCGACCAAGCACATCACCGTGGGGAGCTCCTGTTTTGTTTGTCAAGAAGAAAGATGGTACATTCAGGTTGTGTATCGACTACCGAGAGTTGAACAAACTTACCATCAAGAACCGCTACCCCCTACCGAGAATCGACGACTTATTTGATCAACTACAAGGCTCGTCTGTTTATTCAAAGATTGACTTACGTTCCGGGTATCATCAAATGCGGGTGAAAGAAGATGATATTCCAAAGACTGCTTTCAGAACACGTTACGGTCATTACGAGTTTATGGTCATGCCGTTTGGTTTAACTAATGCACCAGCTGTGTTCATGGACCTTATGAACCGAGTGTGTGGACCATACCTTGACAAGTTTGTCATTGTTTTCATTGATGACATACTTATTTACTCAAAGAATGACCAAGAACACGGTGAACATTTGAGAAAGGTGTTAGAAGTATTGAGGAAGGAAGAATTGTATGCTAAGTTTTCAAAGTGTGCATTTTGGTTGGAAGAAGTTCAATTCCTCGGTCACATAGTGAACAAAGAAGGTATTAAAGTGGATCCGGCAAAGATAGAAACTGTTGAAAAGTGGGAAACCCCGAAAACTCCGAAACACATACGCCAATTTTTAGGACTAGCTGGTTACTACAGAAGGTTCATCCAAGACTTTTCCAGGATAGCAAAACCCTTGACTGCATTAACGCATAAAGGGAAGAAATTTGAATGGAAGGATGAACAAGAGAAAGCGTTTCAGTTATTGAAGAAAAAGCTAACTACGGCACCTATATTGTCATTGCCTGAAGGGAATGATGATTTTGTGATTTATTGTGACGCATCAAAGCAAGGTCTCGGTTGTGTATTAATGCAACGAACGAAGGTGATTGCTTATGCGTCTAGACAATTAAAGATTCACGAGCAAAATTATACGACGCATGATTTGGAATTAGGCGCGGTTGTTTTTGCATTAAAGACTTGGAGGCACTACTTATATGGGGTCAAAAGTATTATATATACCGACCACAAAAGTCTTCAACACATATTTAATCAGAAACAACTGAATATGAGGCAGCGTAGGTGGATTGAATTGTTGAATGATTACGACTTTGAGATTCGTTACCACCCGGGGAAGGCAAATGTGGTAGCCGATGCCTTGAGCAGGAAGGACAGAGAACCCATTCGAGTAAAATCTATGAATATAATGATTCATAATAACCTTACTACTCAAATAAAGGAGGCGCAACAAGGAGTTTTAAAAGAAGGAAATTTAAAGGATGAAATACCCAAAGGATCAGAACAGCATCTTAATATTCGGGAAGACGGAACCCGGTATAGAGCTGAAAGGATTTGGGTACCAAAATTTGGAGATATGAGAGAAATGGTACTTAGAGAAGCTCATAAAACCAGATACTCAATACATCCTGGAACGGGGAAGATGTACAAGGATCTCAAGAAACATTTTTGGTGGCCGGGTATGAAAGCCGATGTTGCTAAATACGTAGGAGAATGTTTGACGTGTTCTAAGGTCAAAGCAGAGCATCAGAAACCATCAGGTCTACTTCAACAACCCGAAATCCCGGAATGGAAATGGGAAAACATTACCATGGATTTCATCACTAAATTGCCAAGGACTGCAAGTGGTTTTGATACTATTTGGGTAATAGTTGATCGTCTCACCAAATCAACACACTTCCTGCCAATAAGAGAAGATGACAAGATGGAGAAGTTAGCACGACTGTATTTGAAGGAAGTCGTCTCCAGACATGGAATACCAATCTCTATTATCTCTGATAGGGATGGCAGATTTATTTCAAGATTCTGGCAGACATTACAGCAAGCATTAGGAACCCGTCTAGACATGAGTACTGCCTATCATCCACAAACTGATGGGCAGAGCGAAAGGACGATACAAACGCTTGAAGACATGCTACGAGCATGTGTTATTGATTTCGGAAACAGTTGGGATCGACATCTACCGTTAGCAGAATTTTCCTACAACAACAGCTACCATTCAAGCATTGAGATGGCGCCGTTTGAAGCACTTTATGGTAGAAAGTGCAGGTCTCCGATTTGTTGGAGTGAAGTGGGGGATAGACAGATTACGGGTCCGGAGATTATACAAGAAACTACCGAGAAGATCATCCAAATTCAACAACGGTTGAAAACCGCCCAAAGTCGACAAAAGAGCTACGCTGACATTAAAAGAAAAGATATAGAATTTGAAATTGGAGAGATGGTCATGCTTAAAGTTGCACCTTGGAAAGGCGTTGTTCGATTTGGTAAACGAGGGAAATTAAATCCAAGGTATATTGGACCATTCAAGATTATTGATCGTGTCGGACCAGTAGCTTACCGACTAGAGTTACCTCAACAACTCGCGGCTGTACATAACACTTTCCACGTCTCGAATTTAAAGAAATGTTTTGCTAAAGAAGATCTCACTATTCCGTTAGATGAAATCCAAATCAACGAAAAACTTCAATTCATCGAAGAACCCGTCGAAATAATGGATCGTGAGGTTAAAAGACTTAAGCAAAACAAGATACCAATTGTTAAGGTTCGATGGAATGCTCGTAGAGGACCCGAGTTCACCTGGGAGCGTGAAGATCAGATGAAGAAGAAATACCCGCATCTATTTCCAGAAGATTCGTCAACACCTTCAACAGCTTAAAATTTCGGGACGAAATTTATTTAACGGGTAGGTACTGTAGTGACCCGAACTTTTCCATGTTTATATATATTAATTTAGATTGATGTTTACATGATTAAATGTTTCCAACATGTTAAGCAATCAAACTTGTTAAGACTTGATTAATTGAAATAGGTTTCATATAGACAATTGACCACCCAAGTTGACCGGTGATTCACGAACGTTAAAACTTGTAAAAAACTATATGATGACATATATATGGTTATATATATAGTTAACATGATATTATGATAAGTAAACATATCATTAATTATATTAACAATGAACTACATATGTAAAAACAAGACTACTAACTTAATGATTTTGAAACGAGACATATATGTAACGTTTATCGTTGTAACGACATTTAATGTATATATATCATATTAAGAGATATTCGTACATCATAATATCATGATAATATAATAATTTAAAATCTCTTTTGTTATTATAAACATTGGGTTAACAACATTTAACAAGATCGTTAACCTAAAGGTTTCAAAACAACACTTACATGTAACGACTAACGATGACTTAACGACTCAGTTAAAATGTATATACATGTAGTGTTTTAATATGTATTTATACACTTTTGAAAGACTTCAATACACTTATCAAAATACTTCTACTTAACAAAAATGCTTACAATTACATTCTCGTTCAGTTTCATCAACAATTCTACTCGTATGCACCCGTATTCGTACTCGTACAATACACAGCTTTTAGATGTATGTACTATTGGTATATACACTCCAATGATCAGCTCTTAGCAGCCCATGTGAGTCACCTAACACATGTGGGAACCATCATTTGGCAACTAGCATGAAATATCTCATAAGATTACAAAAATATGAGTAATCATTCATGACTTATTTACATGAAAACAAAATTACATATCCTTTATATCTAATCCATACACCAATGACCAAAAACACCTACAAACACTTTCATTCTTCAATTTTCTTCATCTAATTGAACTCTCTCAAGTTCTATCTTCAAGTTCTAAGTGTTCTTCATAAATTCCAAAAGTTCTAGTTTCATAAAATCAAGAATACTTTCAAGTTTGCTAGCTCACTTCCAATCTTGTAAGGTGATCATCCAACCTCAAGAAATCTTTGTTTCTTACAGTAGGTTATCATTCTAATACAAGGTAATAATCATATTCAAACTTTGGTTCAATTTCTATAACTATAACAATCTTATTTCAAGTGATGATCTTACTTGAACTTGTTTTCGTGTCATGATTTTGCTTCAAGAACTTTGAGCCATCCAAGGATCCATTGAAGCTAGATCCATTTTTCTCTTTTCCAGTAGGTTCATCCAAGGAACTTAAGGTAGTAATGATGTTCATAACATCATTCGATTCATACATATAAAGCTATCTTATTCGAAGGTTTAAACTTGTAATCACTAGAACATAGTTTAGTTAATTCTAAACTTGTTCGCAAACAAAAGTTAATCCTTCTAACTTGACTTTTAAAATCAACTAAACACATGTTCTATATCTATATGATATGCTAACTTAATGATTTAAAACCTGGAAACACGAAAAACACCGTAAAACCGGATTTACGCCGTCGTAGTAACACCGCGGGCTGTTTTGGGTTAGTTAATTAAAAACTATGATAAACTTTGATTTAAAAGTTGTTATTCTAAGAAAGTGATTTTTATTATGAACATGAAACTATATCCAAAAATTATGGTTAAACTCAAAGTGGAAGTATGTTTTCTAAAATGGTCATCTAGACGTCGTTCTTTCGACTGAAATGACTACCTTTACAAAAACGACTTGTAACTTATTTTTCCGACTAGAAACCTATACTTTTTCTGTTTAGATTCATAAAATAGAGTTCAATATGAAACCATAGCAATTTGATTCACTCAAAACGGATTTAAAATGAAGAAGTTATGGGTAAAACAAGATTGGATAATTTTTCTCATTTTAGCTACGTGAAAATTGGTAACAAATCTATTCCAACCATAACTTAATCAACTTGTATTGTATATTATGTAATCTTGAGATACCATAGACACGTATACAATGTTTCGACCTATCATGTCGACACATCTATATATATTTCGGAACAACCATAGACACTCTATATGTGAATGTTGGAGTTAGCTATACAGGGTTGAGGTTGATTCCAAAATATATATAGTTTGAGTTGTGATCAATACTGAGATACGTATACACTGGGTCGTGGATTGATTCAAGATAATATTTATCGATTTATTTCTGTACATCTAACTGTGGACAACTAGTTGTAGGTTACTAACGAGGACAGCTGACTTAATAAACTTAAAACATCAAAATATATTAAAAGTGTTGTAAATATATTTAAATATATCTTGAACATACTTTGATATATATGTATATATTGTTATAGGTTCGTGAATCAACCAGTGGCCAAGTCTTACTTCCCGACGAAGTAAAAATCTGTGAAAGTGAGTTATAGTCCCACTTTTAAAATCTAATATTTTTGGGATGAGAATACATGCAGGTTTTATAAATGATTTACAAAATAGACACAAGTACGTGAAACTACATTCTATGGTTGAATTATCGAAATCGAATATGCCCCTTTTTATTAAGTCTGGTAATCTAAGAATTAGGGAACAGACACCCTAATTGACGCGAATCCTAAAGATAGATCTATTGGGCCTAACAAACCCCATCCAAAGTACCGGATGCTTTAGTACTTCGAAATTTATATCATATCCGAAGGGTGTCCCGGAATGATGGGGATATTCTTATATATGCATCTTGTTATTGTCGGTTACCAGGTGTTCACCATATGAATGATTTTTATCTCTATGTATGGGATGTGTATTGAAATATGAAATCTTGTGGTCTATTGTTACGATTTGATATATATAGGTTAAACCTATAACTCACCAACATTTTTGTTGACGTTTAAAGCATGTTTATTCTCAGGTGAATATTAAGAGCTTCCGCTGTTGCATACTAAAATAAGGACAAGATTTGGAGTCCATGTTTGTATGTTATTGTGTAAAAACTGCATTCAAGAAACTGATTTCGATGTAACATATTTGTATTGTAAACCATTATGTAATGGTCGTGTGTAAACAGGATATTTTAGATTATCATTATTTGATAATCTACGTAAAGCTTTTTAAACCTTTATTTATGAAATAAAGGTTATGGTTTGTTTTAAAAATGAATGCAGTCTTTGAAAAACGTCTCATATAGAGGTCAAAACCTCGCAACGAAATCAATTAATATGGAACGTTTTTAATCAATAAGAACGGGACATTTCACACTACACAAGTAACAGTAAACAGTACTATAAAAGAATAAAACTACGCGGATCGTGAGATAGGGTTTTGTTGGGGATTGAATTGTGGATTCACAAAAGAAAAACAATGATGGTTCGAGCATGAAGAAAGTGATGGGTTTGTTTTGATCGGCAATTGAGTAATACAGAATTAAGTATAGCAGGTGGTTCGTTGTGGTTGTTCCCGAGCAAAAATAATAGAGGGAAAGATAGAGGAAGTGATTGTTCAGAAAAATAAAAGAGTTACATAAGGAAAGTGGGTTTCAATTGTTTGAAGTGGTTCGGCAATTTCCATCCAGAAAAGAAAAAGATAAAATAAAGAAAAGCTGGAAAAAGAGATGGAGACCTTAAACAGATTTTGTCATTATACTGTGATAGGAAATCGACTTCTAACAAATTTCAGATAGGAACAAAGGTATTAAAGGTCGATCACAGTGTTAAAGTGAGTTGACAGAAATAATAGGCAGAAACAAATAAAAATATATATATATATATAAAAGTAGATTGGGACTCTTAACAAATTCAGATAAGTTAAAACTTGGAATTTGATTTGTACTAACTTTGGATCCTCCCTAACAATTTAAGTCGACACTTATACCAGTTTGTTAGACAGATTAATCAAAGAGATAGTGACATCAACAGAATACATAAATATAGGTATTTTGATACGTGCATGGACTTGTGTGTGGATTTCACACGGCCCATTCTATGACCCAGGCTGTGGCCCAATTGACATTATCAATTAGAAGCTTGGTCAGATAAGCTTGTACGTGGGAAGTGGTGTGCATTATTCCACTAACAATTGAAGATACAAATTGATATGGAATTGTGTACGTGAGTTTTGCAACTGGTCAAGCATGGTCCATGTTCCCAAGTTCTTTATTAATGTTTCTCCTCATGTTAATTTCCCATTACTAATTTAGTAGTTTATTTCTTAATTTTCGTTCACAAGGTAGTAGCAGTTAGAGGTCTTATTTTTAGTATAAATACTTTCTTTGTTTGTTTGAAATGATATGAATGAAAAAGTATTTGGTTTAATCCAAAGAGTCTCTTCTTAGTCTTTTATTCTTGGGAGATTGACCATCTTGAATCGGTCTTCTATCATATTTACATACGGAGTATATCTGCATTTTCCTGTAAATGCGAAGTATATCTGTATTTTATAGATGTTAAATTAAATTCCATAACATAAATTACTGATTATAGATTTATTAATAACCTCCATTAATATTATTAATTTTTAATATGAATACTAATAATAATAGAATTTATAATACTAATAATACAAATATTAATATTAATATTAATTTTAATATTAATAATAATAATCATTTTATTAATATAGTACTTATACTTTGTCTTTTAATTACATATAGTATATTGACTTACATTATGTATTACTTATTTTATATAGTAACATATTTAATTTTAATGTTTACATCATGGTTTATAATTTCAAATTGTTATTTATACTATTGTTTATAATTATATTTATATACATATATATCAATATCTTCATTTTTTTTTACACATTAATTTTCGTGAATCGTCGGGACTGGTCAAAGGGTAATTGTTTACTTGAATACAGTTTCAAAACTTTCGAGACTCAACATTATAGATTTTTGCTTATCGTGTCGGAAACATATAAAGATTAAGTTTAAATTTAGTCGGAAATTCCCGGGTCATCACAGTACCTACCCGTTAAAGAAATTTCGTCCCGAAATTTGAGTGAGGTGGTCATGGCTAACAATAAAAATGTTTTCATGACCAATATGAGTTAATAATTAGAGGTTTATCATCGTTGAATAATAATGATAAAATAATTCGATTATTCTAAGGATACGAATGAAGCCATCGCAAAAGAGTGAATTGAAGAAAAATAAGATTTTCTTTAGCTTTTGACGTAAACAGGGTTGAATTTAGAAAATAAGGTACGTCTTAACTTTTGACGTCGTCTTGGTTGAATTCCAGAATTCAAGGGATTTAAAGAAAATCCTCGAAATCTAAAAGATTTGATCCATCGAGATTTATGGAAGTTAAGATTTCTATAATTAAATGCGATTATCTGTCTCGATTGCTTTGTCGGACATTTCACTATAAATCTACCCCCTTCGTTTATTTATTTTCCACAACTCACACCCTCTATTTTTTTTCCTCAATTCATATTCTAAAACATTCGTCAATATGCTCCATCCCATTCTGATTCTTGATATTTTCCTATCTATGTTTCTGTCATCCTTCTTTTCAATCTTCCACCCAAAAATCTGTTTACTTCTAATATTGCCTTGAGGGGATACTATTCTTAATTATACCGTGTCTTTATATTGCTATTCGTATTAATATTCACTGTTTGTAACTTCTGTGTTGTTATTGGGTTTTATATCTTCCCTATATTTCAATGTCCCTGCTTCTGTCTCCTATAATTGAAAGGACCCGTTCATATACATTATAAACGATTCACAATAGTTGATTACATTGCGAGGTATTTGACCTCTATATGATACATTTTACAAACATTGCATTCGTTTTTAAAAGACAATCTTTCTTTACATCGAAAATTGACAGGCATGCATACCATTTCATAATATCCACTATCCAACTATAAATTGATTTAATAATAATCTTTGATGAACTCAATGACTCGAATGCAATGTTCTTCGAAATATGCTATGAAAGACTCCAAGTAATATCTTTAAAATGAGCAAATGCACAGCGGAAGATTTCTTTAACACCTGAAAATAAACATGCTTTAAAGTGTCAACCAAAAGGTTGGTGAGTTCATTAGTTTATCATAATCATTTATTTTCATCATTTTAATAGACCACAAGAATTTCATTTCCAGTTCTCATAAATATACGTCCCATGCATAGAGACAAAAATAATCATTCATATGGTGAACACCTGGTAACCGACATTAACTAGATACATATAAGAATATCCCCTATCATTCCGGGATCCTCCTTCGGACATGATATAAATTTCGAAGTACTAAAGCATCCGGTACTTTGGATGGGGTTTGTTAGGCCCAATAGATCTATCTTTAGGATTCGCGTCAGTTAGGGTGTCTGTTCCCTAATTCTTAGATTACCAGACTTAATAAAAAGGGGCATATTCGATATCGATAATTCAACCATATAATGTAGTTTCGATTACTTGTGTCTATTTCGTAAAACATTTATAAAAATTGCGCATGTATTCTCAGCCCAAAAATATAAAGGGTAAAAAGGCAAATGAAACTCACCATACTGTATTTCGTAGTAAAAATACATATAACGTCATTGAACAAGTGTAAGGTTGGCCTCGGATTCACGAACCTAAATTATTTATATATATTTATGTATTTGTCAATATTTGTCTAATAAATTAAGTCAAGTCATAGTGTACCACAATCCTAATGCTCGAGTCTAATATGCAAAGGTCGACAAAAATTAGTTTGACTCAAAATGATTTTCAAAATTTAAAAAAATTGATTATCGTCGTTTTATATTTTTAAAAGATTTAATAGAGTAAATAATATAATTCATTTATTAGTAAATACAATTTTATATTAAAGTATACTTTTATATATTTTAAGTAATAAAATTTATAAAGTACATTTAATATCATAAAAATATTGTGATAGATTCTATTGAGATAATTATATACTTTGTATTACATTTTTATTTGATAAACTAGCATTGATAATAATAATAAGTAACAGTCGTGTTATTTTGTAATAATAATAATTATTATTTTATTAATAAAAAATCAATATTTATATTTACTAAAAATGATATTATGGTAAAATGATAATTCTAATTATGATATCTTTAATATTTACGATACTCTTTAATATTAACTTTAAAGTAATAATTTTTATTTAAAATGATAATAATAATGATATTTTATAATAATACCGACGTTTCTATTAAAATGATAATTTTTGAATAAATGATAGTTTTTATACTAACGATACTTTTAATAATAATAATAGTGATAAGAGTAACAAGAACGATAATTTTTTTATCTAATTTAATATCTTATTATATTTTAATTTCATCATGATAGTCATACACATTATTTCCTAGTCAAATTATTAATAGTTCTTAAATCATCTCTTATATCGCGTTCATTTCAATGATAATAATAGTAATTATAGTAATTAAAGGTTACTAATATTAGTTTTTAATTATAATAATAATAAAAATTATGATGATAATATTAATAACTATTTTAGATGATATAAATAATAATAACAATACTAATTATAATGTTAACCATAGTAAAAATAACAATCTTTAATGATAATACGTTTTATTGATAATGATAATAATAATAATAATAATAATAATAATAATAATAATAATAATAATAATAATAATAATAATAATAATAATAATAATAATAATGATGATGATAATAATTATAATTATAATAATATTTAGATGAAAACTAGAACGACGGAAATAACGACGATAATGATAATCATTTTTACGAAATTTCAATTGGCTATAACTTCTAATCCGTCCATCGGATCCCCTTGGCATCTAAAGGTAAAGTTATTAATTTTTCACTAGCTTTCCAATGACATGCATATCTTATACCTTATTTCATCCCTAGTATAACAACCTTTAAGATTCAACATAACCTATCTAAGGGCAATATCAATTGTACAAGCATGCATAGTCCTATTTTCTCGAGCACTAGTCAGGGATACACTATTAATATGAAAAAAATGTATTTTAAGAGTACTCACGTATCAATATTGAGATTCAATATTGCAGGAAAGATACGCAAACACAACGGAGATGACAAACACTAAATTGACCTCATGAACATACCCTCGAACATTACCCATCACCTCCATAGCTATAACCCATAATTTCCTTAGCTCTATACCTCTTAAAAACTAGCTTTAAAAATAAGTCGATCATGACCTCGTCGTAATATTTTATGTATAATACTAATACTAGTGATAATAAAAATAAAAAGATTTATAATAATTTTTAATAAATATTACGGAGTACATTTAATTTGAGAGAGATAGATCAATGAATGTGAATTGAATCCAAAATGCGTTCGATACTTATAAGACATTTATGGGACCCTTTACTCAGAAATTTCGGATTGATAATTGAAAAGGGAACCGCAATTTGCGGATTTATTCAACTTACATGAACGTATCCAAACTTATATCTATATAAAGATTTTATAATATTTTAATTTATATGATTAATTAAATATTATATTTTATTTACGTACATGGTAAAAATATAATTTTTACAAAAATGACACGGACGTGGTCTCACGACTCATGTACCACTTTCGGTTTCTCAAGCGCACCTTCGTACGTTTAGAAAACTAGCCTTTTACGTTACGCTACGTGTACCTTTAGTAATAGTTTGATTTATTCATTAATAATTTACTTTATGAAAAATGTAACTTATAAAATTGAGCGTTGTGGTCATTTCCTTCTATAAATCAGGGACTCGTTGTTTATCAAAATATTTTATTTTAAATTAAACATTTTGTGACATGTACCTTTATTAATAACTAGACTTAAATTAATTAAAAACTAACCCATTCAAAGTGTAACTTAATCTTTTGAGTGTTTTGGTCATTTCCTTTTATAATTCATAATCTTGTTATTTATCAAAGCCTATTTATTATTATTAGTTTAAAATCAAAACGTTTTATGACTAATTTAAAATATAGATATATATTTAAAATTTATCTAATAACATACTAGTTAGCTTTTCAAAACCAATTATATTTCAAAGTTTGTTTTATAATTGTTCAGAAAATATTATAACACGTTTTGTTTATTCTTTAAGGCTTTAAATAGATCCAATTTCTTCATGTACTAACGTTTTTAAATATCAACCGCATCACTAAGAGAGTGTTACTATCGTGTGCTTAAAGAATCTAGAAAACATATATTCTAAATACAAGTCGCAGGTTTTCAATATATATGACTAATAATCGAAATACCAACTTACGTTATTTAAATAAATATATTTTAATAACCAGTTCTATTATATCGAAAAACGTTTTCACACGTTTGAAAATAGATCAACCAATGTATTATGAAATTCAATTCTCCACTAACTTTTGTCTAATTCCTCAATGATAACACTTTTGTTCTTATATGTAATTCACTTTTCTAAATTTCCGAATACCGTTAAAAAGTAAGGGTTTCCTAATTCAAAGTGGACCTCATAATAGAGACTCAAACTCAAAATTTAATGTATCTAATAATTCAATCTTATGATATTATCTTTCAATCTTGTCAAAATTATATTAAACTTATATCAAAATAATACCCTCATGTAAAGTAATATCCATTCATTATTCCATTAATGTCTTCTAGTCGTAAATAGATCTCATAACTTATATTCATATTAACTAAACCGTTAAATGTCTTGATAATATTTTCCAATTTATCAATTACACATATGTATATATTCATACATATCTATTTACATATAATCGTTCGTGAATCGTTAGACATGGTCAAAGGGTAATTGATTACATGAATATAGTTTCAAACTTTTCGAGACTCAACATTACAGATTTTTGCTTATCGTGTCGGATACATTTAAAGATTAAAGTTTAAATTTGATCAGAAATTTCTGGGTCACTACAGTACCTACCCGTTAAAAGAAATTTCGTCCTGAAATTTGATAGAGGTCGTCATGGCTAACAGTAAGGATGTTATTATGACGAGTATGAGCTGATACATAGAGTTTTATCATGATTAAGAAATACGGATAAAATAACTCGATTTCTCGAAGCGTATAAATGAAGCCATCGTGAAAGAGCGAAATGAGTAACTATTGTTTTAACTGATGACGTAGTTATGATTGTTTTCCGGAATTCTCGGGATTTAAAGAAAATCTTACGTAATAAGATTTGGTTCTTCGGTGATTTAGGAAATCGGGATTTTCTTTGATTAAATGCGATAATCTGTTTCGATTGCTCTGCCTGATATTTTGCTATAAATCCATCCCCTTCGTTTCCTTATCTTCCACAACTCACACTTTCTATTCCTTCTTCCTTGATTCATCTTTTAAAATACTCATCAATATGCTTCATCCCATTTTGATTCTTGATATACTACTAACTTTTATATCTGTCATACTTCTTTTTCATCTACCACCGGAGGAGGTTACTTACTTCTACCATTACCTTGGGGTTATAGTGTTTTTCATTCTCCCGTGTCTTTATATTGCTATACGCATTGATATACACGGTTTGTAGTTCCTGGGTGGTTGTTGGGTTTTATATCTTCCCTTATACTTCGATGTCCCTGCTTCTGTCTTCTATAATCATTATCACTCATAGTTAATATTCTCTCTTATTTGCTACGGTTTATGCTCCTATTTCTATTTCGAAGTCTCATTCTTTCGTTTCCTCTTCCCGTCCTCGAGTCAAGCGAGTAATGGTCCAGAATTTGCAGATATGAATTTTGGAATGAACATAGTTTATGTTCTAAGAAGGAAATCGTAATGGTGCGATTTTGACTTGTCAAATTACCAGATTATTCTGGAAAAGACCGAATCATCAAGAAATATATTTTCTTGATATGTTTAAGGATTAGATCGAATGTAAGAGTCGTGTAAATGGCACATGATGATGGTACTGTGAATCGTCACATTCCATTAGAAACTCAACATGAACTATTGTAATATAATGACGTTGATCAAATGTCATTATATTATACTAACTCATGCATCAGTTCCCAACACTACTTCAAAAACATTCATATTTTAAACTCGAGGGTTTAGAAACTTAACATAGTTTCTTTTATGTTGCAATGCAGATATTGCGGAGAGATAAATGATTTCAGATGAGAATACTTATGAAAATATCTTCAGAAATATCAAGGATATTTATAATGAAAGATACGATGATATCTTAGAATATTCAAGATATGATGATGATAAAGAATATTTTCCTGTGAAGGTTTAGAATAAGAAGTATGGTGTTCGCTAACGATTTCAGCAGGCACTGAATCATTTGCATCCTTTGAAGGCAGGTTCAGTTCTTGTGATTTGTCCACAGCCTCTTTCATACTTTGCTCAATCCGTTTTCCAGTTCCAAACCTTCTCTTTTTCTGAGCTTTTCCAACACGTTATTCTTTATTATCAAATTTCTGACTGTTTAGATTGTCTATAATTTCTGCTGCTTCATCCAGCATTTCCAAATTTCGGAGAACTAGTTTGCAGTTTGGGATGTTTTTCAGAAACTTCACATTTGAAGTGTGTCAGTCTTGGAGATATATGTTATATACATGATTATTGAAGTAGAAATGCTGTGAGATTTCAAAATACTGATTGCTGATTTTCAGTAATTGGTATGGCAATTCTTGTTGCAAGATGCGGATGAGTAACAGGTGGGGTTTCAATGAATAAGTATAGTGGCTTTTCAGAGAGGTTTAAGTCGAAGGTTAATGAAGTTGTTGCTAAGTTTACTGTTAATGTGATGAGATATATAAGATTCCCTGGTAACAAAAGGGTAATCGTATATATCATGGTTATAATGAGGTTACTTCATATGAAAAAGTTGAAATTGCCTTGCTGGGGCTGTGACAAAATTTGCTACTTTGAAAAGGAATCGCAAGGTTGTTTTTGCTAATAAATGATAAAGAATTTGACGCGGTTACGTGTTAAACTATGACTTTGGGTTCGAGAGTTTTTCAGGTACAAGACTTCGGTTAATGTGTGGTTGGATCATCATCCCGATTGTTCATTATTTGAAGTGTCTTTCAAAAAAAAATTCAAAGGTTTTAAGTGTAGATTGTCATTGTCAATATCCAAAGGATGAAATCGTCATGAATTTCGATTGATTCTCAAATCCTTCTAAATGTTACGAATAAGAGTGATTTCCTATCACAGTTTTGAAGTCAAAGTACAGCTTTGAAATACGTAGGAATGTAAGAGCGATGATTTCGATTTTATCTCGAGTTGAATTCTGAAATTCCAAAATCAGAATATGTAATTAGATTTGAATGAATATGATTGTTTTGATTTCTATAGAAGAATGTATATTATTGTGAAAGTAGGGAGTATTGTTGATGATTGTTAAATCAGAATTGAAGAATATAATACATTAATTGTGAATATCTCGCGGGTATCACCTACCCGTTAAAATATTTTACAATTAATATTTTGTACAAAAGAATTTTTAATCACAATCTTTATGAAAATATATGTACATCTATATTTTCTTCAGATGTAATCATGGATTTAATGAGTCAATATAATATTAGACTCATTTGATTTTCGGTTTGAACTAGAATAAGTAATCTCCCAAAACTATTAAGAATCACATATTCTTCACAGAACATTAATGAAGTTATGGATTAATACCTCATTATTTATTCTTATATATTTCCTTAGTGAATCATGCTGGTGCTCATAAAACTTTTGCTAACTTCGCAAGATATGAATGTTGTTTTCTAGTAAGTTTCGAATATTTCAAGAATGAAAGTGTAAAATCAAACATGTTATTGAATGATACACTTGATTTATTATGAAACGGAGTTCATTGAATTGAAACAGAGATTGTAGTTAACGATGGCTAAGTTGTTTACGAAGGATGTACATTATAGCATATTAATAATATGAATTTAACCGAGTAGTGTCTACCGTTTTTCAATTCATACTTAATAGCTCAGTACAAAAAGATTTATTATAATTCCAGAATTCATATATATAAAATATATAATAGTTCTTCAGAAGGAATGAGTTAATACTATATAACTCGTTGATACATCATACTCGTTGTTGATTCGTAATGATTTCCACAGTGATTCTTGAACTGACGGAATTTGTGATGTCATAAGTGTTGTTGATTCTGACGATGCTGACGTTACTGACTGTACTGGTGATGATAACGGTACTGTTGCTGCTGATGATACTTCCGGTAACTGCTAGCGATGCTTGTATAACAAGTCTAGTTTGTAAATCGCGCACCATCCTTGTTAGGGTTTTTATTCTTCCTTGAATCATTTTGGTTCACTCATCTGATTTAGGGTTAGGGTGGAAATAGATAATCTCTAAGACTTTAGAGATTACATAATCGCCGTAGAATGTTCTTCCGATGAAGTTATGAATCAATACTTCATCGTTTGTTGTTGTTGGTACTCCTTGGTATCTATGGTGCGTGTGATGTTGATATCCGAGATATAGTTTATGATGGTGAGGCGTGTGATGCGGATGTGATTGTTGATGGTGGTAATGGTACTGTTGGTATTAATGATGATGATACCGTTGATGCCGGTGATGCTGCTGATATTTTAGGATATCGAGGTTTGCGATGTTGATGTTACTGGTGGTACTGATTATGCCGCTGGTGCTGCTGATGGTGTTTGTAATCCTTGCACCATAAGCTTTAAAGCCGTCACGCGAGCACGAAGTTCGTTAACTTCTGCTAGTATACCGGGATGATTGTCGGTTGGGACAAGCGGGTAAATAAAATTTAGAATTTGATGTAATATATAATCGTGACGAGATACTCTTGAAATGAGAGAGAAAATGGTTTCACGAATAGGTTCGCCGGTAAGTGCTTCAGGTTCATTGCCAATAGGGCAATTTGGTGGATGGAAAGGATCACCTTCTTCTTGTCTCCAATAATTGAGGAGGCTACGAACCCATCCCCATTTCATCCAGAATAGATGATGACTGATTGGTTGATCCATTCCGGTTACGCTGCTTTCGGAGCTTGATTGGAATTCCATATCGGCATAACTGTCGGAATCTGAGGAGTTCGAACTAGTTGAGGGATCCATCTCGTATGATCAGAGAAAGAATTTTGGTATGAAATAGATTGTAGAATTTAGATTTGGTATTCTTCAATTACATAATTTGCATATGTATATATAATACCAAAATCCCATAAATTACGGAGAATCTTTGAAAGATGTTAGTCAAAGTTCACAGTAACAGATACGCTAAGATAAGAGTTCGTCTATACACTATTATGCAATAAATGCAGGAAAACGCGTCTAGACTTAAGAATAATAAGCAGGTAATTTCCTACGGATGATAAGTAGATGATTTCCGACTAAAAATGATAAGCAAAACTTTTGACATGCAGACACGGTCGAAGTCCAGACTCATTAATGCATCTTAACAACTATCTGTCAGACACACTAATGCAAGACCTGGTTCGCTAAGACCACCGCTCTAAGGACCCGTTCATATACATTATAAACGATTCACAATAGTTGATTACATTGCGAGGTATTTGACCTCTATATGATACATTTTACAAACATTGCATTCGTTTTTAAAAGACAATCTTTCTTTACATCGAAAATTGACAGGCATGCATACCATTTCATAATATCCACTATCCAACTATAAATTGATTTAATAATAATCTTTGATGAACTCAATGACTCGAATGCAATGTTCTTCGAAATATGCTATGAAAGACTCCAAGTAATATCTTTAAAATGAGCAAATGCACAGCGGAAGATTTCTTTAACACCTGAAAATAAACATGCTTTAAAGTGTCAACCAAAAGGTTGGTGAGTTCATTAGTTTATCATAATCATTTATTTTCATCATTTTAATAGACCACAAGAATTTCATTTCCAGTTCTCATAAATATACGTCCCATGCATAGAGACAAAAATAATCATTCATATGGTGAACACCTGGTAACCGACATTAACTAGATACATATAAGAATATCCCCTATCATTCCGGGATCCTCCTTCGGACATGATATAAATTTCGAAGTACTAAAGCATCCGGTACTTTGGATGGGGTTTGTTAGGCCCAATAGATCTATCTTTAGGATTCGCGTCAGTTAGGGTGTCTGTTCCCTAATTCTTAGATTACCAGACTTAATAAAAAGGGGCATATTCGATATCGATAATTCAACCATATAATGTAGTTTCGATTACTTGTGTCTATTTCGTAAAACATTTATAAAAATTGCGCATGTATTCTCAGCCCAAAAATATAAAGGGTAAAAAGGCAAATGAAACTCACCATACTGTATTTCGTAGTAAAAATACATATAACGTCATTGAACAAGTGTAAGGTTGGCCTCGTATTCACGAACCTAAATTATTTATATATATTTATGTATTTGTCAATATTTGTCTAATAAATTAAGTCAAGTCATAGTGTACCACAATCCTAATGCTCGAGTCTAATATGCAAAGGTCGACAAAAATTAGTTTGACTCAAAATGATTTTCAAAATTTAAAAAAATTGATTATCGTCGTTTTATATTTTTAAAAGATTTAATAGAGTAAATAATATAATTCATTTATTAGTAAATACAATTTTATATTAAAGTATACTTTTATATATTTTAAGTAATAAAATTTATAAAGTACATTTAATATCATAAAAATATTGTGATAGATTCTATTGAGATAATTATATACTTTGTATTACATTTTTATTTGATAAACTAGCATTGATAATAATAATAAGTAACAGTCGTGTTATTTTGTAATAATAATAATTATTATTTTATTAATAAAAAATCAATATTTATATTTACTAAAAATGATATTATGGTAAAATGATAATTCTAATTATGATATCTTTAATATTTACGATACTCTTTAATATTAACTTTAAAGTAATAATTTTTATTTAAAATGATAATAATAATGATATTTTATAATAATACTGACGTTTCTATTAAAATGATAATTTTTGAATAAATGATAGTTTTTATACTAACGATACTTTTAATAATAATAATAGTGATAAGAGTAACAAGAACGATAATTTTTTTATCTAATTTAATATCTTATTATATTTTAATTTCATCATGATAGTCATACACATTATTTCCTAGTCAAATTATTAATAGTTCTTAAATCATCTCTTATATCGCGTTCATTTCAATGATAATAATAGTAATTATAGTAATTAAAGGTTACTAATATTAGTTTTTAATTATAATAATAATAAAAATTATGATGATAATATTAATAACTATTTTAGATGATATAAATAATAATAACAATACTAATTATAATGTTAACCATAGTAAAAATAACAATCTTTAATGATAATACATTTTATTGATAATGATAATAATAATAATAATAATAATAATAATAATAATAATAATAATAACAATAATAATAATAATAATAATAATAATAATAATAATAATAATAATTATTATAATAATAATGATGATAATAATTATAATTATAATAATATTTAGATGAAAACTAGAACGACGGAAATAACGACGATAATGATAATCATTTTTACGAAATTTCAATTGGCTATAACTTCTAATCCGTCCATCGGATCCCCTTGGCATCTAAAGGTAAAGTTATTAATTTTTCACTAGCTTTCCAATGACATGCATATCTTATACCTTATTTCATCCCTAGTATAACAACCTTTAAGATTCAACATAACCTATCTAAGGGCAATATCAATTGTACAAGCATGCATAGTCCTATTTTCTCGAGCACTAGTCAGGGATACACTATTAATATGAAAAAATGTATTTTAAGAGTACTCACGTATCAATATTGAGATTCAATATTACAGGAAAGATACGCAAACGCAACGGAGATGACAAACACTAAATTGACCTCATGAACATACCCTCGAACATTACCCATCACCTCCATAGCTATAACCCATAATTTCCTTAGCTCTATCCCTCTTAAAAACTAGCTTTAAAAATAAGTCGATCATGACCTCGTCGTAATATTTTATGTATAATACTAATACTACTGATAATAAAAATAAAAAGATTTATAATAATTTTTAATAAATATTACGGAGTACATTTAATTTGAGAGAGATAGATCAATGAATGTGAATTGAATCCAAAATGCGTTCGATACTTATAAGACATTTATGGGACCCCTTACTCAGAAATTTCGGATTGATAATTGAAAAGGGAACCGCAATTTGCGGATTTATTCCACTTACATGAACGTATCCAAACTTATATCTATATAAAGATTTTATAATATTTTAATTTATATGATTAATTAAATATTATATTTTATTTACGTACATGGTAAAAATATAATTTTTACAAAAATGACACGGACGTGGTCTCACGACTCATGTACCACTTTCGGTTTCTCAAGCGCACCTTCGTACGTTTAGAAAACTAGCCTTTTACGTTACGCTACGTGTACCTTTAGTAATAGTTTGATTTATTCATTAATAATTTACTTTATGAAAAATGTAACTTATAAAATTGAGCGTTGTGGTCATTTCCTTCTATAAATCAGGGACTCGTTGTTTATCAAAATATTTTATTTTAAATTAAACATTTTGTGACATGTACCTTTATTAATAACTAGACTTAAATTAATTAAAAACTAACCCATTCAAAGTGTAACTTAATCTTTTGAGTGTTTTGGTCATTTCCTTTTATAATTCATAATCTTGTTATTTATCAAAGCCTATTTATTATTATTAGTTTAAAATCAAAACGTTTTATGACTAATTTAAAATATAGATATATATTTAAAATTTATCTAATAACATACTAGTTAGCTTTTCAAAACCAATTATATTTCAAAGTTTGTTTTATAATCGTTCAGAAAATATTATAACACGTTTTGTTTATTCTTTAAGGCTTTAAATAGATCCAATTTCTTCATGTACTAACGTTTTTAAATATCAACCGCATCACTAAGAGAGTGTTACTATCGTGTGCTTAAAGAATCTAGAAAACATATATTCTAAATACAAGTCGCAGGTTTTCAATATATATGACTAATAATCGAAATACCAACTTACGTTATTTAAATAAATATATTTTAATAACCAGTTCTATTATATCGAAAAACGTTTTCACACGTTTGAAAATAGATCAACCAATGTATTATGAAATTCAATTCTCCACTAACTTTTGTCTAATTCCTCAATGATAACACTTTTGTTCTTATATGTAATTCACTTTTCTAAATTTCCGAATACCGTTAAAAAGTAAGGGTTTCCTAATTCAAAGTGGACCTCATAATAGAGACTCAAACTCAAAATTTAATGTATCTAATAATTCAATCTTATGATATTATCTTTGAATCTTGTCAAAATTATATTAAACTTATATCAAAATAATACCCTCATGTAAAGTAATATCCATTCATTATTCCATTAATGTCTTCTAGTCGTAAATAGATCTCATAACTTATATTCATATTAACTAAACCGTTAAATGTCTTGATAATATTTTCCAATTTATCAATTACACATATGTATATATTCATACATATCTATTTACATATAATCGTTCGTGAATCGTCAGACATGGTCAAAGGGTAATTGATTACATGAATATAGTTTCAAACTTTTCGAGACTCAACATTACAGATTTTTGCTTATCGTGTCGGATACATTTAAAGATTAAAGTTTAAATTTGATCAGAAATTTCTGGGTCACTACAGTAATTATTGTCATTCACAGTTAATGCGCTCTCTTATTTGCTGTGATTTATACTCCCTTTCTATTTCGGAGCTTCATGCTTTTGTTTACTTTTCGTAAGTAACGGTCTAGAATTCATAGGTATAGAGTTTCAAATTTATCATAATATGCAAGGTAGAAAGGAAAAGTAGTAGTACGATTTGTTTTGTCAAATTACTTGAATCAATGAGAATAGAACTATCAAGAATATATTTTCTTGATATGTTCAGAAGTTAAGCAGAATGAAAGAGTTATGTAACATGGCACCTGATGACGTTAAAATCTGTGAATCATCATGTTCCATTTAGAAAGTCAGCATGACTTACTGTAATATAATCACGTTGATCAAGTGTCATTATATTATACTAACTCATGCATCAGTTCCCAACATTACTTCAATAACATTCATATTTCAAACTCGAAAGTTTACAGAATATAGAAACTAACAGTTTCTATATGATGTAACACTGATATCAGAAAGATATTAATGATTTCAGATAATAATAGTTATGAAAATATATCTTCAAAAATATGAAGGATATTTATGATGAAAGATACGATGATATCTTGGAATTTCTAATATCGAAGGATAGTGAAGAAATTTTGTCCGCCAGAGTTTGGAGTCAAAAACAAGATATTCACCAAAGAATTCAGCACGCATTGAATCATTTGAATTCTTTGAAGTCAAACTTATTCTTTGTGATTTGTCCACGGCTTCCTTCATAGTTTCGTATAATTCGCTTTTTGGTACTAAATTTTCTATTGAATGTTTCCAATATAATGATACACAGGAAGCATGAAGAGGTATATAATTTCGGACAAGAATATTTATGAAAGTATCCTCAGAAATATTGAAGATATTGATGATGATATTTTGAAATTTCTAAGTTCGATGGTTGATGGAGAAAGATTTTCCTCAAGATTTTAACATAACTTCGGAGTAAGATATTCTCTAAAGATTTCATTGGATCCAGAATTACCTGAATTCTTTGAATTTAGGGTATGTTACTTGTATTTCTCCTTGGTTTCCTTTATGGTTAGTTCAATCTGCTTTTCAGTACCAAATTTTCTATCGAACGTTCCTAACACTCCCTTCTTTATCATCAAACTTTTGGCTGTTTAGACCATCTACAATTTTTCTGTTTCCTCTGCATTTAATGCTACGATATCTGAATCATCGGTTATCAATCCGAGGTGGTTTCAGGAGAATTGTGTTTTTAGATGATTAAACGCTGATGGTAATATGGTAGAATATAAAAGGTTCCCTGGTAACAATAAAGAGTACACATATATAACAAAGTTATAATAAGGTTGTTTCGAACGAAAAGTCGAAGTTGATTTGCTGGAGCTGTGACAAAATTGGCTACTTTGAAAAAGAATTGAAAAGTTATTTTCGGTAATAACAACGCTGAAGGAGTTAGCACAGCTACGTGTTGAACGTTTACTCACTCTTCGAGAGTTTTTCAGGTGCATAACTATATGCATCGATCTTTTCTTCCGTAGATGAAGTGCGGTTGGTTCATCCTCTCGATTGAGGTGTTTTCAAGAATCACGAAAGGTTTGAACACAGATTGTAATTGTCAAGATACAAATGAGGTTTAAGATGAAAATCAAGTGACAAACTTGAAGAATTGTTTAGTTACATATGTTATAATCAATATTTTAATTCATTTTAATTGTCCAATGTTGGTAGTCCTCAATTGATTAGTCCACAGTTAGCTAGGAATAGTTAGCTAGGATTTGTTAGCGTGGATTCTTAATAAAATTTCTCATAGTTAATTTGTTTGTTTCTAACAAATTTTATTCCGTCAAATGTTTTCTTCATTATGCCACTTGTCAAATCTTGACTTGGATTCTGATCGGTCAAAATCCAAATATGAACTTTGAATGAATATGGTTATTCTGTGGTGAACGGATTCATATAACTGTGGATATAAGTAGGATAGAAAATGAATGTTGAATCAGATTTGAAGAATGTACACTGTAACTTATTCATATGAAATCTTAAATATTCCTCGGGTATTACCTACCCGTTAAAATATTTTCATCATTATCAGTTTGTACGAAAGAATTTTTAATTACAATTTTTATGAAAATATACTTACATATATATTTTCTTCAGATGTAATCATGGATTCAATGAGTTAATATGATATTAATCTCATTTGATTTACCGTTAGAACAAGAATACATAATCTCTAAAACATTAGAGATTACATAATCGTCATGTCGAACGAAGATAGATGATGTAGAACGATACATAGAACGAAGATCATACTCGAAGTACAGATGGTGATATTGAGGCATGGATTGTTGATGGTACTGATGCTATTATTGATGGTACTACTGGTGTCGGTGATGTTGCTGAAGCTGGTACATTTTGCACCATAGTCTCCAAACTGATTACTCGAGCGCGAAGCTCGTTGACTCTTCGATTACTCCGGGATGATTGGCGGTTGGAATGAGCGGATGAATAAGATTCAGAAATTGAGATAGTATATAATCATGGCAAGATATCCGGGAAATGAGGGTGAATATGGTGTTTCGAATTGGTTCGCCGGTGAGTGCTTCAGGTTCTTTGCCAAGAGGTGAATTCAGTTGGTGAAAAGGATCGACTTATTCTCATCTTCATTGATTAAGTCGACTACGAACTCATCAGATGAATTGGGGATGGTTGATTGGCTGATTCATTCTGGTGACGCTTCTTCCGGAGCTTAGGTGAACATCCATGTCGGAATAGCTGTCGGAATAACTATCGGAATAGTTATCGAAATCTGAGGGACTCGAACTGGTTGAGGGATTCATCTCGTAGGATCAGATGAAGTATTTTCGATAAGAAATAGATTATAGGATGTAGATTAGTACCCTGCAATACATAATTTACATATGCATATGTAATACTAAAATCCCATAAGTCACGGAGAAATCTACGGAAGTTGTCAGGCAAGGTTACAGTAACAGATACGCTAAAATATGAAGTAGCAGATACGCTAAGATATGAATTTTGTCTATACACTATTCATGCAATCATTGCAGTAAGACGTGTCTAGACTAAGAATAATAAGCAGGTAAATTCCTAAGGATGATTAACAGATGATTTCCGACAAAAATGATAAACAAAACTTTTGACATGCAGACACGGTCGAAGTCCAGATTCTCTAATGCATCCTAACGACTATCAGTTAGACTCACTAATGCAAGACCTGGTTCGCTAAGACCTCGGCTCTGATACCAACTGAAATGACCCGTCCTAATCCATCCAGACGAAGTCCATATCGATTATAAACGATTCACAACAGTTGATTACATCGCGAGGTACTTGACCTCTATATGATACATTTTACAAACATTGCATTCGTTTTTAAAAGGCAAACTTTCGTTACATCGATAGTTGACAGACATATACAGCATTTCATAATATATCCAAATATAATTGACTTAAATATAATCTTGATGAACTCAACGACTCGAATGCAATGTCTTTTGAAATATGTCATGAATGACTCCAAATAATATCTCTAATATGAGCAAATGCACAGCGGAAGATTTCTTTCGTACCTGAAAATAAACATGCTTTAAAGTGTCAACCAAAAGGTTGGTGAGTTCATTAGTTTATCATAAAGAATCATTTCATTATTTTAATAGACCACAAGATTTCATACTTCCATTTCTCATAATCATATGTCCCATGCATAGAGACAAAAATATCATTCATATGGATTGAACACCTGGTAACCGACATTAACAAGATGCATATATAAGAATATCCCCATCATTCCGGGATCCTCCTTCGGACATGATATAAATTTCGAAGTACTAAAGCATCCGGTACTTTGGATGGGGCTTGTTGGGCCCGATAGATCTATCTTTATGAAAGAACCCGTTCATATACATTATAAACGATTCACAATAGTTGATTACATTGCGAGATATTTGACCTCTATATGATACATTTTACAAACATTGCATTCGTTTTTAAAAGACAATCTTTCTTTACATCAAAAATTGACAGGCATGCATACCATTTCATAATATTCACTATCCAACTATAAATTGATTTAATAATAATCTTTGATGAACTCAATGACTCGAATGCAACGTTCTTCAAAATATGCTATGAAAGACTCCAAGTAATATCTTTAAAATGAGCAAATGCACAGCGGAAGATTTCTTTAACACCTGAGAATAAACATGCTTTAAAGTGTCAACCAAAAGGTTGGTGAGTTCATTAGTTTATCATAATCATTTATTTCCATCATTTTAATAGACCACAAGAATTTCATTTCCAGTTCTCATAAATATACGTCCCATGCATAGAGACAAAAAATAATCATTCATATGGTGAACACCTGGTAACCGACATTAACTAGATACATATAAGAATATCCCCTATCATTCCGGGATCCTCCTTCGGACATGATATAATTTTGAAGTACTAAAGCATCCGGTACTTTGGATGGGGTTTGTTAGGCCCAATAGATCTATCTTTAGGATTCGCGTCAATTAGGGTGTCTGTTTCCTAATTCTTAGATTACCAGACTTAATAAAAAGGGGCATATTCGATTTCGATAATTCAACCATAGAATGTAGTTTCAATTACTTGTGTCTATTTCGTCAAACATTTATAAAAGCGCATGTATTCTCAGTCCCAAAAATATAAAGGGTAAAAAGGCAAATGAAACTCACCATACTGTATTTCGTAGTAAAAATACATATAACGTCATTGAACAAGTGCAAGGTTGGCCTCGGATTCACGAACCTAAATTAATTATATAGATTTATGTGTTGGTCAATATTTGTCTAACAAATTAGATCAAGTCATAGTGTACCACAATCCTAATGCTCGAGACTAATATGTAAAAGTCAACAAAAGTAAATTTGACTCAAAATAATTTCCAAAAATCTATACATGATTAATATATAGTTTAAATATCGTCGTTTTATATTTTTAAATATTTTTAAAAGATTTATTAGAGTAAATAATATAATTTATTTATTAATAAATAAAATTTTATATTATATTTATATAATAAAATATACTTTTATATATATTAAGTAATAAAATTTATAGGGTTCATTTAATATTATAAAGATAATATGATAGGTATTATTAAAGTAAGTTATTACACGTAGTAAAATATGTTTGTATCAAATATTTATTTGTTAAAATAATATCTATAATGATAGTAAGTAAAAGTTGTATTATTTTATAATAATAATAATTATTATAAAAATATCAATATTTATAATTACTAAGATGACATTATGATAAACGATAATTCTAATTATGATAACTTTAATATTTACGATAATTTTTAATATTATCTTTAAAATAATAATTCTATTTAAAATAATAATAATAATGATATTTTATAGTAACAATGACATTTCTATTAAAATGATAATTTTTGTTAAAATGATAGTTTTAATACTAACGATAATTTTAATAATAATAGTAATGATAAAAATAAAAAGAACGATAATTTTATCTAAATCAATATCTTATAATATTTTAATTTCATCATGATACTCTTACCCATTATTTCCTAATCGTTTCGTTTAATTGCTTTTAATCGCCTTTTATATCATGTTCGTAATAATGATAATAATAGTAATCAAAATAATTAGGTGTTACAAATATTTGTTTTAATTACACTAATATTAATAATGATAGTTACTATAACATTATTAGCGATAATACTAATAATTATCTTAATGATAATATAGTAATAATAATATTAACAATAACAATAACCATTTTTAAATAATGATATATATATTAATAATGATAATAATAATAATAATAATACCAATAATAATAATAATAATAATAATAATAATTGGATAATAATAATAATACTAATTATAACTTTAACGATAATAACGATAGTAATAATAATAAAAAATAACAATTTTTTAATGATAAATCCTTTTATTGATAAAGATAATAATAATAATAATAATAATAAGATAAAACTAGAACGACGATAATAACGACGATAATAATAATCATTTTTAATAATAATACAAAAATTCGATGGACTATAACTTCAAATCCGTTCATCGAAATCATTCGATATCTAAATAAAAAGTTCTTAAGTTTTCGTTAGCTTTCCAACGACATGCATATCTTATACCTTATCTCAGTCGCATATATAACTAATTCAGGATTCAACATAACCTAACTAAAGGCAATATCAAAAATACAAATATGCATAATCCTATATACTCGAGCACTAGTCAAGGATACACTATTAGTATGTAAAAGTTAAATTATGAGTACTCACGTATCAATATTGAGATTCAATATTGCAGGAAAGGTACGTAGACGCAACGGAGATGATAAACATTATATTGACCTCACGAGCATACCCATGAACCATACCCAATCACCTCCATAGCTATAACCCATAATTTCCTTAATCCAATCCCACTCGAAAAACAATTTCAAAATCACTCGGACAGCACTCTGACGTAATATTTTATGTATACTAATAATATCTTGAAATAATACGGAGTAAATATATATATGTAAATCAATTGAGAGAGTTTAGAGAAAAATATTTTCAAGTTTCTATGAAATAATGAAACCTATTGAATTCTATTTATAATAGATTTTTGAATTATTAAAGTGAATTATTAAAGTATGAATTATTAAAGTGAATTATTATAGTATGAATTATTAAAGTGAATTATTAAAGTATGAATTATTAAAGTGAATTATTAAAGTATGAATTATTAAAGTGAATTATTAAATTATGAATTATTAAAGTGAATTATTAAAGTTAAAGTAAAGTAAAAATAAAGTAAAGGTAAAGTTTAAGTATAGTAAAAGTATAAAACTATGTACGTATAATACGCGTATAAATATATATAATATTAATTTAAATCGTTATATATATTTAATAAAATAAAATATAAATATCGTTATCTTTATCATACTAGTTAAGTAATGAGTTGTCAAAAGTGGTTCTAGATATTTATAAAAGTTATATACGTTTTAATAATAAAGTTCTTTTTAAACTGAAAACATTTTTGTACGTTTGAAACTAAATCAAATAAATATAATAATTTTGTTTTCCAAAACCAAATATATTTTTAAGAATCATTTTGTTTAAAGGTTAAAATAATGAAAATCGTTATATCATAAAATGTTTTAGAAAAGTAGAATCATATATATTCATAATAGGTTTAAAGTTTTTAAATTACAGTTTGTTGGTGAAGCATGGGATAAAGTTCAAAGGTTAAATAAACGTATGAAATCATCTTAATGAAAAATGTCGAGTTACTTAACTTGTCGATATCCAACATCTAAGTTATTTACACTTCACGTTCTTACTTATAAATCACTTTACCATTTTCCGAATGTTGTCAAAAAGAATAGATTTCTTAAATCACAATGGACCTCATAACATAGACCCGTAATCATTTGATATTATCTTCTAATTCCATCGATAAACATATTGAAACAAATACGTTCATGTAAAGTATTATACGTTTAATACTTTATTAATATTCTCAAGTTATAATATATATATACATATATATACATATTTATTTATATATAACGGTTCGTGAATCGCCGGAATTTGGTCGAGGTTATAATGAATGTATGAACACAATTTAAAATTCTTGAGATTTAACTTAACAAACTTTGCTTATCGTGTCGGAATAATATAAAGATAAAGTTTAAATTTGGTTGGAAATTTCCGGGTTGTCACAGTACCTACCCGTTAAAGAAATTTCGTCCCGAAATTTGAGTAGAAAGGTCGTGAATGATAATAAGTATGTTTTCATGATGCATACAGGCTGAAAATTAGAGTTTTATCATCAGCGAATAATTTGGATAAACAATCCATTTATATGAAGAGTACGAATGAAGCTAACATAGAAGAGTGAAATGAGTAAGTGTAGATTCATCTTATCATTTGACGTAGATATGATTGATTTCCAGATTTCAAGGGATTTGAAGAAAATCTTTGTAATAAGATTTGATTCTCCGGTAACAAAAGGAATTTGGATCCGCTTTAAATGCGATAGTCCATTTTAATTGTTTTGTCGGAGATTTTCTTATAAATTCACCTCCTTCATTTTCTTACAACTCACACCTTCTGTTGATGCATTTTATGCAAGTCCCTAGACATCTACCCACGTCTATTGCAGGTACAACAGTTTACAGGCCACCATGATCGTTCGTTATTATCCTATCCGTGTTTGTATGTGGTTACAGCAACTGCAGGAACGAGATTTAGATGTTTGACTATGTTACACTTAGTCAGACATCCAAGTGAAGCCTCACTCGTACGGCTGATAGGCTCATACACACAGTTGATACTGAGCTAAGTCACAATTACAACCTAAATGAGAAGACACGAGTGAGTGATCACCCGTACGGCTGATGAAGCCAACTCGTATGTGTGATGGATGAATCATACGGGTGAGTCAACAGCAGAGGTATATAAAGTCTTATGTTCATCATTTTAGGTTAAGCCTCTCATTTGTTACACACACTCAGATCTGGTGAGCTCCTCCGATTCTCTCTCAACCCAAATCACCCAGGTGGTGAATAATAGCTCTAGGTGTTGATCTAATCACACTTGATTTAGTTATGGTATGACTAAATTAATCCCAAAAAGCTTAACCTATTTACTAGAGGGTTTGATTCACTTATTCCGTCATTGTGTGAGTTAAATCTGTTGATTTCTAAGTTCCTAGTCATGTTTCATCACCTTCTATTCTTTCCCCCTCAACTCATATTTTAAAGTGTTCATCAATATGCTCTATCCAGTTCTGATTATCGATATATTTATAACTTTCATATCGGTCATTCTTCTTTTTCATCTACCGCCGGAAGAATCTATTTACTTCTACTATACTCTTGGGTTTATAGTGTTTCTAGTTCTCCCGTGTCTTTATATTGCTATATGCATCGATATATATGGTTTATAATTTTTGGTTTGTCGTTGGGCTTTATATCTTCCCTTATATTTCAAAGTCTCTGTTTCTATCTTCTATAATCATTGTCATCCACAGTTAATGCTCTCTTTTATTTGCTGCAATTTATACCCCAATTTCTATTTCGGAGTTTTGTCCTTTCGTTTCTTCTTCTTGCGATTAAGCACCGCTTGTAATGGTCCAGAATTCACAGATATGAATTTCAGAATAAACATTGTTAATGTTCTAGGAAGGAAATTGTGATGGCACGATCTTGACTTGTCAAATTACTAGAATACCTTGGAAAAGGCCGAATCATCAAGAAATATTTTCTTGATATTTTAGAGGTTAAATAGAATACAAGAGTCGTATAACATGGCACATGATGATGTTATGATCTGTGAATCATCACGTTCTATTTAGAAACTCAGCATGAATTACTGTAATATAATCACGTTGATCAAGTGTCATTATATTATACTAACTCATGCTTCAGTTTCCAACACTACTTCAAAAACATTCATATTTTAAACTCAAAGGTTTACAGAGTATAGGAACTAAACAGTTTCCTTTTTGATGTAATACAGATAGCGTAAAGAGATAAATGATTCCAGATAAGAATAGTTATGGAAATATCTTCAGAAATATGGAGGATATTTATAATGAAAGATACGATGATATCTTAGAATTTCTAATATCAGAGGATGATGAAGAATATTATCTGTAAGGGTTTAGTGTCAGGAGCAAGGTATTCGTTAATGACTTCAGCAGACACTGAATCATTTGGATTCTTTGAAAGCAGGTTCAGTCTTTGTGATTTGTCCACAGCCTCCTTCATACTTTGCTCAATCCGGTTTTCAGTTCCAAAACTTCTCTATTTCTGAGCTTTGTTAATACACTAATCTTTATCATCAAACTTTTTACTGCTAAGGTCGTTTACAGTTTTTGTTGCTTCATCAGCATTTCGAGAACTAGTTCGCGGTTCAGAGTGTTTTTCAGAAACTTCACATTCGAAGTATGTAAGCCTTGGAAATAGACGTTATGTATAACTGTTGGCGTCAACATGCTGTGAGATTTCAAAATACTGATTGCTAATTCTCAATGATTCGTATGGTAATTCTCGTTACAAGAGGCAGATGAGTAAATGATGAGGTTTCGATAAATATAAAGATTCTTCGGAATGCCCAAGATCAGTGAAGTTGTTGGTAAGTTTATTGCTAATGTGGTGGAATATGAAAGGTTCTCCGGTAACAAAAGGGTAATCACATATATCAAAATTATGATAAGGCTACTCCGAATGAAAAATCGAAGTTGTCTTGCTGGAGCTGTGATATAATTTGCTACTTTGTAAAGGAATTGCAAGGTTATTTTTGCTAATAAATGCCAAAAGATCTGACACAGATATGTGTTGAATTATGACTTTGGTTTCGAGAGCTTTTTAAGTACATAACTGTGGGTAATATGTGGTTGGATCATCATATCGATTGCTCATTATTTGAAGTGTCTTCAGAGATTTTCGAAGGGTTTGAACACAGATTGTAATTGTTTGTATACATTTGATGTTCTAACACACTTTTGAAGTCAAAATATAGCTTTGAAAGATGTAGGAATCTAAAAGTGATGGTACCGGTTATATCTCGAATTGAATTCTGAGATTTTAAAATCAGAATATGTAATTGGGTTTGAATGAATATGATTGTTTTGATTTCTATGAAAGAATGTATATTATTGTGAAAGTAGGAAGTATAATTGATAATTTGCTTAATCTGATTCGAAGAATGTAACATATTAATTGTGAATTTATATATATCTCTCGGGTATTACCTACCCGTAAAAAAATTTTCACAATTAATATTTTGTACATAAGAATTTTATTACAGTCTTTATTAAAATATATATGTATATATTCTCCTCAGATGTAACATAGATTTTAATGAGTTAATACTAAATTAAACTCATTCGATTTACGGTTGGAACTAGAATTGAATAATTCCTTGAAGGCTTTAGAGGTTACATAAGTATTTCTTCAATAATATTGAAATTATGAATCAATACTTCGTTATTTGTTGAGATGTGATGTTGGTTTTCGTTAAATTCTTGTGAACTTCGCAAAGTACGAATGATGTTATCTAAAAAGTTTCGGTTACATCAATGATGAAGTGTAAAATCAAATATATACTTGATTTATTAGGAATTGGAATTTGTTGAATTGAGACAGAGATTGTAGTTAACGATGGTTAAGTCACGGGCGAGGGACGTACATTATTGCATATTTGTAATATGAATTAATCGAGTAGTTAAGTTTCACACACAATAGCTTAGCACGAAAAGATTTATTTTTTATTTCAAAATATATATATAAAATATATATATAATTTCTTCAGAGGGAATGAGTTAATTCTTCATAACTTGTTGATACAATATACACGTTATTGATTCGTAATGATGTCCACAGTGATTCTTGAACTGACGGAGTTTGTGATATTATAGGTGTTGTTGATTCTGATGTTGACTGTACTGACGATGCTGGTGACGTTGACGGTACTGTTGATGCTGTTGGTAAAACAAGTTTAACTTGTTAATCACACACCATTTTTTTTTCTTCAGGGTTTCTACTCTTCCTTCTATCATTTTGGTTCGCTTAACTGATTTATGGTTAGGGCTAGATTAGATAATCTCTAAGACTTTAGAGATTATATAATCGCCGCGGAATGTTTCTCCAATGAAGTTATGAATTAATACTTCGTCAGTTATTGTTGTTGGTACTCCTTGGTATCTATGGTGCGTATGACGTTGATACTAGTGGGACAGATTGTGAAGTTGAGGTTTACAACGTGGTTGTGGTTGGAGGTGGTAATGGTACTGTTGGCGTTGATGATGGTGGTACTGGTTATGCTGCTGGTGCTGCTGCTGGTGTTTGTAATCTCTGCACCATATTCTCCAAAGCCACTACCCGAGCGCGAAGTTCGTTGACTTCTTCTATTATTCCAGGATGATTGTCGGTCGGAACGAGCGGATAAATAAAATCTAGAATTTGATGTAGTATATAATCGTGACGAGATACCCTGGAAATGAGAGAGAAAATGGTGTCTCGAACAGGTTCGCTGGTAAGTGCTTCAGGTTCTTCGCCAAAAGGGCAATGTGGTGGATGGAAAGGATCGCCTTCTTCTTGTTTCCAACGATTGAAGAGGCTACAAACCCATCCCCAATTCATCCAGAATAGGTGATGACTGATTGGTTGATCCATTCCGGTCACACTGCTTTCGGAGCTTGAGTGAGATTCCATTTCAGAATCCGAGTGACTTGAACTGATGACAAATTCTATTTCGTACGATTGGATAAAGGATTTTCGATATAAAATGATTTTTCGGCTATCGGGTGGTATTCTATTTACATAGGATATCTATATATAGATATCAAAAGATTTCATAGATTACTGAGGAATTTGCGGGATATGTCAGGCAAAGTTTAAAGTAACAGATACGATAAGATATGATTTAGCAGATACGCTAAGATATAAATTTTTGTCTATACACTACTCATGCAATTAATGTAGCAAGATGTGTCTAGACTAATAATGATAAGCAGGTAATTTCCTATGGATGATAAGCAGATGATTTCCGACTAGAAATGATAAGCAAAACTTTTGACATGCAGACACGGTCGAAGTCCAGACTCACTAATGCATCCTAACGACTTATCAGTTAGACACACTAATGCAGACCTGGTTCGCTAAGACCACCGCTCTGATACCAACTGAAAGAACCCGTTCATATACATTATAAACGATTCACAATAGTTGATTACATTGCGAGGTATTTGACCTCTATATGATACATTTTACAAACATTACATTCGTTTTTAAAAGACAATCTTTCTTTACATCAAAAATTGACAGGCATGCATACCATTTCATAATATTCACTATCCAACTATAAATTGATTTAATAATAATCTTTGATGAACTCAATGACTCGAATGCAACGTTCTTCAAAATATGCTATGAAAGACTCCAAGTAATATCTTTAAAATGAGCAAATGCACAGCGGAAGATTTCTTTAACACCTGAGAATAAACATGCTTTAAAGTGTCAACCAAAAGGTTGGTGAGTTCATTAGTTTATCATAATCATTTATTTCCATCATTTTAATAGACCACAAGAATTTCATTTCCAGTTCTCATAAATATACGTCCCATGCATAGAGACAAAAAATAATCATTCATATGGTGAACACCTGGTAACCGACATTAACTAGATACATATAAGAATATCCCCTATCATTCCGGGATCCTCCTTCGGACATGATATAATTTCGAAGTACTAAAGTATCCGGTACTTTGGATGGGGTTTGTTAGGCCCAATAGATCTATCTTTAGGATTCGCGTCAATTAGGGTGTCTGTTCCCTAATTCTTAGATTACCAGACTTAATAAAAAGGGGCATATTCGATTTCGATAATTCAACCATAGAATGTAGTTTCAATTACTTGTGTCTATTTCGTCAAACATTTATAAAAGCGCATGTATTCTCAGTCCCAAAAATATAAAGGGTAAAAAGGCAAATGAAACTCACCATACTGTATTTCGTAGTAAAAATACATATAACGTCATTGAACAAGTGCAAGGTTGGCCTCGGATTCACGAACCTTAATTAATTATATATATTTATGTGTTGGTCAATATTTGTCTAACAAATTAGATCAAGTCATAGTGTACCACAATCCTAATGCTCGAGACTAATATGCAAAAGTCAACAAAAGTAAATTTGACTCAAAATAATTTCCAAAAATCTATACATGATTAATATATAGTTTAAATATCGTCGTTTTATATTTTTAAATATTTTTAAAAGATTTATTAGAGTAAATAATATAATTTATTTATTAATAAATAAAATTTTATATTATATTTATATAATAAAATAGACTTTTATATATATTAAGTAATAAAATTTATAGGGTTCATTTAATATTATAAAGATAATATGATAGGTATTATTAAAGTAAGTTATTACACGTAGTAAAATATGTTTGTATTAAATATTTATTTGTTAAAATAATATCTATAATGATAGTAAGTAAAAGTTGTATTATTTTATAATAATAATTATTATTATAAAAATATCAATATTTATAATTACTAAGATGACATTATGATAAACGATAATTCTAATTATGATAACTTTAATATTTACGATAATTTTTAATATTATCTTTAAAATAATAATTCTATTTAAAATAATAATAATAATGATATTTTATAGTAACAATGACATTTCTATTAAAATGATAATTTTTGTTAAAATGATAGTTTTAATACTAACGATAATTTTAATAATAATAGTAATGATAAAAATAATAAGAACGATAATTTTATCTAAATCAATATCTTATAATATTTTAATTTCATCATGATACTCTTACCCATTATTTCCTAATCGTTTCGTTTAATTGCTTTTAATCGTCTTTTATATCGTGTTCGTAATAATGATAATAATAGTAATCAAAATAATTAGGTGTTACAAATATTTGTTTTAATTACACTAATATTAATAATGATAGTTACTATAACATTATTAGCGATAATACTAATAATTATCTTAATGATAATATAGTAATAATAATATTAACAATAACAATAACCATTTTTAAATAATGATATATATATTAATAATGATAATAATAATAATAATAATACCAATAATAATAATAATAATAATAATAATTGGATAATAATAATAATACTAATTATAACTTTAACGATAATAACGATAGTAATAATAATAAAAAATAACAATTTTTTTAATGATAAATCCTTTTATTGATAAAGATAATAATAATAATAATAATAATAAGATAAAACTAGAACGACGATAATAACGACGATAATAATAATCATTTTTAATAATAATACAAAAATTCGATGGACTATAACTTCAAATCCGTTCATCGAAATCATTCGATATCTAAATAAAAAGTTCTTAAGTTTTCGTTAGCTTTCTAACGACATGCATATCTTATACCTTATCTCAGTCGCATATATAACTAATTCAGGATTCAACATAACCTAACTAAAGGCAATATCAAAAATACAAATATGCATTATGGTTCATGGGTATGCTCGTGAGGTCAATATAATGTTTATCATCTCCATTGCGTCTACGTACCTTTCCTGCAATATTGAATCTCAATATTGATACGTGAGTACTCATAATTTAACTTTTACATACTAATAGTGTATCCTTGACTAGTGCTCGAGTATATAGCATACCCAATCACCTCCATAGCTATAACCCATAATTTCCTTAATCCAATCCCACTCGAAAAACAATTTCAAAATCACTCGGACAGCACTCTGACGTAATATTTTATGTATACTAATAATATCTTGAAATAATACGGAGTAAATATATATATGTAAATCGATTGAGAGAGTTTAGAGAAAAATATTTTCAAGTTTCTATGAAATAATGAAACCTATTGAATTCTATTTATAATAGATTTTTGAATTATTAAAGTGAATTATTAAAGTATGAATTATTAAAGTGAATTATTATAGTATGAATTATTAAAGTGAATTATTAAAGTATGAATTATTAAAGTGAATTATTAAAGTATGAATTATTAAAGTGAATTATTAAATTATGAATTATTAAAGTGAATTATTAAAGTTAAAGTAAAGTAAAAATAAAGTAAAGGTAAAGTTTAAGTATAGTAAAAGTATAAAACTATGTACGTATAATACGCGTATAAATATATAATATTAATTTAAATCGTTATATATATTTAATAAAATAAAATATAAATATCGTTATCTTTATCATACTAGTTAAGTAATGAGTTGTCAAAAGTGGTTCTAGATATTTATAAAAGTTATATACGTTTTAATAATAAAGTTCTTTTTAAACTGAAAACATTTTTGTACGTTTGAAACTAAATCAAATAAATATAATAATTTTGTTTTCCAAAACCAAATATATTTTTAAGAATCATTTTGTTTAAAGGTTAAAATAATGAAAATCGTTATATCATAAAATGTTTTAGAAAAGTAGAATCATATATATTCATAATAGGTTTAAAGTTTTTAAATTACAGTTTGTTGGTGAAGCATGGGATAAAGTTCAAAGGTTAAATAAACGTATGAAATCATCTTAATGAAAAATGTCGAGTTACTTAACTTGTCGATATCCAACATCTAAGTTATTTACACTTCACGTTCTTACTTATAAATCACTTTACCATTTTCCGAATGTTGTCAAAAAGAATAGATTTCTTAAATCACAATGGACCTCATAACATAGACCCGTAATCATATCATAATGTATCTGATAAATCAATCATTTGATATTATCTTCTAATTCCATCGATAAACATATTGAAACAAATACGTTCATGTAAAGTATTATACGTTTAATACTTTATTAATATTCTCAAGTTATAATATATATATACATATATATACATATTTATTTATATATAACGGTTCGTGAATCGTCGGAATTTGGTCGAGGTTATAATGAATGTATGAACACAATTTAAAATTCTTGAGATTTAACTTAACAAACTTTGCTTATCGTGTCGGAATAATATAAAGATAAAGTTTAAATTTGGTTGGAAATTTCCGGGTTGTCACACTTTAGGATTCGCGTCAATTAGGGTGTCTGTTCCCTAATTCTTAGATTACCAGACTAAATATATTCGGTTTAATAATACAACCATAGAATGTAGTTTCGATTACTTGTGTCTATTTCGTAAAACAGTTCTAAAAGCAGCGCATGTATTCTCAGTCCCAAAAATATATATTGCGAAAGCATTTAAAAAGGGATTAATGAAACTCACGCATATAAATATTGTAAAATAGTTAATAAAGCATTTGCATGTATTCTCAGCCCAAAAACGTAAAGAGTAAAGAGGGCAAATGAAACTCACCGTGTTGTATTTTGTAGTAAAAATAATATAACGACATTGAACAACTAAACAATGCAAGGTTGACCTCGGATTCACGAACCTATATCAAGTATATATATATTAACACATATACTTGTAATCGAACAAATGATGTGTTGATATATATTATTTCAATTGTTATATATTTATATATACTCTGTATATATATTTCATATAAGTAATTGTTTGGTAGAATGATAATAATAAAAATAATGAATAACATGTTGTTTTATTTTGTATTAATAATAATCATATAATAATATTGTTAATATGAGAATAATAATAATAATGATAATAATAATAATAATCATAATAATAATATTGATAATAATAATTTTAGTAATAATGATAACTTTTAAAAAATATATATATATATATAATAATCCTTAATATTAATAATACTTTTTAACAAAAATGATAATGATAATAATAATAATAATAATAACAATAATAATAATAATAATAATAATAATGCTATTAATAATAATAATAACCAATACTTAATTCTAATAATAATAATAATAATAATGTGATATTAATAATAACAATAAGAGTAATAATAATACTACCTCACAAGAAAAGGCCCCAAAAAGAAATAACTGCCCTTGTCAAGACTCGAACACATGATCTCTCAGATAACGCAAACACTCTCAACCATCTGTCCATACTCGTTTTTCTGTTTCATATACAACCTATTTTTATTTACCTTATTACTTCTGTTTCTCCTACTTATCACAGCAAGCCTTTTTCTGATAATAAATAAAAATGTAGTGGCCTGGGTTCGAACCCAGGACCTCTCGTTCAAGATAAACACGCCTAACCATCCCTCTGTTACTTCATTTCTGATTTAATTCACCACTCAAATTTATTTAATTCTAATGTTTCTGTTTCTTCTTCATAAACAAACCCATTAACCTTCATCATGATCAATTAATCTCATCACCATGATCATTAACTTCATCAAATTATTATCAACACCATAATCATAATCTCCTCATCATAATCATAATCTTAATCCTAATCTTAATCTTAATCTATTCGTCATTCTTAATCTAATCATCATCATCGTATTCAACATAAAATCACAACACTTAATATCTAATCATAATTGTTTGTTGTTTCACGTCATCTTCTCAAAAAAAAAATATCGCGGTTACCCGAATGATTATAGGGCTGTTCTAGAATTAACTTAAATGAAGTGGCATGTTAATTACTCCATCATTCACGGCCCTTTAAAGAAAAAAAAAATAAAAAAACGGACAAAGGAGAATAATTATAACAGATCAATAATAAGTGGGGTTACTTGATGGGTAGATGTCGGCCATAACCAAAAAGAATATACACCAAAGAAAGTTAACGATGGAACTTCAATTCCTCATCATTTATCATGTTCCCAATATCATCATATTCGCTGTTTAACAGAAAGAAGTAAGGAGACACTCAAGTAACAGTAAACAGTACTATAAAAGAATAAAACTACGCGGATCGTGAGATAGGGTTTTGTTGGGGATTGAATTGTGGATTCACAAAAGAAAAACAATGATGGTTCGAGCATGAAGAAAGTGATGGGTTTGTTTTGATCGGCAATTGAGTAATACAGAATTAAGTATAGCAGGTGGTTCGTTGTGGTTGTTCCCGAGCAAAAATAATAGAGGGAAAGATAGAGGAAGTGATTGTTCAGAAAAATAAAAGAGTTACATAAGGAAAGTGGGTTTCAATTGTTTGAAGTGGTTCGGCAATTTCCATCCAGAAAAGAAAAAGATAAAATAAAGAAAAGCTGGAAAAAGAGATGGAGACCTTAAACAGATTTTGTCATTATACTGTGATAGGAAATCGACTTCTAACAAATTTCAGATAGGAACAAAGGTATTAAAGGTCGATCACAGTGTTAAAGTGAGTTGACAGAAATAATAGGCAGAAACAAATAAAAAAAAATATATATATATATATAAAAGTAGATTGGGACTCTTAACAAATTCAGATAAGTTAAAACTTGGAATTTGATTTGTACTAACTTTGGATCCTCCCTAACAATGTAAGTCGACACTTATACCAGTTTGTTAGACAGATTAATCAAAGAGATAGTGACATCAACAGAATACATAAATATAGGTATTTTGATACGTGCATGGACTTGTGTGTGGATTTCACACGGCCCATTCTATGACCCAGGCTGTGGCCCAATTGACATTATCAGTTAGAAGCTTGGTCAGATAAGCTTGTACGTGGGAAGTGGTGTGCATTATTCCACTAACAATTGAAGATACAAATTGATATGGAATTGTGTACGTGAGTTTTGCAACTGGTCAAGCATGGTCCATGTTCCCAAGTTCTTTATTAATGTTTCTCCTCATGTTAATTTCCCATTACTAATTTAGTAGTTTATTTCTTAATTTTCGTTCACAAGGTAGTAGCAGTTAGAGGTCTTATTTTTAGTATAAATACTTTCTTTGTTTGTTTGAAATGATATGAATGAAAAAGTATTTGGTTTAATCCAAAGAGTCTCTTCTTAGTCTTTTATTCTTGGGAGATTGACCATCTCGAATCGGTCTTCTATCATATTTACATACGGAGTATATCTGCATTTTCCTGTAAATGCGAAGTATATCTGTATTTTATAGATGTTAAATTAAATTCCATAACATAAATTACTGATTATAGATTTATTAATAACCTCCATTAATATTATTAATTTTTAATATGAATACTAATAATAATAGAATTTATAATACTAATAATACAAATATTAATATTAATATTAATTTTAATATTAATAATAATAATCATTTTATTAATATAGTACTTATACTTTGTCTTTTAATTACATATAGTATATTGACTTACATTATGTATTACTTATTTTATATAGTAACATATTTAATTTTAATGTTTACATCATGGTTTATAATTTCAAATTGTTATTTATACTATTGTTTATAATTATATTTATATACATATATATCAATATCTTCATTTTTTTTACACATTAATTTTCGTGAATCGTCGGGACTGGTCAAAGGGTAATTGTTTACTTGAATACAGTTTCAAAACTTTCGAGACTCAACATTATAGATTTTTGCTTATCGTGTCGGAAACATATAAAGATTAAGTTTAAATTTAGTCGGAAATTCCCGGGTCATCACACAACCGATTAGCTCGACAGCAACAAAGCAGAAATGGATATTAACAGGTTTGATTTGTTGTGGTGGTTCACAAAGGTTCAAGTGGTACTTAATGGTGAAGACTGGTTTCAAGTTACAGAGCAAATGAGAAATCGCAGGTGAATTTGTGATTTTGCAGGTGTTGGTTGAATATATAAGAAAAGAGATATAGCAGTAGTATATGTATTTCGAATAGCACAAGTTTTGTTGTAGTTCTTGGTTAGAAAACAGAAGGAAACAATCAAATGGTACCTGATGCAACTTCAGTGAACTTTGTTGTTTGCGTGTGGTTTATCTAACCATAGTAATAGTTGGAGGGCAACATAAGTGGTGGTTTTCATGAATAAGAAGATAACAGAGTAACACAAGTTAATTTAATTATTGAAATAGGTTTTTGGGTGTCAACGATCAATACTGGGAAATAGAAGTGGTGACATCCGAATGGTGATGATGGCTGAGTAAAAGTGGATAGCCTATGATGGTTGCCGAGTGAGTTTAATATATGTGTGTGTGATTTCCTTCATGTATATATGTATATGTATATATAAATTAAGGTGTTTCTAGAGTGGTGGTGGACTTTGGTTTAGCTTCTGTATCAAATCTGATTGAAACATAAACGTTTTGCAGGTTCTTGTTGAGCAATAAATAGAAAACAGAAACGGAAGAGTAAAGTAGCCGGTTGTGGTTTGGTTGAGTGATATTGGAATGAAGAACATGGTGGCAGTAGCAGTTGAGTTAGGATTACAAACAAATACCTTGAGCAGTTGCAGTAGTGATTGCAGCTATCACTTCCATGTGTTACATCCTTAGCATAAATAACGAGTACCAGATGTGCAGAGGCTGGAGAATTGATGAAGTATCATTAGTCTAGTGCTTACGGTGGTGGTGTTTTCGATGGGTTAAAACAGAAATAAGAATATAATAGCGGTTGCAGTGGTTCACTATGATGGTTTAACAAAGAAAATAGAGATGGGTTGTGTATGTAAGCTCTTAATAAAAAGGTAGAAATTCTCCCATGTGAAGGTTGTTCCACACCACAATTATCAACCATAAAGTATACAATAAAACGTTCTTGTCTTCTTTGTAATTTGCATGAGCACGCTAGTGACAATGATTAAGGTGTAAATGATTTGAGTGGGAGAAGGTGGTGATGAGTATGTGATCATAGGTTTTGTCTTGTATTCAAACAGAAAAGGAACGAGTAGTGAAAAGTGGGTTTGTTTTGGTTTTGGTGTTAACTCATATGATTAATGATATATAAATATAATTAAAAGTTGACAAGTGGTGATAGTTGAATAAGATGGAAAATAGAAAAAAAAACATGAAGCTGGGTAATTATTATATAATACACATGCTTGAACATTTTTACAGGCTAAATATGTACTCTAATGTATAATATGAAATTGATAAAGCCAAGCCTCATATTTACACTTCCTCGACATATAAAATGACGTGTAATTAGAAAAGAAGGAAAGATAGATATAGATTAGATATATTGATAATGATAGATTTATATTCCTATAATACGGTAGTGGATTCGAATAGAATTAATATAGTGAAAAGCCGGGTTCTTTACAAAAATGTATATATTTATGATGGGTTGATTATCAATATAAATAGAAATAGGATGACAAGGCGAAATAGGTGGTGGGGTTTTGTTGAATAGTTTAAAGTAAACAAAAGTCTCCTAGTCGAGGATATATGCTTATGGATTTGTATTTTATGCCAACATTTTAATCCCACTTGTTAATCAATGAATATATATTACTCTCTGTGGCCCATCTTAAAGGTTAAATAGAAAGAGGATTGAAGTAGGAAACGACTTAGCAACAAAGCTAGTTATATTAAAATATAATTTGATCCGTGTTGTTAATATGAAATATGAATAAATATGAATAACGTTCAAGTACACATATTCCACAATCATTTGCAAGGAATGCTAATTATGAAGGTATTTCGTATGCCCGAGAGACATATTATATTAATGTGGCTAATGTGTTATGATCCAAGTCGGGTCATACCCAATAACAAACTTACTGACACCTTATTAGTATTTGATCTTAGCGAATGGATCGTTGATCAAATACATGACACTTGAACTTTAAGAAAAATGGTTTTCTTAAATATTACTTGATGTGTATTTATATAAATTATGGAATAATTTATATAATATGGATTTAATTATTTATAGGTAAATAATTAATAATGTTATATTGCATTTTATTATAAATTGGTTTTATATAAAATGTATATATATTTGTATGTGGAAGTTTATAAAAATGGTTTTATAAAAATTAATACTTTTATAAAACTAATTTTTTAAACAAGATGGAAGTGGAAGTGGCATTGGGACTTATGTTCACATGCTAGGATTCCTTCTTGAAAAAGAGACATTCCAATTCCATATACAAGACCAAGACTCTTTGAGAAAATACACACATGCAACTACATTTCAAGTAAAAAAAATAAAAATTCTGCCTTGCCCCTTTCATTGCTGCTGCTGCCGTGACCTTTCAAGGGCAAGGGAGAGCTCTTTTTTTTCTTTTGCAAGTTCATATCAAGTGTAAATTAAATCCTAACCAAAGCTAGGGTGTTGGTGCACAAGTTTGGGGTATATCTACTTGAGGTTTCATTGTTTTGAAGCTCCATTCATCATCATCTTCATCATCATCTATCAACAAGCTAGGAGAAGGTATAAACACTTTTCTTACTTGTAGTTTGTAAGTATGTTTCACAACTTGATCCTAATTGGGATTTAACTTTAATTGGTTAAAGATTAACAAGTTCAATTGGTAATGATTTCATGCTTCCGCTTATATTTGATTCTTAAAAGGTTTTAAGTATTATGAAACTTGTTAAATCCCAACAATGGTATCTAGAGCCGAAGTTGTTGAAATATGCTTCGAGATGGTTTTTGAACTCACCATAACTTTGCATTTTATGTACATGCATGATAATAAAATGCAAAAATTATTGGTTTTGGGTGGTTTGATGTCTTGGCCGAATTTGGAAGCTCCAAAAATTGGGTTTGGTTCTTCCATTTTGGTCATTTTGTTGTATGTTGAAGTTCACAATCAAGCCTTGGCCTTTTGTTTGAATGGTTGCATGTTTGGTTGAATTAATTCATTCATTTGGTATGTAATATTAATTCATTCATGTGGTTGTAATATTCATGCAATTTGGTTTGTAATATTATTCATTTGGTTAAGTAATTTATTTTATATTTGGTATGTAAAATAGATTAGGTTGTATTTTCATTTTCTAGACAAAATGTATTAGGATATATTTTGTAAAATGATGAAGATGATGAAGACTTGAAGAACACATGAAGAAGCATTTGGATGCAAGATTAAGTGGGAGGTTAAAACCTCCTACTTTGTGTTATAACCCCTTAACCGGTGGCATTTGTTTTCGGCTAAACAAATGTCTACCAAAAATGGCTTGATTGTGAACATATGATTTTGCATGCGTGGTTGTTTTGTATGATTATGTGGATTGTATGTTTGTATGCTACAAGTTAATCACACAAGTTTACAACAAACTAAAATGGCAATTTAAATTGGTTAAAATTGACATTATTAACGACATGCAAAACGTCAATTTAAATGGTTAAATTAAAAACGGCTAAAAGGACATTAATAATCGGTTACTAAGAACATGATAAGGATCATACATATAAAATGGTTTATATCAAAGTAATAAAATTGGCTTTATTACATAACATGAAAATGGATTTTCATATAAACCATACACTAAATGCATGTTGGTGTATGGTGCAAAAGTTTTCTCAAACTAGAATTAATGAAAACTTAAAATCCCTTATTAACAAGGCAAACAAGTTAAACGCCATCCTTTTGTGGAAACACTTAGACGTATTAGGAAACTCTTGATGGGATAAAGGTCACCTAACCGTCATGAGCGAACTAATATGAATAAAGTACACTTCGCATACATGTGGGATAAAGGTCACCTAACCACTTGTATGTTAAGTCTACATGTTTACACAAGTAGGACGACTTGATTTGGGAATCATGAACTTAGGGTCACCGAAGCATGATGAACAAATAGGCGTTGATGGGATAAATATGCCATGCAAAAGGATTGCATGATCCCATAACTTAGAAGTTGCAAAAGGATTGCAATTGTCATATAATGACTACCTAGCTAAATCAAATAACGGGATAAAGGTCACCTAACCGAAATTTGATTTACCGTTGGATTCTAATATTTAATAAGTCAATTAAAATTTAAAAGGGTATTGAATGTTAAATTAAAATCGATACTTAAACGAACTTTGTTAATTTTGTAGATGGCCGCCAATAACAACAACAACATTCCTAACGCACCACTTAACCTGAACCACCTATCATTAAGGTCTCTCTTAGAGAAAGACAAACTCAACCATACAAACTTTATGGATTGGTTCCGCAATCTTCGGATTGTCCTCAAACAAGAGGATAAAATGTATGTGCTTGAGGACCCCATTCCCGATCAACCGGATGAGAATGATGTGGAGGCAATGGCCTCTTACGATAAGTATTGCCACGACTCCCTTCAAGTCTCACGCTTAATGCTTGGGACTATGATACCCGAACTCCAAAAGGATTTCGAGCACCATAGTGCATACGACATGATAACGCAATTGAAGGAGATGTTCCTCCAACAAGTGCGTGTCGAGCGCTTCGAAACGGTTCGGGCGCTACATGCTTGTCGTATGGACGATACCCAATCGGTTTCATCTTATGTACTCAAGATGAAAAGCCTTATCGATCGTGCTAACCGACTTAACCTAAACATATCAAATGAGTTAGCCACCGATCTTATCCTCAACTCCCTATCAAAAAGGTATGATCAATTTGTAATTAATTACAATATGAATGGGATGGATAAGAGCATAGGTGAGCTTCACGGTATGCTTAGAACGGCGGAAACTAGCATGGGTAAAAGGGCTTTACCCGTGTTAGCAATCGATCAAGGTGGATCCAAAGGTAACACCTCTAAGCCAAAGGTGGCTAAGAAGAAAGGACCCTCTAATAACCCGAACTAATCCATCCGGACAACGTCCATATTGATTATAAACGAATTATAATAGTTGATAACATAGCGAGGTACTTGACCTCTATATGATACATTTTACAAACGTTGCATTTATTCTTAAAAGGCAATCTATCTTTACATCAAAAATTGATATGATCGTCTATCATTTCACAATATCCAAATGAATCTGTCTTTTACTTAATGATAGTCTTTAATAATCTTCAATGACTCGAATGCAACGTTCTTGTATCATAGCTTAATTTGGTCCCATCTAGTATCCTTAATACGAGCTAAAGCACAGCGGAAGTCTTAATTCGTACCTGAGAATAACATGCTTTAAAACGTCAACATAAAGTTGGTGAGATATATAGGTTTGATGCTAGCAGCGTTATAACAATGGACCACAAGATTTCGTATATAATCATTTAATAAAAATATTCTAAGTGGTTGAGCACTTGGTAACCATACTTAACAATTAATCACGTCGCATATTCCCTTTAATATGAAATCTTACTACACTGTACCAAGTGTAGTCACAAAACGAAGTTGTAAGACCCGTGTATCCCTTGTATATATGTAAATATAAATGATTCGGAAGTTGGGGTTTTGTTTTACAATTTAAAAAGGGGAAACTGTTACTGTCCAGGTACCTGCGCGCCGCGCAGATGAGGCGCGCGCCGCGCATAATCGAGCTGCCAGATTCCTTGTTCTATTTAATTTAAAGCGAGGGCAAATTGGTAAATTCACCTATAACCCGAATTTATTACCTAGATCAGTTGGTTGGGAACTCATTTACTCCCACTACACCAACCTTATCTTCTCCCATTCACTCTATAGAGAGAGAGTTGATTGTTGAGAGAGGAAGCTCATTTTGAAGGAGAAGGAGTTCGTTTCGGGTTTAATCGCAAGCTTTAAAGTTGTTCATCTCGTCATTTGCTACATTTTGATAGTTGTGGTATGCCTTAACTTCCATTTCTTGTTTTGATTTTGTGTATGGGTTAGGGTTTGTGTTGAAGATGAACACTAAGACCCATTTCTAGGTAAATTGGGTGTTTTGGGTAAATTGGGTCATGTAGACTCAATAATGGGTTAGCTAGGGTTTTAAAAGTGTTAATTGATGTTAAGAAACCCTAATTGGCTAATAATTGGTTAGAACACTTGCTTGATGTATAAATGGGTGCTATTTGGGTATAGATGACCCAAAATGAGTGTATTGACTTTTATTAGGTCAAATGGGTCAAAATGGACCAATGTTGGTTAATGTTAGTGTTTTGTGTTAAAACCTAGCGATTTAATGGGTATGAAGGCCTTGAGTGCCAAGTGTTAGGGTTTTTGGTGAAAATGACCCAAATTAGGGTTAAGTGTCCAAATGGGTCAAGATGAACTAGGATGGTGTGTAATGTGAGATTGGACCAAGTTGATTGATTGATTATATGCTTGTGAAATAGGTACGTTACCTCGGAATTCAAGCTTGGTTTAATAATCACCGACGGCATAAGGTGAGTGGAATAATTATGCGTATGTGTATATAATGTATTTATTTGTGTTGCACGAATGTGGTATTGTCGCGGTGTTTAAGACACCACATTCTAGGTAACGAGTAGTATTGTCGCGGTGTTTAAGACACTACTCATTGTTTAATTGACATGTGGTATTGTCGCGGTGTTTAAGACACCACATTGTCATGGGAGTGGAATTGTCGCGGTGTTTAAGACACCACTCATTGTATTGAATGAAGTGTGGATTCGTCGCGGTGTTTAAGACGCCACATTGTCGTAAGGGTGAGTTAGTCGCGGTGTTCAAGACATCACCCGGGGGATTAGTGATTACGCGGTGTGTAAGTAACACTAGTGGATGTTATGAACTCCAACGGTCTTGTAAGTACCGTTTCCTTTGTTCGAATTGGTTAACCAAGGTTGCGTGAATTATGTATTGAAAGTATTTAATTATGAATCGTATGCTATTGTATTACTAGCTACTTGTGGAATTGCGGTTATTGGTATATGCATATTAATGTTGAATGATTTGTCCAATTGTTGACCCCGCGTATGATGTTGTGTAAGTGATGCATGTAAGTAGATTATATATGTATATGTATAATTATTGTGCTCACTAAGCTTTGCTTACCCTCTCGTTGTTTACCTTTTTATAGGTTCTTGTGTGGATAAGGGTAAGGGCATTACCTTGGATTGAGTTTCCCGCTTTGATGATTAGGAAGCGCTTTTGGTTTATGGCTTGGAGTTTGACCGAGGCTTGGGTAGTTTAAGCCCAAACACCATGCTCATTGTGTCGTTTGGCAATTAAACTTTTGTGGTCGAAACTCTTATTTGTATTTTACACTTAGTGGTATTTTGGGCACGTGTGGGCCCCACTTTGTAAAACCCATTCATACCTTAGTTATGTGCTAGTTTTACATAAATTAATGTACGGTTAAAAGCGTTTTGGCTAAATGTGTCGGGAAGTACCTCATCTTTTTCGCATTAAAGTGCACCGGGGACAGCCCGTATTTGCGCGGCGCGCAAGGGTGTCCGCGCGGCGCGCAGATGGTCAGCCAGCAAATTTTTTTTGTGTCACAAATTTACAATGGTTTTTGTCGCGTATTGGTTTGAGATGTTACAAGTGGTATCAGAGCATGGTCTAAGGGATTTAGGTGACTTGAGATAGGCGCCTAGACTTAGACTTTTGTGTGTGCATTGTGCGGGACTTGTAGGACTTTGGGTCGGATCGGGACTTGGTTAGCACATAGATTATATGAACTAATCATGCGTTATTTGTTTGTGTTGTGTAGCGATCATCAAGCGAAATGGACGTTGTACTAGCGAGTTAACGCGACGTGCTCGCGTAGTAATGATTAGCTACCCTTACTACGGGTGCAAATCGTGTCAAACAAGCGATGTACGACGATTGTTAAGCAAGATGGGGTAGTGTGGCATATGTATATATATATGTATATATATACATACGTGTTATATCTTTTCGTTTCATTGGTTAATCTATTTTGTTTCTTAAGAATGAAGATGGAAGATGAATACGGAACGGAAGGGTCTACTAATGAAAAGAAGAACGAATTAGCGGTAATGGTTGAAGCCGCGATTGAACAATGTGTCTCGGGTGTCGCCAACGGAGTTGGCCAAGTAGTCAAAGAGTCAATCGAAGGACGGGTAACCGAAATGGTCCGAGACCAAGTGACGAAGGTCGTAAGGGAAGAGTTTGAGAAGAGGTTTCCTAAACCTCGAGGTAGGGGTGACGAAGATGTACATGCAAGGCTAGAGCCACATGGTACTTCGGGTAAAAGGAAAAGAGGTACGCCTGAAGGCGTAGAGTATGTGAAAAAGAAGAACAAGGGAAGTTACACATCTAGATGTTTCAATTGTGGTGTTAGGGGCCACAAGATATGGGAGTGCACGTTGCCGAGAAACGAAAACAGAATGTGCTACCATTGCCATAAAGAGGGACACCGAAGGTCGGAGTGTCCCGAGTTGCTCAATGATCAAGGTAGAAATGTATATGAGGCGTCTAGTAGCATGAGGAAGGTAGTAACGGGCTCCGGTGGGTCTAAGTGTTACAATTGTGGGCAACGGGGACATAAGTCTCGCGATTGTCCGTCGGGTAAAACTGTATGTTTTTATTGTTGGAAGGAAGGGCACCAAAGGTCTGAGTGTCCCGATTTAGCTAGTAATCAGACTAGGAGGTTTGGAGGTTGGGTGCTTACGTGTTTTAAGTGTGGAGGATGAGGCCATTTGGCACGGGATTGTACGGGTACACCTTTGAGCACGATCAAGTGCTTTGCTTGCCAGAAGGAGGGACATCGAAAGTCAGAGTGTTCGGAAGCGTTTGCCGATCGGGTTAAGAGGTTAGAGCGCGAGTATTCGATGGGTGGTGAAGCACCGAGCGATGTTGTTTCAGGTACCTTCACTTCTCGATGCAAATATGCCTTACTATTATTGATGTTGTGTGCCAATGTATTCGGTTATGAAATTGAGACCTAGATCTCATTACCAAACCTAATAAGTTTTAAGCGAACGTATATTTTAACCGTACCCTTACGGGCGCGGGGCTAGTGATAAGATGACAGCGCACTAGGGTAGCGTTTGAGTCATTGACTCATGTGAATGCGACTTGAGGGGCGAATGCATTAGTGTAAATGCGTGGTATTGTTACGGGTAGCATTCCTAACGGAATTACCCTACGTTGGAGTTGGGATCGTCGACCGCAGGGCGTAAGACTTGGTGCAACCAAGCATTCCTTAATGTTTGGGAAATGTTTTCTACTAAGCCATGGAGACGGGCTTTGGTTTTGGATGTTAGGGCGTGTTCGTCTTCGTGTGGAAAATTGATGAGCTATAGCAATGGGATTATTGCAAGTGCAAGGTTGTGTATATCGTGGTAAACTCTACGTTTAAAGAGTTTAAGGTTAGGTTAAATTCCTTCGTATGTTCGGGGTTGGAGCAAGGTTTTGGTGACGTGCGTATTAAGAGATGCAAGACGGGTGAACCTCGTCTCTCTTATAGGAATTACGATAATGCGATTTGGTGAATTAGTTGTTAGGTTAGTGGTCACTCTTTCTGCGAACGCGAATATGTGTTTATCGTCGGGATTTATTGTTAAGGATGAATTCGCGAGAATTCGAGAACTATGACCAATGAGGACATCGATGGTGTATGTGGATAAGTGGACCTCCCACGGGATGCTATTATTCCACGATGTGGTTACGGAACAGAGTCCTAAGTGGGGGAGTTATACTCTCACACGAAGGTGCTCTATTGTAATGTTATTTTGGATGACGTTCGTATGGATACGAAGCCAGTGTTGAGACCTACATTGGTCGACGGTGGCAAAAGTACAATTTGGAATAAATTGTGCTTATGGTTTTGGGTTCAAGTTACCACCAAGGTGGTAATGTGGAAAATCTCCTTGGGAGATAATTGATGTATTCGACGAGTAAGGTAAGGTCCCTCGGTTAAGGGATGTGCGTACCGGATTCTCTTCTAGGGGATTATTGTTGCGCCTATGCGCAATATGGGTTGTTTTTGGCTCGATTGTGTTAGCCGTTTGGTTACCTTGGAAATGGCATAATGGGACTTTGAGAAAGGGCACGATGCCTCATTATCGTATACTTTGAGTGATAGTTACACAATAGCCATTATTGTGTATTACGAGATGGTTACATGTAAGTATTTATTTGGGGTTATCTCTAGGTTGACCGCGTTTGACTAGTAATAGGTGATGAGTGATATCCGGGAGGATTAGCTCTTCGTTAACCACTCTTGGTTGTGGTTGGTGGTGAGCGGTTTTCGGAAAGAACCGTTACTCGTAGGTTTATGATGTTAATTGCCCGTGTAAATTGTGCACTTAGCCGTTTTGTGCACATGGTGGTGAGTAATAGTCGTTTTCGACATCAGCGGTTTTTGGTCGCTTGCTTACGATTTTACGATAGTTGTGAACTAGTCGTGGTTGCGCGCTACTAAGAATGTTGAGTAATAAGTGTTATCCGTAAGGATTTTCTTTTGTCCGGTCTTCATCGTTTGGGTCGTTGACCTTGGGTTGAGAATTTTGGTTGTTTTTAGCATTGTACTAGGTAAGGGTACCCTAAGGGGTACGTGACGGTTGAGTTCGGTTGTTTTTGGCATTGGTATCTCGGTACGAGGTCGGTTGAGTTTTTCCTGAAGAAAGGGATTATGACAAATCGCGAGTGACGAATCAATTTTGGTGATGACTCTTAGGGGAGGATTGCATAGAAGAGTGGAAAGGGTACGTGGCGTTCTCGCGTATCCTGAGTTCTCGTTATAGACTTCGGGTGTGGTGTGTATTGCACGTTACGGAATGCGTGCAAATGTGTATTTAGTTCTTGGGTCAATCTTTGGGTTAATGCGTGTTGTGATGGAAATCGGATCGTAACGTTTGTTGAGTACCATAGAGCGTGGTTCCGGGCGGTTAAGTGACGTGGATCACGGGGACGTGATCGATTCTAAGTGGGGGAGAGTTGTAAGACCCGTGTATCCCTTGTATATATGTAAATATAAATGATTCGGAAGTTGGGGTTTTGTTTTACAATTTAAAAAGGGGAAACTGTTACTGTCCAGGTACCTGCGCGCCGCGCAGATGAGGCGCGCGCCGCGCATAATCGAGCTGCCAGATTCCTTGTTCTATTTAATTTAAAGCGAGGGCAAATTGGTAAATTCACCTATAACCCGAATTTATTACCTAGATCAGTTGGTTGGGAACTCATTTACTCCCACTACACCAACCTTATCTTCTCCCATTCACTCTAGAGAGAGAGAGTTGATTGTTGAGAGAGGAAGCTCATTTTGAAGGAGAAGGAGTTCGTTTCGGGTTTAATCGCAAGCTTTAAAGTTGTTCATCTCGTCATTTGCTACATTTTGATAGTTGTGGTATGCCTTAACTTCCATTTCTTGTTTTGATTTTGTGTATGGGTTAGGGTGAAATGTCCCGTTCTTATTGATTAAAAACGTTCCATATTAATTGATTTCGTTGCGAGGTTTTGACCTCTATATGAGACGTTTTTCAAAGACTGCATTCATTTTAAAACAAACCATAACCTTTATTTCATCAATAAAGGTTTAAAAAGCTTTACGTAGATTATCAAATAATGATAATCTAAAATATCATGTCTACACACGACCATTACATAATGGTTTACAATACAAATATGTTACAACAAAATAAGTTTCTTGAATGCAGTTTTTACACAATATCATACAAGCATGGACTCCAAATCTCGTCCTTATTTAAGTATGCGACAGCGGAAGCTCTTAATAATCACCTGAGAATAAACATGCTTAAAACGTCAACAAAAATGTTGGTGAGTTATAGGTTTAGCCTATATATATCAAATCATAATAATAGACCACAAGATTTCATATTTCAATACACATCCCATACATAGAGATAAAAATCATTCATATGGTGAACACCTGGTAACCGACAATAACAAGATGCATATATAAGAATATCCCCATCATTCCGGGACACCCTTCGGATATGATATAAATTTCGAAGTACTAAAGCATCCGGTACTTTGGATGGGGTTTGTTAGGCCCAATAGATCTATCTTTAGGATTCGCGTCAATTAGGGTGTCTGTTCCCTAATTCTTAGATTACCAGACTTAATAAAAAGGGGCATATTCGATTTCGATAATTCAACCATAGAATGTAGTTTCACGTACTTGTGTCTATTTTGTAAATCATTTATAAAACCTGCATGTATTCTCATCCCAAAAATATTAGATTTTAAAAGTGGGACTATAACTCACTTTCACAGATTTTTACTTCGTCGGGAAGTAAGACTTGGCCACTGGTTGATTCACGAACCTATAACAATATATACATATATATCAAAGTATGTTCAAAATATATTTACAACACTTTTAATATATTTTGATGTTTTAAGTTTATTAAGTCAGCTGTCCTCGTTAGTAACCTACAACTAGTTGTCCACAGTTAGATGTACAGAAATAAATCGATAAATATTATCTTGAATCAATCCACGACCCAGTGTATACGTATCTCAGTATTGATCACAACTCAAACTATATATATTTTGGAATCAACCTCAACCCTGTATAGCTAACTCCAACATTCACATATAGAGTGTCTATGGTTGTTCCGAAATATATATAGATGTGTCGACATGATAGGTCGAAACATTGTATACGTGTCTATGGTATCTCAAGATTACATAATATATAATACAAGTTGATTAAGTTATGGTTGGAATAGATTTGTTACCAATTTTCACGTAGCTAAAATGAGAAAAATTATCCAATCTTGTTTTACCCATAACTTCTTCATTTTAAATCCGTTTTGAGTGAATCAAATTGCTATGGTTTCATATTGAACTCTATTTTATGAATCTAAACAAAAAAAGTATAGGTTTCTAGTCGGAAAAATAAGTTACAAGTCGTTTTTGTAAAGGTAGTCATTTCAGTCGAAAGAACGACGTCTAGATGACCATTTTAGAAAACATACTTCCACTTTGAGTTTAACCATAATTTTTGGATATAGTTTCATGTTCATAATAAAAATCATTTTCTCAGAATAACAACTTTTAAATCAAAGTTTATCATAGTTTTTAATTAACTAACCCAAAACAGCCCGCGGTGTTACTACGACGGCGTAAATCCGGTTTTACGGTGTTTTTCGTGTTTCCAGGTTTTAAATCATTAAGTTAGCATATCATATAGATATAGAACATGTGTTTAGTTGATTTTAAAAGTCAAGTTAGAAGGATTAAGTTTTGTTTGCGAACAAGTTTAGAATTAACTAAACTATGTTCTAGTGATTACAAGTTTAAACCTTCGAATAAGATAGCTTTATATGTATGAATCGAATGATGTTATGAACATCATTACTACCTTAAGTTCCTTGGATGAACCTACTGGAAAAGAGAAAAATGGATCTAGCTTCAATGGATCCTTGGATGGCTCAAAGTTCTTGAAGCAAAATCATGACACGAAAACAAGTTCAAGTAAGATCATCACTTGAAATAAGATTGTTATAGTTATAGAAATTGAACCAAAGTTTGAATATGATTATTACCTTGTATTAGAATGATAACCTACTGTAAGAAACAAAGATTTCTTGAGGTTGGATGATCACCTTACAAGATTGGAAGTGAGCTAGCAAACTTGAAAGTATTCTTGATTTTATGTAACTAGAACTTGTAGAATATATGAAGAACACTTAGAACTTGAATATAGAACTTGAGAGAGATCAATTAGATGAAGAAAATTGAAGAATGAAAGTGTTTGTAGGTGTTTTTGGTCGTTGGTGTATGGATTAGATATAAAGGATATGTAATTTTGTTTTCATGTAAATAAGTCATGAATGATTACTCATATTTTTGTAATTTTATGAGATATTTCATGCTAGTTGCCAAATGATGGTTCCCACATGTGTTAGGTGACTCACATGGGCTGCTAATAGCTGATCATTGGAGTGTATATACCAATAGTACATACATCTAAAAGCTGTGTATTGTACGAGTACGAATACGGGTGCATACGAGTAGAATTGTTGATGAAACTGAACGAGGATGTAATTGTAAGCATTTTTGTTAAGTAGAAGTATTTTGATAAGTGTGTTGAAGTTTTTCAAAAGTGTATAAATACATATTAAAACACTACATGTATATACATTTTAACTGAGTCGTTAAGTCATCGTTAGTCGTTACATGTAAGTGTTGTTTTGAAACCTTTAGGTTAACGATCTTGTTAAATGTTGTTAACCCAATGTTTATAATATCAAAAGAGATTTTAAATTATTATATTATCATGATATTATGATGTACGAATATCTCTTAATATGATATATATACATTAAATGTCGTTACAACGATAAACGTTACATATATGTCTCGTTTCAAAATCATTAAGTTAGTAGTCTTGTTTTTACATATGTAGTTCATTGTTAATATAATTAATGATATGTTTACTTATCATAATATCATGTTAACTATATATATAACCATATATATGTCATCATATAGTTTTTTTACAAGTTTTAACGTTCGTGAATCACCGGTCAACTTGGGTGGTCAATTGTCTATATGAAACCTATTTCAATTAATCAAGTCTTAACAAGTTTGATTGCTTAACATGTTGGAAACATTTAATCATGTAAACATCAATCTCAATTAATATATATAAACATGGAAAAGTTCGGGTCACTACAGTACCTACCCGTTAAATAAATTTCGTCCCGAAATTTTAAGCTGTTGAAGGTGTTGACGAATCTTCTGGAAATAGATGCGGGTATTTCTTCTTCATCTGATCTTCACGCTCCCAGGTGAACTCGGGTCCTCTACGAGCATTCCATCGAACCTTAACAATTGGTATCTTGTTTTGCTTAAGTCTTTTAACCTCACGATCCATTATTTCGACGGGTTCTTCGATGAATTGGAGTTTTTCGTTGATTTGGATTTCATCTAACGGAATAGTGAGATCTTCTTTAGCAAAACATTTCTTCAAATTAGAGACGTGGAAAGTGTTATGTACAGCCGCGAGTTGTTGAGGTAACTCAAGTCGGTAAGCTACTGGTCCGACACGATCAATAATCTTGAATGGTCCAATATACCTTGGATTTAATTTCCCTCGTTTACCAAATCGAACAACGCCTTTCCAAGGTGAAACTTTAAGCATGACCATCTCTCCAATTTCAAATTCTATATCTTTTCTTTTAATGTCAGCGTAGCTCTTTTGTCGACTTTGGGCGGTTTTCAACCGTTGTTGAATTTGGATGATCTTCTCGGTAGTTTCTTGTATAATCTCCGGACCCGTAATCTGTCTATCCCCCACCTCACTCCAACAAATCGGAGACCTGCACTTTCTACCATAAAGTGCTTCAAACGGCGCCATCTCAATGCTTGAATGGTAGCTGTTGTTGTAGGAAAATTCTGCTAACGGTAGATGTCGATCCCAACTGTTTCCGAAATCAATAACACATGCTCGTAGCATGTCTTCAAGCGTTTGTATCGTCCTTTCGCTCTGCCCATCAGTTTGTGGATGATAGGCAGTACTCATGTCTAGACGAGTTCCTAATGCTTGCTGTAATGTCTGCCAGAATCTTGAAATAAATCTGCCATCCCTATCAGAGATAATAGAGATTGGTATTCCATGTCTGGAGACGACTTCCTTCAAATACAGTCGTGCTAACTTCTCCATCTTTTCATCTTCTCTTATTGGTAGGAAGTGTGCTGATTTGGTGAGACGATCAACTATTACCCAAATAGTATCAAAACCACTTGCAGTCCTTGGCAATTTAGTGATGAAATCCATGGTAATGTTTTCCCATTTCCATTCCGGGATTTCGGGTTGTTGAAGTAGACCTGATGGTTTCTGATGCTCAGCTTTGACCTTAGAACACGTCAAACATTCTCCTACGTATTTAGCAACATCGGCTTTCATACCCGGCCACCAAAAATGTTTCTTGAGATCCTTGTACATCTTCCCCGTTCCAGGATGTATTGAGTATCTGGTTTTATGAGCTTCTCTAAGTACCATTTCTCTCATATCTCCAAATTTTGGTACCCAAATCCTTTCAGCCCTATACCGGGTTCCGTCTTCCCGAATATTAAGATGCTTCTCCGATCCTTTGGGTATTTCATCCTTTAAATTTCCCTCTTTTAAAACTCCTTGTTGCGCCTCCTTTATTTGAGTAGTAATGTTATTATGAATCATTATATTCATAGATTTTACTCGAATGGGTTCTCTATCCTTCCTGCTCAAGGCATCGGCTACCACATTTGCCTTCCCCGGGTGGTAACGAATCTCAAAATCGTAATCATTCAATAATTCAATCCACCTACGCTGCCTCATATTCAGTTGTTTCTGATTAAATATGTGTTGAAGACTTTTGTGGTCGGTATATATAATACTTTTGACCCCATATAAGTAGTGCCTCCAAGTCTTTAATGCAAAAACAACCGCGCCTAATTCCAAATCATGCGTCGTATAATTTTGTTCGTGAATCTTCAATTGTCTAGATGCATAAGCAATCACCTTCGTTCGTTGCATTAATACACAACCGAGACCTTGCTTTGATGCGTCACAATAAATCACAAAATCATCATTCCCTTCAGGCAATGACAATATAGGTGCCGTAGTTAGCTTTTTCTTCAATAACTGAAACGCTTTCTCTTGTTCATCATTCCATTCAAATTTCTTCCCTTTATGCGTTAATGCAGTCAAGGGTTTTGCTATTCTGGAAAAGTCTTGGATGAACCTTCTGTAGTAACCAGCTAGTCCTAAAAACTGGCGTATGTGTTTCGGAGTTTTCGGGGTTTCCCACTTTTCAACAGTTTCTATCTTTGCCGGATCCACCTTAATACCTTCTTTGTTCACTATGTGACCGAGGAATTGAACTTCTTCCAACCAAAATGCACACTTTGAAAACTTAGCGTACAATTCTTCCTTCCTCAATACTTCTAACACCTTTCTCAAATGTTCACCGTGTTCTTGGTCATTCTTTGAGTAAATAAGTCAATGAAAACAATGACAAACTTGTCAAGGTATGGTCCACACACTCGGTTCATAAGGTCCATGAACATAGCTGGTGCATTAGTTAAACCAAATGGCATGACCATAAACTCGTAATGACCGTAACGTGTTCTGAAAGCAGTCTTTGGAATATCATCTTCTTTCACCCGCATTTGATGATACCCGGAACGTAAGTCAATCTTTGAATAAACAGACGAGCCTTGTAGTTGATCAAATAAGTCGTCGATTCTCGGTAGTGGGTAGCGGTTCTTGATGGTAAGTTTGTTCAACTCTCGGTAGTCGATACACAACCTGAATGTACCATCTTTCTTCTTGACAAACAAAACAGGAGCTCCCCACGGTGATGTGCTTGGTCGAATGAAACCACGCTCTAAAAGTTCTTGTAATTGGCTTTGCAGTTCTTTCATCTCGCTGGGTGCGAGTCTGTAAGGAGCACGAGCTATTGGTGCAGCTCCTGGTACAAGATCTATTTGAAATTCAACGGATCGATGTGGGGGTAATCCCGGTAATTCTTTCGGAAATACATCGGGAAATTCTTTTGCAATGGGAACATCATTGATGCTCTTTTCTTCAGTTTGTACTTTCTCGACGTGTGCTAGAACAGCATAGCAACCTTTTCTTATTAGTTTTTGTGCCTTCAAATTACTAATAAGATGTAGCTTCGTGTTGCCCTTTTCTCCGTACACCATTAAGGGTTTTCCTTTTTCTCGTATAATGCGAATTGCATTTTTGTAACAAACGATCTCCGCTTTCACTTCTTTCAACCAGTCCATACCGATTATCACATCAAAACTCCCTAACTCTACTGGTATCAAATCAATCTTAAATGTTTCGCTAACCAGTTTAATTTCTCGATTCCGACATATATTATCTGCTGAAATTAATTTACCATTTGCTAATTCGAGTAAAAATTTACTATCCAAAGGCGTCAATGGACAACTTAATTTAGCACAAAAATCTCTACTCATATAGCTTCTATCCGCACCCGAATCAAATAAAACGTAAGCAGATTTATTGTCAATAAGAAACGTACCCGTAACAAGCTCCGGGTCTTCCTGTGCCTCTACCGCATTAATATTGAAAACTCTTCCACGGCCTTGTCCATTCGTGTTCTCCTGGTTCGGGCAATTTCTAATAATGTGGCCTGGTTTTCCACATTTATAACAAACTACATTGGCATAACTTGCTCCGACACTACTTGCTCCGCCATTACTCGTTCCGACACCATTTGTTCCTTTCGTTCTATTAACCCCTGGTCCGTAGACCTCACACTTCGCCGCGCTATGACCATTTCTTTTACACTTGTTGCAAAATTTGGTGCAGAACCCCGAGTGATTCTTTTCACACCTTTGGCATAGTTGCTTCTGATTGTTGTTGTTGTTGCGGTTATTATTGTTGTTGGGATGATTGTTGTAGTTGCTGTTGTTGTTGTTGTTGTTGTTGTTGTTGTTGTTGGGCCGTTTGTTGTAGTTGCGATTGATGTTGCGATTGTTGGGATAATTGTTGCGATTATTGTTGTAATTGCTGTTGTTGTTGTATTGGTGATTCTTATCACCGTTTTCCTCCCACTTTCTTTTGACTTGCTTCACATTGGCCTCTTCAGCAGTCTGTTCTTTAATTCTTTCTTCAATCTGGTTCACTAGTTTGTGAGCCATTCTACATGCCTGTTGTATGGAGGCGGGCTCGTGTGAACTTATATCTTCTTGGATTCTTTCCGGTAATCCTTTCACAAACGCGTCGATCTTCTCTTCCTCATCTTCGAATGCTCCCGGACACAATAGGCACAATTCTGTGAATCGTCTTTCGTACGTGGTAATATCAAATCCTTGGGTTCATAACCCTCTAAGTTCTGTCTTGAGCTTATTGACCTCGGTTCTGGGACGGTACTTCTCGTTCATCAAGTGCTTGAATGCTGACCACGGTAGTGCGTACGCATCATCTTGTCCCACTTGCTCTAGATAGGTATTCCACCATGTTAACGCAGAACCTGTGAAGGTATGCGTAGCGTACTTCACTTTGTCCTCTTCAGTACACTTACTTATGGCAAACACCGATTCAACCTTCTCGGTCCACCGTTTCAATCCGATCGGTCCTTCGGTTCCATCAAATTCCAAAGGTTTGCAGGCAGTGAATTCTTTGTAGGTGCATCCTACACGATTTCCTGTACTGCTAGATCCAAGGTTATTGTTGGTATGTAGCGCAGCCTGTACTGCGGCTATGTTTGAAGCTAGAAAAGTACGGAATTCCTCTTCATTCATATTCACGGTGTGTCGAGTAGTCGGTGCCATTTCCTTCAAAATAGTTAAATGGAACAAGTTAATCATACAGAATATTAAGAGTAGTTAATAGTATTTCGTAGCATAATATGAACTCATTTATAAAAGCTTTTTCTTCATATTAGCGTTTTATAAGTTTAAATTCGGGTAGTACCTACCCGTTAAGTTCATACTTAGTAGCTAATATACAATTCAACTACTACAATTCTATATGAAAAACTGATTATAATAATATTTCGCGTTCAAACTGTTATACAATATTTTACAAACTTACAATACCGCTTATTTTACATAAAGCATGAAATATAGCACACAATAACTTTGATACAAGATAGTTGTGAAGACAATTCTAGCTAGTACACAAGTCGTTCAGCAAAGGCAATAAAGACACGTAATTCATACGTCCAGAAACAAGTCATGCATTCTGGTTTTACTAGGACTACTTCCCATCCTTGGTCTTGTGCAACATAACCGTTATGGCCGTTGATAAGACAGCGTGTTGTAACGTCATCAAAGGGACGAGGGTTACGTAATGTCCAACAGTCCCGTAATAATCTAAAAACCTCATTTCTTACCCCAATTACCGACTCCGTCACTTGTGGAAACGTTTTGTTTAATAGTTGTAGCCCGATGTTCTTGTTCTCACTTTGGTGAGAAGCGAACATTACTAATCCGTAAGCATAACATGCTTCTTTATGTTGCATGTTAGCCGCTTTTTCTAAATCACGAAGTCCAATATTCGGATATATTGAGTCAAAATAATTTCTTAACCCGTTGCGTAAAATAGCATTTGGGTTCCCCGCAATATATGCGTCAAAGTAAACACATCGTAACTTATGGGTTTCCCAATGTGATATCCCCCATCTTTCAAACGAAAGTCTCTTATAAACCAAGACATTCTTGGAACATTCTTCGAATGTCTTACAAACTGATCTCGCCTTAAATAGTTGTGCCGAAGAATTCTGGCCGACTCTAGACAAGATTTCATCAATCATGTCTCCGGGTAGGTCTCTTAAAATATTGGGTTGTCTATCCATTTTGTGTTTTTAAACTGTAAAATAGACAAGAGTTAGATTCATAAAAAAAAAATACTTATTAATACAAGCAATTTTTACATATATCATAAAGCATAAGAACACTATATTCCATATATTACACCACACGAATACAACTATCTTATTCCGACTCGCTCGTTTCTTCTTCTTCGGTTTTGGTTCGTTTTGCCAAGTTTCTAGGGATATATGATGTTCCCCTAATACGAGCCGTCGTTGTCCACATTGGTTTAGAAAAACCTGGTGGTTTAGAGGTTCCCGGGTCATTGTTACAACTTAAGGACTTCGGGGGTTGACGATACATATAAAGTTCATCGGGGTTGGAATTAGATTTCTCTATTTTTATGCCCTTTCCCTTATTATTTTCTTTTGCCTTTTTAAATTCAGTTGGGGTAATTTCTATAACATCATCGGAATTCTCGTCGGAATCCGATTCATCGGAGAATTGGTAATCCTCCCAATATTTTGCTTCCTTGGCGGAAACACCATTGACCATAATTAACTTTGGTCGGTTGGTTGAGGATTTTCTTTTACTTAACCGTTTTATTATTTCCCCCACCGGTTCTATTTCTTCATCCGGTTCCGATTCTTCTTCCGGTTCCGATTCTTCTTCCGGTTCCGACTCTTTTTCCGGTTCCTCTTCGGGAACTTGTGAATCAGTCCACAAATCATTCCAATTTACATTTGACTCTTCATTATTATTAGGTGAGTCAATGGGACTTGTTCTAGAGGTAGACATCTATCACATAATATCAAACACGTTAAGAGATTAATATATCACATAATATTCATATGTTAAAAATATATAGTTTCCAACAAAAATGTTAAGCAATCATTTTTAAAGAAAACACGGTCGAAGTCCAGACTCACTAATGCATCCTAACAAACTCGATAAGACACACTAATGCAAATTTTCTGGTTCTCTAAGACCAACGCTCGGATACCAACTGAAATGTCCCGTTCTTATTGATTAAAAACGTTCCATATTAATTGATTTCGTTGCGAGGTTTTGACCTCTATATGAGACGTTTTTCAAAGACTGCATTCATTTTAAAACAAACCATAACCTTTATTTCATCAATAAAGGTTTAAAAAGCTTTACGTAGATTATCAAATAATGATAATCTAAAATATCATGTCTACACACGACCATTACATAATGGTTTACAATACAAATATGTTACAACAAAATAAGTTTCTTGAATGCAGTTTTTACACAATATCATACAAGCATGGACTCCAAATCTCGTCCTTATTTAAGTATGCGACAGCGGAAGCTCTTAATAATCACCTGAGAATAAACATGCTTAAAACGTCAACAAAAATGTTGGTGAGTTATAGGTTTAGCCTATATATATCAAATCATAATAATAGACCACAAGATTTCATATTTCAATACACATCCCATACATAGAGATAAAAATCATTCATATGGTGAACACCTGGTAACCGACAATAACAAGATGCATATATAAGAATATCCCCATCATTCCGGGACACCCTTCGGATATGATATAAATTTCGAAGTACTAAAGCATCCGGTACTTTGGATGGGGTTTGTTAGGCCCAATAGATCTATCTTTAGGATTCGCGTCAATTAGGGTGTCTGTTCCCTAATTCTTAGATTACCAGACTTAATAAAAAGGGGCATATTCGATTTCGATAATTCAACCATAGAATGTAGTTTCACGTACTTGTGTCTATTTTGTAAATCATTTATAAAACCTGCATGTATTCTCATCCCAAAAATATTAGATTTTAAAAGTGGGACTATAACTCACTTTCACAGATTTTTACTTCGTCGGGAAGTAAGACTTGGCCACTGGTTGATTCACGAACCTATAACAATATATACATATATATCAAAGTATGTTCAAAATATATTTACAACACTTTTAATATATTTTGATGTTTTAAGTTTATTAAGTCAGCTGTCCTCGTTAGTAACCTACAACTAGTTGTCCACAGTTAGATGTACAGAAATAAATCGATAAATATTATCTTGAATCAATCCACGACCCAGTGTATACGTATCTCAGTATTGATCACAACTCAAACTATATATATTTTGGAATCAACCTCAACCCTGTATAGCTAACTCCAACATTCACATATAGAGTGTCTATGGTTGTTCCGAAATATATATAGATGTGTCGACATGATAGGTCGAAACATTGTATACGTGTCTATGGTATCTCAAGATTACATAATATATAATACAAGTTGATTAAGTTATGGTTGGAATAGATTTGTTACCAATTTTCACGTAGCTAAAATGAGAAAAATTATCCAATCTTGTTTTACCCATAACTTCTTCATTTTAAATCCGTTTTGAGTGAATCAAATTGCTATGGTTTCATATTGAACTCTATTTTATGAATCTAAACAAAAAAAGTATAGGTTTCTAGTCGGAAAAATAAGTTACAAGTCGTTTTTGTAAAGGTAGTCATTTCAGTCGAAAGAACGACGTCTAGATGACCATTTTAGAAAACATACTTCCACTTTGAGTTTAACCATAATTTTTGGATATAGTTTCATGTTCATAATAAAAATCATTTTCTCAGAATAACAACTTTTAAATCAAAGTTTATCATAGTTTTTAATTAACTAACCCAAAACAGCCCGCGGTGTTACTACGACGGCGTAAATCCGGTTTTACGGTGTTTTTCGTGTTTCCAGGTTTTAAATCATTAAGTTAGCATATCATATAGATATAGAACATGTGTTTAGTTGATTTTAAAAGTCAAGTTAGAAGGATTAAGTTTTGTTTGCGAACAAGTTTAGAATTAACTAAACTATGTTCTAGTGATTACAAGTTTAAACCTTCGAATAAGATAGCTTTATATGTATGAATCGAATGATGTTATGAACATCATTACTACCTTAAGTTCCTTGGATGAACCTACTGGAAAAGAGAAAAATGGATCTAGCTTCAATGGATCCTTGGATGGCTCAAAGTTCTTGAAGCAAAATCATGACACGAAAACAAGTTCAAGTAAGATCATCACTTGAAATAAGATTGTTATAGTTATAGAAATTGAACCAAAGTTTGAATATGATTATTACCTTGTATTAGAATGATAACCTACTGTAAGAAACAAAGATTTCTTGAGGTTGGATGATCACCTTACAAGATTGGAAGTGAGCTAGCAAACTTGAAAGTATTCTTGATTTTATGTAACTAGAACTTGTAGAATATATGAAGAACACTTAGAACTTGAATATAGAACTTGAGAGAGATCAATTAGATGAAGAAAATTGAAGAATGAAAGTGTTTGTAGGTGTTTTTGGTCGTTGGTGTATGGATTAGATATAAAGGATATGTAATTTTGTTTTCATGTAAATAAGTCATGAATGATTACTCATATTTTTGTAATTTTATGAGATATTTCATGCTAGTTGCCAAATGATGGTTCCCACATGTGTTAGGTGACTCACATGGGCTGCTAATAGCTGATCATTGGAGTGTATATACCAATAGTACATACATCTAAAAGCTGTGTATTGTACGAGTACGAATACGGGTGCATACGAGTAGAATTGTTGATGAAACTGAACGAGGATGTAATTGTAAGCATTTTTGTTAAGTAGAAGTATTTTGATAAGTGTGTTGAAGTTTTTCAAAAGTGTATAAATACATATTAAAACACTACATGTATATACATTTTAACTGAGTCGTTAAGTCATCGTTAGTCGTTACATGTAAGTGTTGTTTTGAAACCTTTAGGTTAACGATCTTGTTAAATGTTGTTAACCCAATGTTTATAATATCAAAAGAGATTTTAAATTATTATATTATCATGATATTATGATGTACGAATATCTCTTAATATGATATATATACATTAAATGTCGTTACAACGATAAACGTTACATATATGTCTCGTTTCAAAATCATTAAGTTAGTAGTCTTGTTTTTACATATGTAGTTCATTGTTAATATAATTAATGATATGTTTACTTATCATAATATCATGTTAACTATATATATAACCATATATATGTCATCATATAGTTTTTTTACAAGTTTTAACGTTCGTGAATCACCGGTCAACTTGGGTGGTCAATTGTCTATATGAAACCTATTTCAATTAATCAAGTCTTAACAAGTTTGATTGCTTAACATGTTGGAAACATTTAATCATGTAAACATCAATCTCAATTAATATATATAAACATGGAAAAGTTCGGGTCACTACATAGGGTTTGTGTTGAAGATGAACACTAAGACCCATTTCTAGGTAAATTGGGTGTTTTGGGTAAATTGGGTCATGTAGACTCAATAATGGGTTAGCTAGGGTTTTAAAAGTGTTAATTGATGTTAAGAAACCCTAATTGGCTAATAATTGGTTAGAACACTTGCTTGATGTATAAATGGGTGCTATTTGGGTATAGATGACCCAAAATGAGTGTATTGACTTTTATTAGGTCAAATGGGTCAAAATGGACCAATGTTGGTTAATGTTAGTGTTTTGTGTTAAAACCTAGCGATTTAATGGGTATGAAGGCCTTGAGTGCCAAGTGTTAGGGTTTTTGGTGAAAATGACCCAAATTAGGGTTAAGTGTCCAAATGGGTCAAGATGAACTAGGATGGTGTGTAATGTGAGATTGGACCAAGTTGATTGATTGATTATATTCTTGTGAAATAGGTACGTTACCTCGGAATTCAAGCTTGGTTTAATAATCACCGACGGCATAAGGTGAGTGGAATAGTTATGCGTATGTGTATATAATGTATTTATTTGTGTTGCACGAATGTGGTATTGTCGCGGTGTTTAAGACACCACATTCTAGGTAACGAGTAGTATTGTCGCGGTGTTTAAGACACTACTCATTGTTTAATTGACATGTGGTATTGTCGCGGTGTTTAAGACACCACATTGTCATGGGAGTGGAATTGTCGCGGTGTTTAAGACACCACTCATTGTATTGAATGAAGTGTGGATTCGTCGCGGTGTTTAAGACGCCACATTGTCGTAAGGGTGAGTTAGTCGCGGTGTTCAAGACATCACCCGGGGGATTAGTGATTACGCGGTGTGTAAGTAACACTAGTGGATGTTATGAACTCCAACGGTCTTGTAAGTACCGTTTCCTTTGTTCGAATTGGTTAACCAAGGTTGCGTGAATTATGTATTGAAAGTATTTAATTATGAATCGTATGCTATTGTATTACTAGCTACTTGTGGAATTGCGGTTATTGGTATATGCATATTAATGTTGAATGATTTGTCCAATTGTTGACCCCGCGTATGATGTTGTGTAAGTGATGCATGTAAGTAGATTATATATGTATATGTATAATTATTGTGCTCACTAAGCTTTGCTTACCCTCTCGTTGTTTACCTTTTTATAGGTTCTTGTGTGGATAAGGGTAAGGGCATTACCTTGGATTGAGTTTCCCGCTTTGATGATTAGGAAGCGCTTTTGGTTTATGGCTTGGAGTTTGACCGAGGCTTGGGTAGTTTAACCCCAAACACCATGCTCATTGTGTCGTTTGGCAATTAAACTTTTGTGGTCGAAACTCTTATTTGTATTTTACACTTAGTGGTATTTTGGGCACGTGTGGGCCCCACTTTGTAAAACCCGTTCATACCTTAGTTATGTGCTAGTTTTACATAAATTAATGTACGGTTAAAAGCGTTTTGGCTAAATGTGTCGGGAAGTACCTCATCTTTTTCGCATTAAAGTGCACCGGGGACAGCCCGTATTTGCGCGGCGCGCAAGGGTGTCCGCGCGGCGCGCAGATGGTCAGCCAGCAAATTTTTTTTGTGTCACAAATTTACAATGGTTTTTGTCGCGTATTGGTTTGGGATGTTACAGAAGTACTGTGCAACCGTTGAATACTGGTCGTCCAGTCCGGTTGGGGTTGTCAGGCCCGATAGATCTATCAACAGGATTCGCGTTTACAATACCGCTGTAAATAGTAGTTACCAAGCTACAGGGAAGTATGCCAGTGGTACAACTCAACGTAGAATATATTTTTCAGTTACTTGTGTCCATATCGTAAAATATAAAATGCATGTATTCTCATCCCGAAATATTTAAAGTTTAAAAGTGGGACTATATACTCACCTAATGTATTTTGTAGTAAAAATACATATAACACCATTGATAACTTATAAGGTTGGCCTTCGATTCACGAACCTAATTATATATTTTTATATCGGTTAATATCTATTTAACAAGTGAAGTTAATTTATAGTGTACCACAATCCTAATGCTCGAGACTAATATGTAAAAGTTAACAGAAATTCATTTGACTCAAAAAGATTTCCAAAATTTATACATAATTATTTTTAGTTAAATATTGTCATTTTATATTCTTAAATATTTTTACAAAATTTATTAGAGTAAATTATAATATAATTCACTTATTAATAAATAAAACTTTACATAAAAATATATACTAAAATGATAAGTTAATACTTTATAATAATATTTTCAAAGAATTTATACACGATTAAATATAATTAAATATTGTTGTTTAAAATATTTTTATAAAACTTATTAAAGTAATTAATGCTATAATTCATTACTAATACTTTATATATATATAAAATGATGTTTTATAATATTTACATCAAAATTTTAATGTTAAAAATAATAAATTGATAGTTTTAATAATAATGATCAAAATAATAATTTAATGATCAAAATAATATTTTGATAGTTTTAAAAATAATATTTTAATAGTTTTTGATAAAAAAATATATATATTTTAATTGTTGATAAAAATCATGATAATAATATTTTGATAATAATAATTATAACAATCAATATTTTTTTTTAACAATGATTTTAATGAGGTCGTAGTAAAAATATTCATTTTCAATAATTTACACAAAATTCAATTGACTATATCATCAAATTCATCCGTCGAATCCATTCGACATCTAAATGAAAAGTTTATAGTTTTTCGCCACCTTTCCAAAAACATATATATCATATAGCTTATCTTAACCGCATGAGTATCTTACTCAGATTCTATCCTAAAACATATTTTGTCAAAAATAAATAAAATAACATGCACGATCCTAATTTCTCGAGCACTAGTCAGGGATACACTAAAAGTAAATAAAAGTCAAGTTTAGAGTGCTCACGTATCAATATTGAGATTCAATATTGCAGGATAGTATTTAGACACAACGAAGTTGACAAACACTAGTTTGTTTCACGAGCAAAACCCCTGATCATTACCCATAACCTCCATAGCTATAACCCATAATCTCCTTAATTCTATCCCATTCATGAAACCAGTTTTGGAACACTTGGGCAGAGCCCCGTCATAATATTTTGGGTATTTTTAACATTAATAGCACTCCTAATCGTAAAATTAACATTATTAATCTTGATCTTAATCTTATTATTAATAATAATAAGATTAATTAATTTTTAAAATTAATAATAATAATAATTATAAGTAATACTACGGAGTAATATAAATGTATATGTGTGTGTTGTGCGATGAAATGAAATAACTGGTACCTAGAAGGCCTTTTAAAGAAATTTTCGTCACCTACCCACTTTATGTCGGCAAAACATTACACGTTTCGTGTAGATGGGTACACGATTCGTGTAAGGTATAGTCACGAAAGTTGTAGATTTTTGAGTTACGGTCGTTTGGACACCAAGATCACCCTTTTTCGAGTCCGAATGAATTAGTTATGATTTTTCTCGTGCAAGTGCGCAGGTTTAGTGATTTACAATGTTTTAACTTACAATCATGTGATGAAATGTTGTAGTCTTTTGGTGTCATTAAAAATCTTTATATTATCTTTATTTTTATTTTTATATTATTGAAAATCCATAAAAATATTTTATAATCAAATTATATTATATCGAAAAAAAATGTGTTCGTTGTTTAACTAAGTGTTTTTAAATACAAAACGTTTTATATTTAGTTAAAGACTATATTTAATCATTTTGTAAAATACATAAATATATATTTAATAAACACGTTTTAATTAAATATTTATTTTTATAAAAATCACGGACCGTTACATTTATCATTTAACAAAAGGTTTCTAGAAAAGTTATGACTTTTAAAATAACGTTAAAACGTTTAATCTTATTAAAATGATTCTTAAATAATTTGACAAAAATGGTTTCAGATATTTATTAAACATATTATCTTTTACTCTTGCCAATATAATAATCTTATTTCAAAACCTATTACGTATCTAATACTTTTGTTATCGTTAACTATAAATAATCATATAACACATATACACATAATCATTCGTGAATCGTCAAGCTTGGTCAAAAGGGTAACTAATCTTCCAGATTTAGATTTCAGACTTTCTAGACTCAACATCAAGGTTTTTGCTTATCGAGTCGGAAACATATAGAGTTTAAGGTTTAAATTTGGTCGGAAATTTCCGCGTCGTTACAGTACCCACCCGTTAAAGAAATTTCGTCCTCGAAATTTGGTAGAGGTTGTCATAAATAACAATAGGAATGTTTTCATGACGAATATGAGATGATAACGGAGTTTTGTCATTATTGAAAAAAATATAGATAAAATGATTCGATTATGAGGCGCGCGAGTGAAGCTATCACAAAAGAGTGAAATGAGTGAATATGGAATTGTTTTTAACCAATGACATGATTAGGTTTGATTTCCGGAATTTAAGGGATTTTAAGAAAATCTTACGTAATAAGATTTGATTTTTCAGCGATCGGAATCTTCTCGAATGTAATGCGGCAATCTGTTTCGATTTTTCTGTCGAATATTTTTCTATAAATTCACCCCCTTCGTTTTTCCTATTCTTCACACCTTCTATCCCTTATTTCTCTACTCATTCCTTAATATGCTTCACCCAATCCTAATTCTTATTATACTTCTAACTTTCATATCTTTCATTCTTCTCTTTCATCTGCCGCCAGAAGAATCTATTCACTTTTATGATTTCCTTGGAATTATAATGTTTCTAATTCTCCCGTGTCTTTACGTTGCAATACGTATTGATATACACGGTTTGTAGTTTCTGAGTGGTTGTTGGGTTTTATATCTTCCCTTATATTTTGATATCCCTACTTCTGTTTTCCATAATTATTGTCATTCACAGTTAATGCTTCCTCCTATTTGTTGCGATCTATACCCTAATTTCTATTTCGAAGCTTCATTCTTTGGTTCCCTCTTCTTGTGTTTAAGCGTCTCTTGTAATGGTCCGAAATTCGTAGGTATGAGATTCGAAATGAATATAGTTATTGTTCTTAAAAAGAAATGGTAATGGCACGATTTTGATTGGTCAAATTACCAGAATATTTCGAAAAATTAGAACTATCAGGGTGATACGTTCTAATATGTTTGGAGATTGGATAGAATGTAAAAGCAATGTAGCATGGCATATGATGATGGTATTGTGAATCATCACCTTCCATTAGAAACTTAACATGACTTAATGTAATATAATGAAGTTGATCAAGTTTCATTATATTATACTAATTCATGCATCAGTTCCCAACACTACTTCAAACATTCATATTTTAATTTCAAAGGTTTCAGAATTTAGATACTAATGCAGTTTCTTTTATATTGTAACGCAGATGTTACGAAGGGTTGAATGATCGCAGATAGGAATAGTTGTGAGAATATCTCCAGAAATATGGAGAATATGTATAACGAAGGATATGAAAATATCTCATAATATCTAAGATAAGATGATGATGAAGAATATCATCTTGAAAAGTTTAGAATAAGGAGTAGAGTTCTTACTAACGGTTTCAGCAGGCACTGGATCATTTGGATCCTTTGAAGACAGGTTCTGTTTTCACGATTTGTTCACGGTCTCCTTCATACTTTGCTCAATCCGTTTTCCAGTTCCAACCCTTCTCTTTTTCTGAGCTTTACCAACCTACTGTTCTTTATCGTCAACCTTTAACTTGTTAAAGTCGTTTACAGTTTTTGCTGCTTCATCAGCATTTTAAGAACTACTTCATAGTTCAGGGTGTTTTTCAGAAACTTCACATTCGAAGTATGAAACTCTTAGGGATAGACGTTTTCGGTATAACTGGAAGAATTTCTACGAGATTTTCAAAATACAGATTGCGGATTCCGCCAAAGATATGACGAACTACTTGATGTCGTGGAATATAAAAGGTTCTCCGGTGACGTTGGCGAAAGAACAAGATATAAATATCGAAGTTATAATAGGAGTAGTCTTACTGAGAAGTCGAAGTGGAGCTGTGACAAAATTAGCTTCTTGAAAAGGAAGTGTAAGATTGTTTTTGCTAATAAATGGCAAAGGATTCAACACGGTATGTGTTAAACTATGAATTCGGGTTTGAGAGTTCTTCAGGTGCATAACTGTATGCATAAATCTTTCTTTCATAGACGAGGTGCGGCTGGTTCAACTTCTCGACCGAGGTGTTTTCAGGAATCATGAAAAGTTGTGAATGCGAATTGTAATTGTCAAGATACGAATGAGGTTTAAGATAGAATCAAGTGGCAAACTTGAAGAATTATTTAGTTTCATATGTTATAATCAATATTTTAATTAATTTTACTTGTCCATAGTTAGCAGTCTGTTAGTTCGATTGTCCAATAGTCCAATAGTTTAATAATATATATATATATATATATATATATATATATATATATATATATATATATATATATATATAATATTTGAATTAAATAATACATATCGTGACCCGTGTACCGGTCTCGGTGTCGATCACAACTCAAAGTATATACATATTTTGGAATCAACTCTGACCCTGTATAGCCAACTCCCACCTTCACATATAGAGTGTCTACGGTTGTTCCGAAATATATATATAGATGGGTTAATATGATATGTCGAAACCTTGTATACGTGTCCCGTTTATTTAAAGTGCGTAAAATAAATAAATATATATCATGACCCATGCACCGTGTTGTCTCAGAATTAATCCGACGTATTGCGTACATGTGTCCCGACTCAAAATGCATAAAAGTAAATAACAGAAATTAAATGACGATAAATAAAATTGCGAGAATGTAAATTGCGATAAATTAAATGTTAATCAGTTAGCTGGGAACAGTTAGCCGGAACAGTTAGCGTGGAATCCTTAATAGATTTTCAATTAGTTAAATCGTGTGTTTCTAACAATTTTAATATATCCAATGTTTTCTTCATTATGCCACTTGTTGGATTCTGATAGATCAAAATCCGAATATGAAATTTAAATGAGAATGGTTATTCTGGGATAAGCGGATACGAATATCGGTGGTTGTGAGTAGAATAATAGATGACCGCTGAATCAGATTCGAAGAATGTACAGTGTAACTTATTAATGTTAAATCTAAATATTCCTCGGGTGCTACCCACCCGTTAAAATATTTTCATCATTAACAGTTTGTACGAAAGAATTTTTAATTACCATTTTTATGAAAATATACTTGCATATATATTTTCATCGGATGTAATTATGGATTTAATGAGTAAAGAAAATATTATACTCATTTGATTTATTGTTGGCACTTGATTACATGATCTCTAGACATTAGAGATTACATAATTTCCATGTCGAACGAAAGTAAATGAGGTAGAACAATACGTAGAACGAAATTAATCGATGTAGAACGATATGTAGAACGAAGATCATACTCGAGGTACAAATGGTGATATTGAGGCGTGTAATGTTGATATTCGAGGTACAGATTGTGATGTTAAGAGTTACGGCGCGGTTATGGTTTAGGGATGATAAGGGTACTGTCGACGTCGATGATGGTGGTACTTGATTATGCTGATGATGCTGCTGCTGGTGTTCGTAACCCTCGCACCAGTTTCTCCAAAATCGTTACACAAGCGCGTAGTGTGTTAACTTCTTCTAGTACTACTGGATGATTGACGGTTGAAGCGAGCGGATGAATAAGATTCTAGATATGGAAAAGTATATAATCGTGACGAGATACTCTAAAAATGAGAGAGAGAATGATTGCTCGAACAGGTTCGTCGGTAAGTGCTTTCAGGTTCATTGCCAAGAGGGCAATTTGATGAATGAGAAGGATCTTTGTTGTGAAATGATTTTCGGATGTCGGATGATATTCTAACTATATAGAATATCTATATATAATTCTAAAGATTTCGTAGGCTACAGAGGAATTTACGGCATATATCAGGCAAGTCTAAGATGCGCTAAGATATGAATTTCGTCTATACACTATCGATGCACTAAATGCAATAAGACGTGTCTAGACTTATGAATGATAAGCAGGCTATTTCCTAAGGACGATAAGCAGATGATTTCCGACTAGGAATGATAAGCAAAACTTTTGACAGGCAGACACGGTCAAAGTCCAGACTCACTAATGTATCCTAACAACTACCAGTTAGACACACTAATGCAATGCCTGGTTCGCTAAGACCAACGCTCTGATACCAACTCTAATAACCCGAACTAATCCATCCGGACAACGTCCATATTGATTATAAACGAATTATAATAGTTGATAACATAGCGAGGTACTTGACCTCTATATGATACATTTTACAAACGTTGCATTTATTCTTAAAAGGCAATCTATCTTTACATCAAAAATTGATATGATCGTCTATCATTTCACAATATCCAAATGACCTAATCTGTCTTTTACTTAATGATAGTCTTTAATAATCTTCAATGACTCGAATGCAACGTTCTTGTATCATAGCTTAATTTGGTCCCATCTAGTATCCTTAATACGAGCTAAAGCACAGCGGAAGTCTTAATTCGTACCTGAGAATAACATGCTTTAAAACGTCAACATAAAGTTGGTGAGATATATAGGTTTGATGCTAGCAGCGTTATAACAATGGACCACAAGATTTCGTATATAATCATTTAATAAAAATATTCTAAGTGGTTGAGCACTTGGTAACCATACTTAACAATTAATCACGTCGCATATTCCCTTTAATATGAAATCTTACTACACTGTACCAAGTGTAGTCACAAAACGAAGTACTGTGCAACCGTTGAATACTGGTCGTCCAGTCCGATTGGGGTTGTCAGGCCCGATAGATCTATCAACAGGATTCGCGTTTACAATACCGCTGTAAATAGTAGTTACCAAGCTACAGGGAAGTATGCCAGTGGTACAACTCAACGTAGAATATATTTTTCAGTTACTTGTGTCCATATCGTAAAATATAAAATGCATGTATTCTCATCCCGAAATATTTAAAGTTTAAAAGTGGGACTATATACTCACCTAATGTATTTTGTAGTAAAAATACATATAACACCATTGATAACTTATAAGGTTGGCCTTCGATTCACGAACCTAATTATATATTTTTATATCGGTTAATATCTATTTAACAAGTGAAGTTAATTTATAGTGTACCACAATCCTAATGCTCGAGACTAATATGTAAAAGTTAACAGAAATTCATTTGACTCAAAAAGATTTCCAAAATTTATACATAATTATTTTTAGTTAAATATTGTCATTTTATATTCTTAAATATTTTTACAAAATTTATTAGAGTAAATTATAATATAATTCACTTATTAATAAATAAAACTTTACATAAAAATATATACTAAAATGATAAGTTAATACTTTATAATAATATTTTCAAAGAATTTATACACGATTAAATATAATTAAATATTGTTGTTTAAAATATTTTTATAAAACTTATTAAAGTAATTAATGCTATAATTCATTACTAATACTTTATATATATATAAAATGATGTTTTATAATATTTACATCAAAATTTTAATGTTAAAAATAATAAATTGATAGTTTTAATAATAATGATCAAAATAATAATTTAATGATCAAAATAATATTTTGATAGTTTTAAAAATAATATTTTAATAGTTTTTGATAAAAAAATATATATATTTTAATTGTTGATAAAAATCATGATAATAATATTTTGATAATAATAATTATAACAATCAATATTTTTTTTTAACAATGATTTTAATGAGGTCGTAGTAAAAATATTCATTTTCAATAATTTACACAAAATTCAATTGACTATATCATCAAATTCATCCGTCGAATCCATTCGACATCTAAATGAAAAGTTTATAGTTTTTCGCCACCTTTCCAAAAACATATATATCATATAGCTTATCTTAACCGCATGAGTATCTTACTCAGATTCTATCCTAAAACATATTTTGTCAAAAATAAATAAAATAACATGCACGATCCTAATTTCTCGAGCACTAGTCAGGGATACACTAAAAGTAAATAAAAGTCAAGTTTAGAGTGCTCACGTATCAATATTGAGATTCAATATTGCAGGATAGTATTTAGACACAACGAAGTTGACAAACACTAGTTTGTTTCACGAGCAAAACCCCTGATCATTACCCATAACCTCCATAGCTATAACCCATAATCTCCTTAATTCTATCCCATTCATGAAACCAGTTTTGGAACACTTGGGCAGAGCCCCGTCATAATATTTTGGGTATTTTTAACATTAATAGCACTCCTAATCGTAAAATTAACATTATTAATCTTGATCTTAATCTTATTATTAATAATAATAAGATTAATTAATTTTTAAAATTAATAATAATAATAATTATAAGTAATACTACGGAGTAATATAAATGTACATGTGTGTGTTGTGCGATGAAATGAAATAACTGGTACCTAGAAGGCCTTTTAAAGAAATTTTCGTCACCTACCCACTTTATGTCGGCAAAACATTACACGTTTCGTGTAGATGGGTACACGATTCGTGTAAGGTATAGTCACGAAAGTTGTAGATTTTTGAGTTACGGTCGTTTGGACACCAAGATCACCCTTTTTCGAGTCCGAATGAATTAGTTATGATTTTTCTCGTGCAAGTGCGCAGGTTTAGTGATTTACAATGTTTTAACTTACAATCATGTGATGAAATGTTGTAGTCTTTTGGTGTCATTAAAAATCTTTATATTATCTTTATTTTTATTTTTATATTATTGAAAATCCATAAAAATATTTTATAATCAAACTATATTATATCGAAAAAAAATGTGTTCGTTGTTTAACTAAGTGTTTTTAAATACAAAACGTTTTATATTTAGTTAAAGACTATATTTAATCATTTTGTAAAATACATAAATATATATTTAATAAACACGTTTTAATTAAATATTTATTTTTATAAAAATCACGGACCGTTACATTTATCGTTTAACAAAAGGTTTCTAGAAAAGTTATGACTTTTAAAATAACGTTAAAACGTTTAATCTTATTAAAATGATTCTTAAATAATTTGACAAAAATGGTTTCAGATATTTATTAAACATATTATCTTTTACTCTTGCCAATATAATAATCTTATTTCAAAACCTATTACGTATCTAATACTTTTGTTATCGTTAACTATAAATAATCATATAACACATATACACATAATCATTCGTGAATCGTCAGGCTTGGTCAAAAGGGTAACTAATCTTCCAGATTTAGATTTCAGACTTTCTAGACTCAACATCAAGGTTTTTGCTTATCGTGTCGGAAACATATAGAGTTTAAGGTTTAAATTTGGTCGGAAATTTCCGCGTCGTTACAGACCCGCCCATCAAGGCAAAGGGAAGGGGAAGATGATTACCCCAACCAAGAACAAGGCTAAGAAGCAAAAGGTAGCCGAGAAGGCAAACCCCAAGGAAGACCCATGTTTCGGTTGCGGTGAAATGGGTCATTGGAAACGAAACTGTCCGATCTATCTTAAAGAGTTGAAGGACAAGAGGGATGCAGGGCAAACCTCAGGTAATATATATATGGTATATATAGAGCTTAGTATTACTTCTTCTAATACATGGGTATTAGACACGGGATGTGGAACTCATATTTGCAATTCTTTGCAGGGGTTCAAAAGAAGTGATCATAAGGCGGGAACATCAAGTCTCTATATGGGCAATGGTGCAAAGGTGCATGTTAAAGCTCAAGGAGAATTTGTTTTGAAGCTTCCAAGTGGATTGGAGCTTATTTTAGAAAATGTTTTGTATGCACCGGATTTATGTCGAAACATTATTTCTATTTCTCGCTTAAAACAATGTGGTTACGTTGTTAATTTTATTGATGATGATATTCATATTTCTAAAGATAATGTATTCTATTTCAAGGCTTCGCCTTCAAATGGAATTTATGAATTGGTTCATGATGACGCATCATCGAGCTCTATATACCACACTAGCACCAAGAAACTCAAAAGGGATTTGAGTGATTCCTATTTATGGCATTGTCGCCTTGGTCACATAAACAAGAACCGAGTGCATACACTTCAAAGGAATGGACTTTTGAAATCAAATGAAATGGATTCGTTTGATGTATGCGAATCTTGTTTACAAGGCAAGATGACTAAAGCACCTTTCAAAGGGACTTATGAAAGGGCTAAAGATTTATTGGGATTAATACATTCGGATGTATGTGGACCCTTTAAACCCATGACCAGGAATGGTGAAAGATACTTTGTTACTTTCATTGATGACTTTAGTCGTTTCGGATATGTCTACTTATTAAGACACAAGGACAGAACGTTTGAAGCATTCAAAGAATATCAAAACGAAGTACAAAATCAACTCAATAGGACAATCAAGGTACTTCGTACCGATAGAGGAGGTGAATACCTAAGCGATGCCTTCCAAGATCATCTTAGGAGTTGTGGGATTATCTCACAACTTACTCCACCCGGAACACCCCAACTTAATGGAGTTTCCGAAAGGAGAAACCGAACCCTAATGGATATGGTTCGATCTATGATGGCAAGAAGCTCGTTACCTCTATCATTTTGGGGTTATTGTCTGAGCTCCACGGCTCGTATTTTAAATATGGCCCCAACCAAGAAAGTGGAACGAACACCTCATGAGATGTGGTTTGGAAAACCTCCATCTCTATCATACTTAAAGGTATGGGGATGTGAAGCTTACCCTAAGCGTTACGTCCCTAATAAGTTGAATGCTCGATCCACGAAGTGTATCTTCATAGGATATCCCAAGAATGATATGGGATATTATTTCTATGATCCATCCGAGCAGAATGTATTTGTTGCTCGGAAGGCGGAATTCCTTGAAACTAAGTTCCTAATGGAAGGAAATAGTGAAAGGAAGATAGATCTTGAGGAGGTTCAAGATCAAGTAGATGATACACAATTGGTTGACACTAGCACTCAACATGAAAATGTTGAGAATGATCAAATGGATGATCAAAATACACAAGACGTTCGCAGATCTGGTAGGATTAGTAATCCTCCCGAGAGATATGGGTTTCTCGTGGATGGTTGCTATACGGTTGATTTGGATGAACCAATAAACTACCAAGATGCTTTATCAAGGATTGATAAAGATAAATGGCAGGAAGCCATGAACGCTGAGATGCAATCCATGTATGACAACCAATTTTGGGAACTTGTTACACAACCTGCTGGCTCAAGGCTAGTTGATTGTAAATGGCTTTTCAAAATGAAAACCGACATACATGGAAACTTGGATACATATAAAGCTAGACTTGTAGCAAAAGGTTTCACTCAAACTCAAGGGGTTGACTATGATGAAACTTTTTCGCCTGTGGCAATGCTAAAGTCTATTAGGATATTACTTGCCATTGCTGCTCATTATGATTATGAAATATGGCAAATGGATGTCAAGACCGCTTTCCTAAATGGACATCTTGAGGAAGATGTCTATATGGTTCAGCCTGAGGGTTTTGTTGATCCGAAATATCCTAAAAAGGTATGCAAGTTAAAGAAGTCAATCTACAGATTGAAACAAGCATCTAGAATGTGGAATCATCGTTTTAATGAGGAGGCCAAGAAATTTGGCTTCATTAAAAATGGTGATGAAGCTTGTGTATACAAGAAAGCTAGTGGGAGCACTATCATGTTCCTTGTGCTATATGTGGATGATATATTGTTATTTGGAAATGATATTCCGGCAATGCAAGGTGTTAAAACTTGGTTAAGCAAATGCTTCTCCATTAAGGATCTTGGAGAAGCACAATACGTTTTGGGGATTGGGATCTACAGGGATAGATCCAAGAAACTGATAGGTTTAAATCAAAGTGCATACATTGAAAAGATCTTGAAAAGGTTCAAGATGGAGAACTCTAAGAAAGGTTTGGTACCTATTCAAAAGGGAATACTTCTCAGTTCATCTCAGTGCCCCACCACGAAAGATGAACAGGAGAGAATGAAGAAAGTCCCATATGCTTCTGCCATTGGGTCAATCATGTATGCAATGATATGCACTAGACCGGATGTGTCATGCGCTCTTAGCCTGACAAGTAGATACCAGAATAACCCAGGAAACAGTCATTGGATTGCTGTTAAAAGTATATTGAAATACCTTAGGAGGACTAAGGATATGTTTCTGATATATGGGTCTGGTGAGGAGGAACTCGCTGTAAAAGGTTACGTGGATGCGAGTTTCCAAACTGATCGTGATGATTCTCGATCATAATCCGGTTATGTCTTCACATTAAATGGAGGTGCGGTCTCTTGGAAGAGTTCAAAACAGGATGTTGTTGCTCTATCCACTACAGAGTCGGAGTACATCGCCGCATCATTAGCAGCTCAGGAAGCTGCATGGATGAAGAAATTCATCGACGACTTAGGAGTAGTCTCCATTCAGGACCCTCTTGAGATCTTTTGTGACAACGAGGGTGCGATTGCTCAAATCAAGGAACCTCGTGCTCATCAAAAGACCCGTCACATTGAGCGGAGATTCAACTACATAAGGGATGAAGTTGAAAAGGGAAAGATATGTATTCGCAAAGTTCACACAGATCTTAATATAGCGGATCCTCTCACGAAGCTCTTACATGGATCAAAACATGCAGGACATGTTTGTGCATTAGGGCTTCGATATTCTAGTGATTGGTCATGATCTGTTTTAAGTATTGTACCGGAACGAAATTATTCAAACTCATTAATATAACTATGGTGTTAATTTATTTGAGTTATGTTCCTATTTTGCATATTTCATCCTTGAATAAGCAATTATTCTAAATTTCCGTAGTCGATCACATTTGTGGGAACAAGTGTGAGGTTTAGACTATTATGAACTCGGATTGGTAAACATTCATAGGTTGAATGTGGGGCAAGGTTGCAACCAAGGTTCATAGATATTTGTGGGAAACAAATATTGGAAGACCCGCTCTCAAGAATTACTGTATAGAGCCTTTGTGGTTGATCACATGTAATCTTGAGTAAAGGCGAATATCATTGTATCCTCTGACCTGAGATACATATTGGGTTCGGATATTCACCAAGTACTGTGCCTTGATTCTTTCCTTCGCTATTCTGAAACATGGTAGTACATAAGGAAGAACTCAGGTATATTACAAAGTGTATATCTAGGACGTATGTAGTCAAGATGGAATTTGTCCCTCTTATTCATTGAGAGTCAGATGTCTAAGGCCTGATAAAGTTAAATCTATAAGAGAGTGGTCACTCTGTATCTCTTGGATTTGACATGACATCTAGGATGAAAGGATATAATGAAAGATTCACCTACATATATCAGTTCGAGTTGGGAGCTCGAAAGGGATGATGTTATTGAATGGCACAAAGTCATAACATATTAGGGGTGATGGACGGTGTGTTAGGCTGTATCCATCACTTGCATTAATTTCTTATGTTTCTCGTGCAAGTGGGAGATTGAAGGTATTTCGTATGCCCGAGAGACATATTAAATTAATGTGGCTAATGTGTTATGATCCAAGTCGGGTCATACCCAATAACAAACTTACTGACACCTTATTAGTATTTGATCTTAGCGAATGGATTGTTGATCAAATACATGACACTTGAACTTTAAGAAAAATGGTTTTCTTAAATATTACTTGATGTGTATTTATATAAATTATGGAATAATTTATATAATATGGATTTAATTATTTATAGGTAAATAATTAATAATGTTATATTGTATTTTATTATAAATTGGTTTTATATAAAATGTATATATTTGTATGTGGAAGTTTATAAAAATGGTTTTATAAAAATTAATACTTTTATAAAACTAATTTTTTAAACAAGATGGAAGTGGAAGTGGCATTGGGACTTATGTTCACATGCTAGGATTCCTTCTTGAAAAAGAGACATTCCAATTCCATATACAAGACCAAGACTCTTTGAGAAAATACACACATGCAACTACATTTCAAGTAAAAAAAAAAAATTCTGCCTTGCCCCTTTCATTGCTGCTACTGCCGTGACCTTTCAAGGGCAAGGGAGAGCTCTTTTTTTTCTTTTGCAAGTTCATATCAAGTGTAAATTAAATCCTAACCAAAGCTAGGGTGTTGGTGCACAAGTTTGGGGTATATCTACTTGAGGTTTCATTGTTTTGAAGCTCCATTCATCATCATCTTCATCATCATCTATCAACAAGCTAGGAGAAGGTATAAACACTTTTCTTACTTGTAGTTTGTAAGTATGTTTCACAACTTGATCCTAATTGGGATTTAACTTTAATTGGTTAAAGATTAACAAGTTCAATTGGTAATGATTTCATGCTTCCGCTTATATTTGATTCTTAAAAGGTTTTAAGTATTATGAAACTTGTTAAATCCCAACAAATTACATATAAATAAATCTATCATCACCAACTATAATATTAATATAACAACCCAATCGTATAATATTATATTCTAACAATTAAATCGTATAATATTATATTCACATGTTTCAAGTTATTATATAAATATATATATTAACAAACAGTTGTTCGTGAATCGTCAGGAATAGTCGATGATCAATTGAACAGTTCAAAATCTTGGAGACTCAACATTACAGACTTTGCTTATCGTGTCGAATTCATATGAAGATTAAGTTTAAATTTGTTCGGAAATTTCCGGGTCGTCACAACAAACCCCATCCAAAGTACCAGATGCTTTAGTACTTTGAAATTTATATCATATCCGAAGGGTGTCCAGGAATGATGGGGATATTCTTATATATATGCATAATGTTAATGTCGGTTACCAGGTGTTCACCATATGAATGATTTTTATCTCTATGTATGGGATGTGTATTGAAATATGAAATCTTGTGGTCTATTGTTACGATTTGATATATATAGGTTAAACCTATAACTCACCAACATTTTTGTTGACGTTTAAAGCATGTTTATTCTCAGGTGAATACTAAGAGCTTCCGATGTTGCATACTAAAATAAGGACAAGATTTGGAGTCCATGTTTGTATGATATTGTGTAAAAACTGCATTCAAGAAACTGATTTTGATGTAACATATTTGTATTGTAAACCATTATGTAATGGTCGTGTGTAAACAGGATATTTTAGATTATCATTATTTGATAATCTACGTAAAGCTTTTTAAACCTTTATTTATGAAATAAAGGTTATGGTTTGTTTTAAAAATGAATGCAGTCTTTGAAAAACGTCTCATATAGAGGTCAAAACCTCGCAACGAAATCAATTAATATGGAACATTTTTAATCAATAAGAACGGGACATTTCATTATATACATAAAAATGAGTCTATTAATTTAAGAAACTCGAAAACGATATATATAACGATTATCGTTATAACAACGTCTTACTAGGTACATATGAATCATATTAAGATATTGATACCTTTGGTTAATTATGTTAAATGATAATTAAATATTAAGTGTATTAACAATGAAATACATATGTAAAAATAAGACTACTAACTTAATAATTTCGAAACGAGACATATATGTAACGATTATCGTTGTAACGACATTTAACTGTATATATATCATACTAAGATATATTAAATATCATAATATTATGATAATATAACAATTTAACATCTCATTTGTTATAATAAACAATGGGTTAACAACATTCAACAAGATCGTTAACCTAAAGGTTTCAAAACAACACTTACATGTAATGACTAACGATGACTTAACGACTCAGTTAAAATGTATATACATGTAGTGTTTTAATATGTATTCATACACTTTTGAAAGACTTCAAGACACTTATCAAAATACTTCTACTTAACAAAAATGCTTACAATTACATCCTCGTTCAGTTTCATCAACAATTCTACTCGTATGCACCCGTATTCGTACTTGTACAATACACAGCTTTTAGATGTACGTACTATTGGTATATACACTCTAATGATTAGCTCTTAGCAACCCATGTGAGTCACCTAACACATGTGGGAACCATCATTTGGCAACTAGCATGAAATATCTCATAAAATTACAAAAATATGAGTAATCATTCATGACTTATTTACATGAAAACAAAATTACATATCCTTTATATCTAATCCATACACCAATGACCAAAAACACCTACAAACACTTTTATTCTTCAATTTTCTTCATCTAATTGATCTCTCTCAAGTTCTATCTTCAGGTTCTAAGTGTTCTTCATAAATTCCAAAAGTTCTAGTTTCATAAAATCAAGAATACTTCCAAGATTGCAAGTTTACTTCCAAGTTTCTAAATCCATTCCAAGTAATCATCCAAGATCAAGAAACCTTTGTTACTTACAGTAGGTTATCTTTCTAATACAAGGTAATAATCATATTCAAACTTTAATTCAATTTCTATAACTATAACAATCTTATTTCGAGTGGAAATCTTACTTGAAATTGTTTTCGTGTCATGATTCTGCTTCAAGAACTTTCAAGCCATCCAAGGATCCTTTGAAGCTAGATCTATTTTTCTCATTTCCAGTAGGTTTATCCAAGGAACTTGAGGTAGTAATGATGTTCATAACATCATTCGATTCATACATATAAAGCTATCTTATTCGAAGGTTTAAACTTGTAATCACTAGAACATAGTTTAGTTAATTCTAAACTTGTTCGCAAATAAAAGTTAATCCTTCTAACTTGACTTTTAAAATCAACTAAACACATGTTCTATATCTATATGATATGCTAACTTAATGATTTAAAACCTGGAAACACGAAAAATACCGTAAAACCGGATTTACGCCGTCGTAGTAACACCGCGGGCTGTTTTGGGTTAGTTAATTAAAAACTATGATAAAATTTGATTTAAAAGTTTTTATTCTGGGAAAATGATTTTTATTATGAACATGAAACTTCCAAAAATTATGGTTAAACTCAAAGTGGAAGTATGTTTTCTAAAATGGTCATCTAGACGTCATTTTTTCGACTGAAATGACTACCTTTACAAAAACGAGTTGTAACTTACTTTTCCAACTATAAACCTATACTTTTTCTGTTTAGATTCATAAAATAAAGTTCAATATGAAACCATAGCAATTTGATTCACTCAAAACGGATTTAAAATGAAGAAGTTATGGGTAAAACAAAATTGGATAATTTTTCTCATTTTAGCTACGTGAAAATTGGTAACAAATCTATTCCAACCATAACTTAATCAACTTGTATTGTATATTATGTAATCTTGAGATACCATAGACACGTATACAATGTTTCGACCTATCATGTCGACACATCTATATATATTTCGGAACAACCATAGACACTCTATATGTGAATGTTGGAGTTAGCTATACAGGGTTGAGGTTGATTCCAAAATATATATAGTTTGATTTGTGATCAATACTGAGATACGTATACACTGGGTCGTGGATTGATTCAAGATAATATTTATCGATTTATTTCTGTACATCTAACTGTGGACAACTAGTTGTAGGTTACTAACGAGGACACCTGACTTAATAAACTTAAAACATCAAAATGTATTAAAAGTGTTGTAAATATATTTTGAACACACTTTGAAATATATGTACATTTTTGTTATAGGTTCTTGAATCGACCAGTGGCCAAGTCTTACTTCCCGACGAAGTAAAAAAAAATCTGTGAAAGTGAGTTATAGTCCCACTTTTAAAATCTAATATTTTTGGGATGAGAATACATGCAGGTTTTATAAATGATTTACAAAATAGACACAAGTACGTGAAACTACATTCTATGGTTGAATTATCGAAATCGAATATGCCCCTTTTTATTAAGTCTGGTAATCTAAGAATTAGGGAACAGACACCCTAATTGACGCGAATCCTAAAGATAGATCTATTGGGCCTAACAAACCCCATCCAAAGTACCTGATGCTTTAGTACTTCGAAATTTATATCATATCCGAAGGGTGTCCCGGAATGATGGGGATATTCTTATATATGCATCTTGTTAATGTCGGTTACCAGGTGTTCACCATATGAATGATTTTTATCTCTATATATGGGATGTATATTGAAATATGAAATCTTGTGGTCTATTGTTACGATTTGATATATATAGGTTAAACCTATAACTCACCAACATTTTTGTTGACGTTTAAAGCATGTTTATTCTCAGGTGAATATTAAGAGCTTCCACTGTTGCATACTAAAATAAGGACAGGATTTGGAGTCCATGTTTGTATGATATTATGTAAAAACTGCATTAAAGAAACATATGTCGATGTAATATATTTCTATTGTAAACCATTATGTAATGGTCGTGTGTAAACAGTATATTTTAGATTATCATTATTTGATAATCTACGTAATGCTTTTGAAACCTTTATTGATAAAATAAAGGTTATGGTTGTTTTAAAAATGAATGCAATCTTTGAAAAACGACTCATATAGAGGTCAAAACCTCGCTACGAAATCAATTAATATGGAACGTTTATAATCAATATGAACGGGACATTTCAGTTGGTATCTGAGCGTTGGTCTTAGAGAACCAGAATTTTGCATTAGTGTGTCTTATCGAGTTTGTTAGGATGCATTAGTGAGTCTGGACTTCGACCGTGTTTACTTGAAAAATGATTGCTTAACAAATTTTGTTGGAAACTATATATTTTTAACATGTGAATATTATGTGATATATTAATCTCTTAACGTGTTTGATATTATGTGATAGATGTCTACCTCTAATACAAGTCCCATTGACTCACCTAATAATAATGAAGAGTCAAATGTAATTTGGAATGATTCGTGGACTGATTCACAAGTTCCCGAAGAGGAACTGGAAGAAGATTCGGAACCGGAAGAAGAATCGGAACCGGAGGAGGAGGAACCAGAAGAAGAAATAGAACCGGTAGGGGAAATAATAAAACGGTTAAGTAAAAGAAAATCCTCAACCAACCGACCAAGGTTAATTATGTTCAACGGTGTCATACCCCGTCCAAAATTTTCCGAACGAATACAATAACATATGGTACCATCGCGATGAACGGACCTCTATATGCCTTGAACGACTCCATGTAATGTCTCTAAAATGAGTAAATGCACAGCGGAAGGTTTCTTTCATACCTGAGAATAAACATGCTTTAAAGTGTCAACCAAAAGGTTGGTGAGTTCATAAGTTTATCAAAAAAATAATAAAATTCATCAATTTGATAGACCACAAGATTTAAATCCTGCATGGTACAAATGGGCTCGAATCCTATACCCACCTGTAATGTACATGCGATATCTTTTAAATACAGTACACCTTTCTCGTGTACGCAACCATTTTTCATAAATCTTAGTAACCGTACACATATCTCGTGTACAAAATATCATACACATAACCTGTGTATAAAATCATTCTCTCGATACATAACATTCATATCAATTGGTGGCAATTATCATGTCCACATAATTCAATGGTGGCAATTATCATGTCCACATAATTCAATGGTGGCAATTATCATGTCCACATAATTCAACGGTGGAAATTATCATGTCCACATAATTCAATAAAAATCCGTAGAACTTCTGTCTGCATAATAATTCATTTGAGGAATGTTTTGCTTGTGTCTATCTCGTCAAAAATTTATAAAATCATTTCATGTATTCGCAATTCAAAATATATTTCAAAGGCATTTGATAAAGCAGTTATAAAAACAGCGCATGTATTCTCAGTCTCAAAAATGTAAAGAGTAAAAGGGAGCAAATGAACTCACCATATTGTATTTTGTAGTAAAAATACATATTACGACATTTAACAAGTGTAGGGTTGGCCTCGGATTCACGAACCTATAATATTTGTATATTTATTAATATTCATAGTTGCAATTGAACACACACACACACACACACACACACACACACATATATATATATATATATATATATATATATATATATATATATATATATATATATATATATATATATATATATATATATATATATATATATATATATATAAATGTATTAGTTATATCATTTTTATGTTATCATTATATATATTTTATATGTTCATTTTGTATATAACAATATTAAATTTTGTTATGTTATATGTGTTAAATATATATGTTTATGTACGTATTTCATTTGTTTATTGAAACTGTAGTTCTAATTATACTAAGTTATTATTAGTAAAAATAATGATAATAACATTAACAATATACTTATATTAATGATAATTCTATTAGTGATATTAACAATGATATTAATAATAATACTTGTAAAAATATTAATTTTTCTGGTTATGATAGTTATGATCTTAACGATTTATTAATAATAATAACCTTCTTGATAATGATAATACTGATTATAATGATGACATTGTTAAAAAATGATACTTTTATTTAATAATAATAATAATAATAATAATAATATACTAATAGTTACAAAAGTGATATTAATACTAATATTAATGAAAATAATGATGTATTAGTCTCATAATAATAATATTAATAATCCTATCCATAATAATAATAATAATAATAATAATAATAATAATAATAATAATAATAATAATAATAATAATAATAATAATAATAAAATTAAGAAGGTATACCCTTTTAAAGCCTTTTCCAAAAAAATAGCCCTAGACCGGGCTCGAACCCGTGACCTCTCGCTAAACGACCCAACACACTAACCATTCAAGCTATCCCGTTTTCTTCTGATTAATACCAGACTTCCCCTTATTTAACCGGTTTATCAGTTCAAACCTAAACGTAGTTAAGGCCCAACAACAATTTAGAATTCGGCCCAATCAGCAATTAAAGATCTCGGCCCAACAGAGAAAGACTCTCGGCCCACATAATGACCTTGCAATTGGTTGGTTCGGTTTATAAAAAAAATAATGGAGACAAACGATTACAGCAGTCTTATGCAACCACTTCCATCTAGGTCTTCATCATTCTTTGTTTGAAAACAGAAACGAAATAGCATTAATCAGCAGAAACAGGTTCCGTCTTCTTCATCATTTTTTTATCATCATGATCACTATATAACTCTAACACCATCATCCTAATTAATCTATCATCATCATCAAAATTCTGTTACAATCATCATTCAATCTAGCTCCATCATCTATCATAAAACCCTGCTATCAAAACCGTTCTTGTTATAATCATTATCTAACCATCGTTATTGATCTTATTATCATCATCACATAATCATAATCGATTATCATAGTCATATCATTATTATTGTTATTACCATCATAATCATATTATCATCATCGTTACTTGTGAAGAATTGTGTTCGAATCAAGCTTGTGGGATGACAGAAACCATGGAGACCAGATTTTTGAGCAGCATCCCAACAGAATTAAATGGAATCTCGGCCCAAAAGAGAAAATAGGGTATGGTGGCCCAACAATAAACCCGTTAACAATAATCCAATACTGTAGCTTAATAAAGGTGTAGTTGTTGTGGTTTCGTTTTCAAAACAGGAGAATGGAAACAGCTAACGAGTTGTAAATGTATTTTAATAGAGGTCAATTTGTGGTGGGTCAAGTGGTCGGCCATAAAGAGAATGAAACACTCATCAATTATAATTGAAATGTCCCGTTCTTATTGATTAAAAACGTTCCATATTAATTGATTTCGTTGCGAGGTTTTGACCTCTATATGAGACGTTTTTCAAAGACTGCATTCATTTTAAAACAAACCATAACCTTTATTTCATCAATAAAGGTTTAAAAAGCTTTACGTAGATTATCAAATAATGATAATCTAAAATATCCTGTTTACACACGACCATTACATAATGGTTTACAATACAAATATGTTACAACAAAATAAGTTTCTTGAATGCAGTTTTTACACAATATCATACAAGCATGGACTCCAAATCTCGTCCTTATTTAAGTATGCGATAGCGGAAGCTCTTAATAATCACCTGAGAATAAACATGCTTAAAACGTCAACAAAAATGTTGGTGAGTTATAGGTTTAACCTATATATATCAAATCATAATAATAGACCACAAGATTTCATATTTCAATACACATCCCATACATAGAGATAAAAATCATTCATATGGTGAACACCTGGTAACCGACATTAACAAGATGCATATATAAGAATATCCCCATCATTCCGGGACACCCTTCGGATATGATATAAATTTCGAAGTACTAAAGCATCCGGTACTTTGGATGGGGTTTGTTAGGCCCAATAGATCTATCTTTAGGATTCGCGTCAATTAGGGTGTCTGTTCCCTAATTCTTAGATTACCAGACTTAATAAAAAGGGGCATATTCGATTTCGATAATTCAACCATAGAATGTAGTTTCACGTACTTGTGTCTATTTTGTAAATCATTTATAAAACCTGCATGTATTCTCATCCCAAAATATTAGATTTTAAAAGTGGGACTATAACTCACTTTCACAGATTTTTACTTCGTCGAGAAGTAAGACTTGGCCACTGTTGATTCACGAACCTATAACAATATATACATATATATTAAAGTATGTTCAAAATATATTTACAACACTTTTAATATATTTTGATGTTTTAAGTTTATTAAGTCAGCTGTCCTCGTTAGTAACCTACAACTAGTTGTCCACAGTTAGATGTACAGAAATAAATCAATAAATATTATCTTGAATCAATCCACGACCCAGTGTATACGTATCTCAGTATTGATCACAACTCAAACTATATATATTTTGGAATCAACTTCAACCCTGTATAGCTAACTCCAACATTCACATATAGAGTGTCTATGGTTGTTCCGAAATATATATAGATGTGTCGACATGATAGGTCGAAACATTGTATACGTGTCTATGGTATCTCAAGATTACACAATATACAATACAAGTTGATTAAGTTATGGTTGGAATAGATTTGTTACCAATTTTCACGTAGCTAAAATGAGAAAAATTATCCAATCTTGTTTTACCCATAACTTCTTCATTTTAAATCCGTTTTGAGTGAATCAAATTGCTATGGTTTCATATTGAACTCTATTTTATGAATCTAAACAGAAAAAGTATAGGTTTATAGTCGGAAAAATAAGTTACAAGTCGTTTTTGTAAAGGTAGTCATTTCAGTCGAAAGAACGACGTCTAGATGACCATTTTAGAAAACATACTTCCACTTTGAGTTTAACCATAATTTTTGGATATAGTTTCATGTTCATAATAAAAATCATTTTCTCAGAATAACAACTTTTAAATCAAAGTTTATCATAGTTTTTAATTAACTAACCCAAAACAGCCCGCGGTGTTGCTACGACGGCGTAAATCCGGTTTTACGGTGTTTTTCGTGTTTCCAGGTTTTAAATCATTAAGTTAGCATATCATATAGATATAGAACATGTGTTTAGTTAATTTTAAAAGTCAAGTTAGAAGGATTAACTTTTGTTTGCGAACAAGTTTAGAATTAACTAAACTATGTTCTAGTGATTACGAGTTTAAACCTTCGAATAAGATAGTTTTATATATATGAATCGAATGATGTTATGAACATCATTACTACCTCAAGTTTAGTAGGTAAACCTACTGGAAGTGACAAGAAATGATCTAGCTTCAAAGGATCATGGATGGCTTGAAAGTTCTTGAAGTAGGATCATGACACAAAAACAAGGTCAAGTAAGATTTTTGCTCGAATTAAGATAGTTTATAGTTATAGAAATTGAATCAAAGTTTGAATATGAATATTACCTTGAATAAGAAAGATAACCTACTGTATATAACAAAGGTTTCTTGATCTTAGATGATTACTTGGAATGGATTAGAAAGCTTGGAAGTAAATTAGTAAACTTGAAGGGATTTTTGAAGTATTCTTGAAGTGTTCTTCCTATGATGATTATAGCTTGATTCTTGAAGTGATTTTTGATGAAGATGATGATTAACTACTGGAAAAATACGTTCATAATAGTGTGGGTGTGTTGAGAGAGAATTAGAAAGAGAATTGGAAGTGAAATGGAGTGAATGATGAGTGTTAATTGGTGAGTGGTGAGTGGGGTTAAAAGGAGTTCTAGTTAGTTGACTAGCTCATGGTAGAAGTTAAAATTGATTAGTCATACATGACATAATCAAGAGTGGAATCCCATGCTAGTTCCTATTGGTATATACCCATAGTAAGTACGTTTTGAAGCTGTGTATAATACGGGTAAGAATACGACTAGAATTCTTGATGAAAGAAAAGAATGGGAAAGTAACTGTAACCATTTTCGTTAAGTATGAGTGTTTTGATATATGTCTTGAAGTCTTCCAAAAGTATTTTAATACATCTAAATACACTACATGTATATACATTTTAACTGAGTCGTTAAGTCATCGTTAGTCGTTACATGTAAGTGTTGTTTTGAAACCTTTAAGTTAACGATCTCAATTAATGTTGTTAACCCATTGTTTATTATATCTAATGAGATGTTAAATTATTATATTATCATGATATTATGATATATTAATGTCGGGATTTAACAAGTTTGATATATCTTAAAACCTTTTAAGAATCATTATAAACGGAAGCGTGTAATTACCAATTAAACTTGTTTAGTCTTTAAGCCAATTAAATGTAATTCCCATGGATCAAGTTGTGAAACAATACTTACTAATTAACAAGAAAGGATAGTGTTTATACCTCCTTAAAACGAGTTTAAGGGCTGTCCAAAATGGTAGTAAGATGATGAACAAAAGTGTAGAACTTCAAGCCTTTGATCCTCCAACACCACCCTTAAGTTAGCTAGACTTTATAACCTCAACACCCTTGTTGATCTAGCTTGAAAACCCACCTTTCTGCCTTTGAAAAATTCGAACAGCATCTCCCAAATATGAGCAGAATGTTTGATGATATTGAAGAGTTTATAGCTTCTAACTTGAAGCCTCAAGTGTGTAATACCCCAAGCAATAACCCCAACACCTTTGTAATTAGTTAGGATTTAATTGACACTAGATGTAAGCTTGCAAAAACAATATTTGAGCTCCCCTTTGAGCTGAAAATGCCACGGCCAGCAGCAAGCAATTGGGGACTGTTTTGAGCAGTTTTTTTTAAGCTATTGCATCTATCTATTTACTTGGAAGGAAGTGGTCAAGCCTTGGTACAAGTATATGGCATGCACCTATGGGATTGTGTTATTGAAAGCATCAAAGAATAAGCATGGGTGAAGTCCTTGGAGTCCCCAAAAAACTGCACATTACTTATGTGTATATATTAAATTTATAAAACTTGTTCAAATTTATATAAAACTTTATAAATATAATGCATTTGATAAGTTTCTTTTATTTTATAAACCATTTTATAAATTATAACACAACTTAATTATTTAACCAATAAATAATTAAATATAAATTATCCAAATAATTTATCCCAAGTGATAATATTTCAGAAACCGATTTTCTAAAATCCAAGTGTCGCGTATTTATTTAACGAACCAATCGTTAAGTTTAAATACGTATAAGGTGTCGGTAAGCTTGTTATTGGGTATGACCCGACTTGGATCATAATATATTAGCCACATTAATTTAATACGTCTCTCGGGCATATGAAATACTATCAATTAATATATCTTAATATGATATATATACATTTAAATGTCGTTACAACGATAATCGTTACATATATGTCTCGTTTCGAAATCCTTAAGTTAGTAGTCTTGTTTATATGTATATAACTCATTGTTAATATACTTATGGAGATACTTACTTATCATAATCTCATGTTAACCATATGTATATCCATATATATATCGTCATGTCGTTTTTACAAGTTTTAACGTTCGTGAATCGCCGGTCAACTTGGGTGGTCAATTGTCTATATGAAACATATTTCAATTAATCAAGTCTTAACAAGTTTGATTGCTTAACATGTTGGAAACATTTAATCATGTAAATATCAATCTCAATTAATATATATAAACATGGAAAAGTTCGGGTCACTACAGTACCTACCCGTTAAATAAATTTCGTCCCGAAATTTTAAGCTGTTGAAGGTGTTGACGAATCTTCTGGAAATAGATGCGGGTATTTCTTCTTCATCTGATCTTCACGCTCCCAGGTGAACTCGGGTCCTCTACGAGCATTCCATCGAACCTTAACAATTGGTATCTTGTTTTGCTTAAGTCTTTTAACCTCACGATCCATTATTTCGACGGGTTCTTCGATGAATTGGAGTTTTTCATTGATTTGGATTTCATCTAACGGAATAGTGAGATCTTCTTTAGCAAAACATTTCTTCAAATTCGAGACGTGGAAAGTGTTATGTACAGCCGCGAGTTGTTGAGGTAACTCAAGTCGGTAAGCTACTGGTCCGACACGATCAATAATCTTGAATGGTCCAATATACCTTGGATTTAATTTCCCTCGTTTACCAAATCGAACAACGCCTTTCCAAGGTGCAACTTTAAGCATGACCATCTCTCCAATTTCAAATTCTATATCTTTTCTTTTAATGTCAGCGTAGCTCTTTTGTCGACTTTGGGCGGTTTTCAACCGTTGTTGAATTTGGATGATCTTCTCGGTAGTTTCTTGTATAATCTCTGGACCCGTAATCTGTCTATCCCCCACTTCACTCCAACAAATCGGAGACCTACACTTTCTACCATAAAGTGCTTCAAACGGCGCCATCTCAATGCTTGAATGGTAGCTGTTGTTGTAGGAAAATTCTGCTAACGGTAGATGTCGATCCCAACTGTTTCCGAAATCAATAACACATGCTCGTAGCATGTCTTCAAGCATTTGTATTGTCCTTTCGCTCTGCCCATCAGTTTGTGGATGATAGGCAGTACTCATGTCTAGACGAGTTCCTAATGCTTGCTGTAATGTCTGCCAGAATCTTGAAATAAATCTGCCATCCCTATCAGAGATAATAGAGATTGGTATTCCATGTCTGGAGACGACTTCCTTCAAATACAGTCGTGCTAACTTCTCCATCTTGTCATCTTCTCTTATTGGCAGAAAGTGTGCTGATTTGGTGAGACGATCAACTATTACCCAAATAGTATCAAAACCACTTGCAGTCCTTGGCAATTTAGTGATGAAATCCATGGTAATGTTTTCCCATTTCCATTCTGGGATTTCGGGTTGTTGAAGTAGACCTGATGGTTTCTGATACTCAGCTTTGACCTTAGAACACGTCAAACATTCTCCTACATATTTAGCAACATCGGCTTTCATACCCGGCCACCAAAAATGTTTCTTGAGATCCTTGTACATCTTCCCCGTTCCAGGATGTATTGAGTATCTGGTTTTATGAGCTTCTCTAAGTACCATTTCTCTCATATCTCCAAATTTTGGTACCCAAATCCTTTCAGCCCTATACCGGGTTCCGTCTTCCCGAATATTAAGATGCTTCTCCGATCCTTTGGGTATTTCATCCTTTAAATTTCCTTCTTTTAAAACTCCTTGTTGCGCCTCCTTTATTTGAGTAGTAAGGTTATTATGAATCATTATATTCATAGATTTTACTCGAATGGGTTCTCTGTCCTTCCTGCTCAAGGCATCGGCTACCACATTTGCCTTTCCCGGGTGGTAACGAATCTCAAAGTCGTAATCATTCAATAATTCAATCCACCTACGCTGCCTCATATTCAGTTGTTTCTGATTAAATATGTGTTGAAGACTTTTGTGGTCAGTATATATAATACTTTTGACCCCATATAAGTAGTGCCTCCAAGTCTTTAATGCAAAAACAACCGCGCCTAATTCCAAATCATGCGTCGTATAATTTTGTTCGTGAATCTTCAATTGTCTAGACGCATAAGCAATCACCTTCGTTCGTTGCATTAATACACAACCGAGACCTTGCTTTGAAGCGTCACAATAAATCACAAAATCATCATTCCCTTCAGGCAATGACAATATAGGTGGCGTAGTTAGCTTTTTCTTCAATAATTGAAACGCTTTCTCTTGTTCATCATTACATTCAAATTTCTTCCCTTTATGCGTTAATGCAGTCAAGGGTTTTGCTATTCTGGAAAAGTCTTGGATGAACCTTCTGTAGTAACCAGCTAGTCCTAAAAATTGGCGTATGTGTTTCGGAGTTTTCGGGGTTTCCCACTTTTCAACAGTTTCTATCTTTGCCGGATCCACCTTAATACCTTCTTTGTTCACTATGTGACCGAGGAAATGAACTTCTTCCAACCAAAATGCACACTTTGAAAACTTAGCGTACAATTCTTCCTTCCTCAATACTTCTAACACCTTTCTCAAATGTTCACCGTGTTCTTGGTCATTCTTTGAGTAAATAAGTATGTCATCAATGAAAACAATGACAATCTTGTCAAGGTATGGTCCACACACTGGGTTCATAAGGTCCATGAACACAGCTGGTGCATTAGTTAAACCAAACGGCATGACCATAAACTCGTAATGACCGTAACGTGTTCTGAAAGCAGTCTTTGGAATATCATCTTCTTTCACCCGCATTTGATGATACCCGGAACGTAAGTCAATCTTTGAATAAACAGACGAGCCTTGTAGTTGATCAAATAAGTCATCGATTCTCGGTAGTGGGTAGCGGTTCTTGATGGTAAGTTTGTTCAACTCTCGGTAGTCGATACACAACCTGAATGTACCATCTTTCTTCTTGACAAACAAAACAGGAGCTCCCCACGGTGATGTGCTTGGTCGAATGAAACCACGCTCTAAAAGTTCTTGTAATTGGCTTTGCAGTTCTTTCATCTCGCTGGGTGTGAGTCTGTAAGGAGCACGAGCTATTGGTGCAGCTCCTGGTACAAGATCTATTTGAAATTCAACGGATCGATGTGGGGGTAATCCCGGTAATTCTTTCGGAAATACATCGGGAAATTCTTTTGCAATGGGAACATCATTGATGCTCTTTTCTTCAGTTTGTACTTTCTCGACGTGTGCTAGAACAGCATAGCAACCTTTTCTTATTAGTTTTGGTGCCTTCAAATTACTAATAAGATGTAGCTTCGTGTTGCCCTTTTCTCCGTACACCATTAAGGGTTTTCCTTTTTCTCGTATAATGCGAATTGCATTTTTGTAACAAACGATCTCTGCTTTCACTTCTTTCAACCAGTCCATACCGATTATCACATCAAAACTCCCTAACTCTACTGGTATCAAATCAATCTTAAATGTTTCGCTAACCAGTTTAATTTCTCGATTCCGACATATATTATCTGCTGAAATTAATTTACCATTTGCTAATTCGAGTAAAAATTTACTATCCAAAGGCGTCAATGGACAACTTAATTTAGCACAAAAATCTCTACTCATATAGCTTCTATCCGCACCCGAATCAAATAAAACGTAAGCAGATTTATTGTCAATAAGAAATGTACCCGTAACAAGCTCTGGGTCTTCCAGTGCCTCTGCCGCATTAATATTGAAAACTCTTCCGCGGCCTTGTCCATTCGTGTTCTCCTGGTTGGGGCAATTTCTAATAATGTGGCCCGGTTTTCCACATTTATAACAAACTACATTGGCATAACTTGCTCCGACACTACTTGCTCCGCCATTACTCGTTCCGACACCATTTGTTCCTTTCGTTCTATTAACCCCTGGTCCGTAGACCTCACACTTCGCCGCGCTATGACCATTTCTTTTACACTTGTTGCAAAATTTGGTGCAGAACCCCGAGTGATACTTTTCACACCTTTGGCATAGCTGCTTCTGATTGTTGTTGTTGTTGCAGTTATTATTGTTGTTGAGATGATTGTTGTAGTTGCTGTTGTTGTTGTTGTTGGGCCGTTTGTTGTAGTTGCGATTGATGTTGCGATTGTTGGGATAATTGTTGCGATTATTGTTGTAATTGCTGTTGTTGTTGTATTGGTGATTCTTATCACCGTTTTCCTCCCACTTTCTTTTAACTAGTTTCACATTGGCCTCTTCAGCAGTCTGTTCTTTAATTCTTTCTTCAATCTGGTTCACTAGTTTGTGAGCCATTCTACATGCCTGTTGTATGGAGGCGGGCTCGTGTGAACTTATATCTTCTTGGATTCTTTCCGGTAATCCTTTCACAAACGTGTCGATCTTCTCTTCCTCATCTTCGAATGCTCCCGGACACAATAGGCACAATTCTGTGAATCGTCTTTCGTACGTGGTAATATCAAATCCTTGGGTTCGTAACCCTCTAAGTTCTGTCTTGAGCTTATTGACCTCGGTTCTGGGACGGTACTTCTCGTTCATCAAGTGCTTGAATGCTGACCACGGTAGTGCGTACGCATCGTCTTGTCCCACTTGCTCTAGATAGGTATTCCACCATGTTAACGCAGAACCTGTGAAGGTATGCATAGCGTACTTTACTTTGTCCTCTTCAGTACACTTACTTATGGCAAACACCGATTCGACCTTCTCGGTCCACCGTTTCAATCCGATCGGTCCTTCGGTTCCATCAAATTCCAAAGGTTTGCAGGCAGTGAATTCTTTGTAGGTGCATCCTACACGATTTCCTGTACTGCTAGATCCAAGGTTATTGTTGTTATGTAGCGCAGCCTGTACTGCGGCTATGTTTGAAGCTAGAAAAGTACGGAATTCCTCTTCATTCATATTCACGGTGTGTCGAGTAGTCGGTGCCATTTCCTTCAAAATAGTCAAATGGAACAAGTTAATCATACAGAATATTAAGAGTGGTTAATAGTATTTCGTAGCATAATATGAACTCATTTATAAAAGCTTTTTCTTCATATTAGCGTTTTATAAGTTTAAATTTGGGTAGTACCTACCCGTTAAGTTCATACTTAGTAGCTAATATACAATTCAACTACTACAATTCTATATGAAAAACTGATTATAATTATATTTCGCGTTCAAACTTTTATACAATATTTTACAAACTTACAATACCACTTATTTTACATAAAGCATGAAATATAGCAGACAATAACTTTGATACAAGATAGTTGTGAAGATAATTCTAGCTAGTACACAAGTTGTTCAGCAAAGGCAATAAAGATACGTAATTCATACGTCCAGAAACAAGTCATGCATTCTGGTTTTACTAGGACTACTTCCCATCCTTGGTCTTGTGGAACATAACCGTTATGGCCGTTGATAAGACAGCGTGTTGTAACGTCGTCAAAGGGACGAGGGTTACGTAATGTCCAACAGTCCCGTAACAATCTAAAAACTTCATTTCTTACCCCAATTACCGACTCCGTCACTTGTGGAAACGTTTTGTTTAATAGTTGTAGCCCGATGTTCTTTTCTCACTTTGGTGAGAAGCGAACATTACTAATCCGTAAACATAACATGCTTCTTTATGTTGCATGTTAGCCGCTTTTTCTAAATCACGAAGTCCAATATTCGGATATATTGAGTCAAAATAATTTCTTAACCCATTGCGTAAAATAGCATTTGGGTTCCCCGCAATATATGTGTCAAAGTAAACACATCGTAACTTATGGATTTCCCAATGTGATATCCCCCATCTTTCGAACGAAAGCCTTTTATAAACCAAGGTATTCTTGGAACGTTCTTCGAATGTCTTACAAACTGATCTCGCCTTAAATAGTTGTGCCGAAGAATTCTGACCAACTCTAGACAAGATTTCATCAATCATGTCTCCGGGTAGGTCTCTTAAAATATTGGGTTGTCTATCCATTTTGTGTTTTTATACTGTAAAATAGACAAGAGTTAGATTCATAAAAAAAATACTTATTAATACAAGCAATTTTTACATATATCATAAAGCATAAGCACACTATATTACATATATTACACCACACGAATACAACTATCTTATTCCGACTCGCTTGTTTCTTCTTCTTTGGTTTTGGTTCGTTTTCCCAAGTTTCTAGGGATATATGATGTTCCCCTAATACGAGCCGTTATTTTCCACATTGGTTTAGAAAAACCTGGTGGTTTAGAGGTTCCCGGGTCATTGTTACAACTTAAGGACTTCGGGGGTTGACGATACATATAAAGTTCATCGGGGTTGGAATTAGATTTCTCTATTTTTATGCCCTTTCCCTTATTATTTTCTTTTGCCTTTTTAAATTCAGTTGGGGTAATTTCTATAACATCATCGGAATTCTCGTCGGAATCCGATTCATCGGAGAATTGGTAATCCTCCCAATATTTTGCTTCCTTAGCGGAAACACCATTGACCATAATTAACCTTGGTCGGTTGGTTGAGGATTTTCTTTTACTTAACCGTTTTATTATTTCCCCCACCGGTTCTATTTCTTCATCCGGTTCCGATTCTTCTTCCGGTTCCGATTCTTCTTCTGGTTCCGACTCTTCTTCCGGTTCCTCTTCGGGAACTTGTGAATCAGTCCACGAATCATTCCAATTTACATTTAACTCTTCATTATTATTAGGTGAGTCAATGGGACTTGTTCTAGAGGTAGACATCTATCACATAATATCAAACGCGTTAAGAGATTAATATATCACATAATATTCAAATGTTAAAAATATATAGTTTCCAACAAAATTTGTTAAGCAATCATTTTTCAAGTAAACACGGTCGAAGTCCAGACTCACTAATGCATCCTAACAATCTAGATAAGACACACTAATGCAAAATTCTGGTTCTCTAAGACCAACGCTCTGATACCAACTGAAATGTCCCGTTCTTATTGATTAAAAACGTTCCATATTAATTGATTTCGTTGCGAGGTTTTGACCTCTATATGAGACGTTTTTCAAAGACTGCATTCATTTTAAAACAAACCATAACCTTTATTTCATCAATAAAGGTTTAAAAAGCTTTACGTAGATTATCAAATAATGATAATCTAAAATATCCTGTTTACACACGACCATTACATAATGGTTTACAATACAAATATGTTACAACAAAATAAGTTTCTTGAATGCAGTTTTTACACAATATCATACAAGCATGGACTCCAAATCTCGTCCTTATTTAAGTATGCGACAGCGGAAGCTCTTAATAATCACCTGAGAATAAACATGCTTAAAACGTCAACAAAAATGTTGGTGAGTTATAGGTTCAACCTATATATATCAAATCATAATAATAGACCACAAGATTTCATATTTCAATACACATCCCATACATAGAGATAAAAATCATTCATATGGTGAACACCTGGTAACCGACATTAACAAGATGCATATATAAGAATATCCCCATCATTCCGGGACACCCTTCGGATATGATATAAATTTCGAAGTACTAAAGCATCCGGTACTTTGGATGGGGTTTGTTAGGCCCAATAGATCTATCTTTAGGATTCGCGTCAATTAGGGTGTCTGTTCCCTAATTCTTAGATTACCAGACTTAATAAAAAGGGGCATATTCGATTTCGATAATTCAACCATAGATTGTAGTTTCACGTACTTGTGTCTATTTTGTAAATCATTTATAAAACCTGCATGTATTCTCATCCCAAAATATTAGATTTTAAAAGTGGGACTATAACTCACTTTCACAGATTTTTACTTCGTCGAGAAGTAAGACTTGGCCACTGTTGATTCACGAACCTATAACAATATATACATATATATTAAAGTATGTTCAAAATATATTTACAACACTTTTAATATATTTTGATGTTTTAAGTTTATTAAGTCAGCTGTCCTCGTTAGTAACCTACAACTAGTTGTCCACAGTTAGATGTACAGAAATAAATCAATAAATATTATCTTGAATCAATCCACGACCCAGTGTATACGTATCTCAGTATTGATCACAACTCAAACTATATATATTTTGGAATCAACCTCAACCCTGTATAGCTAACTCCAACATTCACATATAGAGTGTCTATGGTTGTTCCGAAATATATATAGATGTGTCGACATGATAGGTCGAAACATTGTATACGTGTCTATGGTATCTCAAGATTACATAATATACAATACAAGTTGATTAAGTTATGGTTGGAATAGATTTGTTACCAATTTTCACGTAGCTAAAATGAGAAAAATTATCCAATCTTGTTTTACCCATAACTTCTTCATTTTAAATCCGTTTTGAGTGAATCAAATTGCTATGGTTTCATATTGAACTCTATTTTATGAATCTAAACAGAAAAAGTATAGGTTTATAGTCGGAAAAATAAGTTACAAGTCGTTTTTGTAAAGGTAGTCATTTCAGTCGAAAGAACGACGTCTAGATGACCATTTTAGAAAACATACTTCCACTTTGAGTTTAACCATAATTTTTGGATATAGTTTCATGTTCATAATAAAAATCATTTTCTCAGAATAACAACTTTTAAATCAAAGTTTATCATAGTTTTTAATTAACTAACCCAAAACAGCCCGCGGTGTTGCTACGACGGCGTAAATCCGGTTTTACGGTGTTTTTCGTGTTTCCAGGTTTTAAATCATTAAGTTAGCATATCATATAGATATAGAACATGTGTTTAGTTAATTTTAAAAGTCAAGTTAGAAGGATTAACTTTTGTTTGCGAACAAGTTTAGAATTAACTAAACTATGTTCTAGTGATTACGAGTTTAAACCTTCGAATAAGATAGTTTTATATATATGAATCGAATGATGTTATGAACATCATTACTACCTCAAGTTTAGTAGGTAAACCTACTGGAAGTGACAAGAAATGATCTAGCTTCAAAGGATCTTGGATGGCTTGAAAGTTCTTGAAGTAGGATCATGACACAAAAACAAGTTCAAGTAAGATTTTTGCTCGAATTAAGATAGTTTATAGTTATAGAAATTGAATCAAAGTTTGAATATGAATATTACCTTGAATAAGAAAGATAACCTACTATATATAACAAAGGTTTCTTGATCTTAGATGATTACTTGGAATGGATTAGAAAGCTTGGAAGTAAATTAGTAAACTTGAAGGGATTTTTGAAGTATTCTTGAAGTGTTCTTCCTATGATGATTATAGCTTGATTCTTGAAGTGATTTTTGATGAAGATGATGATTAACTACTGGAAAAATACGTTCATAATAGTGTGGGTGTGTTGAGAGAGAATTAGAAAGAGAATTGGAAGTGAAATGGAGTGAATGATGAGTGTTAATTGGTGAGTGGTGAGTGGGGTTAAAAGGAGTTCTAGTTAGTTGACTAGCTCATGGTAGAAGTTAAAATTGATTAGTCATACATGACATAATCAAGAGTGGAATCCCATGCTAGTTCCTATTGGTATATACCCATAGTAAGTACGTTTTGAAGCTGTGTATAATACGGGTAAGAATACGACTAGAATTCTTGATGAAAGAAAAGAATGGGAAAGTAACTGTAACCATTTTCGTTAAGTATGAGTGTTTTGATATATGTCTTGAAGTCTTCCAAAAGTATTTTAATACATCTAAATACACTACATGTATATACATTTTAACTGAGTCGTTAAGTCATCGTTAGTCGTTACATGTAAGTGTTGTTTTGAAACCTTTAAGTTAACGATCTCAATTAATGTTGTTAACCCATTGTTTATTATATCTAATGAGATGTTAAATTATTATATTATCATGATATTATGATATATTAATATATCTTAATATGATATATATACATTTAAATGTCGTTACAACGATAATCGTTACATATATGTCTCGTTTCGAAATCCTTAAGTTAGTAGTCTTGTTTATATGTATATAACTCATTGTTAATATACTTATGGAGATACTTACTTATCATAATCTCATATTAACCATATGTATATCCATATATATATCGTCATGTCGTTTTTACAAGTTTTAACGTTCGTGAATCGCCGGTCAACTTGGGTGGTCAATTGTCTATATGAAACATATTTCACTTAATCAAGTCTTAACAAGTTTGATTGCTTAACATGTTGGAAACATTTAATCATGTAAATATCAATCTCAATTAATATATATAAACATGGAAAAGTTCGGGTCACTACAATAATCATCATCCCTTTTCTTTTTATCTTTTCATTCATAACTAATTCGACCCGAATAGTATAGAAAAAGCCTGCTGAACAAACACAAGTAGCAGCTGTAGTTGATCAATGATTTAAATTTTTGGGTGGTGTTTAATCCGAAAGAAAAAAATATAGTAGCAACTATACTATGGTCAAGGTTGTTGTGTGACGGTTTTATGGTGTAAACAGGAACAAGAAAATCAAACAGCAACGATGGTTGTTAGGGTGGTGCAAGGTGGCTCTGGTGGAAGTTCATGGGTGTGACGATCAAGGTGGTGTTCGGTTACTAATATAAAACAGAAGAGAGAGAAGACGAGTGAGATAGAGAGAGAGTAATGGGGTTGATTCAATGGTGGAGACGGTTTAAAGATAGAAGGGTGGTGTACCGTGGACCGTGGTTATGGTGAGTGTTTGTGGATGGATTCGGCTAATAGAAGAATCGAGCAATTTGTCTTGTTGGTGATCATTGGACAGTAAAACGGCAACTATGATTGTTTTTGGGTTGCAATTTCTCACGAGCAGGAAACAAAAGAAAGCTATGGTTATGGTTTATGATTTTGAGTTGAGAAAGTTTCATGGTTCACGAAGGTGATAGTTTGGTGGTGATATTGTAGAGTTGCAGAGAACACGAATTTATTAGGGTGATGAGGTTCACGAATCTAAAGAGAAAAAAAAAATAGAGAAGTTAGAGTTGAAAAGAGATCATAGTAGTGATGATGAAATGTGTTCTTATTATTTACATGTGTATGTATATATCTATATCATAGATAGATGAAGATATTTAATTGGTGATAGATATGGATTGATAACAGAAAAAAAAAGTAGAATGATGTGGGTGTCGGCAATGGAATCAATCCAGGGAAGAAAGAACAAAAATAAAAATAAAGTACAATCAAAAGTAGAAAATGACTGCAAACTGAATTTGTTTGCATCCTAAACTGAATTCGATATAGTGCTCAATCAGATACAGGAATGTAAAGATGATAATGATGGGAAACAAAAATCACATTTATATAACAGATTTTATATATTGTAATTACTATTAACGATCAATAATTATATTAATAATAATAAAAATACTAATATAATAATAATAATAATTTCTAACTAATAAAGAGTAATAAAAATATTGATACAATAATATTAATAATAAAATCGGGGAAGTTTTAATAGAAAGATAAATTTAAAAATAATTAATAATAATAATGACAATAACTATAAAATTGATAATAATAATATTATTATTGATAATAATAATAATGATATTAATAATGATAACAATTAGTATTGATAATATTATATCAAATAAAATGTATCAAATTTCATATCAGAAATAATAATATTAATAATACAAATATTAATATTAATATTATCATTAATAATAATAATAATTTATAATAATAATAATAGTTCTTAATAATAATATTTAATAATAATATTTAATTTTAATTATAACAACTGAAGTTATAATTTTACTATTAAATATAATAATAATAACATTAATAATGATGATAATAATAGTAATAATGACATAATAAATCAAATGTAACACATCCCATATTTATGCATTACATAATACTTTCAGTAATACTGTTATTAATACTAATATTAATATTAATGAATTACTAATTAATTATATTAATAATTATCTTTAACTCGTCTTATTAATTATAAAAAAAATAGCGGAGACCGGGCTCGAACCCGTGACCTTCCGAATAACGCAAACACTCTTAAACCATTCATGCAATTCTGTTTTTCTGAAATCATTACCAACTTAAATCTATTTAACCGGTTTCTGTTTTTCTTTCTAATTCATCTTCTTCTACAATTTTAAAACCCATTTGATCTCTTCATCATTATCTTAATCATAATCAAAACCATATTCTTAATCGTTGTCTAAACCATTACCATAATCATAATCCTATCGTGATCATAAAATCATCATCATCTTAACGGGTTTTCATCATCATCGTGAACTTCATTCATCATCATCTATCATGTATTATTATCATGATTATCATCATAAACCTTTCATCATAATCATCATCTTTTTCATATGTGATTCACCATTATCATTTTTGCGATAGAAACATGAGACATAGATAGTCTCAGTTTAACAGCAAGTCTTGAGCTGGGTTTCGGCCCAACAACACCACGGCCCAAATGACAAAACACGGCCCATTAAACAACCTAAACAAAATACGGCCCAATAGAATATTAACAACCCATCCTTAATCTGTATGTTTCTCGATTCAGACTAGTTTCCAAGATTTATAATTTGACAAAATTAAAGAAATGTACGTGGAACTTTTTGGATCCAAGAAAAATTGTATAACAAACATATGCATGCTCTTCATTTGATTGTTGCAAAAGTAAGGATAAGGACAAGGATCAGAACTGGATTAAGCATTTTCACAATCTTTTGGATGTATGAACTAAGAAAGAAAGTATAGGAATGGTGAAAATAATGGAACGGGAGAGTTTAATTTATAATGGAAATATCAGACAGAGAAATCGAGGCAGATCATCGTATTTAATTATAGAGATCTTAATTTCCTTACTCGCCGAAGAATCAAATCTCTCAGATTTCGAAGATTTTCTTTAAATCCCTTGAATTTCAGAATTCAATCGCGACTACGTCAAAAGTTATGGAAAATCTCCATTTCTTCATCTCGATCTTTTGTGATAGCTTCATTCATACGTTTCGATTAATCGAATCATTTTATTCATATTACTCAATGATGATAAAACTCTATTTATCAACTCATATTCATCATAAAAACATTTTTATTGTTAGCCATGACCACCTCACTCAAATTTCGGGACGAAATTTCTTTAACAGGTAGGTACTGTGATGATCCGGAAATTTTCGATCAAATTTAAACTTTAATCTTTATATGTTTTCGACACGATAAGTAAAAATCTGTAACGTTGAGTCTCGAAAGTTTTGAAATCTATATTCATGTAATCAATTACCCTTTGACTATGCTTAACGATTCACGAACAATGGTGTGTATATATATATATATATATATATATATATATATATATATATATATATATATATATATATATATATATATATATATATATATATTTATGAGTTCTATGTATCATTATGAATATTGTAACATATTTATAAATATTCAATAAAAGCTTTTAAATAATATATTATATGATATGATATATGATATTACATAATTAATAAGACGAGTTAAAGATAATTATTAATATAATTAATTAGTAATTCATTAATATTAATATTAGTATTAATAACAGTATTACTGAAAGTATTATGTAATGCATAAATATGGGATGTGTTACATTTGATTTATTATGTCATTATTACTATTATTATCATCATTATTAATGTTATTATTGTTATATTTAATAGTAAAATTATAACTTCAGTTGTTATAATTAAAATTAAATATTATTATTAAATATTATTATTAAGAACTATTATTATTATTATAAATTATTATTATTATTATTAATGATAATATTAATATTAATATTTGTATTATTAATATTATTATTTCTGATATGAAATTTGATACATTTTATTTGATATAATATTATCAATACTAATTGTTATCATTATTAATATCATTATTATTATTATCAATAATAATATTATTATTATCAATTTTATAGTTATTGTCATTATTATTATTAATTATTTTTAAATTTATCTTTCTATTAAAACTTCCCCGATTTTATTATTAATATTATTGTATCAATATTTTTATTACTCTTTATTAGTTAGAAATTATTATTATTATTATATTAGTATTTTTATTATTATTAATATAATTATTGATCGTTAATAGTAATTACAATATATAAAATCTGTTATATAAATGTGATTTTTGTTTCCCATCATTATCATCTTTACATTCCTGTATCTGATTGAGCACTATATCGAATTCAGTTTAGGATGCAAACAAATTCAGTTTGCAGTCATTTTCTACTTTTGATTGTACTTTATTTTTATTTTTGTTCTTTCTTCCCTGGATTGATTCCATTGCCGACACCCACATCATTCTACTTTTGTTTTCTGTTATCAATCCATATCTATCACCAATTAAATATCTTCATCTATCTATGATATAGATATATACATACACATGTAAATAATAAGAACACATTTCATCATCACTACTATGATCTCTTTTCAACTCTAACTTCTCTATTTTTTTTCTCTTTAGATTCGTGAACCTCATCACCCTAATAAATTCGTGTTCTCTGCAACTCTACAATATCACCACCAAACTATCACCTTCGTGAACCATGAAACTTTCTCAACTCAAAATCATAAACCATAACCATAGCTTTCTTTTTCCCAGATTTTAAGGGATTTGAAGAAAATCTTCTTAATAAGATTTGACTCTCCGGTAATCAAGGGAATTAGGATCCGCTTTAAATGCGATCGTCCATTTTAATTGTTCTGTCGGAGATTTTCTTATAAATTCACCTCCTTCATTTCCTTACAACTCACACCATCTGTTGATGCATTTTATGCAAGTCCCTAGACATCTACCCACGTCCATTGCAGGCACAACAATTTATAGGCCACCATGATTGCTCGTTATTATCCTATCCGTAGTTGTATGTGGTTACAGGAACTACAGGAACGAGATTTAGATGTTTGACTATGTTAGACTTAGTCTGACGTAGGAGTGAAGCCTCACTAGTACGGCTGACAGGCTCATACGCATGGTTGATGCTGAGCTAATTCACAATTACAACCTAAATGATAAGACACGAGTGAGTGATCACCCGTACGGTTGATGAAGCCAACTCGTACGTGTGATGAATGAATCGTATGGGTGTGTCAACAGCAGGGGTATATAAAGTCTTATGTTCTTCATTTTAGGTTAAGCCTCTCATTTGTTACACACACTCAGATCTAGTGAGCTCCTTCGATTCTCTCTCAGTCCAAATCACCCAGGTGGTGAATAATAGCTCTAGGTGTTGATCTAATCACACTTGATTTAGTTGTGGTTTGACTAAATTAATCAAAAAAAACTTAACCTATTCACTAGAGGGTTTGATTCACTTATTCTGCCATTGTGTGAGTTAAATCTGTTGATTTCTAAGCTCCTAGTCATGTTTCATCACCTTCTATTCTTTCCCCCTCAACTCATATTTTAAAGTATTCATCAATATGCTCCATCCAGTTCTGATTCTCGATATACTTCTAACTTTCATATCGGTCATTCTTCTTTTTTTTTCATCTACCGCCGGAAGAATCTATTTACTTCTACTATACTCTTGGGTTTATAGTATTCCTAGTTCTCCCGTGTCTTTATATTGCTATATGCATCGATATATATGGTTAATAATTTCTGGTTTGTCGTTGGGCTTTATATGTTCCCTTATATTTCAAAGTCTCTGCTTCTGTCTTCTATAATCATTATCATTCACAGTTAATGCTCTCTTTTATTTGCTGCAATTTATACCCCAATTTCTATTTCGAAGTTTTGTCCTTTCGTTTCTTCTTCTTGCGATTAAGCACCGCTTGTAATGGTCCAGAATTCACAGATACGAATTTCGAAATGAACATTGTTAATGTTCTAGAAAGGAAATTGTGATGGCACGATCTTGACTTGTCAAATTACTAAAATACCTTGGAAAAGGCCGAATCATCAAGAAATATTTTCTTGATATTTTAGAGGATAAATAGAATACAAGAGTCGTATAACATGGCACATGATGATGTTATGATCTGTGAATCATCACGTTCCATTTAGAAACTCAGCATGACTTACTGTAATATAATCACATTGATCAAGTGTCATTATATTATACTAATTCATGCTTCAGTTCCCAACACTACTTCAAAATATTCCTATTTTAAACTTGAATGTTTCAGAATTTAGAAACTAAAATAGTTTCTTTTATGATGTAATACAGATAGCGCGAAGAGGTAAATGATTTCAAATAAGAAAAATTAATATCTTCAGAAATATGGAGGATATTTATAATGAAAGATATGATGATATTTTAGAATTTCTAATATCAGAGGATGATGAAGAATATTGTCCGCAGGGGTTTAGAGTCAGGAGCAAGGTATTCGTTAATGACTTCAGCAGATACTGAATTATTTGGAACCTTTTAAGTCAGATTCAGTCTTTGTAATTTGTCCACAGTCTCCTTCCTACTTTGCTCAATCCGTTTTCCAGTTCCAAGACTTCTCTTTTTCTGCGCTTTGCCAGCACACCTATTCATTATCATCAAACTTTTACTGTTAAGGTCGTTTATAGTTTTTTTGCTGCTTCATCAGTATTTTTCCATTTTCGGAGAACCAATTCGTAGTTCGAAGTGTTTTTCAGAATCTTCACATTCAAATTAAGTCCAGAAGATAGACGTTATATATACACATATAACTGTTGGCGTAGACATGCTGCGAGATTTCAAAATACTGATTGCTAATTCCCAATGATTCGTATGGAAATTCTCATTACAAGATGCGAATGAGTAAATGATGGGGTTTCAATGAATAATTATAATGACTTTTTGGAGAGGCTAAAGTCAAAGGGTAATGAAGTTGTTGATACATCTGTTAATAATGTGGTGGAATGTAAAAGGTTCCCTGGTAACGATGGTGTATATCTCAAGGTTATAATAAGGTTAGTCTGACTGAAAAGTCGAAGTTGACTTGCTGGAGCTGTGACAAAACTGGCTACTTTGAATAGGAGTCGCAAAGTTATTTTTGCTAATAAATGCTAAAGAATCTGACGCGGATACGTTGTTTAAACTTTTACTTTGGTTTCAAGAGTTTTTCAGGTACATAACTGTGGGTAACATGTGGTTGGATCATCATCTCGATTGCTCATCATTCGAAGTGTTTTCAGAAATTTTCGAAGGGTTTGAACACAGATTGTAATCGTTAACATACATTTGATGTTCTAACACAGTTTTGAAGTCAAAATATAGCTTGTGAAAGATGTAAGGATCTAAGAGTGATGATTTTGGTCATACCTCAAGTTGAATTTTGAGATTTCAAAATCAGAATATGTAATTAAATTTTGAATGAGTATGGTTGTTTTGATTTCTATAAAAGAATGTATATTGTTGTGAAAGTAGGGAGTATAATGGATGATTTGCTGAATCAGATTCGAAGAATGTTATATATTAATTGTGAATTTATATATCTCTCGGGTATTACCTACCCGTTAAAAAAAATTCCCAGTTAATATTTTGTACAAAAGAATTTTATAACAGTCTTTATGAAAATATATATATGTATATTTTCTTCAGATGTAACATAGATTTAATGAGTTAATGTTAAATTAAACTCATTTGATTTACGGTTGAAACTAGAATTGAATAATCCCTAAAGGCTTTAAAAAGTACATAACTTTTACGCAGTATTTCTTTAATGACATTGAAATTATGAATCAATACTTCGTTATTTGTTGATGTATGATGTTCGGTTCGTGGAATTCTTGTGAATTTCGCAAAGTACGAATGATGTTATCTGAAAAGTTTCGGGTACATCGATGATGAAAGTGTAAAATCAAATATATACTTGATTTATTATGAATTGGAATTTGGTGAATTGCGACAGAGATTGTAGTTAACGCTGGTTAAGTTGCGGCCGAAGGACGTACATTATTGCATATTTGTAATATGAATTAACCGAGTAGTTAAGATTCACACACAATAGCTTAGCACGGAAAGATTTATTTTTATTGCAAAATATATAAAATATACATATAATTTCTTCAAAGGGAATGAGTTAATTCTTCATAACTCATTGATACAATATACGGGTTATTGATTCGTAATGATGTCCATAGTGATTCTTGAGCTGACGGAGTTTGTGATGTTATAGGTGTTGTTGATTCTGATGTTGACTGTACTGATGATGCTGGTGACGCTGACGGTACTGTTGATGCTATTGGTAAAACAAGTTTAGCTTGTTAATCACACACCATTTTTGTCAGGGTTTCTACTCTTCCTTCTATCATTTTGGTTCGCTTAACTGATTTATGGTTAGGGCTAGATTAGATAATCTCTAAGACTTTAGAGATTACATAATCTGCGCGGAATGTTTCTCCAATGAAGTTATGAATTAATACTTCGTCGGTTATTGTTGTTGGTATTCCTTGGTATCTACAGGGCGTATGACATTGGTGCTCGTGGGATAGAGTGTAAAGTTGAGGTTTACGACGTGGTTGTGGTTGGGGTGGTAATGGTACTATTGGCGTTGATGATGGTGTTACTGGTTATGCTGCTGATGCTGCTGCTGGTGTTTGTAATCTCTGCACCATATTCTCCAAAGCCACTACCCGAGCGCGAAGCTCGTTGACTTCTTCTATTACACCGGGGTGATTGTCGGTTCGGACGAGCGGATAAATAAAATCTAAAATTTGATGTAATATATAATCGTGACGAGATACTCTGGAAATGAGCGAGAAAATGGTGTTTCAGACAGGTTCGCCGGTAAGTGCTTCAGGTTCTTCGTCAAGAGGGCAATGTGGTGGATGGAAGGGATCACCTTCTTCTTGTCTCCAATGATTGAGGAGGCTACGAACCCATCCCCAATTCATCCAGAATAGGTGATGACTGATTGGTTGATCTATTCCGGTCACACTGCTTTCGGAGCTGGAGTGGGATTCCATTTCGAAATCCAATAAGGATTTTTTTTTCGATATGAAATGATTTTCGGTTATCGGATGGTATTCTAATTACATAGAATATCCATATATATAGAACAAAAGATTTCGTAAATTACGGAGGAATTTACGGGATATATCAGGCAACGTTTACAGTAATAGATACGATAAGATATGATTTAGCAGATACGCTAAGATATGAATTTTTGTCTATACACTATTCATGCAATTAATGCAGCAAGACGTGTCTTAAATTAAAAATGATAAGCAGGTAATTTCCTGAGGATGATAAGTAGTTAATTTTTGACACAAAATGATAAGCAAAACTATTGACATGCAGACACGGTCGAAGTCCAGACTCACTAATGCATCCTATCGACTTATCTGTTAGACACACTAATGCAAACCTGGTTCGCTAAGACCACCGCTCTGATACCAACTGAAATGTCCCGTTCTTATTGATTAAAAATGTTCCATATTAATTGATTTCGTTGCGAGGTTTTGACCTCTATATGAGACGTTTTTCAAAGACTGCATTCATTTTTAAAACAAACCATAACCTTTATTTCATAAATAAAGGTTTAAAAAGCTTTACGTAGATTATCAAATAATGATAATCTAAAATATCCTGTTTACACACGACCATTACATAATGGTTTACAATACAAATATGTTACATCAAAATCAGTTTCTTGAATGCAGTTTTTACACAATATCATACAAACATGGACTCCAAATCTTGTCCTTATTTTAGTATGCAACAGCGGAAGCTCTTAATATTCACCTGAGAATAAACATGCTTTAAACGTCAACAAAAATGTTGGTGAGTTATAGGTTTAACCTATATATATCAAATCGTAACAATAGACCACAAGATTTCATATTTCAATACACATCCCATACATAGAGATAAAAATCATTCATATGGTGAACACCTGGTAACCGACATTAACAAGATGCATATATAAGAATATCCCCATCATTCCGGGACACCCTTCGGATATGATATAAATTTCGAAGTACTAAAGCATCCGGTACTTTGGATGGGGTTTGTTAGGCCCAATAGATCTATCTTTAGGATTCGCATCAATTAGGGTGTCTGTTCCCTAATTCTTAGATTACCAGACTTAATAAAAAGGGGCATATTCGATTTCGATAATTCAACCATAGAATGTAGTTTCAAGTACTTGTGTCTATTTTGTAAATCATTTATAAAACCTGCATGTATTCTCATCCCAAAAATATTAGATTTTAAAAGTGGGACTATAACTCACTTTCACAGATTTTTACTTCGTCGGGAAGTAAGACTTGGCCACTGGTTGATTCACGAACCTATAACAATATATACATATATATCAAAGTATGTTCAAAATATATTTACAACACTTTTAATATTTTTTGATGTTTTAAGTTTATTAAGTCAGCTGTCCTCGTTAGTAACCTACAACTAGTTGTCCACAGTTAGATGTACAGAAATAAATCGATAAATATTATCTTGAATCAATCCACGACCCAGTGTATACGTATCTCAGTATTGATCACAACTCAAACTATATATATTTTGGAATCAACCTCAACCCTGTATAGCTAACTCCAACATTCACATATAGAGTGTCTATGGTTGTTCCGAAATATATATAGATGTGTCGACATGATAGGTCGAAACATTGTATACGTGTCTATGGTATCTCAAGATTACATAATATACAATACAAGTTGATTAAGTTATGGTTGGAATAGATTTGTTACCAATTTTCACGTAGCTAAAATGAGAAAAATTATCCAATCTTGTTTTACCCATAACTTCTTCATTTTAAATCCGTTTTGAGTGAATCAAATTGCTATGGTTTCATATTGAACTATATTTTATGAATCTAAACAGAAAAAGTATAGGTTTATAGTCGAAAAAATAAGTTACAAGTCGTTTTTGTAAAGGTAGTCATTTCAGTCGAAAGAACGACGTCTAGATGACCATTTTAGAAAACATACTTCCACTTTGAGTTTAACCATAATTTTTGGATATAGTTTCATGTTCATAATAAAAATCATTTTCTCAGAATAATAACTTTTAAATCAAATTTTATCATAGTTTTTAATTAACTAACCCCAAAACAGCCCGCGGTGTTACTACGACGGCGTAAATCCGGTTTTACGGTGTTTTTCGTGTTTCCAGGTTTTAAATCATTAAGTTAGCATATCATATAGATATAGAACATGTGTTTAGTTGATTTTAAAAGTCAAGTTAGAAGGATTAACTTTTGTTTGCGAACAAGTTTAGAATTAACTAAACTATGTTCTAGTGATTACAAGTTTAAACCTTTGAATAAGATAGCTTTATATGTATGAATTGAATGATGTTATGAACATCATTACTACCTTAAGTTCCTTGAATAAACCTACTGGAAAAGTGAAAAATGGATTTATCTTCAACGGATCCTTGGATGGCTCGAAGTTCTTGAAGCAGAATCATGACACGAAAACAAGTTCAAGTAAGATCATCACTTGAAATAAGATTGTTATAGTTATAGAAATTGAACCAAAGTTTGAATATGATTATTACCTTGTATTAGAATGATAACCTACTGTAAAAAACAAAGATTTCTTGAGGTTGGATGATCACCTTACAAGATTGGAAGTGAGCTAGCAAACTTGAAAGTATTCTTGATTTTATGTAACTAGAACTTGTAGAATTTATGAAGAACACTTAGAACTTGAAGATAGAACTTGAGAGAGATCAATTAGATGAAGAAAATTGAAGAATGAAAGTGTTTGTAGGTGTTTTTGGTCGTTGGTGTATGGATTAGATATAAAGGATATGTTATTTTGTTTTCATGTAAATAAGTCATGAATGATTACTCATATTTTTGTAATTTTATGAGATATTTCATGCTAGTTGCAAAATGATGGTACCCACATGTGTTAGGTGACTCACATGGGCTGCTAAGAGCTGATCATTGGAGTGTATATACCAATAGTACATACATCTAAAAGCTGTGTATTGTACGAGTACGAATACGGGTGCATACGAGTAGAATTGTTGATGAAACTGAACGAGGATGTAATTGTAAGCATTTTTGTTAAGTAGAAGTATTTTGATAAGTGTATTGAAGTCTTTCAAAAGTGTATAAATACATATTAAAACACTACATGTATATACATTTTAACTGAGTCGTTAAGTCATCGTTAGTCGTTACATGTAAGTGTTGTTTTGAAACCTTTAGGTTAACGATCTTGTTAAATGTTGTTAACCCAATGTTTATAATATCAAATGAGATTTTAAATTATTATATTATCATGATATTATCATGTATGAATATCTCTTAATATGATATATATACATTAAATGTCTTTACAACGATAATCGTTACATATATGTCTCGTTTCAAAATCATTAAGTTAGTAGTCTTGTTTTTACATATGTAGTTCATTGTTAATATACTTAATGACATGTTTACTTATCATAATATCATGTTAACTATATATATAACCATATATATGTCATCATATAGTTTTTACAAGTTTTAACGTTCGTGAATCACCGGTCAACTTGGGTGGTCAATTGTCTATATGAAACCTATTTCAATTAATCAAGTCTTAACAAGTTTGATTGCTTAACATGTTGGAAACATTTAATCATGTAAATATCAATCTCAATTTATATATATAAACATGGAAAAGTTCGGGTCACTACAGTACCTACCCGTTAAATAAATTTCGTCCCGAAATTTTAAGCTGTTGAAGGTGTTGACGAATCTTCTGGAAATAGATGCGGGTATTTCTTCTTCATCTGATCTTCACGCTCCCAGGTGAACTCGGGTCCTCTACGAGCATTCCATCAAACCTTAACAATTGGTATCTTGTTTTGCTTAAGTCTTTTAACCTCACGATCCATTATTTCGACGGGTTCTTCGATGAATTGAAGTTTTTCATTGATTTGGATTTCATCTAACGGAATAGTGAGATCTTCTTTAGCAAAACATTTCTTCAAATTCGAGACGTGGAAAGTGTTATGTACAGCCGCGAGTTGTTGAGGTAACTCAAGTCGGTAAGCTACTGGTCCGACACGATCAATAATCTTGAATGACCATCTCTCCAATTTCAAATTCTATATCTTTACTTTTAATGTCAGCGTAGCTCTTTTGTCGACTTTGGGCGGTTTTCAATCGTTGTTGAATTTGGATGATCTTCTCGGTAGTTTCTTGTATAATCTCCGGACCCGTAATTTGTCTATCCCCCACTTCACTCCAACAAATTGGAGACCTGCACTTTCTACCATAAAGTGCTTCAAACGGTGCCATCTCAATGCTTGAATGGTAGCTGTTGTTGTAGGAAAATTCTGCTAACGGTAGATGTCGATCCCAACTGTTTCCAAAATCAATAACACATGCTCGTAGCATGTCTTCAAGCGTTTGTATCGTCCTTTCGCTCTGCCCATCAGTTTGTGGATGATAGGCAGTACTCATGTCTAGACGAGTTCCTAATGCTTGCTGTAATGTCTGCCAGAATCTTGAAATAAATCTGCCATCCCTATCAGAGATAATAGAGATTGGTATTCCATGTCTGGAGACGACTTCCTTCAAATACAGTCGTGCTAACTTCTCCATCTTATCATCTTCTCTTATTGGCAGGAAATGTGCTGATTTGGTGAGACGATCAACTATTACCCAAATAGTATCAAAACCACTTGCAGTCCTTGGCAATTTAGTGATGAAATCCATGGTAATGTTTTCCCATTTCCATTCCGGGATTTCGGGTTGTTGAAGTAGACCTGATGGTTTCTGATGCTCAGCTTTGACCTTAGAACACGTCAAACATTCTCCTACGTATTTAGCAACATCGGCTTTCATACCCGGCCACCAAAAATGTTTCTTGAGATCCTTGTACATCTTTCCCGTTCCAGGATGTATTGAATATCTGGTTTTATGAGCTTCTCTAAGTACCATTTCTCTCATATCTCCAAATTTTGGTACCTAAATCCTTTCAGACCTATACCGGGTTCCGTCTTCCCGAATATTAAGATGCTTCTCCGATCCTTTGGGTATTTCATCCTTTAAATTTCCCTCTTTTAAAACTCCTTGTTGCGCCTCCTTTATTTGAGTAGTAAGGTTACTATGAATCATTATATTCATAGATTTTACTCGAATGGGTTCTCTGTCCTTCCTGCTCAAGGCATCGGCTACCACATTTGCCTTCCCCGGGTGGTAACGAATCTCAAAGTCGTAATCATTCAATAATTCAATCCACCTACGCTGCCTCATATTCAGTTGTTTTTGATTAAATATGTGTTGAAGACTTTTGTGGTCGGTATATATAATACTTTTGACCCCATATAAGTAGTGCCTCCAAGTCTTTAATGCAAAAACAATTGCGCCTAATTCCAAATCATGCGTCGTATAATTTTGTTCGTGAATCTTCAATTGTCTAGACGCATAAGAAATAACCTTCGTTCGTTGCATTAATACACAACCGAGACCTTGCTTTGATGCGTCACAATAAATCACAAAATCATCATTCCCTTCAGGCAATGACAATATAGGTGCCGTAGTTAGCTTTTTCTTCAATAACTGAAACGCTTTCTCTTGTTCATCATTCCATTCAAATTTCTTCCCTTTATGCGTTAATGCAGTCAAGGGTTTTGCTATTCTGGAAAAGTCTTGGATGAACCTTCTGTAGTAACCAGCTAGTCCTAAAAACTGGCGTATGTGTTTTGGAGTTTTCGGGGTTTCCCACTTTTCAACAGTTTCTATCTTTGCCGGATCCACCTTAATACCTTCTTTGTTCACTATGTGACCGAGGAATTGAACTTCTTCCAACCAAAATGCACACTTTGAAAACTTAGCATACAATTCTTCCTTTCTCAATACTTCTAACACCTTTCTCAAATGTTCACCGTGTTCTTGGTCATTCTTTGAGTAAATAAGTATGTCATCAATGAAAACAATGACAAACTTGTCAAGGTATGGTCCACACACTCGGTTCATAAGGTCCATGAACACAGCTGGTGCATTAGTTAAACCAAACGGCATGACCATAAACTCGTAATGACCGTAACGTGTTCTGAAAGCAGTCTTTGGAATATCATCTTCTTTCACCCGCATTTGATGATACCCGGAACGTAAGTCAATCTTTGAATAAACAGACGAGCCTTGTAGTTGATCAAATAAGTCGTCGATTCTCGGTAGTGGGTAGCGGTTCTTGATGGTAAGTTTGTTCAACTCTCGGTAGTCGATACACAACCTGAATGTACCATCTTTCTTCTTGACAAACAAAACAGGAGCTCCCTACGGTGATGTGCTTGGTCGAATGAAACCACGCTCTAAAAGTTCTTGTAATTGGCTTTGCAGTTCTTTCATCTCGCTGGGTGCGAGTCTGTAAGGAGCACGAGCTTTTGGTGCAGCTCCTGGTACAAGATCTATTTGAAATTCAACGGATCGATGTGGGGGTAATCCCGGTAATTCTTTCGGAAATACATCGGGAAATTCTTTTGCAATGGGAACATCATTGATGCTCTTTTCTTCAGTTTGTACTTTCTCGACGTGTGCTAGAACAGCATAGCAACCTTTTCTTATTAGTTTTTGTGCCTTCAAATTACTAATAAGATGTAGCTTCGTGTTGCCCTTTTCTCCGTACACCATTAAGGGTTTTCCTTTTTCTCGTATAATGCGAATTGCATTTTTGTAACAAACGATCTCTGCTTTCACTTCTTTCAACCAGTCCATACCGATTATCACATCAAAACTCCCTAACTCTACTGGTATCAAATCAATCTTAAATGTTTCGCTAACCAGTTTAATTTCTCGATTCCGACATATATTATCTGCTGAAATTAATTTACCATTTGCTAATTCGAGTAAAAATTTACTATCCAAAGGCGTCAATGGACAACTTAATTTAGCACAAAAATCTCTACTCATATAGCTTCTATCCGCACCCGAATCAAATAAAACGTAAGCAGATTTATTGTCAATAAGAAACGTACCCGTAACAAGCTCTGGGTCTTCCTGTGCCTCTGCCGCATTAATATTGAAAACTCTTCCGCGGCCTTGTCCATTCGTGTTCTCCTGGTTCGGGCAATTTCTAATAATGTGGCCCGGTTTTCCACATTTATAACAAACTACATTGGCATAACTTGCTCCGACACTACTTGCTCCGCCATTACTCGTTCCGACACCATTTGTTCCTTTCGTTCTATTAACCCCTGGTCCGTAGACCACACACTTCGCCGCGCTATGACCATTTCTTTTACACTTGTTGCAAAATTTGGTGCAGAACCCTGAGTGATTCTTTTCACACCTTTGGCATAGCTGCTTCTGATTGTTGTTGTTGTTGCGGTTATTATTGTTGTTGGGATGATTGTTGTAGTTGCTGTTGTTGTTGTTGTTGTTGTTGTTGTTGTTGGGCCGTTTGTTGTAGTTGCGATTGATGTTGCGATTGTTGGGATAATTGTTGCTTGACCATATATGGTTGTGAACCTCGCAATGGGACCAACTGTTGAAGATTTCGTCCAGGTGGATTAGGACGGGTCCTTTCAGTTGGTATCAGAGCGGTGGTCTTAGTGAACCAGGTCTTGCATTGGTATGTCTAACTGATAGTTGTTAGGATGCATTAGTGAGTCTGGACTTCGACCGTGTCTGCATGTCAAAAGTTTTGCTTATCATTTTTGTCAAAAATTATCTGCTTATCATCCTTAGGAAATCACTTACTCATTACTCTTAGTCTAGACACGTTTTACTGCATTGACTGCATGAATAGTGTATAGATAAAATTCATATCTTAGCGTATCTGACAATTCATATCTTAGCGTATCTGTTACTGTAGACCTTGTCTGATATCTCTCGTAAATTTCTCCTTAATTTAAGGGATCCTGGTACTATATATATCTATGTAAATTATGCATTAAGAATAGCATCCAGCTATCAATTACTGTCACTAAACTCTTCATATCAAAAATCCTTCCTGAAATCGCGTGAGATGGCCTCTACGAATAAACCAAGTTCCTCTGACTCCGAAGACAGCGTGACAGGAACACACCAATCAATCAACTATCGTGATTACTGGAGAAAATGGGGGTGGGTTCGCGACATACTCACCCTATGGAGAAGGGAAGAAGGTACTCCATATCATGAATCGAATCTACCACCTAACCTTGGAGTACTCGACCCGCTCACCGGCGAACCTGTTCACAACACCGTTTATACCCTTTTTGCCAGAATTTTTCGTCTTGAGACTACCATTAACGGAACTAGAGAAGATATCCAACCTCTATCCCACACTGATAACCAACCAGGGTTAGTAGAAGAAGTTAAAGAACTCCGAGCTCGAGTGTTAACTTTAGAGAGCACGGTACACAGTTTGCAAGCATCAGCAGTATCACCAACAGCACTAGTACCACCAACAACAACATCCGCATCACCAGCTTCGACATCTCATTCTGTACCTCGAGTATAATCATCGTTCCACATGACGTTCTACATCATTTATCTTCGTTCGACATGATGATTATGTAAACTCTAGTGTTTTAGAGATTATATTTACTTGTTCAAACGGTAAATCAAAAGAGTTTAATATCATATTGACTCATTAAATCCATGGTTACATCTGAAGAAAATATATATGTAAGTATATTTTCATAAAGATTGTGATTAAAAATTCTCTTGTACAAACTGTTAATGGTGAAAATATTTTAATGGGTAGGTAATACCCGAGGACTATTTAAATTTCACATTAATAAGTTACATTGTACGTTCTTCAAATCTGTTTCAACAGTCATATACTATCCTACTTACATCCACCGATATACAAATCCGTTCACCACAGAATAACCATATTCATCCAATTACCTATTTGGATTTTGACCTATCAGAATCCAACAAGTGGCATAATGAAGAAATAATGGACACAATAAAAAATGATTAGAAACAGATTAATTAACAATATGAAATTCTATTTAAGAATCCACGCTAACAAAATCCTAGCTAACTGTTCCTAGCTAACTGTTAATTCCGTATTACATTTAATTTATCGCAATTTATTTTATCGTAATTTATATTCTCGTAATTTTATTTATTGTCATTTAATTTCTGTTATTTACTTTACGCACTTTATTTATCGTTATTTAATTTCTGTTATTTATTTTACGCACTTTAAATATCGGGACACGTATACAAGGTTTTGACATATCATATCGACGCATCTATATATATTATTTGGAATCACCATAGACACTCTACATGCAGTAATGATCGAGTTCTCTATACAGGGTTGAGGTTGATTCTATAATAATATATATACTTTGAGTTGTGATCGAGTCTGAGACGAATACGGGTCACGATACGTATTAATTAATTCGAATATTATATATTAAAATATATATGAATTATTGAATTGCTAACTGTAGACTATCAATCAAGGACTACCAACATTGGACAATTAAAATGAATTAAAATATTGATTATAATATATGAAACTAAACAATTCTTCAAGTTTGCCACTTGATTTCATTTTAAACCCCATTCGTATCATCACAATTACAATCTGCGTTCAAACCTTTCATGACTCTTGAAAACACCTCAATCGATAGGATGAATCAACCGCACTTCAGCTACAGGAGAAAAGATTGATGCATTTAATTATGCATCTGAAAAATTCTCGGAAACTGAGTAAACGTTTAACACATAGTTGTGCTAAATCCTTTAGTGTTATTATTACCCAAAATAACTTGGTAATTCCTTTCAAAGTAGCAAATTTCGTCACAGCTCCAGCAAATCAACTTCGACTTTTCGTTCGAAACAACCTTATTATCACCTTGATTTATATGTATGCTCTTTTATTGTTACCGGGGAACCTTTTATATTCCACCATATTACCATCAGCGTTTAATCATCTAAAAACACAATTCTCCTGGAACTACCTCAGATTAATAACCGATGATTCAGATATCATAGCATTAAATGCAGAGGAAACAGAAAAATGGTAGATGGTCTAAACGGACAAAAGTTTGATGATAAAGAAAAGAGTGTTAGGAACGCTCGATAGAAAATTGGGTATTGAAAAACAGATTGAACTACCCATGAAGGAGACCAAGGACAAATACAAGGACCAAATCCTATATTCAAAGGATTCAGGTAATTCTGGATCCGTTGAAATCTTTAGAGAATATCTTGCTCCGAAGTCATGTTAAAATCTTGCGGAAAATCTTTCTCCATCAACCGTCGAACTTAGAAATTCCAAAATATCATCATCAATATCTTTGATATTTCTGAGGATATTTTCATAAATATTCTCGTCCGAAATTATATACCTATTCGTGCTTCCTATGTATATATTGGAAACATTCAATAGAAAATATAGTACCGAAAAGCAGATTATGCGAAACTATGAAGAAAGCCGTGGATAAATCACAAAGAATAAGTTTGACTTCAAAGAATCCAAATAATTCAATGTCTGCTAAAGTCTATAGTGAATAACTTGCTCCTTACTCTAAACCCTTGCAGACAATAGTTTCTATCATCCTCTGATCTTAGATATTCTGAGATATTATCGTACCTTTCATTATAAATATCCTCCATATTTCTGGAGATATTTTTATAACTATTCTTATCTGAAATCATTAATCTTTTCGTGCTATCAGTATTACATCATATAGAAACTGTTAGTTTCTATATTATGTAAACTTTCGAATTTAAAATATGAATGTTATTGGAGTAATATTGGGAACTGATGCATGAGTTAGTATATACATTATAAACGATTCACAATAGTTGATTACATCGCGAGGTATTTGACCTCTATATGATACATATTACAAACATTGCATTCGTTTTTAAAAGACAAACTTTCTTTACATTGAAAATTGACAGGCATGCATACCATTTCATAATATCCACTATCCAATTATAAATTAACTTAATAGTAATCTTTGATGAACTCAATGACTCAATGCAACGTTCTTCGAAATATGCCATGAAATAATCCAAGTAATATCTTTAAAACAAGCAAATGCACAGCGGAAGAATTCTTTTATACCTGAGAATGAACATGCTTTAAAGTGTCAACCAAAAGGTTGGTGAGTTCATTAGTTTATCATAATCATTCATTTCCATCATTTTAATAGACCACAAGAATTTCATTTCCAGTTCTCATAAATATACGTCCCATGCATAGAGACAAAAATAATCATTCATATGGATTGAACACCTGGTAACCGACATTAACAATATGCATATAAGAATATCCCCATCATTTCGGGATCCTCCCTCGGACATGATATAAATTTCGAAGTACTAAAGCATCCGGTACTTTGGATGGGGTTTGTTAGGCCCAATAGATCTTTCTTTAGGATTCGCGTCAATTAGGGTGTCTGTTCCCTAATTCTTAGATTACCAGACTTAATAAAAAGGGGCATATTCGATTTCGATAATTCAACCATAGAATGTAGTTTCAATTACTTGTGTCTATTTCGTCAAACATTTATAAAAGCGCATGTATTCTCAGTCCCAAAAATATAAAGGGTAAAAAGGCAAATGAAACTCACCATACTGTATTTCGTAGTAAAAATACATATAACGTCATTGAACAAGTGCAAGGTTGGCCTCGGATTCACGAACCTAAATTAATTATATATATTTATGTGTTGGTCAATATTTGTCTAACAAATTAGGTCAAGTCATAATGTACCACAATCCTAATGCTCGAGACTAATATGCAAAAGTCAACAAAAGTAAATTTGACTCAAAATAATTTTCAAAAATCTATACATGATTAATATATAGTTTAAATATCGTCCTTTTATATTTTTAAATATTTTTAAAAGATTTATTAGAGTAAATAATATAATTTATTTATTAATAAATAAAATTTTATATTAAATTTATATAATAAAATATACTTTTATATATATTAAGTAATAAAATTTATAGGGTTTATTTAATATCATAAAGATAATATGATAGGTATTATTAAAGTAAGTTATTACACGTAATAAAATATGTTTGTATCACATATTTATTTGATAAAATAATATCTATAATAATAGTAAGTAAAAGTTGTATTATTTTGTAATAATAATTATTATTATAAAAATATCAATATTTATAATTACTAAGATGACATTATGATAAAACCATAATTCTAATTATGATAACTTTAATAGTTACGATAATTTTTTTAATATAATCTTTAAAATAATAATTCTATTTAAAATAATAATAATAATGATATTTTATAGTAACAATGACATTTCTATTAAAATGATAATTTTTGTTAAAATGATAGTTTTAATACTAACGATACTTTTAATAATAATAGTAATGATAAAAATAATAAGAACGATAATTTTATCTAAATCAATATCTTATAATATTTTAATTTCATCATGATACTCTTACTCATTATTTCCTAATCGTTTCGTTTAATAGCTTTTAATCGTCTTTTATATCGTGTCCATAATAATGATAATAATAGTAATCAAAATAATTAGGTGTTACAAATATTTGTTTTAATTACACTAATATTAATAATGATAGTTACTATAACATTATTAACGATAATACTAATAATTATCTTAATGATAATATAGTAATAATAATAATAACAATAAAAATAACCATTTTTAAATAATGATATATATATTAATAATGATAATAATAATAATAATAATACTAATAATAATAATAATAATAATAATAATAATTGGATAATAATAATAATACTAATTATAACTTTAACAATAATAACGATAGTAATAATAAAAAAATTAACAATTTTTAATGATAAATTCCTTTTATTGATAAAGATAATAATAATGATAATAATAAGATAAAACTAGAACGACGATAAAAACAACGATAATAATAATCATTTTTAATAAAAATATCAAAAATTCAATTGATTATAACTTCTAATCCGTTCATCGAAACCATTCGATATCTAAAGGAAAAGTTCTTAATTTTTCGCTAGCTTTCCAAGGACATGCATATCTTATACCTTATCTCAACCGCAAGTGTAACTAATTCAAGATTCAACCTAACCTGTCTAAGGGCAATATCAAAAGTACAAGCATGCATAATCCTAAATACTCGAGCACTAGTCAGGGATACACTATTAGTATGTAAAAGTTAAATTATGAGTACTCACGTATCAATATTGAGATTCAATATTGCAGGAAAGGTACGTAGACGCAACGTAAATGATAAACACTATATTGACCTCGCGAGCATACCCATGAACCATACTCAATCACCTCCATAGCTATAACCCATAATTTTCTTAATCCTATTCTACTCGAAAAACAATTTCGAAATCACTCGGACAGCACTCCTTCATAATATTTTATGTATACTAATAATATCTTGAAATAATACGGAGTAAATATATATATGTAAATCGATTGAGAGAGTTTAGAGAAAAATATTTTCAAGTTTCTATGAAATAATGAAACCTATTGAATTCTATTTATAATAGATTTTTGAATTATTAAAGTGAATTATTAAAGTATGAATTATTAAAGTGAATTATTAAAGTATGAATTATTAAAGTGAATTATTAAAGTATGAATTATTAAAGTGAATTATTAAAGTATGAATTATTAAAGTGAATTATTAAAGTTAAAGTAAAGTAAAAATAAAGTAAAGGTAAAGTTTAAGTATAGTAAAAGTATAAAAATATGTATATATAATACGCGTATAAATATATATAATATTAATTTAAATCATTATATATATTTAATAAAATAAAATATAAATATTATTATCTTTATCCTACAAGTTAAGTAATGAGTTGTCAAAAGTGGTTCTAGATATTTATAAAAGTTATATACGTTTTAATAATAAAGTTCTTTTTAAACTGAAAACGTTTTTGTACGTTTGAAACTAAATAGATCAATCGAGTCTTTATGAGATTCAATCTTCCACTATCCTTTGTCTAGTTCTCAATGATTGACAATTTGTTCTTATTTATAAATCACTTTACCATTTTTCGAATATTGTTAAAATGGAAAGATTTCTCAAATCAACGTGGGCCTTTCAACAGAGACTTGTAATCATAATTCAATATATTTGATAATTCAATCATTTGATCTTATCTTCTAATTTCATTGATAAACATTTTGAAACAGATACAATCATATAAAGTATTTAATCTAATATTTTGTTTACGTTTCAAGTTATAATATATATACACATATACATATATAATCATATTCATTTAATGGTTCGTGAATCGTTGGAACTTGGTCGAGGTTGAATGAATGTATGAACATAGTTTAAAATTCTTGAAATTTAACTTAACAAATATTGCTTATCGTGTTGGAAACATATAAAGATTAAAGTTTAAATTTGGTTGGAAATTTCTGGGTTGTCACAGGTACTTGAAATAGTTCTACAATTCTAACAATATTAAATGAATATATAGTTGAATGATACCGCTCTGAATGAATATGATTGAACTATTTTGAAACCAATTTTATCTATACAATTTTATTCGAACTTGAAATCAATCATATCTACGTCAAATGATAAGATGAATCTACACTTACTCATTTCACTCTTCTATGTTAGCTTCATTCGTACTCTTCATATAAATGGATTGTTTATCTAAATTATTCGCTGATGATAAAACTCTAATTTTCAGCCTGTATGCATCATGAAAACATACTTATTATCATTCACGACCTTTTCACTCAAATTTCGGGGCGAAATTTCTTTAACGGGTAGGTACTGTGACAACCCGGAAATTTCCAACCAAATTTAAACTTTATCTTTATATTATTCCGACACGATAAGCAAAGTTTGTTAAGTTAAATCTCAAGAATTTTAAATTGTGTTCATACATTCATTATAACCTCGACCAAATTCCGACGATTCACGAACCGTTATATATAAATAAATATGTATATATATGTATATATATATTATAACTTGAGAATATTAATAAAGTATTAAACGTATAATACTTTACATGAACGTATTTGTTTCAATATGTTTATCGATGGAATTAGAAGATAATATCAAATAATTGATTTATCAGATACATTATGATATGATTACGGGTCTATGTTATGAGGTCCACTGTGATTTAAGAAATCTATTCTTTTTGACAACATTCGGAAAATGGTAAAGTGATTTATGAGTAAGAACGTGAAGTGTAAATAACTTAGATGTTGGATATCGACAAGTTATGTAACTCGACATTTTTCATTAAGATGATTTCATATGTTTATTTAACCTTTGAACTTTATCCCATGCTTCACCAACAAACTGTAATTTAAAAACTTGAAACCTATTATGAATATATATGATTCTACTTTTCTAAAACATTTTATGATATAACGATTTCCATTATTTTAACCTTTAAACAAAATGATTCTTAAAAATATATTTGATTTTGGAAAACAAAATTATTATATTTATTTGATTTAGTTTCAAACGTACAAAAACGTTTTCAGTTTAAAAAGAACTTTATTATTAAAACGTATATAACTTTTATAAATATCTAAAACCACTTTTGACAACTCATTACTTAACCAGTATGATAAAGATAACGATATTTATATTTTATTTTATTAAATATATATAACGATTTAAATTAATATTATATATATTTATACGCGTATTATACGTACATAGTTTTATACTTTTACTATAGTTAAACTTTACCTTTACTTTATTTTTACTTTACTTTAACTTTAATAATTCACTTTAATAATTCATACTTTAATAATTCACTTTAATAATTCATACTTTAATAATTCACTTTAATAATTCATACTTTAATAATTCACTTTAATAATTCATACTTTAATAATTCACTTTAATAATTCATACTTTAATAATTCACTTTAATAATTCAAAAATCTATTATAAATAGAATTCAATAGGTTTCATTATTTCATAAGAAACTTGAAAATATTTTTCTCTAAACTCTCTCAATCGATTTACATATATATATTTACTCCGTATTATTTCAAGATATTATTAGTATACATAAAATATTACGTCAAAGTGCTGTCCGAGTGATTTCGAAATTGTTTTTCAAGCGGGATTGGATTAAGGAAATTATGGGTTATAGCTATGGAGGTGATTGGGTATGGTTTATGGGTATGCTCGTGAGATCAATATAGTGTTTATCATCTCCGTTGCGTCTACGTACCTTTCCTGCAATATTGAATCTCAATATTGATACGTGTGTACTCATAATTTAACTTTTACATACTAATAGTGTATCCGTGACTAGTGCTCGAGTATATAGGATTATGCATGTTTGTACTTTTGATATTGCCTTTAGTTAGGTTATGTTGAATCCTGAATTAGTTATATATGCGACTGAGATAAGGTATAAGATATACATGTCGTTGGAAAGCTAGCGAAAAATTAAGAACTTTTCATTTAGATATCGAATGATTTCGATGAACGGATTTGAAGTTATAGTCCATCGAATTTTTGTATTATTATTAAAAATGATTATTATTATCGTCGTTATTATCGTTGTTCTAGTTTTATCTTATTATTATTATTATTATCTTTATCAATAAAAGGATTTATCATTAAAAATTGTTATTATTTTTATTATTACTATCGTTATTATCGTTAAAGTTATAATTAGTATTATTATTATCCAATTATTATTATTATTATTATTATTATTATTATTGGTATTATTATTATTATTATTATCATTATTAATATATATATCATTATTTAAAAATGGTTATTGTTATTGTTATTATTATTATTACTATATTATCATTAAGATAATTATTAGTATTATCGTTAATAATGTTATAGTGACTATCATTATTAATATTAGTGTAATTAAAACAAATATTTGTAACACCTAATTATTTTGATTACTATTATTATCATTATTACGAACACGATATAAAAGACGATTAAAAGCTATTAAACGAAACGATTAGGAAATAATGGGTAAGAGTATCATGATGAAATTAAAATATTATAAGATATTGATTTAGATAAAATTATCGTTCTTATTATTTTTATCATTACTATTATTATTAAAATTATCGTTAGTATTAAAACTATCATTTTAACAAAAATTATCATTTTAATAGAAATCTCATTGTTACTATAAAATATCATTATTATTATTATTATTTTAAATAGAATTATTGTTTTAAAGATAATATTAAAAATTAACGTAAATATTAAAGTTATCATAATTAGAATTATCGTTTTATCATAATGTCATCTTAGTAATTATAAATATTGATATTTTTATAATAATAATTATTATTACAAAATAATGCAACTTTTACTTACTATCATTATAGATATTATTTTATCAAATAAATATTTGATACAAATATATTTTACTACGTGTAATAACTTACTTTAATAATACCTATCATATTATCTTTATAATATTAAATGAACCCTATAAATTTTATTACTTAATATATATAAAAGTATATTTTATTATATAAATATAATATAAAATTTTATTTATTAATAAATAAATTATATTATTTACTCTAATAAATCTTTTAAAAATATTTAAAAATATAAAACGACGATATTTAAACTATATATTAATCATGTATAGATTTTTGGAAATTATTTTGAGTCAAATTTACTTTTGTTGACTTTTGCATATTAGTCTCGAGCATTAGGATTGTGGTACACTATGACTTGACCTAATTTGTTAGACAAATATTGACCAACACATAAATATATATAATTAATTTAGGTTCGTGAATCCGAGGCCAATCTTGCACTTGTTCAATGACGTTATATGTATTTTTACTACGAAATACAGTATGGTGAGTTTCATTTACCTTTTTACCCTTTATATTTTTGGGACTGAGAATACATGCGCTTTTATAAATGTTTGACGAAATAGACACAAGTAATTGAAACTACATTCTATGGTTGAATTATTGAAATCGAATATGCCCCTTTTTATTAAAGTCTGGTAATCTAAGAATTAGGGAACAGACACCCTAATTGACGCGAATCCTAAAGATAGATCTATTGGGCCTAACAAACCCCATCCAAAGTACCGAATGCTTTAGTACTTCGAAATTATATCATGTCCGAAGGAGGATCCCGGAATGATAGGGGATATTCTTATATGTATCTAGTTAATGTCGGTTACCAGGTGTTCACCATATGAATGATTATTTTTTGTCTCTATGGATGGGACGTATATTTATGAGAACTGGAAATGAAATTCTTGAAACTATTGTCTGCAAGGGTTTAGAGTAAGGAGCAAGTTATTCACTATAGACTTTATCAGACATTGAATTATTTGGATTCTTTGAAGTCAAACTTATTCTTTGTGATTTATCCACGGCTTTCTTCATAGTTTCGCATAATCTGCTTTTCGGTACTATATTTTCTATTGAATGTTTCCAATATATTGATACATAGGAAGCACGAATAGGTATATAATTTCGGACGAGAATATTTATGAAAATATCCTCAGAAATATCAAAGATATTGATGGTGATATTTTGGAATTTCTAAGTTCGACGGTTGATGGAGAAAGATTTTCCGCAAGATTTTAACATGACTTCGGAGCAAGATATTCTCTAAAGATTTCAACGGATCCAGAATTACCTGAATCCTTTGAATATAGGATTTGGTCCTTGTATTTGTCCTTGGTCTCCTTCATGGGTAGTTCAATCTGTTTTTCAATACCCAATTTTCTATCGAGCGTTCCTAACACTCCTTTCTTTATCATCAAACTTTTGTCCGTTTAGACCATCTACCATTTTTCTGTTTCCTCTGCATTTAATGCTATGATATCTGAATCATCGGTTATTAATCTGAGGTAGTTCCAGGAGAATTGTGTTTTTAGATGATTAAACGCTGATGGTAATATGGTGGAATATAAAAGGTTCCCCGGTATCAATAAAAGAGCATACATATAAATCAAGGTGATAATAAGGTATAGTTCAATCATATCAATTAATACTATATATATTTTATAATGTATTTTTATAATATGATTGATTTCAACCCTGGCTCTGATACCAACTGAAATGTCCCGTTCTTATTGATTAAAAACGTTCCATATTAATTGATTTCGTTGCGAGGTTTTGACCTCTATATGAGACGCTTTTCAAAGACTGCATTCATTTTAAAACAAACCATAACCTTTATTTCATCAATAAAGGTTTAAAAAGCTTTACGTAGATTATCAAATAATGATAATCTAAAATATCCTGTTTACACACGACCATTACATAATGGTTTACAATACAAATATGTTACAACAAAATAAGTTTATTGAATGCAGTTTTTACACAATATCATACAAGCATGGACTCCAAATCTCGTCCTTATTTAAGTATGCGACAGCGGAAGCTCTTAATAATCATCTGAGAATAAACATGCTTAAAACGTCAACACAAATGTTGGTGAGTTATAGGTTTAACCTATATATATCAAATCATAATAATAGACCACAAGATTTCATATTTCAATACACATCCCATACATAGAGATAAAAATCATTCATATGGTGAACACCTGGTAACCGACATTAACAAGATGCATATATAAGAATATCCCCATCATTCCGGGACACCCTTCGGATATGATATAAATTTCGAAGTAATAAAGCATCCGGTACTTTGGATGGGGTTTGTTAGGCCCAATAGATCTATCTTTAGGATTCGCGTCAATTAGGGTGTCTGTTCCCAAATTCTTAGATTACCAGACTTAATAAAAAGGGGCATATTCGATTTCGATAATTCAACCATAGAATGTAGTTTCACGTACTTGTGTCTATTTTGTAAATCATTTATAAAACCTGCATGTATTCTCATCCCAAAAATATTAGATTTTAAAAGTGGGACTATAACTCACTTTCACAGATTTTTACTTCGTCGGGAAGTAAGACTTGGCCACTGGTTGATTCACGAACCTATAACAATATATACATATATATCAAAGTATGTTCAAAATATATTTACAACACTTTTAATATATTTTGATGTTTTAAGTTTATTAAGTCAGCTGTCCTCGTTAGTAACCTACAACTAGTTGTCCACAGTTAGATGTACAGAAATAAATCGATAAATATTATCTTGAATCAATCCACGACCCAGTGTATACGTATCTCAGTATTGATCACAACTCAAACTATATATATTTTGGAATCAACCTCAACCCTGTATAGCTAACTCCAACATTCACATATAGAGTGTCTATGGTTGTTCCGAAATGTATATAGATGTGTCGACATGATAGGTCGAAACATTGTATACGTGTCTATAGTATCTCAAGATTACATAATATACAATACAAGTTGATTAAGTTATGGTTGGAATAGATTTGTTACCAATTTTCACGTAGCTAAAATGAGAAAAATTATCCAATCTTGTTTTACCCATAACTTCTTCATTTTAAATCCGTTTTGAGTGAATCAAATTGCTATGGTTTCATATTGAACTCTATTTTATGAATCTAAACAGAAAATGTATAGGTTTATAGTCGGAAAAATAAGTTACAAGTCGTTTTTGTAAAGGTAGTCATTTCAGTCGAAAGAACGACATGACCATTTTAGAAAACATACTTCCACTTTGAGTTTAACCATAATTTTTGGATATAGTTTCATGTTCATAATAAAAATCATTTTCTCAGAATAACAACTTTTAAATCAAAGTTTATCATAGTTTTTAATTAACTAACCCAAAACAGCCCGCGGTGTTACTACGACGGCGTAAATCCGGTTTTACGGTGTTTTTCGTGTTTCCAGGTTTTAAATCATTAAGTTAGCATATCATATAGATATAGAACATGTGTTTAGTTGATTTTAAAAGTCAAGTTAGAAGGATTAACTTTTGTTTGCGAACAAGTTTAGAATTAACTAAACTATGTTCTAGTGATTACAAGTTTAAACCTTCGAATAAGATAGCTTTATATGTATGAATCGAATGATGTTATGAATATCATTACTACCTTAAGTTCCTTGGATAAACCTACTGGAAAAGAGAAAAATGGATTTAGCTTCAACGGATCCTTGGATGGCTCGAAGTTCTTGAAGCAGAATCATGACACGAAAACAAGTTCAAGTAAGATCATCACTTGAAATAAGATTGTTATAGTTATAGAAATTGAACCAAAGTTTGAATATGATTATTACCTTGTATTAGAATGATAACCTACTGTAAGAAACAAAGATTTCTTGAGGTTGGATGATCACCTTACAAGATTGGAAGTGAGCTAGCAAACTTGAAAGTATTCTTGATTTTATGAAACTAGAACTTTTGGAATTTATGAAGAACACTTAGAACTTGAAGATAGAACTTGAGAGAGATCAATTAGATGAAGAAAATTGAAGAATGAAAGTGTTTGTAGGTGTTTTTGGTCGTTGGTGTATGGATTAGATATAAAGGATATGTAATTTTGTTTTCATGTAAATAAGTCATGAATGATTACTCATATTTTTGTAATTTTATGAGATATTTCATGCTAGTTACCAAATGATGGTTCCCACATGTGTTAGGTGACTCACATGGGCTGCTAAGAGCTGATCATTGGAGTGTATATACCAATAGTACATACATCTAAAAGCTGTGTATTGTACGAGTACGAATACGGGTGCATACGAGTAGAATTGTTGATGAAACTGAACGAGGATGTAATTGTAAGCATTTTTGTTAAGTAGAAGTATTTTGATAAGTGTATTGAAGTCTTTCAAAAGTGTATAAATACATATTAAAACACTACATGTATATACATTTTAACTGTAAGACCCAAATATTTATTGTACATAATGTATTTATGGTGTACGATGCGTGTATGAAGTGTACGAGACATGTACGTGTTGCTTGCTTGAACGTCGAAGAAAACTGGACGTTGTTTGGAGTCACAAGGTGTGTACGTACCTTTTCGACCCCAAATAAAGTTTATGTTGATGTTTCAAAGCCTTACCATTGGAAAGAAAATCTTATTACGTTTCCAACGATATTTGATTCATCGAAAACGGAGTTACGGTCAAAAAGTTATGGCCAAAACAAGTTTGCTGAAGTTCAGATGAAACAGGCAAATGCCGCGGCGCGACCAGAATGGCCACGGCACGACAAATGCCTATTTTGAGGGTCAGAAAGCTTAAAAAAAGTGATCTAAAACCACCCTTTGGGCCACGGCGCGACAAACCTGCTCCGTGGCGCGACAATAGGCACGTTCTGGTACTTTTCAGCCTTTTAATGAGTTAAATGAGGGGCAAAGTGTAGTGACCCGAACTTTTCCATGTTTATATATATTAATTGAGATTGATATTTACATGATTAAATGTTTCCAACATGTTAAGCAATCAAACTTGTTAAGACTTGATTAATTGAAATATGTTTCATATAGACAATTGACCACCCAAGTTGACCGGCGATTCACGAACGTTAAAACTTGTAAAAACGACATGATGATATATATATGGATATACATATGGTTAACATGAGATTATGATAAGTAAGTATCTCCATAAGTATATTAACAATGAGTTATATACATATAAACAAGACTACTAACTTAAGGATTTCGAAACGAGACATATATGTAACGATTATCGTTGTAACGACATTTAAATGTATATATATCATATTAAGATATATTAATATATCATAATATCATGATAATATAATAATTTAACATCTCATTAGATATAATAAATAATGGGTTAACAATATTAATTGAGATCGTTAACTTAAAGGTTTCAAAACAACACTTACATGTAACGACTAACGATGACTTAACGACTCCGTTAAAATGTATATACATGTAGTGTATTTAGATGTATTAAAATACTTTTGGAAGACTTCAAGACATATATCAAAACACTCATACTTAACGAAAATGGTTACAGTTATTTTCCCATTCTTTTCTTTCATCAAGAATTCTAGTCGTATTCTTACCCGTATTATACACAGCTTCAAAACGTACTTACTATGGGTATATACCAATAGGAACTAGCATGGGATTCCACTCTTGATTATGTCATATATGACTAATCAATTTTAACTTCTACCATGAGCTAGTCAACTAACTAGAACTCCTTTTAACCCCACTCACCACTCACCAATTAACACTCATCATTCACTCCATTTCACTTCCAAATCTCTTTCTAATTCTCTCTCAACACACCCACACTATTATGAACGTATTTTTCCAGTAGTTAATCATCATCTTCATCAAAAATCACTTCAAGAATCAAGCTATAATCATCATAGGAAGAACACTTCAAGAATACTTCAAAAATCCCTTCAAGTTTACTAATTTACTTCCAAGCTTTCTAATCCATTCCAAGTAATCATCTAAGATCAAGAAACCTTTGTTATATACAGTAGGTTATCTTTCTTATTCAAGGTAATATTCATATTCAAACTTTGATTCAATTTCTATAACTATAAACTATCTTAATTCGAGCAAAAATCTTACTTGAACTTGTTTTTGTGTCATGATCCTACTTCAAGAACTTTCAAGCCATCCAAGATCCTTTGAAGCTAGATCATTTCTTGTCACTTCCAGTAGGTTTACCTACTAAACTTGAGGTAGTAATTGAAATGTCCCGTTCTTATTGATTAAAAACGTTCCATATTAATTGATTTCGTTGCGAGGTTTTGACCTCTATATGAGACGTTTTTCAAAGACTGCATTCATTTTTAAAACAAACCATAACCTTTATTTCATAGATAAAGGTTTTAAAAAAAAGCTTTGCGTAGATTATCAAATAATGATAATCTAAAATATCCTGTTTACACACGACCATTACATAATGGTTTACAATACAAATATGTTACAATAAAATAAGTTTCTTGAATGCAGTTTTTACACAATATCATACAAGCATGGACTCCAAATCTCGTCCTTATTTAAGTATGCGACAGCGGAAGCTCTTAATAATCACCTGAGAATAAACATGCTTAAAACGTCAACAAAAATGTTGGTGAGTTATAGGTTTAACCTATATATATCAAATCATAATAATAGACCACAAAATTTCATATTTCAATACACATCCCATACATAGAGATAAAAATCATTCATATGGTGAACACCTGGTAACCGACATTAACAAGATGCATATATAAGAATATCCCCATCATTCCGGGACACCCTTCGGATATGATATAAATTTCGAAGTACTAAAGCATCCGGTACTTTGGATGGGGTTTGTTAGGCCCAATAGATCTATCTTTAGGATTCGCGTCAATTAGGGTGTCTGTTCCCTAATTCTTAGATTACCAGACTTAATAAAAAGGGGCATATTCGATTTCGATAATTCAACCATAGAATGTAGTTTCACGTACTTGTGTCTATTTTGTAAATCATTTATAAAACCTGCATGTATTCTCATCCCAAAAATATTAGATTTTAAAAGTGGGACTATAACTCACTTTCACAGATTTTTACTTCGTCGGGAAGTAAGACTTGGCCACTGGTTGATTCACGAACCTATAACAATATATACATATATATCAAAGTATGTTCAAAATATATTTACAACACTTTTAATATATTTTGATGTTTTAAGTTTATTAAGTCAGCTGTCCTCGTTAGTAACCTACAACTAGTTGTCCACAGTTAGATGTACAGAAATAAATCGATAAATATTATCTTGAATCAATCCACGACCCAGTGTATACGTATCTCAGTATTGATCACAACTCAAACTATATATATTTTGGAATCAACCTCAACCCTGTATAGCTAACTCCAACATTCACATATAGAGTGTCTATGGTTGTTCCGAAATATATATAGATGTGTCGACATGATAGGTCGAAACATTGTATACGTGTCTATGGTATCTCAAGATTACATAATATACAATACAAGTTGATTAAGTTATGGTTGGAATAGATTTGTTACCAATTTTCACGTAGCTAAAATGAGAAAAATTATCCAATCTTGTTTTACCCATAACTTCTTCATTTTAAATCCGTTTTGAGTGAATCAAATTGCTATGGTTTCATATTGAACTCTATTTTATGAATCTAAACAGAAAATGTATAGGTTTATAGTCGGAAAAATAAGTTACAAGTTGTTTTTGTAAAGGTAGTCATTTCAGTCGAAAGAACGACGTCTAGATGACCATTTTAGAAAACATACTTCCACTTTGAGTTTAACCATAATTTTTGGATATGGTTTCATGTTCATAATAAAAATCATTTTCTCAGAATAACAACTTTTAAATCAAGGTTTATCATAGTTTTTAAATAACTAACCCAAAACAGCCCGCGGTGTTACTACGACGGCGTAAATCCGGTTTTACGGTGTTTTTCGTGTTTCCAGGTTTTAAATCATTAAGTTAGCATATCATATAGATATATAACATGTGTTTAGTTGATTTTAAAAGTCAAGTTAGAAGGATTAACTTTTGTTTGCGAACAAGTTTAGAATTAACTAAACTATGTTCTAGTGATTACAAGTTTAAACCTTCGAATAAGATAGCTTTATATGTATGAATCGAATGATGTTATGAATATCATTACTACCTTAAGTTCCTTGGATAAACCTACTGGAAAAGAGAAAAATGGATTTAGCTTCAACGGATCCTTGGATGGCTCGAAGTTCTTGAAGCAGAATCATGACACGAAAACAAGTTCAAGTAAGATCATCACTTGAAATAAGATTGTTATAGTTATAGAAATTGAACCAAAGTTTGAATATGATTATTACCTTGTATTAGAATGATAACCTAATGTAAGAAACAAAGATTTCTTGAGGTTGAATGATCACCTTACAAGATTGGAAGTGAGCTAGCAAACTTGAAAGTATTCTTGATTTTATGAAACTAGAACTTTTGGAATTTATGAAGAACACTTAGAACTTGAAGATAGAACTTGAGAGAGATCAATTAGATGAAGAAAATTGAAGAATGAAAGTGTTTGTAGGTGTTTTTGGTCGTTGGTGTATGGATTAGATATAAAGGATATGTAATTTTGTTTTCATGTAAATAAGTCATGAATGATTACTCATATTTTTGTAATTTTATGAGATATTTCATGCTAGTTGCCAAATGATGGTTCCCACATGTGTTAGGTGACTCACATGGGCTGCTAAGAGCTGATCATTGGAGTGTATATACCAATAGTACATACATCTAAAAGCTGTGTATTGTACGAGTACGAATACGGGTGCATACGAGTAGAATTGTTGATGAAACTAAACGAGGATGTAATTGTAAGCATTTTTGTTAAGTAGAAGTATTTTGATAAGTGTATTGAAGTCTTTCAAAAGTGTATAAATACATATTAAAACACTACATGTGTATACATTTTAACTGAGTCGTTAAGTCATCGTTAGTCGTTACATGTAAGTGTTGTTTTGAAACCTTTAAGTTAACGATCTCAATTAATGTTGTTAACCCATTGTTTATTATATCTAATGAGATGTTAAATTATTATATTATCATGATATTATGATATATTAATATATCTTAATATGATATATATACATTTAAATGTCGTTACAACGATAATCGTTACATATATGTCTCGTTTCGAAATCCTTAAGTTAGTAGTCTTGTTTATATGTATATAACTCATTGTTAATATACTTATGGAGATACTTACTTATCATAATCTCATGTTAACCATATGTATATCCATATATATATATATATATCGTCATGTCGTTTTTACAAGTTTTAACGTTCGTGAATCGCCGGTCAACTTGGGTGGTCAATTGTCTATATGAAACATATTTCAATTAATCAAGTCTTAACAAGTTTGATTGCTTAACATGTTGGAAACATTTAATCATGTAAATATCAATCTCAATTAATATTTATAAACATGGAAAAGTTCGGGTCACTACAGTACCTACCCGTTAAATAAATTTCGTCCCAAAATTTTAAGCTGTTGAAGGTGTTGACGAATCTTCTGGAAATAGATGAGGGTATTTCTTCTTCATCTGATCTTCACGCTCCCAGGTGAACTCGGGTCCTCTACGAGCATTCCATCGAACCTTAACAATTGGTATCTTGTTTTGCTTAAGTCTTTTAACCTCACGATCCATTATTTCGACGGGTTCTTCGATGAATTGAAGTTTTTCGTTGATTTGGATTTCATCTAACGGAATAGTGAGATCTTCTTTAGAAAAACATTTCTTCAAATTTGAGACGTGGAAAGTGTTATGTACAGCCGCGAGTTGTTGAGGTAACTTAAGTCGGTATGCTACTGGTCCGACACGATCAATAATCTTGAATGGTCCAATATACCTTAGATTTAATTTCCCTCGTTTACCAAATCGAACAACGCCTTTCCAAGGTGCAACTTTAAGCATGACCATCTCTCCAATTTCAAATTCTATATCTTTTCTTTTAATGTCAGCGTAGCTCTTTTGTCGACTTTGGGCGGTTTTCAACCGTTGTTGAATTTGGATGATCTTCTCGGTAGTTTCTTGTATAATCTCCGGACCCGTAATCTGTCTATCCCCCACTTCACTCCAACAAATCGGAGACCTGCACTTTCTACCATAAAGTGCTTCAAACGGTGCCATCTCAATGCTTGAATGGTAGCTGTTGTTGTAGGAAAATTCTGCTAACGGTAGATGTCAATCCCAACTGTTTCCGAAATCAATAACACATGCTCGTAGCATGTCTTCAAGCGTTTGTATCGTCCTTTCACCCTGCCCATCAGTTTGTGGATGATAAGCAGTACTCATGTCTAGACGAGTTCCTAATGCTTGCTGTAATGTCTGCCAGAATCTTAAAATAAATCTGCCATCCCTATCAGAGATAATAGAGATTGGTATTCCATGTCTGGAGACGACTTCCTTCAAATACAGTCGTGCTAACTTCTCCATCTTGTCATCTTCTCTTATTGGCAGGAAGTGTGCTGATTTGGTGAGACGATCAACTATTACCCAAATAGTATCAAAACCACTTGCAGTCCTTGGCAATTTAGTGATGAAATCCATGGTAATGTTTTCCCATTTCCATTCCGGGATTTCGGGTTGTTGAAGTAGACCTGATGGTTTCTAATGCTCAGCTTTGACCTTAGAACACGTCAAACATTCTCCTACGTATTTAGCAACATCGGCTTTCATACCCGGCCACCAAAAATGTTTCTTGAGATCCTTGTACATCTTCCCCGTTCCCGGATGTATTGAGTATCTGGTTTTATGAGCTTCTCTAAGTACCATTTCTCTCATATCTCCAAATTTTGGTACCCAAATCCTCTCAGCCCTATACCGGGTTCCGTCTTCCCGAATATTAAGATGCTTCTCCGATCCTTTGGGTATTTCATCCTTTAAATTTCCCTCTTTTAAAACTCCTTGTTGCGCCTCCTTTATTTGAGTAGTAAGGTTATTATGAATCATTATATTCATAGATTTTACTCGAATGGGTTCTCTGTCCTTCCTGCTCAAGGCATCGGCTACCACATTTGCCTTCCCCGGGTGGTAACGAATCTCAAAGTCGTAATCATTCAGCAATTCAATCCACCTACGCTGCCTCATATTCAGTTGTTTCTGATTAAATATGTGTTGAAGACTTTTGTGGTCGGTATATATAATACTTTTGACCCCATATAAGTAGTGCCTCCAAGTCTTTAATGCAAAAACAACCGCGCCTAATTCCAAATCATGCGTCGTATAATTTTGTTCGTGAATCTTCAATTGTCTAGACGCATAAGCAATCACCTTCGTTCGTTGCATTAATACACAACCGAGACCTTGCTTTGATGCATCACAATAAATCACAAAATCATCATTCCCTTCAGGCAATGACAATATAGGTGCCGTAGTTAGCTTTTTCTTCAATAACTGAAACGCTTTCTCTTGTTCATCATTCCATTCAAATTTCTTCCCTTTATGCGTTAATGCAGTCAAGGGTTTTGCTATTCTGGAAAAGTCTTGGATGAACCTTCTGTAGTAACCAGCTAGTCCTAAAAACTGGCGTATGTGTTTCGGAGTTTTCGGGGTTTCCCACTTTTCAACAGTTTCTATCTTTGCCGGATCCACCTTAATACCTTCTTTGTTCACTATGTGACCGAGGAATTGAACTTCTTCCAACCAAAATGCACACTTTGAAAACTTAGCGTACAATTCTTCTTTCCTCAATACTTCTAACACCTTTCTCAAATGTTCACCGTGTTCTTGGTCATTCTTTGAGTAAATAAGTATGTCATCAATGAAAACAATGACAAACTTGTCAAGGTATGGTCCACACACTCGGTTCATAAGGTCCATGAACACAGCTGGTGCATTAGTTAAACCAAACGGCATGACCATAAACTCATAATGACCGTAACGTGTTCTGAAAGCAGTCTTTGGAATATCATCTTCTTTCACCCGCATTTGATGGTACCCGGAACGTAAGTCAATCTTTGAATAAACAGACGAGCCTTGTAGTTGATCAAATAAGTCGTCGATTCTCGGTAGTGGGTAGCGGTTCTTGATGGTAAGTTTGTTCAACTCTCGGTAGTCAATACACAACCTGAATGTACCATCTTTCTTCTTGACAAACAAAACAGGAGCTCCCCATGGTGATGTGCTTGGTCGAATGAAACCACGCTCTAAAAGTTCTTGTAATTGGCTTTGTAGTTCTTTCATCTCGCTGGGTGCGAGTCTGTAAGGAGCACGAGCTATTGGTGCAGCTCCTGGTACAAGATCTATTTGAAATTCAACGGATCGATGTGGGGGTAATCCCGGTAATTCTTTCGGAAATACATCGGGAAATTCTTTTACAATGGGAACATCATTGATGCTCTTTTCTTCAGTTTGTACTTTCTCGACGTGTGCTAGAACAGCATAGCAACCTTTTCTTATTAGTTTTTGTGCCTTCAAATTACTAATAAGATGTAGCTTCGTGTTGCCCTTTTCTCCGTACACCATTAAGGGTTTTCCTTTTTCTCGTATAATGCGAATTGCATTTTTGTAACAAACGATCTCTGCTTTCACTTCTTTCAACCAGTCCATACCGATTATCACATCAAAACTCCCTAACTCTACTGGTATCAAATCAATCTTAAATGTTTCGCTAACCAGTTTAATTTCTCGATTCCGACATATATTATCTGCTGAAATTAATTTACCATTTGCTAATTCGAGTAAAAATTTACTATCCAAAGGCGTCAATGGGCAACTTAATTTAGCACAAAAATCTCTACTCATATAGCTTCTATCCGCACCCGAATCAAATAAAACGTAAGCAGATTTATTGTCAATAAGAAACGTACCCGTAACAAGCTCCGGGTCTTCCTGTGCCTCTGCCGCATTAATATTGAAAACTCTTCCGCGGCCTTGTCCATTCGTGTTCTCCTGGTTCGGGCAATTTCTAATAATGTGGCCCGATTTTCCACATTTATAACAAACTACATTGGCATAGCTTGCTCCGACACTACTTGCTCCGCCATTACTTGTTCCGACACCATTTGTTCCTTTCGTTCTATTAACCCCTGGTCCGTAGACCTCACACTTCGCCGCGCTATGACCATTTCTTTTACACTTGTTGCAAAATTTGGTGCAGAACCCCGAGTGATTCTTTTCACACCTTTGGCATAGCTGCTTCTGATTGTTGTTGTTGTTGCGGTTATTATTGTTGTTGGGATGATTGTTGTAGTTGCTGTTGTTGTTGTTGTTGTTGTTGTTGGGCCGTTTGTTGTAGTTGCGATTGATGTTGCGATTGTTGGGATAATTGTTGCGATTATTGTTGTAATTGCTGTTGTTGTTGTATTGGTGATTCTTATCACCGTTTTCCTCCCACTTTCTTTTGACTTGCTTCACATTGGCCTCTTCAGCAGTCTGTTCTTTAATTCTTTCTTCAATCTGGTTCACTAGTTTGTGAGCCATTCTACATGCCTGTTGTATGGAGGCGGGCTCGTGTGAACTTATATCTTCTTGGATTCTTTCCGGTAATCCTTTCACAAACGCGTCGATCTTCTCTTCCTCATCTTCGAATGCTCCCGGACACAATAGGCACAATTCTGTGAATCGTCTTTCGTACATGGTAATATCAAATCCTTGGGTTCGTAACCCTCTAAGTTCTGTCTTGAGCTTATTGACCTCGGTTCTGGGACGGTACTTCTCGTTCATCAAGTGCTTGAATGCTGACCACGGTAGTGCGTACGCATCATCTTGTCCCACTTGCTCTAGATAGGTATTCCACCATGTTAACGCAGAACCTGTGAAGGTATGCGTAGCGTACTTCACTTTGTCCTCTTCAGTACACTTACTTATGGCAAACACCGATTCAACCTTCTCGGTCCACCGTTTCAATCCGATCGGTCCTTCGGTTCCATCAAATTCCAAAGGTTTGCAGGCAGTGAATTCTTTGTAGGTGCATCCTACACGATTTCCTGTACTGCTAGATCCAAGGTTATTGTTGGTATGTAGCGCAGCCTGTACTGCGGCTATGTTTGAAGCTAGAAAAGTACGGAATTCCTCTTCATTCATATTCACGGTGTGTCGAGTAGTCGGTGCCATTTCCTTCAAAATAGTTAAATGGAACAAGTTAATCATACAGAATATTAAGAGTAGTTAATAGTATTTCGTAGCATAATATGAACTCATTTATAAAAGCTTTTTCTTCATATTAGCGTTTTATAAGTTTAAATTCGGGTAGTACCTACCCGTTAAGTTCATACTTAGTAGCTAATATACAATTCAACTACTACAATTCTATATGAAAAACTGATTATAATAATATTTCGCGTTCAAACTTTTATACAATATTTTACAAACTTACAATACCGCTTATTTTACATAAAGCATGAAATATAGCACACAATAACTTTGATACAAGATAGTTGTGAAGACAATTCTAGCTAGTACACAAGTCGTTCAGCAAAGGCAATAAAGACACGTAATTCATACGTCTAGAAACAAGTCATGCATTCTGGTCTTACTAGGACTACTTCCCATCCTTGGTCTTGTGTAACATAACCGTTATGGCCGTTGATAAGACAGCGTGTTGTAACGTCATCAAAGGGACGAGGGTTACGTAATGTCCAACAGTCCCGTAATAATCTAAAAACCTCATTTCTTACCCCAATTACCGACTCCGTCACTTGTGGAAACGTTTTGTTTAATAGTTGTAGCCCGATGTTCTTGTTCTCACTTTGGTGAGAAGCGAACATTACTAATCCGTAAGCATAACATGCTTCTTTATGTTGCATGTTAGCCGCTTTTTCTAAATCACGAAGTCCAATATTCGGATATATTGAGTCAAAATAATTTCTTAACCCGTTGCGTAAAATAGCATTTGGGTTCCCCGCAATATATGCGTCAAAGTAAACACATCGTAACTTATGGGTTTCCCAATGTGATATCCCCCATCTTTCAAACGAAAGTCTCTTATAAACCAAGACATTCTTGGAACGTTCTTCGAATGTCTTACAAACTGATCTCGCCTTAAATAGTTGTGCCGAAGAATTCTGGCCGACTCTAGACAAGATTTCATCAATCATGTCTCCGGGTAGGTCTCTTAAAATATTGGGTTGTCTATCCATTTTGTGTTTTTAAACTGTAAAATAGACAAGAGTTAGATTCATAAAAAAAATACTTATTAATACAAGCAATTTTTACATATATCATAAAGCATAAGAACACTATATTACATATATTACACCACACGAATACAACTATCTTATTCCGACTCGCTCGTTTCTTCTTCTTCGGTTTTGGTTCGTTTTGCCAAGTTTCTAGGGATATATGATGTTCCCCTAATACGAGCCGTCGTTGTCCACATTGGTTTAGAAAAACCTGGTGGTTTAGAGGTTCCCGGGTCATTGTTACAACTTAAGGACTTCGGGGGTTGACGATACATATAAAGTTCATCGGGGTTGGAATTAGATTTCTCTATTTTTATGCCCTTTCCCTTATTATTTTCTTTTGCTTTTTTAAATTCAGTTGGGGTAATTTCTATAACATCATCGGAATTCTCATCGGAATCCGATTCATCGGAGAATTGGTAATCCTCCCAATATTTTGCTTCCTTGGCGGAAACACCATTGACCATAATTAACTTTGGTCGGTTGGTTGAGGATTTTCTTTTACTTAACCATTTTATTATTTCCCCCACCGGTTCTATTTCTTCATCCGGTTCCGATTCTTCTTCCGGTTCCGATTCTTCTTCCGGTTCCGACTCTTCTTCCGGTTCCTCTTCGGGAACTTGTGAATCAGTCCACAAATCATTCCAATTTACATTTGACTCTTCATTATTATTAGGTGAGTCAATGGGACTTGTTCTAGAGGTAGACATCTATCACATAATATCAAACACGTTAAGAGATTAATATATCACATAATATTCATATGTTAAAAATATATAGTTTCCAACAAAAATGTTAAGCAATCATTTTTAAAGAAAACACGGTCGAAGTCCAGACTCACTAATGCATCCTAACAAACTCGATAAGACACACTAATGCAAATTTTCTGGTTCTCTAAGACCAACGCTCGGATACCAACTGAAATGTCCCGTTCTTATTGATTAAAAACGTTCCATATTAATTGATTTCGTTGCGAGGTTTTGACCTCTATATGAGACGTTTTTCAAAGACTGCATTCATTTTTAAAACAAACCATAACCTTTATTTCATAGATAAAGGTTTTAAAAAAAAGCTTTGCGTAGATTATCAAATAATGATAATCTAAAATATCCTGTTTACACACGACCATTACATAATGGTTTACAATACAAATATGTTACAATAAAATAAGTTTCTTGAATGCAGTTTTTACACAATATCATACAAGCATGGACTACAAATCTCGTCCTTATTTAAGTATGCGACAGCGGAAGCTCTTAATAATCACCTGAGAATAAACATGCTTAAAACGTCAACAAAAATGTTGGTGAGTTATAGGTTTAACCTATATATATCAAATCATAATAATAGACCACAAAATTTCATATTTCAATACACATCCCATACATAGAGATAAAAATCATTCATATGGTGAACACCTGGTAACCGACATTAACAAGATGCATATATAAGAATATCCCCATCATTCCGGGACACCCTTCGGATATGATATAAATTTCGAAGTACTAAAGCATCCGGTACTTTGGATGGGGTTTGTTAGGCCCAATAGATCTATCTTTAGGATTCGCGTCAATTAGGGTGTCTGTTCCCTAATTCTTAGATTACCAGACTTAATAAAAAGGGGCATATTCGATTTCGATAATTCAACCATAGAATGTAGTTTCACGTACTTGTGTCTATTTTGTAAATCATTTATAAAACCTGCATGTATTCTCATCCCAAAAATATTAGATTTTAAAAGTGGGACTATAACTCACTTTCACAGATTTTTACTTCGTCGGGAAGTAAGACTTGGCCACTGGTTGATTCACGAACCTATAACAATATATACATATATATCAAAGTATGTTCAAAATATATTTACAACACTTTTAATATATTTTGATGTTTTAAGTTTATTAAGTCAGCTGTCCTCGTTAGTAACCTACAACTAGTTGTCCACAGTTAGATGTACAGAAATAAATCGATAAATATTATCTTGAATCAATCCACGACCCAGTGTATACGTATCTCAGTATTGATCACAACTCAAACTATATATATTTTGGAATCAACCTCAACCCTGTATAGCTAACTCCAACATTCACATATAGAGTGTCTATGGTTGTTCCGAAATATATATAGATGTGTCGACATGATAGGTCGAAACATTGTATACGTGTCTATGGTATCTCAAGATTACATAATATACAATACAAGTTGATTAAGTTATGGTTGGAATAGATTTGTTACCAATTTTCACGTAGCTAAAATGAGAAAAATTATCCAATCTTGTTTTACCCATAACTTCTTCATTTTAAATCCGTTTTGAGTGAATCAAATTGCTATGGTTTCATATTGAACTCTATTTTATGAATCTAAACAGAAAATGTATAGGTTTATAGTCGGAAAAATAAGTTACAAGTTGTTTTTGTAAAGGTAGTCATTTCAGTCGAAAGAACGACGTCTAGATGACCATTTTAGAAAACATACTTCCACTTTGAGTTTAACCATAATTTTTGGATATGGTTTCATGTTCATAATAAAAATCATTTTCTCAGAATAACAACTTTTAAATCAAGGTTTATCATAGTTTTTAATTAACTAACCCAAAACAGCCCGCGGTGTTACTACGACGGCGTAAATCCGGTTTTACGGTGTTTTTCGTGTTTCCAGGTTTTAAATCATTAAGTTAGCATATCATATAGATATATAACATGTGTTTAGTTGATTTTAAAAGTCAAGTTAGAAGGATTAACTTTTGTTTGCGAACAAGTTTAGAATTAACTAAACTATGTTCTAGTGATTACAAGTTTAAACCTTCGAATAAGATAGCTTTATATGTATGAATCGAATGATGTTATGAATATCATTACTACCTTAAGTTCCTTGGATAAACCTACTGGAAAAGAGAAAAATGGATTTAGCTTCAACGGATCCTTGGATGGCTCGAAGTTCTTGAAGCAGAATCATGACACGAAAACAAGTTCAAGTAAGATCATCACTTGAAATAAGATTGTTATAGTTATAGAAATTGAACCAAAGTTTGAATATGATTATTACCTTGTATTAGAATGATAACCTAATGTAAGAAACAAAGATTTCTTGAGGTTGAATGATCACCTTACAAGATTGGAAGTGAGCTAGCAAACTTGAAAGTATTCTTGATTTTATGAAACTAGAACTTTTGGAATTTATGAAGAACACTTAGAACTTGAAGATAGAACTTGAGAGAGATCAATTAGATGAAGAAAATTGAAGAATGAAAGTGTTTGTAGGTGTTTTTGGTCGTTGGTGTATGGATTAGATATAAAGGATATGTAATTTTGTTTTCATGTAAATAAGTCATGAATGATTACTCATATTTTTGTAATTTTATGAGATATTTCATGCTAGTTGCCAAATGATGGTTCCCACATGTGTTAGGTGACTCACATGGGCTGCTAAGAGCTGATCATTGGAGTGTATATACCAATAGTACATACATCTAAAAGCTGTGTATTGTACGAGTACGAATACGGGTGCATACGAGTAGAATTGTTGATGAAACTGAACGAGGATGTAATTGTAAGCATTTTTGTTAAGTAGAAGTATTTTGATAAGTGTATTGAAGTCTTTCAAAAGTGTATAAATACATATTAAAACACTACATGTGTATACATTTTAACTGAGTCGTTAAGTCATCGTTAGTCGTTACATGTAAGTGTTATTTTGAAACCTTTAAGTTAACGATCTCAATTAATGTTGTTAACCCATTGTTTATTATATCTAATGAGATGTTAAATTATTATATTATCATGATATTATGATATATTAATATATCTTAATATGATATATATACATTTAAATGTCGTTACAACGATAATCGTTACATATATGTCTCGTTTCGAAATCCTTAAGTTAGTAGTCTTGTTTATATGTATATAACTCATTGTTAATATACTTATGGAGATACTTACTTATCATAATCTCATGTTAACCATATGTATATCCATATATATATATATATATATCGTCATGTCGTTTTTACAAGTTTTAACGTTCGTGAATCGCCGGTCAACTTGGGTGGTCAATTGTCTATATGAAACATATTTCAATTAATCAAGTCTTAACAAGTTTGATTGCTTAACATGTTGGAAACATTTAATCATGTAAATATCAATCTCAATTAATATTTATAAACATGGAAAAGTTCGGGTCACTACAGTAATGATGTTCATAACATCATTCGATTCATATATATAAAACTATCTTATTCGAAGGTTTAAACTCGTAATCACTAGAACATAGTTTAGTTAATTCTAAACTTGTTCGCAAACAAAAGTTAATCCTTCTAACTTGACTTTTAAAATTAACTAAACACATGTTCTATATCTATATGATATGCTAACTTAATGATTTAAAACCTGGAAACACGAAAAACACCGTAAAACCGGATTTACGCCGTCGTAGTAACACCGCGGGCTGTTTTGGGTTAGTTAATTAAAAACTATGATAAACTTTGATTTAAAAGTTGTTATTCTGGGAAAATGATTTTTATTATGAACATGAAACTATATCCAAAAATTATGGTTAAACTCAAAGTGGAAGTATGTTTTCTAAAATGGTCATCTAGACGTCGTTCTTTCGACTGAAATGACTACCTTTACAAAAACGACTTGTAACTTATTTTTCCGACTATAAACCTATACTTTTTCTGTTTAGATTCATAAAATACAGTTCGATATGAAACCATAGCAATTTGATTCATTCAAAACGGATTTAAAATGAAGAAGTTATGGGTAAAACAAGATTGGATAATTTTTCTCATTTTAGCTACGTGAAAATTGGTAACAAATCTATTCCAACCATAACTTAATCAACTTGTATTGTATATTATGTAATCTTGAGATACCATAGACACGTATACAATGTTTCGACCTATCATGTCGACACATCTATATATATTTCGGAACAACCATAGACACTCTATATGTGAATGTTGGAGTTAGCTATACAGGGTTGAGGTTGATTCCAAAATATATATAGTTTGAGTTGTGATCAATACTGAGATACGTATACACTGGGTCGTGGATTGATTCAAGATAATATTTATTGATTTATTTCTGTACATCTAACTGTGGACAACTAGTTTTAGGTTACTAACGAGGACAGCTGACTTAATAAACTTAAAACATCAAAATATATTAAAAGTGTTGTAAATATATTTTGAACATACTTTAATATATATGTATATATTGTTATAGGTTCGTGAATCAACAGTGGCCAAGTCTTACTTCTCGACGAAGTAAAAATCTGTGAAAGTGAGTTATAGTCCCACTTTTAAAATCTAATATTTTTGGGATGAGAATACATGCAGGTTTTATAAATGATTTACAAAATAGACACAAGTACGTGAAACTACATTCTATGGTTGAATTATCGAAATCGAATATGCCCCTTTTTATTAAGTCTGGTAATCTAAGAATTAGGGAACAGACACCCTAATTGACGCGAATCCTAAAGATAGATCTATTGGGCCTAACAAACCCCATCCAAAGTACCGGATGCTTTAGTACTTCGAAATTTATATCATATCCGAAGGGTGTCCCGGAATGATGGGGATATTCTTATATATGCATCTTGTTAATGTTGGTTACCAGGTGTTCACCATATGAATGATTTTTATCTCTATGTATGGGATGTGTATTGAAATATGAAATCTTGTGGTCTATTGTTACGATTTGATATATATAGGTTAAACCTATAACTCACCAACATTTTTGTTGACGTTTAAAGCATGTTTATTCTCAGGTGAATATTAAGAGCTTCCGCTGTTGCATACTAAAATAAGGACAAGATTTGGAGTCCATGTTTATACGATATTGTGTAAAAACTGCATTCAAGAAACTGATTTCGATGTAACATATTTGTATTGTAAACCATTATGTAATGGTCGTGTGTAAACAGGATATTTTAGATTATCATTATTTGATAATCTACGTAAAACTTTTTAAAACTTTATTTATGAAATAAAGGTTATGGTTTGTTTTAAAAATGAATGCAGTATTTGAAAAACGTCTCATATAGAGGTCAAAACCTCGCAACGAAATCAATTAATATGGAACGTTTTTAATCAATAAGAACGGGACATTTCAGTTGGTATCAGAGCGTTGGTCTTAGAGAACCAGAATTTTGCATTAGTGTGTCTTATCTAGTTTGTTAGGATTCATTAGTGAGTCTGGACTTCGACCGTGTTTACTTGAAAAATGATTGCTTAACAAATTTTGTTGGAAACTATATATTTTTAACATGTGAATATTATGTGATATATTAATCTCTTAACGCGTTTGATATTATGTGATAGATGTCTACCTCTAGAACAAGTCTCATTGACTCACCTAATAATAATGAAGAGTCAAATGTAAATTGGAATGATTCGTGGACTGATTCACAAGTTCCCGAAGAGGAACCGGAAGAAGAGTCGGAACCAGAAGAAGAATCGGAACCGGAAGAAGAATCGGAACCGGATGAAGAAATAGAACCGGTGGGGGAAATAATAAAACGGTTAAGTAAAAGAAAATCCTCAACCAACCGACCAAGGTTAATTATGGTCAATGGTGTTTCCGCTAAGGAAGCAAAATATTGGGAGGATTACCAATTCTCCGATGAATCGGATTCCGACGAGAATTTCGATGATGTTATAGAAATTACCCCAACTGAATTTAAAAAGGCAAAAGAAAATAATAAGGGAAAGGGCATAAAAATAGAGAAATCTAATTCCAACCCCGATGAACTTTATATGTATCGTCAACCCCCGAAGTCCTTAAGTTGTAACAATGACCCGGGAACCTCTAAACCACCAGGTTTTTCTAAACCAATGTGGAAAATAACGGCTCGTATTAGGGGAACATCATATATCCCTAGAAACTTGGGAAAACGAACCAAAACCAAAGAAGAAGAAACAAGCGAGTCGGAATAAGATAGTTGTATTCGTGTGGTGTAATATATGTAATATAGTGTGCTTATGCTTTATGATATATGTAAAAATTGCTTGTATTAATAAGTATTTTTTTTTATGAATCTAACTCTTGTCCATTTTACAGTATAAAAACACAAAATGGATAGACAACCCAATATTTTAAGAGACCTACCCGGAGACATGATTGATGAAATCTTGTCTAGAGTTGGTCAGAATTCTTCGGCACAACTATTTAACGCGAGATCAGTTTGTAAGACATTCGAAGAACGTTCCAAGAATACCTTGGTTTATAAAAGGCTTTCGTTCGAAAGATGGGGGATATCACATTGGGAAATCCATAAGTTACGATGTGTTTACTTTGACGCATATATTGCGGGGAACCCAAATGCTATTTTACGCAATGGGTTAAGAAATTATTTTGACTCAATATATCCGAATATTGGACTTCGTGATTTAGAAAAAGCGGCTAACATGCAACATAAAGAAGCATGTTATGCTTACGGATTAGTAATGTTCGCTTCTCACCAAAGTGAGAACAAGAACATCGGGCTACAACTATTAAACAAAACGTTTCCACAAGTGACGGAGTCGGTAATTGGGGTAAGAAATGAGGTTTTTAGATTGTTACGGGACTGTTGGACATTACGTAACCCTCGTCCCTTTGACGACGTTACAACACGCTGTCTTATCAACGGCCATAACGGTTATGTTCCACAAGACCAAGGATGGGAAGTAGTCCTAGTAAAACCAGAATGCATGACTTGTTTCTGGACGTATGAATTACGTGTCTTTATTGCCTTTGCTGAACAACTTGTGTACTAGCTAGAATTATCTTCACAACTATCTTGTATCAAAGTTATTGTCTGCTATATTTCATGCTTTATGTAAAATAAGTGGTATTGTAAGTTTGTAAAATATTGTATAAAAGTTTGAACGCGAAATATAATTATAATCAGTTTTTCATATAGAATTGTAGTAGTTGAATTGTATATTAGCTACTAAGTATGAACTTAACGGGTAGGTACTACCCGAATTTAAACTTATAAAACGCTAATATGAAGAAAAAACTTTTATAAATGAGTTCATATTATGCTACGAAATACTATTAACTACTCTTAATATTCTGTATGATTAACTTGTTCCATTTGACTATTTTGAAGGAAATGGCACCGACTACTTGACACAACGTGAATATGAATGAAGAGGAATTCCGTACTTTTCTAGCTTTAAACATAGCCGCAGTACAGGCTGCGCTACATACCAACAATAACCTTGGATCTAGCAGTACAGGAAATCGTGTAGGATGCACCTACAAAGAATTCACTGCCTGCAAACCTTTGGAATTTGATGGAACCGAAGGACCGATCGGATTGAAACGGTGAACCGAGAAGGTCGAATCGGTGTTTGCCATAAGTAAGTGTACTGAAGAGGACAAAGTAAAGTACGCTACGCATACCTTCACAGGTTATGCGTTAACATGGTGGAATACCTATCTAGAGCAAGTGGGACAAGACGATGCGTACGCACTACCGTGGTCAGCATTCAAGCACTTGATGAACAAGAAGTACCGTCCCAGAACCGAGGTCAATAAGCTCAAGACAGAACTTAGAGGGTTACGAACCCAAGGATTTGATATTACCACGTACGAAAGACGATTCACAGAATTGTGCCTATTGTGTCCGGGAGCATTTGAAGATGAGGAAGAGAAGATCGACGCGTTTGTGAAAGGATTACCGGAAAGAATCCAAGAAGATATAAGTTCACACGAGCCCGCCTCCATACAACAGGCATGTAGAATGGCTCACAAACTAGTGAACCAGATTGAAGAAGGAATTAAAGAACAGACTGCTGAAGAGGCCAATGTGAAACAAGTCAAAAGAAAGTGGGAGGAAAACGGTGATAAGAATCACCAATACAACAACAACAGCAATTACAACAATAATCGTAACAATTATCCCAACAATCACAACATCAATCGCAACTACAACAAACGGCTCAACAACAACAACAACAACAACAACAGCAACTACAACAATCATCCCAACAACAATAATAACCGCAACAACAACAACAATCAGAAGCAGCTATGCCAAAGGTGTGAAAAGTATCACTCGGGGTTCTGCACCAAATTTTGCAACAAGTGTAAAAGAAATGGTCATAGCGCGGCGAAGTGTGAGGTCTACGGACCAGGGGTTAATAGAACGAAAGGAACAAATGGTGTCGGAACGAGTAATGGCAGAGCAAGTAGTGTCGGAGCAAGTTATGCCAATGTAGTTTGTTATAAATGTGGAAAACCGGGCCACATTATTAGAAATTGCCCGAACCAGGAGAACACGAATGGACAAGGCCGCGGAAGAGTTTTCAATATTAATGCGGCAGAGGCACAGGAAGACCCGGAGCTTGTTACGGGTACGTTTCTTATTGACAATAAATCTGCTTACGTTTTATTTGATTCGGGTGCGGATAGAAGCTATATGAGTAGAGATTTTTGTGCTAAATTAAGTTGTCCATTGACGCCTTTGGATAGTAAATTTTTACTCGAATTAGCAAATGGTAAATTAATTTCAGCAGATAATATATGTCGGAATCGAGAAATTAAACTGGTTAGCGAAACATTTAAGATTGATTTGATACCAGTAGAGTTAGGGAGTTTTGATGTGATAATCGGTATGGACTGGTTGAAAGAAGTGAAAGCAGAGATCGTTTGTTACAAAAATGCAATTCGCATTATGCGAGAAAAAGGAAAACCCTTAATGGTGTACGGAGAAAAGGGCAACACGAAGCTACATCTTATTAGTAATTTGAAGGCACAAAAACTAATAAGAAAAGGTTGCTATGCTGTTCTAGCACACGTCGAGAAAGTACAAACTGAAGAAAAGAGCATCAATGATGTTCCCGTCGCAAAAGAATTTCCCGATGTATTTTCGAAAGAATTACCGGGATTACCCCCACATCGATCCGTTGAATTTCAAATAGATCTTGTACCAGGAGCTGCACCAATAGCTCGTGCTCCTTACAGACTCGCACCCAGCGAGATGAAAGAATTGCAAAGCCAATTACAAGAACTTTTAGAGCATGGTTTCATTCGACCAAGCACATCACCGTGGGGAGCTCCTGTTTTGTTTGTCAAGAAGAAAGATGGTACATTCAGGTTTTGTATCGACTACCGAGAGTTGAACAAACTTACCATCAAGAATCGCTACCCACTACCGAGAATCGACGACTTATTTGATCAACTACAAGGCTCGTCTGTTTATTCAAAGATTGACTTACGTTCCGGGTATCATCAAATGCGGGTGAAAGAAGATGATATTCCAAAGACTGCTTTTAGAACACGTTACGGTCATTACGAGTTTATGGTCATGCCGTTTGGTTTAACTAATGCACCAGCTGTGTTCATGGACCTTATGAACCGAGTGTGTGGACCATACCTTGACAAGTTTGTCATTGTTTTCATTGATGACATACTTATTTACTCAAAGAATGACCAAGAACACGGTGAACATTTGAGAAAGGTGTTAGAAGTATTGAGGAAGGAAGAATTGTACGCTAAGTTTTCAAAGTGTGCATTTTGGTTGGAAGAAGTTCATTTCCTCGGTCACATAGTGAACAAAGAAGGTATTAAGGTGGATCCGGCAAAGATAGAAACTGTTGAAAAGTGGGAAACCCCGAAAACTCCGAAACACATACGCCAGTTTTTAGGACTAGCTGGTTACTACAGAAGGTTCATCCAAGACTTTTCCAGAATAGCAAAACCCTTGACTGCATTAACGCATAAAGGGAAGAAATTTGAATGGAATGATGAACAAGAGAAAGCGTTTCAATTATTGAAGAAAAAGCTAACTACGGCACCTATATTGTCATTGCCTGAAGGGAATGATGATTTTGTGATTTATTGTGACGCTTCAAAGCAAGGTCTCGGTTGTGTATTAATGCAACGAACGAAGGTGATTGCTTATGCGTCTAGACAATTGAAGATTCACGAACAAAATTATACGACGCATGATTTGGAATTAGGCGCGGTTGTTTTTGCATTAAAGACTTGGAGGCACTACTTATATGGGGTCAAAAGTATTATATATACTGACCACAAAAGTCTTCAACACATATTTAATCAGAAACAACTGAATATGAGGCAGCGTAGGTGGATTGAATTATTGAATGATTACGACTTTGAGATTCGTTACCACCCGGGAAAGGCAAATGTGGTAGCCGATGCCTTGAGCAGGAAGGACAGAGAACCCATTCGAGTAAAATCTATGAATATAATGATTCATAATAACCTTACTACTCAAATAAAGGAGGCGCAACAAGGAGTTTTAAAAGAAGGAAATTTAAAGGATGAAATACCCAAAGGATCGGAGAAGCATCTTAATATTCGGGAAGATGGAACCCGGTATAGGGCTGAAAGGATTTGGGTACCAAAATTTGGAGATATGAGAGAAATGGTACTTAGAGAAGCTCATAAAACCAGATACTCAATACATCCTGGAACGGGGAAGATGTACAAGGATCTCAAGAAACATTTTTGGTGGCCGGGTATGAAAGCCGATGTTGCTAAATATGTAGGAGAATGTTTGACGTGTTCTAAGGTCAAAGCTGAGCATCAGAAACTGTAATGACCCGCACTTTTTCGATCGTTCTATACTTATAAGATTAATATTTACATAAATTAAACCTTACCAACATGATAAGCAATCCAAATTGTTGAGACTTATGTTTTCGAAAAGAGATTTACACAACGTTTGACCGTCTAGTTTGACCGATGATATCACGAACTATACAATATATGATAATTATACGTTTGTGTATATATATGTATATATACATATTTAACATGATCTAAGAATGTTTTAATATCTCATTTTGTATTAATAACAATAAGTTATAAGTATATTTTGAAACTACTAACTTAAGTTTTCAAAACGATAACCATACGTAACGTTATTTGACATTAATACTTATGACTTATAATGTTTATACATATATCGTATAAGTAATGTATTTAATCACTTTTAATAACTTAAATACATAAAACAATATAAGTGTATTTACAAAAGATAGCTATATTTGAATCCTCGTTCCGTTTTCTCAAAGATTTCTATACGTATACCTAGGGTATATGTACCCGTATCATACGCAGCTTCTAGATGTATTTACTATTGGTATATACCAATAAAAATCTGCTCCTTAGCAGCCTTAAATGATTAAGAAACATGTGGAACCAACCATTTGTCAAGTAGCATGAATTATTTAGCAAGAAAACAAAGTTAGGTATCTTTTTTTTCCTTTATAACCTAAAAACGTTTTTATGCATGCACACCATTTCTTCACCCCATTTTCTCATACTTACACTTTCATTTCTCTCTTAAAATACTCTTAACATCATACTTGATCATCTCCAAGCATTTTCCCCATGAATTAGCTTCAAAAACCTTACTTAAACACCATAAGAAAACCATACAAAAACACTTCAAGAAATCCTTCCAAGAACACAAACTTACTTCCAATCTTTCATCCAATTCCATCACCCTTTTGGTTCTAGGTTTTTACTCCTCTTTTACAGTAACCTTGTCCAAGGAACTTGAGGTAGAATCTATGTTTATAACCTTATTCGATTCATATATATATAGCTATCATATTTTGTGGTATACAATTTTAACAACAAGAACATAGTTTGAAAGTTTTCAAACTTGTTTGCAAACTAAATAGATCCTTCTAACTTAACTTTTAAAATACTTCAAGACCTGTAATATAACTTAAATATATGCTAATTTAACAAGGTATAACTTGATTTTTCAAAGAATATCTTAAAAACTGTTTTTACGACGTCGGAGTGTCACCGGGGACTGTTTTGGGTTGGATAATTAAAAACCATCTTAAACTTTGAATTGGAGGTTTATGTTCTGGAAAAATGATTTTTACTATGAATATGATAACACATAAAAATTTCATGATTTAATTCAAAGTATAAGTATTTTTAGAAAAATAACCATTTAAGGTTGTTTACATAAAGGAAAATGTTTAACTTCATAAGTTTCACTAAAGTTTCACCTATTCCGTGTGATTTTGAATACAAACTAAGGTATTTACAGTTCATAGTCTTAAAGAGGGACTCGATCCAAGGAGATGGCAAGTTGAATCAACGAAAACGGAGTTGTAACGAAGAAACTATGACCGAAACAAAATTGGTTATCCAAGACTAGTTTAACTTCGGGATTAATTGGAAAAAATTAAATAAAATCACATCTTTCTAAGATAACATGATATTTTATATATATGTACTTATAATTCAATTTTATATGGTTCAGGATCACCCGTAAACAACACGAGAAGATTAATCATAAGATCCCATGATTGTACGCAACACGTCATTTGACAACACCGGTACTTTATGTACGCAACACGTCATTTGACAACACCGGTACCGTGGGTCAAGATTAATCTCGACCAATACATATACGATGGGGTTTTATTTATTTCGTTGGGGGTTTTATTTATTTCATTGCGGGTATATTAAACATCTAAAAATGAACCATTAAAATTGAATTACTAACAACGAACTGCTAACTACGGACTAAGGAATTATTCAAAGTATTAAAAGTATAACAAGTATATATATGTGACGTTTGTTTAAAAAGAAAAGGTATTGATATATTATATATGGATAGGTTCGTGATATCAACCGGAGACCAAGTCAAATTATATATATCTTCAAGACAACAGTGAGTATATAGTCCCATTTTTAAACTCTAAGTATTTCGGGATGAGAATACATGTATTTTATGTTTTACGTTATGGACACAAGTAACTGAAAAATATATTCTACGTTGAGTTGTACCACTGGCATACTTCCCTGTAGCTTGGTAACTGTTATTTACAACGGTATTGTAAACGCGAATCCTGTTGATAGATCTATCGGGCCTGACAACCCCAACCGGACTGGACGACCAGTATTCAACGGTTGCACAGTACTTCGTTTCGTGACTACACTTGGTACGGTGTAGTAAGATTTCATAATAAAGGGAATATGCGACGTGATTAAATGTTAAGTATGGTTACCAAGTGCTCAACCACTTAGAATATTTTTATTAAAATGTTTATATATGAAATCTTGTGGTCTATATATATATTGCTGCCGGCATTAAACCTATATCTCACCAACTTTATGTTGACGTTTTAAGCATGTTCATTCTCAGGTGATAATTAGAAGCTTCCGCTGCAACATGTTGAATTTAAACAAGATCTTGAGTATGCATATTTGTGTCAAAAATAAAACTGCATATCGGAGGATTTGTAATGTAAAATATGCTAGAAATCGTATTGTTATCATCACATGTAAAGTTTGTAAGTCTAAGATTATCGCTAAACGATAATCATCTTTATATTGTCTAAAGCTTGTATTATCATAAGAGTTATGGTTTGTAATGTAAAATAAATGCAGTTGTTCTTTTAAAAATGTCGCATATAGAGGTCAATACCTCGCAATGAAATCATACGTTATCTAACACGTTCTTATGGTTAAGGACGGGTTATGACATGTGGTATCAGAGCGGTGGTCTTAGCAAACCAGGTTTGCATTAGTGTGTCTAACCGAGAAGTCGTTAGGATACATTAGTAAGTCTGGACTTTGACCGGGTCTGATTTTAAAAACCATTGCTTATCATTGTTGGTTAAAATTTATATGTAAATATTATGTAGTACTAATGGGTTAGTTGTTGTAGAGGTCGGGCTCAAAACTTATTATCACATTCAGCGACTCCGAATCAGAATCTTCAGATGGTGTTTCAGTCATTAACCTATCCGATGACGAAAATAATATCTTTGGGGAAGACTCACAAATTCCAGATGAACCAACTGTAAAGAACCCGGAAAGTGAACCCGAGGAGGAAAGTGAACCCGAGGAGGAAAGTGAACCCGAGGAGGAAAGTGAACTCGAGGAAGAAATACAGGAAATTACGAAAGACAAGTTCGAACTAGCAAAGAAACGAAAGGCTAATGAATTAGAAAATTCAAATCTTGAGTTTAATAAGGATGATGTGGCACCAACTCCACTAGACACTACCACCCCTATTCCCGCTATTCCTATTTGTTCTATCCCGGCATCCAGTTCTTCAGTCCCACAGCCAAAATATAGGCAGACAGCTAGGATGAGCGTTAGGCGATTCATTGAACCTAAACGTCTTAGAAAATAGACCAAACGATGCGCTACCTTATTAAACCATGGGATCATATAATGTTTTTTATAATATTATTAGTGTGGTTTGCTTAATGTTTGATGTAAGATAAGCATATGTAAAATAGTGAAGTGTGAAATGCAATAATTTTCCATGGTTAAGTATTATTTAGATGGTAGTAATTGATTCTGTACTAAGCTATTAAGTATGGACATTAACGGGTAGGTACTACCCTAGATATAATTATAAAACGCTAATAAGAAGAAAAGGCTTTTATAATAATACCTGGTTCATATAATTAATAAGCTATAATGTACTGTAAATATACACTACATCTATAATATTCCATGTGAATAATTATTTTCTTTTCATTCTTATAGAAGAATATGGCGCGATTGAACCGAATGACGGAACAAGAAATCCAGGAACTCATCAATCAGCGAGTGAACGACAGAATGTTATGGGTCGAGGCTGCAAGAGGTGCTGCAGTTAACCCAAATCCTCGTGTGGGGTGCACTTACAAAACTTTTCAAGCTTGCAAGCCCTCATCATTCAGTGGAACAGAAGGACCGATCGGTTTAACCCGGTGGATAGAAAAGATGGAGACTGTGTTTAAAATAAGTGGTTGTGTTGAAAAGGACATGACCAAGTATGCATCGTGCACTTTACAAGATAGTGCACTCACGTGGTGGAAAAATTATGTGAAGGCTGTAGGAGGAGATGTAGCTTATGATACTCCTTGGGAAGAATTCAAAACAATGTTAATCAACGAGTATTGTCCAAGGAACGAGGTTAGGAAGTTGGAAGATGAATTACGAAGCCTGAAGGTTGTTGGTACTGAAATCACCAACTACAATCAGCGATTCATGGAATTAGTTTTGCTATGTCCTGAATTGGTCCCAACCGAAGAACGGAAGATTGAAATGTACAAAGATGGTTTGCCCAAAAAGGTCAAGGCAAATGTTACAGCATCGAAACCTAAGACAATTCATGAAGCTATAACCATGGCAAACGAGCTAATGGATCAGGTCATCATGGATAAGAAAGTATCCAATACTGATGTGAAGGTATCAGGTAACAAAAGAAAGTGGAATGGAAATTATGATCGAGGTAACCAACAACAATCTTTTAAGAAACAAGAAATCACGCAAGGTGCGGGTAGTGGTTTAAACTTTGGTTACAAAGGACAAAATCCTTTATGTAACCGATGCCACAAACATCACTCTGGCTACTGTAATGTGGTATGCAACAAATGTAATCGAAAGGGTCATCTTGCTGAAGATTGTAGGGCCCTCGTTACAAATACAAATGGTACCAAGACTCCTGCCACCAATGCAAATAGAACTGCTTTGGCTACCATTACTTGTTATGGGTGTGGAAAACAAGGTCACTATAAGAGCCAGTGTCCGAATCCAGAGAAGAATAATGGATCTGCACGTGGAAGAGCATTTGTTATTAATGCTAGAGAGGCGTGTGAAGACCCAGAGCTTGTTACGGGTACGTTTACCATTAATAACTTATCCGCATCTATTATATTTGATACTGGTGCCGATAGAAGTTACGTGAGTAGAGGTTTTTACGCTAAATTGAATTGTTCATCATTACCTCTAGATGCTAAGTACATGATTGAGTTAGCTAATGGTAAACTAATTAAAGCCGATAAAATTTGCCGTGATTGTAAAATAAATTTAGCCGGAGAAACATTTAAAATTGACTTAATACCCGTAGAATTAGGAAGTTTTGATGTAATAGTCGGCATGGACTGGATGTCCAAAGTAGGAGCTGAAGTTGTGTGTGCCAAGAAGGCAATTCGCATTCCTTGTAAGGATAAAATGCCGGTGATGATTTATGGAGAGAAGGGTAACTCAAAGCTAAAACTCATTAGCTGTTTGAAAGCCAAGAAGTGTTTAGAAAAGGGATGTTATGCTATTCTAGCACATGTTAATAAAGTCGAAAAGAAAGAAAAAGAGAAGTGCATCAACGACGTGCCTGTGGCAAGAGATTTTCCTGAAGTTTTTCCGGAAGAGTTGCCGGGACTACCTCCATTTATATCTGTAGAATTTCAAATAGATTTAGTACCAGGAGCTGCACCAGTTGCCCGTGCTCCATATAGACTTGCACCGTCCGAGTTAAAAGAACTTCAGAGTCAGTTAAAAGAATTACTGGATCGTGGATTCATACGACCAAGTACTTCACCGTGGGGAGCTCCAATTTTATTTGTCAAGAAGAAAGATGGATCTTTCCGAATGTGTATAGATTATCGTGAATTAAATAAGTTAACTATCAAAAATCGGTATCCACTACCGAGAATTGACAACTTATTTGATCAACTCCAAGGATCATGTGTTTATTCGAAAATTGACCTAAGATCAGGCTATCATCAATTACGCGTCAAAGAAGAAGATATACCGAAAACTGCTTTTCGGACACGTTACGGTCATTACGAATTTTTGGTCATGCCGTTTGGATTGACGAATGCGCCAGCTGTATTCATGGACCTCATGAATCGAGTTTGTAGTCCATATTTAGATAAGTTTGTTATTGTTTTCATTGATGACATTCTTATCTATTCCAAGAGTGAGCAAGAGCATGAGCATGAGCAGCATTTAAGTTTAATATTAGAGTTGTTGAGAAAAGAACAGCTATACGCTAAATTTTCTAAGTGTGCTTTCTGGTTGAAAGAAGTGCAATTTCTTGGCCACGTTGTTAGTAGCAAAGGAATTCAGGTTGATCCAGCAAAAATTGAAGCCATTGAAAAATGGGAGACTCCTAAGACACCAATGCAGATACGCCAATTTTTGGGTTTAGCCGGTTATTATAGAAGGTTTATTCAAGATTTTTCCCGAATAGCTAAGCCGTTAACAGCGTTAACGCAAAAAGGGAAGAAATATGAATGGACTTCTGAGCAGGAGAGTGCATTTCAATTACTGAAAAAGAAGTTGACTACGGCGCCTATTTTATCGTTACCAGAAGGGAACGATGATTTCGAAATATATTGTGACGCTTCGCGACAAGGTTTTGGTTGCGTTCTTATGCAACGGAAGAAAGTTATTGCATACGCATCCCGACAATTAAAGATTCACGAGCGGAATTATACGACGCATGATCTAGAATTGGGAGCAGTTGTGTTTGCATTGAAGATATGGAGACACTACTTGTATGGGGTTAAATGCACTGTGTTTACTGATCATAAAAGCCTTCAACATATTTTCGATCAAAAACAGCTGAACATGAGGCAACGTAGGTGGGTTGAGTTAATAAATGACTATGATTGTGAAATTCGTTATCATCCCGGGAAAGCAAACGTGGTGGCCGACGCTCTAAGCAGAAAGGAACGAGAACCAATTCGAGTACGAGCGATGAACATAAAAATTCGCATGAATCTCAACTCACAAATCAAAGAAGTTCAACGAGAAGCACTTACTAAAGAAAATATAGGAAATGAAATAATGAAGAAGTATGAGAAGCAACTCGTTATGCGGGAAGATGGAATTCGATATTTTGCAAATCGTATTTGGGTACCAAAGTTGGGTGGATTAAGGAAGTTGATATTGAACGAGGCACATAAGACAAGATACTCGATACATCCCGGAGTCGGAAAGATGTATCAAGATCTTAAGACACATTATTGGTGGCCTAATTTAAAGACAGACGTTGCAACATATGTTGGGGAATGTTTAACTTGTTCCAAAGTCAAAGCTGAACACCAAAAGCCGTCAGGGTTACTTCAACAACCAGAAATCCCAGAATGGAAATGGGATGGTATTATCATGGATTTCATCACGAAGTTACCAAAGACTGCCTGGGGATACGACACCATTTGGGTGATTGTTGATCGTCTCACCAAGTCTGCACATTTCTTGCCTATAAAGGAAACAGATAGAATGGAGAAACTATTACGATTGTATATAAAGGAAATTGTTTCAAGGCATGGAATACCTATTTCCATTATATCTGATCGTGATAGTAGATTTACCTTAAAGTTCTGGAAATCACTACAGGAGGCCCTAGGAACTCGTTTGGATATGAGCACCGCATATCATCCGTAAACTGACGGGCAGAGTGAAAGAAAAATTCAGACTCTTGAAGACATGCTCAGGGCATGTGTGATCGATTTTGGAAACGGATGGGATAAGTATTTACCGTTAGCAGAATTCTCGTATAATAATAGTTATCATGCGAGCATTAAAGCTGCGCCATTTGAAGCACTGTATGGGAGGAAGTGTAGATCTCCTATCTGTTGGAATGAAGTAGGAGATCGACAATTAACTGGTCCCGAGATCATACATGAAACTACTGAAAAGATAGTACAAATTAAGGAGAGATTGAAAACAGCCCGTAGTCGCCAAAAGAGCTACGCTGATGTTCGAAGGAAACCATTAGAGTTTCAGATCGGTGAGATGGTTATGTTAAAGGTATCACCATGGAAAGGTGTAATACGTTTTGGCAAAAGGGGTAAACTGAACCCAAGGTACGTAGGCCCGTTCAAGATCATCGAACGCATTGGACCGGTAGCTTATCGACTCGAGTTACCGCAACAACTCGCCGGAGTACATAATACTTTTCACGTCTCAAACCTTAAGAAGTGTCTTGCAAAGGAAGACCTCACCATTCCTCTTGAAGAAATCCATGTCGACGAGAAACTACAATTCATCGAAGAACCAATCGAAATCATGGATCGTGAAGTTAAACGGCTCAAGCAGAGCAACATACCGATCGTTAAGGTTCGTTGGAATGCTCGAAGAGGTCCTGAGTTTACTTGGGAACGAGAGGATCAAATGAAACAAAAGTATCCACACTTGTTTCCCGATGACGCAAAATAGGTACAATTTTAAAATTTCGGGACGAAATTTATTTAACGGGTAGGTACTGTAATGACCCGCACTTTTTCGATTGTTCTATACTTATAAGATTAATATTTACATAAATTAAACCTTACCAACATGATAAGCAATCCAAATTGTTGAGACTTATGTTTTCGAAAAGAGATTTACACAACGTTTGACCGTCTAGTTTGACCGATGATATCACGAACTATACAATATATGATAATTATACGTTTGTGTATATATATGTATATATACATATTTAACATGATCTAAGAATGTTTTAATATCTCATTTTGTATTAATAACAATAAGTTATAAGTATATTTTGAAACTACTAACTTAAGTTTTCAAAACGATAACCATACGTAACGTTATTTGACATTAATACTTATGACTTATAATGTTTATACATATATCGTATAAGTAATGTATTTAATCACTTTTAATAACTTAAATACATAAAACAATATAAGTGTATTTACAAAAGATAGCTATATTTGAATCCTCGTTCCGTTTTCTCAAAGATTTCTATACGTATACCTAGGGTATATGTACCCGTATCATACGCAGCTTCTAGATGTATTTACTATTGGTATATACCAATAAAAATCTGCTCCTTAGCAGCCTTAAATGATTAAGAAACATGTGGAACCAACCATTTGTCAAGTAGCATGAATTATTTAGCAAGAAAACAAAGTTAGGTATCTTTTTTTTCCTTTATAACCTAAAAACGTTTTTATGCATGCACACCATTTCTTCACCCCATTTTCTCATACTTACACTTCCATTTCTCTCTTAAAATACTCTTAACATCATACTTGATCATCTCCAAGCATTTTCCCCATGAATTAGCTTCAAAAACCTTACTTAAACACCATAAGAAAACCATACAAAAACACTTCAAGAAATCCTTCCAAGAACACAAACTTACTTCCAATCTTTCATCCAATTCCATCACCCTTTTGGTTCTAGGTTTTTACTCCTCTTTTACAGCAACCTTGTTGTAACGACCCGCACTTTTTCGATCGTTCTATACTTATAAGATTAATATTTACATAAATTAAACCTTACCAACATGATAAGAAATCCAAATTGTTGAGACTTATGTTTTCGAAAAGAGTTTTACACAACGTTTGACCGTCTAGTTTGACCGATGATATCACGAACTATACAATATATGATAATTATACGTTTGTGTATATATATGTATATATACATATTTAACATGATCTAAGAATGTTTTAATATCTCATTTTGTATTAATAACAATAAGTTATAAGTATATTTTGAAACTACTAACTTAAGTTTTCAAAACGATAACCATACGTAACGTTATTTGACTTAAATACTTATAACCTATAATGTTTATACATATATCGTATAAGTAATGTATTTAATCACTTTTAAAGGGCTTACATACATAAAACAATATAAGTATATTTACAAAAGATAGCTATATTTGAATCCTCGTTCCGTTTTCTCAAAGATTTCTATACGTATACCTAGGGTATATGTACCCGTATCATACGCAGCTTCTAGATGTATTTACTATTGGTATATACCAATAAAAATCTGCTCCTTAGCAGCCTTAAATGATTAAGAAACATGTGGAACCAACCATTTGTCAAGTAGCATGAATTATTTAGCAAGAAAACAAAGTTAGGTATCTTTTTTTTCCTTTATAACCTAAAAACGTTTTTATGCATGCACACCATTTCTTCACCCCATTTTCTCATACTTACACTTACATTTCTCTCTCAAAATACTCTTAACTTCATACTTGATCATCTCCAAGCATTTTCCCCATCATTTAGCTTCAAAAACAACACTTAAACCTCATAAGAAAACCTTACAAAAACACTTCAAGAAATCCTTCCAAGAACACCAACTTACTTCCAATCTTTCATCCACTTCCATCACCCTTTTGGTTCTAGGTTCTTACTCCTCTTTTACAGCAACCTTGTCCAAGGAACTTGAGGTAGAATCTATGTTCATAACCTTATTCGATTCATATATATATAGCTATCTTATTTTGTGGTATAAAAGTTTAACAACAAGAACATAGTTTGAAAGTTTTCAAACTTGTTTGCAAACTAAATAGATCCTTCTAACTTAACTTTTAAAATACTTCAAGACCTGTAATATATCTTAAATATATGCTAATTTAACAAGGTATAACTTGGTTTTTCAAAGAACACCTTAAAAACTGAATTTACGACATCGGAGTGCAACCGGGGGCTGTTTTGGGTTGGATAATTAAAAACCATCTTAAACTTTGAATTGGAGGTTTATTTTCTGGAAAAATGATTTTTACTATAAATATGATAACACATAAAAATTTCATGATTTAACTCAAAGTATAAGTATTTTTAGAAAAATAATCATTTAAGGTTGTTTACAAGATGGAAAATGATTAACTTCATAAGTTTCACTAAAGTTTGACCTATGACCTGTGATTTCGAATACAAACTAAGGTATTTACAGTTCATAGTCTTAAAGAGGGACTCGATCCAAGGAAGTGGCAAGTTGAATCAACGAAAACGGAGTTGTAACGAAGAAACTATGACCAAAACGAGATCGGATATCTAAGACTAGTTTAGCTACGAAAATAATTGGAGAAAATTAAATAAATCACATCTTTTTAAAATAACATGATATTTTATATATATGTACTCATAATTTAATTTTATATGGTTCAGGATCACCCGTAAACAATACGAGAAGATTAATCATAAGATCCCATGATTGTACGCAACATGTCATTTGACAACACCGGTACTTTATGTACGCAACACGTCATTTGACAACACCGGTACCATGGGTCAAGATTAATCTCGACCAATACATATACGATGGGGTTTTATTTATTTCGTTGGGGGTTTTATTTATTTCATTGCGGGTATATTAAACATCTAAAAATGAACCATTAAAATTGAATTACTAACAACGAACTGCTAACTACGGACTAAGGAATTATTAAAAGTATTAAAAGTATAACAAGTATATATATGTGACGTTTGTTTAAAAAGAAAAGGTATTGATATATTATATATGGATAGGTTCGTGATATCAACCGGAGACCAAGTCAAATTATATATATCTTCAAGACGAAAGTGAGTATATAGTCCCACTTTTAAACTCTAAATATTTCGGGATGAGAATACATGTATTTTATGTTTTACGTTATGGACACAAGTAACTGAAAATATATTCTACGTTGAGTTGTACCACTGGCATACTTCCCTGTAGCTTGGTAACTAATATTTACAGCGGTATTGTAAACGCGAATCCTGTTGATAGATCTATCGGGCCTGACAACCCCAACCGGACTGGACGACCAGTATTCAACGGTTGCACAGTACTTCGTTTTGTGACTACACTTGGTACGGTGTAGTAAGATTTCATATTAAAGGGAATATGCGACGTGATTAAATGTTAAGTATGGTTACCAAGTGCTCAACCACTTAGAATATTTTTATGAAAATGTTTATATATGAAATCTTGTGGTCTATATATATATATATTGCTGCCGGCACTAAACCTATATCTCACCAACTTTATGTTGACGTTTTAAACATGTTTATTCTCAGGTGATAATTAGAAGCTTCCGCTGCATTATGTTGAATTTGAGCAGGATCTTGCGTACGCATATTTGTGTCAAAAAATAAAACTGCATATCCAAGAACTTGTGTTGTAAAATATGCTAGAAATCGTGTTGTTATCATCATTTGTAAAGTTTGTAAGTCGAAGATTATCGCTAAACGATAATCATCTTTATTTCGTCCAAAGCTTGTACCAAAAATAAGAATCATGGTTTGTAATGTATAATATATGCAGTTTTTCTTTTAAAAATGTCGCATATAGAGGTCAATACCTCGCAATGAAATCATACGTTATCTAACACGTTCTTACGGTTAAGGACGGGTTATGACATGTGGTATCAGAGCGGTGGTCTTAGCGAACCAGGTTTGCATTAGTGTGTCTAACTGATAAGTCGTTCGGATACATTAGTAAGTCTGGACTTTGACCGGGTCTTATTTAAAAACCATTGCTTATCATCGTTGGTTAAAATTTATATGTAAATATTATGTAGTACTAATGGGTTAGTTGTTGTGTGATAGATGTCGGGCTCAAAACTTGTTATCACATTCAGCGACTCCGAACCAGAATCTTCAGATGATGTTCTAGTCATTAACCTATCCGATGACGAAAATAATATCTTTGGGGAAGACTCACAAATTCCGGATGAACCGACTATAGAGAACCCGGAAAGTGAACCCGAGGAGGAAAGTGAACCCGAGGAGGAAAGTGAACCCGAGGAGGAAAGTGAACCCGAGGAAGAAATACAGGAAATTACAAAAGAAGAGTTCGAACTAGGAAAGAAACGAAAGGCTAATGAATTAGAAAATTCAAATCCTGAGTTTAATAAGGATGATGTGGCACCAACTCCACTAGACACTACCACCCCTATTCCCGCTATTCCTATTCGTTCTATCCCGGCATCCAGTTCTTCAGTCCCACAGCCAAAATATAGGCAGACAGCCAGGATAAGCGTTAAGCGATTCTTTGAACCTAAACGTCCTAGAAAATAGACCAAACGATGCGCTGCCGTATTAAACCATGGGATCATATAATGTTTTGTATAATATTATTAGTGTGGTTTGTTTAATGTTCGATGTAAGATAAGCATATGTAAAATAGTGAAGTGTGAAATGCAATAATTTTCCATGGTTAAGTATTATTTAGATGGTAGTAATTGATTCTGTACTAAGCTATTAAGTATGGACATTAACGGGTAGGTACTACCCTAGATATAATTATAAAACGCTAATAAGAAGAAAAGGCTTTTATAATAATACCTGGTTCATATTATTAATAAGCTATAATGTACTGTAAATATACACTACATCTATAATATTCCATGTGAATAATTATTTTCTTTTCATTCTTATAGAAGAATATGGCGCGATTGAACCGAATGACGGAACAAGAAATCCAGGAACTCATCAATCAGCGAGTGAACGACAGAATGTTATGGGTCGAGGCTGCAAGAGGTGCTGCAGTTAACCCAAATCCTCGTGTGGGGTGCACTTACAAAACTTTTCAAGCTTGCAAGCCCTCATCATTCAGTGGAACAGAAGGACCGATCGGTTTAACCCGGTGGATAGAAAAGATGGAGACTGTGTTTAAAATAAGTGGTTGTGTTGAAAAGGACATGACCAAGTATGCATCGTGCACTTTACAAGATAGTGCACTCACGTGGTGGAAAAATTATGTGAAGGCTGTAGGAGGAGATGTAGCTTATGATACTCCATGGGAAGAATTCAAAACAATGTTAATCAACGAATATTGTCCAAGGAACGAGGTTAGGAAGTTGGAAGATGAATTACGAAGTCTGAAGGTTATTGGTACTGAAATCACCAACTACAATCAGTGATTCATGGAATTAGTTTTGCTATTTCCTGAATTGATTCCAACAGAAGAACGGAAAATTGAAATGTACAAAGATGGGTTGCCCAAAAAGGTCAAGGCAAATGTTACAGCATCGAAACCTAAGACAATTCATGAAGCTATAACCATGGCAAACGAGCTAATGGATCAGGTCATCATGGATAAGAAAGTATCCAATACTGATGTGAAGGTATCAGGTAACAAAAGGAAGTGGAATGGAAATTATGATCGAGGTAACCAACAACAATCTTTTAAGAAACAAGAAAACACGCAAGGTGCGGGTAGTGGTTTAAGCTTTGGTTATAAAGGACAAAATCCTTTATGCAACCGATGCCACAAACATCACTCTGGTTACTGTAATGTGGTATGCAACAAATGTAATCGAAAGGGTCATCTTGCTGAAGATTGTAGGGCTCTCGTTACAAATGGTACCAAGACTCCTGCCACCAATGCAAATAGAACTGCTTTGGCTACCATTACTTGTTTTGGGTGTGGAAAACAAGGTCACTATAAGAGCCAGTGCCCGAATCCAGAGAAGAATATTGGACCTGCACGTGGGAGAGCATTTGTTATTAATGCTAGAGAGGCATGTGAAGACCCGGAGCTTGTTACGGGTACGTTTACCATTAATAACTTATCCGCATCTATTATATTTGATACTGGTGCTGATAGAAGTTACGTGTGTAGAGACTTTCACGCTAAATTGAATTGTTCATCATTACCTCTAGGTGCTAAGTACATGATTGAGTTAGCTAATGGTAAACTAATTAAAGCCGATAAAATTTGCCGTGATTGTAAAATAAATTTAGCCGGAGAAACATTTAAAATTGACTTAATACCCGTAGAATTAGGAAGTTTTGATGTAATAGTCGGCATGGACTGGATGTCCAAAATAGGAGCTGAAGTTGTGTGCGCCAAGAAGGCAATTCGCATTCCTCGTAAGAATAAAACGCCAGTAATGATTTATGGAGAGAAGGGTAACTCAAAGCTAAAACTCATTAGTTATTTGAAAGCTCAAAAGTGCTTGAAGAAAGGGTGCTATGCTATCTTAGCACATGTTAATAAAGTCGAAAACAAAGAAAAAGAGAAGTGCATCAATGACGTGCCTGTGGCAAGAGATTTTCCTGAAGTATTTCCGGAAGAGTTGCCGGGATTACCTCCATTTAGATCTGTAGAATTTCAAATAGATTTAGTACCAGGAGCTGCACCAGTGGCTCGTGCTTCATATAGACTTGCACCGTCCGAGTTAAAAGAACTTCAAAGTCAGTTAAAAGAATTACTAGACCGTGGATTCATACGACCAAGCACTTCACCGTGGGGAGCTCCAATTTTATTCGTCAAGAAGAAAGACGGATCTTTCCGAATGTGTATAGATTATCGTGAATTAAATAAGTTAACTATCAAGAATCGGTATCCACTACCGAGAATTGACGACTTATTTGATCAACTCCAAGGATCATGTGTGTACTCGAAAATTGACCTAAGATCGGGTTATCATCAATTACGTGTCAAAGAAGAAGATATACCGAAAACTGCTTTTCGGACACGCTACGGTCATTACGAATTTTTGGTCATGCCGTTGGGATTGACGAATGCGCCAGCTGTATTCATGGACCTCATGAATCGAGTTTGTAGTCCATATTTAGATAAGTTTGTTATCGTTTTCATTGATGATATTCTTATCTATTCCAAGAGTGAGCAAGAGCATGAACAGCATTTAAGGTTGATATTAGAGTTATTGAGAAAAGAACAGCTATATGCTAAATTTTCTAAATGTGCTTTCTGGTTGAAAGAAGTGCAATTTCTTGGCCACGTTGTTGGTAGCAAAGGAATTCAGGTTGATCCAGCAAAAATTGAAGCCATTGAAAAATGGGAGACTCCTAAGACACCAATGCAGATACGCCAATTTTTGGGTTTAGCCGGTTATTATAGAAGGTTTATTCAAGATTTTTCCCGAATAGCTAAGCCGTTGACAGCGTTAACGCAAAAAGGGAAGAAATATGAATGGACTTCCGAGCAGGAGAGTGCATTTCAATTACTGAAAAAGAAGTTGACTACGGCGCCTATTTTATCATTACCAGAAAGGAACGATGATTTTGAAATATATTGTGACGCTTCGCGACAAGGTTTTGGTTGCGTTCTTATGCAACGGAAGAAAGTTATTGCATACGCATCCCGACAATTAAAGATTCACGAGCGGAATTATACGACGCATGATCTAGAACTGGGAGCAGTCGTGTTTGCATTGAAGATATGGAGACACTACTTGTATGGGGTTAAATGCACTGTGTTTACTGATCATAAAAGCCTTCAACATATTTTCGATCAAAAACAGCTGAACATGAGGCAACGTAGGTGGGTCGAGTTAATAAACGACTATGATTGTGAAATTCGTTATCATCCCGGGAAAGCGAATGTGGTGGCTGACGCTTTAAGCAGAAAGGAACGAGAACCAATTCGAGTACGAGCAATGAACATAAAAATTCGCATGAATCTCAACTCACAAATCAAAGAGGCTCAACGAGAAGCTCTTACTAAAGAAAACATAGGAAATGAAATAATGAAGAAGTATGGGAAACAACTCATTATGCGGGAAGATGGAATTCGATATTTTGCAAACCGTATTTGGGTACCAAAGTTGGGTGGATTAAGGAAGTTAATATTGAATGAGGCACATAAGACAAGATATTCGATACATCCTGGAGTTGGAAAGATGTATCAAGATCTTAAGACGCATTATTGGTGGCCTAAATTGAAGACAGACGTTGCAACATATGTTGGGGAATGTTTAACTTGTTCCAAAGTCAAAGCAGAACACCAGAAGCCGTCAGGATTACTTCAACAACCAGAAATCCCAGAATGGAAATGGGACGGTATTACCATGGATTTCATCACGAAGTTACCAAAGACTGCCTGGGGATACGACACCATTTGGGTGATTGTTGATCGTCTCACCAAGTCTGCACATTTCCTGCCTATAAAGGAAACGGATAGAATGGAGAAACTATTACGATTGTATATAAAGGAAATTGTTTCAAGACATGGAATACCTATTTCCATTATATCCGATCGTGATAGTAGATTTACCTCAAAGTTCTGGCAATCACTACAGGAGGCACTAGGAACTCGTTTGGATATGAGTACCGCATATCATCCGCAAACCGACGGGCAGAGTGAAAGAACGATTCAGACTCTTGAAGACATGCTCAGGGCATGTGTGATCGATTTTGGAAACGGATGGGATAAATATCTACCATTAGCAGAATTCTCGTATAATAATAGTTATCATGCGAGCATTAAAGCTGCACCATTCGAAGCATTGTATGGAAGGAAGTGTAGATCTCCTATCTGTTGGAATGAAGTAGGAGATCGACAATTAACTGGTCCCGAGATCATACACGAAACGACTGAGAAGATAGTACAAATCAAGGAGAGATTGAAAACAGCCCGTAGTCGCCAAAAGAGCTACGCCGATGTCCGAAGGAAACCATTAGAGTTTCAGATCGGGGACATGGTTATGCTAAAGGTGTCACCTTGGAAAGGTGTAATACGCTTCGGAAAAAGGGGTAAACTGAACCCAAGATATGTAGGCCCGTTCAAGATCATCGAACGCATTGGACCGGTAGCTTATCGACTCGAGTTACCGCAACAACTCGCCGGAGTACATAATACCTTTCACGTCTCAAACCTTAAGAAGTGTCTTGCAAAGGAAGATCTCACCATTCCTCTTGAAGAAATCCATGTCGACGAGAAACTACAATTCATCGAAGAACCAATCGAAATCATGGATCGTGAAGTTAAACAGCTCAAGCAGAGCAACATACCGATAGTTAAGGTTCGTTGGAATGCTAGAAGAGGTCCCGAGTTTACGTGGGAACGAGAGGATCAGATGAAACAAAAGTATCCACACTTGTTTCTCGATGACGCAAAATAGGTACAATTTTAAAATTTCGGGACGAAATTTATTTAACGGGGAGGTAATGTAACGACCCGCACTTTTTCGATCGTTCTATACTTATAAGATTAATATTTACATAAATTAAACCTTACCAACATGATAAGCAATCCAAATTGTTGAGACTTATGTTTTCGAAAAGAGTTTTACACAACGTTTGACCGTCTAGTTTGACCGATGATATCACGAACTATACAATATATGATAATTATATGTTTGTGTATATATATGTATATATACATATTTAACATGATCTAAGAATGTTTTAATATCTCATTTTGTATTAATAACAATAAGTTATAAGTATATTTTGAAACTACTAACTTAAGTTTTCAAAACGATAACCATACGTAACGTTATTTGACTTAAATACTTATAACCTATAATGTTTATACATATATCGTATAAGTAATGTATTTAATCACTTTTAAAGGGCTTACATACATAAAACAATATAAGTATATTTACAAAAGATAGCTATATTTGAATCCTCGTTCCGTTTTCTCAAAGATTTCTATACGTATACCTAGGGTATATGTACCCGTATCATACGCAGCTTCTAGATGTATTTACTATTGGTATATACCAATAAAAATCTGCTCCTTAGCAGCCTTAAATGATTAAGAAACATGTGGAACCAACCATTTGTCAAGTAGCATGAATTATTTAGCAAGAAAACAAAGTTAGGTATCTTTTTTTTCCTTTATAACCTAAAAACGTTTTTATGCATGCACACCATTTCTTCACCCCATTTTCTCATACTTACACTTCCATTTCTCTCTCAAAATACTCTTAACTTCATACTTGATCATCTCCAAGCATTTTCCCCATCATTTAGCTTCAAAAACAACACTTAAACCTCATAAGAAAACCTTACAAAAACACTTCAAGAAATCCTTCCAAGAACACCAACTTACTTCCAATCTTTCATCCACTTCCATCACCCTTTTGGTTCTAGGTTCTTACTCCTCTTTTACAACAACCTTGTCCAAGGAACTTGAGGTAGAATCTATGTTCATAACCTTATTCGATTCATATATATATAGCTATCTTATTTTGTGGTATAAAAGTTTAACAACAAGAACATAGTTTGAAAGTTTTCAAACTTGTTTGCAAACTAAATAGATCCTTCTAACTTAACTTTTAAAATACTTCAAGACCTGTAATATATCTTAAATATATGCTAATTTAACAAGGTATAACTTGGTTTTTCAAAGAACACCTTAAAAACTGAATTTACGACATCGGAGTGCAACCGGGGGCTGTTTTGGGTTGGATAATTAAAAACCATCTTAAACTTTGAATTGGAGGTTTATTTTCTGGAAAAATGATTTTTACTATAAATATGATAACACATAAAAATTTCATGATTTAACTCAAAGTATAAGTATTTTTAGAAAAATAATCATTTAAGGTTGTTTACATGATGGAAAATGATTAACTTCATAAGTTTCACTAAAGTTTGACCTATGACCTGTGATTTCGAATACAAACTAAGGTATTTACAGTTCATAGTCTTAAAGAGGGACTCGATCCAAGGAAGTGGCAAGTTGAATCAACGAAAACGGAGTTGTAACGAAGAAACTATGACCAAAACGAGATCGGATATCTAAGACTAGTTTAGCTACGAAAATAATTGGAGAAAATTAAATAAATCACATATTTTTAAAATAACATGATATTTTATATATATGTACTCATAATTTAATTTTATATGGTTCAGGATCACCCGTAAACAATACGAGAAGATTAATCATAAGATCCCATGATTGTACGCAACATGTCATTTGACAACACCGGTACTTTATGTACGCAACACGTCATTTGACAACACCGGTACCATGGGTCAAGATTAATCTCGACCAATACATATACGATGGGGTTTTATTTATTTCGTTGGGGGTTTTATTTATTTCATTGCGGGTATATTAAACATCTAAAAATGAACCATTAAAATTGAATTAGTAACAACGAACTGCTAACTACGGACTAAGGAATTATTAAAAGTATTAAAAGTATAACAAGTATATATATGTGACGTTTGTTTAAAAAGAAAAGGTATTGATATATTATATATGGATAGGTTCGTGATATCAACCGGAGACCAAGTCAAATTATATATATCTTCAAGACGAAAGTGAGTATATAGTCCCACTTTTAAACTCTAAATATTTCGGGATGAGAATACATGTATTTTATGTTTTACGTTATGGACACAAGTAATTGAAAATATATTCTACATTGAGTTGTACCACTGGCATACTTCCCTGTAGCTTGGTAACTAATATTTACAGCGGTATTGTAAACGCGAATCCTGTTGATAGATCTATCGGGCCTGACAACCCCAACCGGACTGGACGACCAGTATTCAACGGTTGCACAGTACTTCGTTTTGTGACTACACTTGGTACGGTGTAGTAAGATTTCATATTAAAGGGAATATGCGACGTGATTAAATGTTAAGTATGGTTACCAAGTGCTCAACCACTTAGAATATTTTTATGAAAATGTTTATATATGAAATCTTGTGGTCTATATATATATATATATATATATTGCTGCCGGCACTAAACCTATATCTCACCAACTTTATGTTGACGTTTTAAACATGTTTATTCTCAGGTGATAATTAGAAGCTTCTGCTGCATTATGTTGAATTTGAGCAGGATCTTGCGTACGCATATTTGTGTCAAAAAATAAAACTGCATATCCAAGAACTTGTGTTGTAAAATATGCAAGAAATCGTGTTGTTATCATCATTTGTAAAGTTTGTAAGTCGAAGATTATCGCTAAACGATAATCATCTTTATTTCGTCCAAAGCTTGTATCAAAAATAAGAATCATGGTTTGTAATGTATAATATATGCAGTTTTTCTTTTAAAAATGTCGCATATAGAGGTCAATACCTCGCAATGAAATCATACGTTATCTAACACGTTCTTACGGTTAAGGACGGGTTATGACACTTGTCCAAGGAACTTGAGGTAGAATCTATGTTTATAACCTTATTCTATTCATATATATATAGCTATCATATTTTGTGGTATACAATTTTAACAACAAGAACATAGTTTGAAAGTTTTCAAACTTGTTTGCAAACTAAATAGATCCTTCTAACTTAACTTTTAAAATACTTCAAGACCTGTAATATAACTTAAATATATGCTAATTTAACAAGGTATAACTTGGTTTTTCAAAGAATATCTTAAAAACTGTTTTTACGACGTCGGAGTGTCACCGGGGACTGTTTTGGGTTGGATAATTAAAAACCATCTTAAACTTTGAATTGGAGGTTTATGTTCTGGAAAAATGATTTTTACTATGAATATGATAACACATAAAAATTTCATGATTTAATTCAAAGTATAAGTATTTTTAGAAAAATAACCATTTAAGGTTGTTTACATAAAGGAAAATGTTTAACTTCATAAGTTTCACTAAAGTTTCACCTATGCCGTGTGATTTTGAATACAAACTAAGGTATTTACAGTTCATAGTCTTAAAGAGGGACTCGATCCAAGGAGATGGCAAGTTGAATCAACGAAAACGGAGTTGTAACGAAGAAACTATGACCGAAACAAAATTGGTTATCCAAGACTAGTTTAACTTCGGGATTAATTGGAAAAAATTAAATAAAATCACATCTTTCTAAGATAACATGATATTTTATATATATATGTACTTATAAATCAATTTTATATGGTTCAGGATCACCCGTAAACAACACGAGAAGATTAATCATAAGATCCCATGATTGTACGCAACACGTCATTTGACAACACCGGTACTTTATGTACGCAACACGTCATTTGACAACACCGGTACCGTGGGTCAAGATTAATCTCGACCAATACATATACGATGGGGTTTTATTTATTTCGTTGGGGGTTTTATTTATTTCATTGCGGGTATATTAAACATCTAAAAATGAACCATTAAAATTGAATTACTAACAACGAACTGCTAACTACGGACTAAGGAATTATTCAAAGTATTAAAAGTATAACAAGTATATATATGTGACGTTTGTTTAAAAAGAAAAGGTATTGATATATTATATATGGATAGGTTCGTGATATCAACCGGAGACCAAGTCAAATTATATATATCTTCAAGACAACAGTGAGTATATAGTCCCATTTTTAAACTCTAAGTATTTCGGGATGAGAATACATGTATTTTATGTTTTACGTTATGGACACAAGTAACTGAAAAATATATTCTACGTTGAGTTGTACCACTGGCATACTTCCCTGTAGCTTGGTAACTGTTATTTACAGCGGTATTGTAAACGCGAATCCTGTTGATAGATCTATCGGGCCTGACAACCCCAACCGGACTGGACGACCAGTATTCAACGGTTGCACAGTACTTCGTTTCGTGACTACACTTGGTACGGTGTAGTAAGATTTCATAATAAAGGGAATATGCGACGTGATTAAATGTTAAGTATGGTTACCAAGTGCTCAACCACTTAGAATATTTTTATTAAAATGTTTATATATGAAATCTTGTGGTCTATATATATATTGCTGCCGGCATTAAACCTATATCTCACCAACTTTATGTTGACGTTTTAAGCATGTTCATTCTCAGGTGATAATTAGAAGCTTCCGCTGCAACATGTTGAATATAACAAGATCTTGAGTATGCATATTTGTGTCAAAAATAAAACTGCATATCGGAGGATTTGTAATGTAAAATATGCTAGAAATCGTATTGTTATCATCACATGTAAAGTTTGTAAGTCTAAGATTATCGCTAAACGATAATCATCTTTATATTGTCTAAAGCTTGTATTATCATAAGAGTTATGGTTTGTAATGTAAAATAAATGCAGTTGTTCTTTTAAAAATGTCGCATATAGAGGTCAATACCTCGCAATGAAATCATACGTTATCTAACACGTTCTTATGGTTAAGGACGGGTTATGACAGAAACCATCAGGTCTACTTCAACAACCCGAAATCCCAGAATGGAAATGGGAAAACATTACCATGGATTTCATCACTAAATTGCCAAGGACTGCAAGTGGTTTTGATACTATTTGGGTAATAGTTGATCGTCTCACCAAATCAGCACACTTTCTGCCAATAAGAGAAGATGACAAGATGGAGAAGTTAGCACGACTGTATTTGAAGGAAGTCGTCTCCAGACATGGAATACCAATCTCTATTATCTCTGATAGGGATGGCAGATTTATTTCAAGATTCTGGCAGACATTACAGCAAGCATTAGGAACTCGTCTAGACATGAGTACTGCCTATCATCCACAAACTGATGGGCAGAGCGAAAGGACGATACAAACGCTTGAAGACATGCTACGAGCATGTGTTATTGATTTCGGAAACAGTTGGGATCGACATCTACCGTTAGCAGAATTTTCATACAACAACAGCTACCATTCAAGCATTGAGATGGCGCCGTTTGAAGCACTTTATGGTAGAAAGTGTAGGTCTCCGATTTGTTGGAGTGAAGTGGGGGATAGACAGATTACGGGTCCAGAGATTATACAAGAAACTACCGAGAAGATCATCCAAATTCAACAACGGTTGAAAACCGCCCAAAGTCGACAAAAGAGCTACGCTGACATTAAAAGAAAAGATATAGAATTTGAAATTGGAGAGATGGTCATGCTTAAAGTTGCACCTTGGAAAGGCGTTGTTCGATTTGGTAAACGAGGGAAATTAAATCCAAGGTATATTGGACCATTCAAGATTATTGATCGTGTCAGACCAGTAGCTTACCGACTTGAGTTACCTCAACAACTCGCGGCTGTACATAACACTTTCCACGTCTCGAATTTGAAGAAATGTTTTGCTAAAGAAGATCTCACTATTCCGTTAGATGAAATCCAAATCAATGAAAAACTCCAATTCATCGAAGAACCCGTCGAAATAATGGATCGTGAGGTTAAAAGACTTAAGCAAAATAAGATACCAATTGTTAAGGTTCGATGGAATGCTCGTAGAGGACCCGAGTTCACCTGGGAGCGTGAAGATCAGATGAAGAAGAAATACCCGCATCTATTTCCAGAAGATTCGTCAACACCTTCAACAGCTTAAAATTTCGGGACAAAATTTATTTAACGGGTAGGTACTGTAGTGACCCAAACTTTTCCATGTTTATATATATTAATTGAGATTGATATTTACATGATTAAATGTTTCCAACATGTTAAGCAATCAAACTTGTTAAGACTTGATTAATTGAAATATGTTTCATATAGACAATTGACCACCCAAGTTGACCGGCGATTCACGAACGTTAAAACTTGTAAAAACGACATGATGATATATATATGGATATACATATGGTTAACATGAGATTATGATAAGTAAGTCTCTCCATTAGTATATTAACAATGAGTTATATACATATAAACAAGACTACTAACTTAAGGATTTCGAAACGAGACATATATGTAACGATTATCGTTGTAACGACATTTAAATGTATATATATCATATTAAGATATATTAATATATCATAATATCATGATAATATAATAATTTAACATCTCATTAGATATAATAAACAATGGGTTAACAATATTAATTGAGATCGTTAACTTAAAGGTTTCAAGACAACACTTACATGTAACGACTAACGATGACTTAACGAATCCGTTAAAATGTATATACATGTAGTGTATTTAGATGTATTAAAATACTTTTGGAAGACTTCAAGACATATATCAAAACACTCATACTTAACGAAAATGGTTACAGTTATTTTCCCATTCTTTTCTTTCATCAAGAATTCTAGTCGTATTCTTACCCGTATTATACACAGCTTCAAAACGTACTTACTATGGGTATATACCAATAGGAACTAGCATGGGATTCCACTCTTGATTATGTCATATATGACTAATCAATTTTAACTTCTACCATGAGCTAGTCAACTAACTAGAACTCCTTTTAACCCCACTCACCACTCACCAATTAACACTCATCATTCACTCCATTTCACTTCTAAATCTCTTTCTAATTCTCTCTCAACACACCCACCCTATTATGAACGTATTTTTCCAGTAGTTAATCATCATCTTCATCAAAAATCACTTCAAGAATCAAGCTATAATCATCATAGGAAGAACACTTCAAGAATACTTCAAAAATCCCTTCAAGTTTACTAATTTACTTCCAAGCTTTCTAATCCATTCCAAGTAATCATCTAAGATCAAGAAACCTTTGTTATATACAGTAGGTTATCTTTCTTATTCAAGGTAATATTCATATTCAAACTTTGATTCAATTTCTATAACTATAAACTATCTTAATTCGAGCAAAAATCTTACTTGAACTTGTTTTTGTGTCATGATCCTACTTCAAGAACTTTCAAGCCATCCAAGATCCTTTGGCTGGTTACTACAGAAGATTCATCCAAGATTTCTCAGCTTTGACCTTAGAACACGTCAAACATTCTCCTACGTATTTAGCAACATCGGCTTTCATACCCGGCCACCAAAAATGTTTCTTGAGATCCTTGTACATCTTTCCCGTTCCAGGATGTATTGAGTATCTGGTTTTATGAGCTTCTCTAAGTACCATTTCTCTCATATCTCCAAATTTTGGTACCCAAATTCTTTCAGCCCTATACCGGGTTCCGTCTTCTCGAATATTAAGATGCTTCTCCGATCCTTTGGGTATTTCATCCTTTAAATTTCCCTCTTTTAAAACTCCTTGTTGCGCCTCCTTTATTTGAGTAGTAAGGTTAGTGTGAATCATTATATTCATAGATTTTACTCGAATGGGTTCTCTGTCCTTTCTGCTCAAGGCGTCGGCTACCACATTTGCCTTTCCCGGGTGGTAACGAATCTCAAAGTCGTAATCATTCAACAATTCAATCCACCTACGCTGCCTCATATTCAGTTGTTTCTGATTAAATATGTGTTGAAGACTTTTGTGGTCGGTATATATAATACTTTTGACCCCATATAAGTAGTGCCTCCAAGTCTTTAATGCAAAAACAACCGCGCCTAATTCCAAATCATGCGTCGTATAATTTTGCTCGTGAATCTTCAATTGTCTAGACGCATAAGCAATCACCTTCGTTCGTTGCATTAATACACAACCGAGACCTTGCTTTGATGCGTCACAATAAATCACAAAATCATCATTCCCTTCAGGCAATGACAATATAGGTGCCGTAGTTAGCTTTTTCTTCAATAATTAAAACGCCTTCTCTTGTTCATCCTTCCATTCAAATTTCTTCCCTTTATGCGTTAATGCAGTCAAGGGTTTTGCTATTTTGGAGAAATCTTGGATGAATCTTCTGTAGTAACCAGCCAATCCTAAAAATCGACTGAAATGACTACCTTTACAAAAACGACTTGTAACTTATTTTTCCGACTATAAACCTATACTTTTTCTGTTTAGATTCATAAAATAGAGTTCAATATGAAACCATAGCAATTTGATTCACTCAAAACGGATTTAAAATGAAGAAGTTATGGGTAAAACAAGATTGGATAATTTTTCTCATTTTAGCTACGTGAAAATTGGTAACAAATCTATTCCAACCATAACTTAATCAACTTGTATTGTATATTATGTAATCTTGAGATACCATAGACACGTATACAATGTTTCGACCTATCATGTCGACACATCTATATATATTTCGGAACAACCATAGACACTCTATATGTGAATGTTGGAGTTAGCTATACAGGGTTGAGGTTGATTCCAAAATATATATAGTTTGAGTTGTGATCAATACTGAGATACGTATACACTGGGTCGTGGATTGATTCAAGATAATATTTATCGATTTATTTCTGTACATCTAACTGTGGACAACTAGTTGTAGGTTACTAACGAGGACAGCTGACTTAATAAACTTAAAACATCAAAATATATTAAAAGTGTTGTAAATATATTTTGAACATACTTTGATATATATGTATATATTGTTATAGGTTCGTGAATCAACCAGTGGCCAAGTCTTACTTCCCGACGAAGTAAAAATCTGTGAAAGTGAGTTATAGTCCCACTTTTAAAATATAATATTTTTGGGATGAGAATACATGCAGGTTTTATAAATGATTAACAAAATAGACACAAGTACGAGAAACTACATTCTATGGTTGAATTATCGAAATCGAATATGCCCTTTTTTATTAAGTCTGGTAATCTAAGAATTAGGGAACAGACACCCTAATTGACGCGAATCCTAAAGATAGATCTATTGGGTTTAACAAACCCCATCCAAAGTACCGGATGGTTTAGTACTTCGAAATTTATATCATATCCGAAGGGTGTCCCGGAATGATGGGGATATTCTTATATATGCATCTTGTTAATGTCGGTTACCAGGTGTTCACCATATGAATGATTTTTATCTCTATGTATGGGATGTGAATTGAAATATGAAATCTTGTGGTCTATTATTAGGATTTGATATATATAGGTTAAACCTATAACTCACCAACATTTTTGTTGACGTTTTAAGCATGTTTATTCTCAGGTATTAAGAGCTTCCGCTGTTGCATACTTAAATAAGGACGAGATATGGAGTCCATGCTTGTATGATATTGTGTAAAAACTGCATTCAAGAAACTTATTTTGTTGTAACATATTTGTATTGTAAACCATTATGTAATGGTCGTGTGTAAATAGGATATTTTAGATTATCATTATTTGATAATCTACGTGAAGCTTTTTAAACCTTTATTGATGAAATAAAGGTTATGGTTTGTTTTAAAATGAATGCAGTCTTTGAAAAACGTCTCATATAGAGGTCAAAACCTCGCAACGAAATCAATTAATATGGAACGTTTTTAATCAATAAGAACGGGACATTTCAGTTTGTATCCGAGCGTTGGTCTTAGAGAACCAGAATTTTGCATTAGTGTGTCTTATCGAGTTTGTTAGGATGCATTAGTGAGTCTGGACTTCGACCGTGTTTACTTGAAAAATGATTGCTTAACAAATTTTGTTGGAAACTATATATTTTTAACATGTGAATATTATGTGATATATTAATCTCTTAACGCGTTTGATATTATGTGATAGATGTCTACCTCTAGAACAAGTCCCATTGACTCACCTAATAATAATGAAGAGTCAAATGTAAATTGGAATGATTCGTGGACTGATTCACAAGTTCCCGAAGAGGAACCGGAAGAAGAGTCAGAACCGGAAGAAGAATCGGAACCGGAAGAAGAATCGGAACCGGATGAAGAAATAGAACCGGTGGGGGAAATAATAAAACGGTTAAGTAAAATAAAATCCTCAACCAACCGACCAAGGTTAATTATGATCAATGGTGTTTCCGCCAAGGAAGCAAAATATTGGGAGGATTACCAATTCTCCGATGAATCGGATTCCGACGAGAATTCCGATGATGTTATAGAAATTACCCCAACTGAATTTAAAAAGGCAAAAGAAAATAATAAGGGAAAGGGCATAAAAATAGAGAAATCAAATTCTAACCCCGATGAACTTTATATGTATCGTCAACCCCCGAAGTCCTTAAGTTGTAACAATGACCCGGGAACCTCTAAACCACCAGGTTTTTCTAAACCAATGTGGAAAACGACGGCTCGTATTAGGGGAACATCATATACCCCTAGAAACTTGGCAAAACGAACCAAAACCGAAGAAGAAGAAACAAGCGAGTCGGAATAAGATAGTTGTATTCGTGTGGTGTAATATATGTAATATAGTGTGCTTATGCTTTATGATATATGTAAAAATTGCTTGTATTAATAAGTATTTTTTTTATGAATCTAACTCTTGTTCTTTTTTACAGTATAAAAACACAAAATGGATAGACAACCCAATATTTTAAGAGACCTACCCGGAGACATGATTGATGAAATCTTGTCTAGAGTCGGTCAGAATTCTTCGGCACAACTACTTAAGGCGAGATCAGTTTGTAAGACATTCGAAGAACGTTCCAAGAATGCCTTGGTTTATAAAAGGCTTTCGTTCGAAAGATGGGGGATATCACATTGGGAAATCCATAAGTTACGATGTGTTTACTTTGACGCATATATTGCGGGGAACCCAAATGCTATTTTACGCAATGGGTTAAGAAATTATTTTGACTCAATATATCCGAATATTGGACTTCGTGATTTAGAAAAAGCGGCTAACATGCAACATAAAGAAGCATGTTATGCTTACGGATTAGTAATGTTCGCTTCTCACCAAAGTGAGAACAAGAACATCGGCCTACAACTATTAAACAAAACGTTCCCACAAGTGACGGAGTCGGTAATTGGGGTAAGAAATGAGGTTTTTAGATTGTTACGGGACTGTTGGACATTACGTAACCCTCGTCCCTTTGACGACGTTACAACACGCTGTCTTATCAACGGACATAACGGTTATGTTCCACAAGACCAAGGATGGGAAGTAGTCCTAGTAAAACCAGAATGCATGACTTGTTTCTGGACGTATGAATTACGTGTCTTTATTGCCTTTGCTGAACGACTTGTGTACTAGCTAGAATTATCTTCACAACTATCTTGTATCGAAGTTATTGTGTGCTATATTTCATGCTTTATGTAAAATAAGCGGTATTGTAAGTTTGTAAAATATTGTATAAAAGTTTGAACGCGAAATATTATTATAATCAGTTTTTCATATAGAATTGTAGTAGTTGAATTGTATATTAGCTACTAAGTATGAACTTAACGGGTAGGTACTACCCGAATTTAAACTTATAAAACGCTAATATGAAGAAAAAGCTTTTATAAATGAGTTCATATTATGCTACGAAATACTATTAACTACTCTTAATATTCTGTATGATTAACTTGTTCCATTTGACTATTTTGAAGGAAATGGCACCGACTACTCGACACACCGTGAATATGAATGAAGAGGAATTTCGTACTTTTCTAGCTTCAAACATAGCCGCAGTACAGGCTGCGCTACATACTAACAATAACCTTGGATCTAGCAGTACAGGAAATCGTGTAGGATGCACCTACAAAGAATTCACTGCCTGCAAACCTTTGGAATTTGATGGAACCGAAGGACCGGTCGGATTGAAACGGTGGACCGAGAAGGTCGAATCGGTGTTTGCCATAAGTAAGTGTACTGAAGAGGACAAAGTAAAGTACGCTACGCATACCTTCACAGGTTCTGCGTTAATGAAATGTCCCGTTCTTATTGATTAAAAACGTTCCATATTAATTGATTTCGTTGCGAGGTTTTGACCTCTATATGAGACGTTTTTCAATGACTGCATTCATTTTAAAACAAACCATAACCTTTATTTCATCAATAAAGGTTTAAAAAAGCTTTACGTAGATTATCAAATTATGATAATCTAAAATATCCTGTTTACACACGACCATTACATAATGGTTTAGAATACATATATGTTACAACAAAATAAGTTTCTTGAATGCAGTTTTTACACAATATCATACAAGCATGGACTCCAAATCTCGTCCTTATTTAAGTATGCGACAGCGGAAGCTCTTAATAATCACCTGAGAATAAACATGCTTAAAACGTCAACAAAAATGTTGGTGAGTTATAGGTTTAACCTATATATATCAAATCATAATAATAGACCACAAGATTTCATATTTCAATACACATCCCATACATAGAGATAAAAATCATTCATATGGTGAACACCTGGTAACCGACATTAACAAGATGCATATATAAGAATATCCCCATCATTCCGGGACACCCTTCGGATATGATATAAATTTTGAAGTACTAAAGCATCCGGTACTTTGGATGGGGTTTGTTAGGCCCAATAGATCTATCTTTAGGATTCGCGTCAATTAGGGTGTCTGTTCCATAATTCTTAGATTACCAGACTTAATAAAAAGGGGCATATTCGATTTCGATAATTCAACCATAGAATGTAGTTTCACGTACTTGTGTCTATTTTGTAAATCATTTATAAAACCTGCATGTATTCTCATCCCAAAAATATTAGATTTTAAAAGTGGGACTATAACTCACTTTCACTGATTTTTACTTCGTCGGGAAGTAAGACTTGGCCACTGGTTGATTCACGAACCTATAACAATATATACATATATATCAAAGTATGTTCAAAATATATTTACAACACTTTTAATATATTTTGATGTTTTAAGTTTATTAAGTCAGCTGTCCTCGTTAGTAACCTACAACTAGTTGTCCACAGTTAGATGTACAGAAATAAATCGATAAATATTATCTTGAATCAATCCACGACCCAGTGTATACGTATCTCAGTATTGATCACAACTCAAACTATATATATTTTGGAATCAACCTCAACCCTGTATAGCTAACTCCAACATTCACATATAGAGTGTCTATGGTTGTTCCGAAATATATATAGATGTGTCGACATGATAGGTTGAAACATTGTATACGTGTCTATGGTATCTCAAGATTACATAATATACAATACAAGTTGATTAAGTTATGGTTGGAATAGATTTGTTACCAATTTTCACGTAGCTAAAATGAGAAAAATTATCCAATCTTGTTTTACCCATAACTTCTTCATTTTAAATCCGTTTTGAGTGAATCAAATTGCTATGGTTTCATATTGAACTCTATTTTATGAATCTAAACAGAAAAAGTATAGGTTTATAGTCGGAAAAATAAGTTACAAGTCGTTTTTGTAAAGGTAGTCATTTCAGTCGAAAGAACGACGTCTAGATGACCATTTTAGAAAACATACTTCCACTTTGAGTTTAACCATAATTTTTGGATATAGTTTCATGTTCATAATAAAAATCATTTTCTCAGAATAACAACTTTTAAATCGAAGTTTATCATAGTTTTTAATTAACTAACCCAAAACAGCCCGCGGTGTTACTACGACGGCGTAAATCCGGTTTTACGGTGTTTTTCTTGTTTCCAGGTTTTAAATCATTAAGTTAGCATATAATATAGATATAGAACATGTGTTTAGTTGATTTTAAAAGTCAAGTTAGAAGGATTAACTTTTGTTTGCGAACAAGTTTAGAATTAACTAAACTATGTTCTAGTGATTACAAGTTTAAACCTTCGAATAAGATAGCTTTATATGTATGAATCGAATGATGTTATGAACATCATTACTACCTTAAGTTCCTTGGATAAACCTACTGGAAAAGAGAAAAATGGATCTAGCTTCAATGGATCCTTGGATGGCTCGAAGTTCTTGAAGCAGAATCATGACACGAAAACAAGTTCAAGTAAGATCATCACTTGAAATAAGATTGTTATAGTTATAGAAATTGAACCAAAGTTTGAATATGATTATTACCTTGTATTAGAATGATAACCTACTGTAAGAAACAAAGATTTCTTGAGGTTGGATGATCACCTTACAAGATTGGAAGTGAGCTAGCAAACTTGAAAGTATTCTTGATTTTATGTAACTAGAACTTGTAGAATATATGAAGAACACATAGAACTTGAAGATAGAACTTGAGAGAGATCAATTAGATGAAGAAAATTGAAGAATGAAAGTGTTTTTAGGTGTTTTTGGTCGTTGGTGTATGGATTAGATATAAAGGATATGTAATTTTGTTTTCATGTAAATAAGTCATGAATGATTACTCATATTTTTGTAATTTTATGAGATATTTCATGCTAGTTGCCAAATGATGGTTCCCACATGTGTTAGGTGACTCACATGGGCTGCTAAGAGCTGATCATTGGAGTGTATATACCAATAGTACATACATCTAAAAGCTGTGTATTGTACGAGTACGAATACGGGTGCATACGAGTAGAATTGTTGATGAAACTGAACGAGGATGTAATTGTAAGCATTTTTGTTAAGTAGAAGTATTTTGATAAGTGTATTGAAGTCTTTCAAAAGTGTATAAATACATATTAAAACACTACATGTATATACATTTTAACTGAGTCGTTAAGTCATCGTTAGTCGTTACATGTAAGTGTTGTTTTTAAACCTTTAGGTTAACGGTCTTGTTAAATGTTGTTAACCCAATGTTTATAATATCAAATGAGATTTTAAATTATTATATTATCATGATATTATCATGTATGAATATCTCTTAATATGATATATATACATTAAATGTCTTTACAACGATAATCGTTACATATATGTCTCGTTTAAAAATCATTAAGTTAGTAGTCTTGTTTTTACATATGTAGTTCATTGTTAATATACTTAATGATATGTTTACTTATCATAGTATCATGTTAACTATATATATATATCCATATATATGTCATCATATAGTTTTTACAAGTTTTAACGTTCGTGAATCACCGGTCAACTTGGGTGGTCAATTGTCTATATGAAACATATTTCAATTAATCAAGTCTTAACAAGTTTGATTGCTTAACATATTGGAAACATTTAATCATGTAAATATCAATCTCAATTAATATATATAAACATGGAAAAGTTCGGGTCACTACAGTACCTACCCGTTAAATAAATTTCGTCCCGAAATTTTAAGCTGTTGAAGGTGTTGACGAATCTTCTGGAAATAGATGTGGGTATTTCTTCTTCATCTGATCTTCACGCTCCCAGGTGAACTCGGGTCCTCTACGAGCATTCCATCGAACCTTAACAATTGGTATCTTGTTTTGCTTAAGTCTTTTAACCTCACGATCCATTATTTCGACGGGTTCTTCGATGAATTGAAGTTTTTCGTTGATTTGGATTTCATCTAACGGAATAGTGAGATCTTCTTTAGCAAAACATTTCTTCAAATTCGAGACGTGGAAAGTGTTATGTACAGCCGCGAGTTGTTGAGGTAACTCTAGTCGGTAAGCTACTGGTCTGACACGATCAATAATCTTGAATGGTCCAATATACCTTGGATTTAATTTCCCTCGTTTACCAAATCGAACAACGCCTTTCCAAGGTGTAACTTTAAGCATGACCATCTCTCCAATTTCAAATTCTATATCTTTTCTTTTAATGTCAGCGTAGCTCTTTTGTCGACTTTGGGCGGTTTTCAACCGTTGTTGAATTTGGATGATCTTCTCGGTAGTTTCTTGTATAATCTCCGGACCCGTAATCTGTCTATCCCCCACTTCACTCCAACAATTCGGAGACCTGCACTTTCTACCATAAAGTGCTTCAAACGGCGCCATCTCAATGCTTGAATGGTAGCTGTTGTTGTAGGAAAATTCTGCTAACGGTAGATGTCGATCCCAACTGTTTCCGAAATCAATAACACATGCTCGTAGCATGTCTTTAAGCGTTTGTATCGTCCTTTCGCTCTGCCCATCAGTTTGTGGATGATAGGCAGTACTCATGTCTAGACGAGTTCCTAATGCTTGCTGTAATGTCTGCCAGAATCTTGAAATAAATCTGCCATCCCTATCAGAGATAATAGAGATTGGTATTCCATGTCTGGAGACGACTTCCTTCAAATACAGTCGTGCTAACTTCTCCATCTTGTCATCTTCTCTTATTGGCAGGAAGTGTGCTGATTTGGTGAGACGATCAACTATTACCCAAATAGTATCAAAACCACTTGCAGTCCTTGGCAATTTAGTGATGAAATCCATGGTAATGTTTTCCCATTTCCATTCCGGGATTTCGGGTTGTTGAAGTAGACCTGATGGTTTTTGATGCTCAGCTTTGACCTTAGAACACGTCAAACATTCTCCTACGTATTTAGCAACATCGGCTTTCATACCCGGCCACCAAAAATGTTTCTTGAGATCCTTGTACATCTTCCCCGTTCCAGGATGTATTGAGTATCTGGTTTTATGAGCTTCTCTAAGTACCATTTCTCTCATATCTCCAAATTTTGGTACCCAAATCCTTTCAGCCCTATACCTGGTTCCGTCTTCCCGAATATTAAGATGCTTCTCCGATCCTTTGGGTATTTCATCCTTTAAATTTCCCTCTTTTAAAACTCCTTGTTGCGCCTCCTTTATTTGAGTAGTAATGTTATTATGAATCATTATATTCATAGATTTTACTCGAATGGGTTCTCTGTCCTTCCTGCTCAAGGCATCGGCTACCACATTTGCCTTCCCCGGGTGGTAACGAATCTCAAAGTCGTAATCATTCAATAATTCAATCCACCTACGCTGCCTCATATTCAGTTGTTTCTGATTAAATATGTGTTGAAGACTTTTGTGGTCGGTATATATAATACTTTTGACCCCATATAAGTAGTGCCTCCAAGTCTTTAATGCAAAAACAACCGCGCCTAATTCCAAATCATGCGTCGTATAATTTTGTTCGTGAATCTTCAATTGTCTAGACGCATAAGCAATCACCTTCGTTCGTTGCATTAATACACAACCGAGACCTTGCTTTGATGCATCACAATAAATCACAAAATCATCATTCCCTTCAGGCAATGACAATATAGGTGCCGTAGTTAGCCTTTTCTTCAATAACTGAAACGCTTTCTCTTGTTCATCATTCCATTCAAATTTCTTCCCTTTATGCGTTAATGCAGTCAAGGGTTTTGCTATTCTGGAAAAGTCTTGGATGAACCTTCTGTAGTAACCAGCTAGTCCTAAAAACTGGCGTATGTGTTTCGGAGTTTTCGGGGTTTCCCACTTTTCAACAGTTTCTATCTTTGCCGGATCCACCTTAATACCTTCTTTGTTCACTATGTGACCGAGGAATTGAACTTCTTCCAACCAAAATGCACACTTTGAAAACTTAGCGTACAATTCTTCCTTCCTCAATACTTCTAACACCTTTCTCAAATGTTCACCGTGTTCTTGGTCATTCTTTGAGTAAATAAGTATGTCATCAATGAAAACAATGACAAACTTGTCAAGGTATGGTCCACACACTCGGTTCATAAGGTCCATGAACACAGCTGGTGCATTAGTTAAACCAAACGGCATGACCATAAACTCGTAATGACCGTAACGTGTTCTGAAAGCAGTCTTTGGAATATCATCTTCTTTCACCCGCATTTGATGATACCCGGAACGTAAGTCAATCTTTGAATAAATAGACGAGCCTTGTAGTTGATCAAATAAGTCATCGATTCTCGGTAGTGGGTAGCGGTTCTTGATGGTAAGTTTGTTCAACTCTCGGTAGTCGATACACAACCTGAATGTACCATCTTTCTTCTTGACAAACAAAACAGGAGCTCCCCACGGTGATGTGCTTGGTCGAATGAAACCACGCTCTAAAAGTTCTTGTAATTGGCTTTGTAGTTCTTTCATCTCGCTGGGTACGAGTCTGTAAGGAGCACGAGCTATTGGTGCAGCTCCTGGTACAAGATCTATTTGAAATTCAACGGATCGATGTGGGGGTAATCCCGGTAATTCTTTCGGAAATACATCGGGAAATTCTTTTGCGATGGGAACATCATTGATGCTCTTTTCTTCAGTTTGTACTTTCTCGACGTGTGCTAGAACAGCATAGCAACCTTTTCTTATTAGTTTTTGTGCCTTCAAATTACTAATAAGATGTAGCTTCGTGTTGCCCTTTTCTCCGTACACCATTAAGGGTTTTCCTTTTTCTCGTATAATGCGAATTGCATTTTTGTAACAAACGATCTCTGCTTTCACTTCTTTCAACCAGTCCATACCGATTATCACATCAAAACTCCCTAACTCTACTGGTATCAAATCAATCTTAAATGTTTCGCTAACCAGTTTAATTTCTCGATTCCGACATATATTATCTGCTGAAATTAATTTACCATTTGCTAATTCGAGTAAAAATTTACTATCCAAAGGCGTCAATGGACAACTTAATTTAGCACAAAAATCTCTACTCATATAGCTTCTATCCGCACCCGAATCAAATAAAACGTAAGCAGATTTATTGTCAATAAGAAACGTACCCGTAACAAGCTCCGGGTCTTCCTGTGCCTCTGCCGCATTAATATTGAAAACTCTTCCGCGGCCTTGTCCATTCGTGTTCTCCTGGTTCGGGCAATTTCTAATAATGTGGCCCGGTTTTCCACATTTATAACAAACTACATTGGCATAACTTGCTCCGACACTACTTGCTCCGCCATTACTCGTTCCGACACCATTTGTTCCTTTCGTTCTGTTAACCCCTGGTCCGTAGACATCACACTTCGCCGCGCTATGACCATTTCTTTTACACTTGTTGCAAAATTTGGTGCAGAACCCCGAGTGATACTTTTCACACCTTTGGCATAGCTGCTTCTGATTGTTGTTGTTGTTGCGGTTATTATTGTTGTTAAGATGATTGTTGTGGTTGTTGTTGTTGTTGTTGTTGTTGTTGTTGTTGTTGGGCCGTTTGTTGTAGTTGCGATTGATGTTGCGATTGTTAGGATAGTTGTTGCGATTATTGTTATAATTGCTGTTGTTGTTGCATTGGTGATTCTTATCACCGTTTTCCTCCCACTTTCTTTTGACTTGCTTCACATTGGCCTCTTCAGCAGTCTGTTCTTTAATTCTTTCTTCAATCTGGTTCACTAGTTTGTGAGCCATTCTACATGCCTGTTGTATGGAGGCGGGCTCGTGTGAACTTATATCTTCTTGGATTCTTTCCGGTAATCCTTTCACAAACGCGTCGATCTTCTCTTCCTCATCTTCGAATGCTCCCGGACACAATAGGCACAATTCTGTGAATCGTCTTTCGTACGTGGTAATATCAAATCCTTGGGTTCGTAACCCTCTAAGTTCTGTCTTGAGCTTATTGACCTCGGTTCTGGGACGGTACTTCTCGTTCATCAAGTGCTTGAATGCTGACCACGGTAGTGCGTACGCATCGTCTTGTCCCACTTGCTCTAGATAGGTATTCCACCATGTTAACGCAGAACCTGTGAAGGTATGCGTAGCGTACTTCACTTTGTCCTCTTCAGTACACTTACTTATGGCAAACACCGATTCAACCTTCTCGGTCCACCGTTTCAATCCGATCGGTCCTTCGGTTCCATCAAATTCCAAAGGTTTGCAGGCAGTGAATTCTTTGTAGGTGCATCCTACACGATTTCCTGTACTGCTAGATCCAAGGTTATTGTTGGTATGTAGCGCAGCCTGTACTGCGGCTATGTTTGAAGCTAGAAAAGTACGGAATTCCTCTTCATTCATATTCACAGTGTGTCGAGTAGTCGGTGCCATTTCCTTCAAAATAGTTAAATGGAACAAGTTAATCATACAGAATATTAAGAGTAGTTAATAGTATTTCGTAGCATAATATGAACTCATTTATAAAAGCTTTTTCTTCATATTAGCGTTTTATAAGTTTAAATTCGGGTAGTACCTACCCGTTAAGTTCATACTTAGTAGCTAATATACAATTCAACTACTACAATTCTATATGAAAAACTGATTATAATAATATTTCGCGTTCAAACTTTTATACAATATTTTACAAACTTACAATACCGCTTATTTTACATAAAGCATGAAATATAGCACACAATAACTTTGATACAAGATAGTTGTGAAGATAATTCTAGCTAGTACACAAGTCGTTCAGCAAAGGCAATAAAGACACGTAATTCATACGTCCAGAAACAAGTCATGCATTCTGGTTTTACTAGGACTACTTCCCATCCTTGGTCTTGTGCAACATAACCGTTATGGCCGTTGATAAGACAGCGTGTTGTAACGTCGTCAAAGGGACGAGGGTTACGTAATGTCCAACAGTCCCGTAACAATCTAAAAACCTCATTTCTTACCCCAATTACCGACTCCGTCACTTGTGGGAACGTTTTGTTTAATAGTTGTAGCCCGATGTTCTTGTTCTCACTTTGGTGAGAAGCGAACATTACTAATCCGTAAGCATAACATGCTTCTTTATGTTGCATGTTAGCCGCTTTTTCTAAATCACGAAGTCCAATATTCAGATATATTGAGTCAAAATAATTTCTTAACCCATTGCGTAAAATAGCATTTGGGTTCCCCGCAATATATGCGTCAAAGTAAACACATCGTAACTTATGGGTTTCCCAATGTGATATCCCCCATCTTTCAAACGAAAGTCTCTTATAAACCAAGACATTCTTGGAACGTTCTTCGAATGTCTTACAAACTGATCTCGCCTTAAATAGTTGTGCCGAGGAATTCTGACCGACACTAGACAAGATTTCATCAATCATGTCTCCGGGTAGGTCTCTTAAAATATTGGGTTGTCTATCCATTTTGCGTTTTTATACTGTAAAATAGACAAGAGTTAGATTCATAAAAAAAAATACTTATTAATACAAGCAATTTTACATATATCATAAAGCATAAGCACACTATATTACATATATTACACCACATGAATACAACTATCTTATTCCGACTCGCTTGTTTCTACTTCTTCGGTTTTGGTTCGTTTTGCCAAGTTTCTAGGGATATATGATTTTCCCCTAATACGAGCCGTCGTTATCCACATTGGTTTAGAAAAACCTGGTGGTTTAGAGGTTCCCGAGTCATTGTTACAACTTAAGGACTTCGGGGGTTGACGATACATATAAAGTTCATCGGGGTTGGAATTAGATTTCTCTATTTTTATGCCCTTTCCCTTATTATTTTCTTTTGCCTTTTTAAATTCAGTTGGGGTAATTTCTATAACATCATCGGAATTCTCGTCGGAATCCGATTCATCGGAGAATTGGTAATCCTCCCAATATTTTGCTTCCTTGGCGGAAACACCATTGACCATAATTAACCTTGGTCGGTTGGTTGAGGATTTTCTTTTACTTAACCGTTTTATTATTTCCCCCACCGGTTCTATTTCTTCATCCGGTTCCGATTCTTCTTCCGGTTCCGATTCTTCTTCCGGTTCCGACTCTTCTTCCGGTTCCTCTTCGGGAACTTGTGAATCAGTCCACGAATCATTCCAATTTACATTTGACTCTTCATTATTATTAGGTGAGTCAATGGGACTTGTTCTAGAGGTAGACATCTATCACATAATATCAAACGCGTTAAGAGATTAATATATCACATAATATTCACATGTTAAAAATATATAGTTTCCAACAAAATTTGTTAAGCAATCATTTTTCAAGTAAACACGGTCGAAGTCCAGACTCACTAATGCATCCTAACAAACTCGATAAGACACACTAATGCAAAATTCTGGTTCTCTAAGACCAACGCTCGGATACCAACTGAAATGTCCCGTTCTTATTGATTAAAAACGTTCCATATTAATTGATTTCGTTGCGAGGTTTTGACCTCTATATGAGACGTTTTTCAAAGACTGCATTCATTTTAAAACAAACCATAACCTTTATTTCATCAATAAAGGTTTAAAAAAGCTTTACGTAGATTATCAAATTATGATAATCTAAAATATCCTGTTTACACACGACCATTACATAATGGTTTACAATACATATATGTTACAACAAAATAAGTTTCTTGAATGCAGTTTTTACACAATATCATACAAGCATGGACTCCAAATCTCGTCCTTATTTAAGTATGCGACAGCGGAAGCTCTTAATAATCACCTGAGAATAAACATGCTTAAAACGTCAACAAAAATGTTGGTGAGTTATAGGTTTAACCTATATATATCAAATCATAATAATAGACCACAAGATTTCATATTTCAATACACATCCCATACATAGAGATAAAAATCATTCATATGGTGAACACCTGGTAACCGACATTAACAAGATGCATATATAAGAATATCCCCATCATTCCAGGACACCCTTCGGATATGATATAAATTTCGAAGTACTAAAGCATCCGGTACTTTGGATGGGGTTTGTTAGGCCCAATAGATCTATCTTTAGGATTCGCGTCAATTAGGGTGTCTGTTCCCTAATTCTTAGATTACCAGACTTAATAAAAAGGGGCATATTCGATTTCGATAATTCAACCATAGAATGTAGTTTCACGTACTTGTGTCTATTTTGTAAATCATTTATAAAACCTGCATGTATTCTCATCCCAAAAATATTAGATTTTAAAAGTGGGACTATAACTCACTTTCACTGATTTTTACTTCGTCGGGAAGTAAGACTTGGCCACTGGTTGATTCACGAACCTATAACAATATATACATATATATCAAAGTATGTTCAAAATATATTTACAACACTTTTAATATATTTTGATGTTTTAAGTTTATTAAGTCAGCTGTCCTCGTTAGTAACCTACAACTAGTTGTCCACAGTTAGATGTACAGAAATAAATCGATAAATATTATCTTGAATCAATCCACGACCCAGTGTATACGTATCTCAGTATTGATCACAACTCAAACTATATATATTTTGGAATCAACCTCAACCCTGTATAGCTAACTCCAACATTCACATATAGAGTGTCTATGGTTGTTCCGAAATATATATAGATGTGTCGACATGATAGGTCGAAACATTGTATACGTGTCTATGGTATCTCAAGATTACATAATATACAATACAAGTTGATTAAGTTATGGTTGGAATAGATTTGTTACCAATTTTCACGTAGCTAAAATGAGAAAAATTATCCAATCTTGTTTTACCCATAACTTCTTCATTTTAAATCCGTTTTGAGTGAATCAAATTGCTATGGTTTCATATTGAACTCTATTTTATGAATCTAAACAGAAAAAGTATAGGTTTATAGTCGGAAAAATAAGTTACAAGTCGTTTTTGTAAAGGTAGTCATTTCAGTCGAAAGAACGACGTCTAGATGACCATTTTAGAAAACATACTTCCACTTTGAGTTTAACCATAATTTTTGGATATAGTTTCATGTTCATAATAAAAATCATTTTCTCAGAATAACAACTTTTAAATCAAAGTTTATCATAGTTTTTAATTAACTAACCCAAAACAGCCCGCGGTGTTACTACGACGGCGTAAATCCGGTTTTACGGTGTTTTTCGTGTTTCCAGGTTTTAAATCATTAAGTTAGCATATCATATAGATATAGAACATGTGTTTAGTTGATTTTAAAAGTCAAGTTAGAAGGATTAACTTTTGTTTGCGAACAAGTTTAGAATTAACTAAACTATGTTCTAGTGATTACAAGTTTAAACCTTCGAATAAGATAGCTTTATATGTATGAATCGAATGATGTTATGAACATCATTACTACCTTAAGTTCCTTGGATAAACCTACTGGAAAAGAGAAAAATGGATCTAGCTTCAATGGATCCTTGGATGGCTCGAAGTTCTTGAAGCAGAATCATGACACGAAAACAAGTTCAAGTAAGATCATCACTTGAAATAAGATTGTTATAGTTATAGAAATTGAACCAAAGTTTGAATATGATTATTACCTTGTATTAGAATGATAACCTACTGTAAGAAACAAAGATTTCTTGAGGTTGGATGATCACCTTACAAGATTGGAAGTGAGCTAGCAAACTTGAAAGTATTCTTGATTTTATGTAACTAGAACTTGTAGAATATATGAAGAACACTTAGAACTTGAAGATAGAACTTGAGAGAGATCAATTAGATGAAGAAAATTGAAGAATGAAAGTGTTTTTAGGTGTTTTTGGTCGTTGGTGTATGGATTAGATATAAAGGATATGTAATTTTGTTTTCATGTAAATAAGTCATGAATGATTACTCATATTTTTGTAATTTTATGAGATATTTCATGCTAGTTGCCAAATGATGGTTCCCACATGTGTTAGGTGACTCACATGGGCTGCTAAGAGCTGATCATTGGAGTGTATATACCAATAGTACATACATCTAAAAGCTGTGTATTGTACGAGTACGAATACGGGTGCATACGAGTAGAATTGTTGATGAAACTGAACGAGGATGTAATTGTAAGAATTTTTGTTAAGTAGAAGTATTTTGATAAGTGTATTGAAGTCTTTCAAAAGTGTATAAATACATATTAAAACACTACATGTATATACATTTTAACTGAGTCGTTAAGTCATCGTTAGTCGTTACATGTAAGTGTTGTTTTTAAACCTTTAGGTTAACGGTCTTGTTAAATGTTGTTAACCCAATGTTTATAATATCAAATGAGATTTTAAATTATTATATTATCATGATATTATCATGTATGAATATCTCTTAATATGATATATATATACATTAAATGTCTTTACAACGATAATCGTTACATATATGTCTCGTTTAAAAATCATTAAGTTAGTAGTCTTGTTTTTACATATGTAGTTCATTGTTAATATACTTAATGATATGTTTACTTATCATAGTATCATGTTAACTATATATATATCCATATATATGTCATCATATAGTTTTTACAAGTTTTAACGTTCGTGAATCACCGGTCAACTTGGGTGGTCAATTGTCTATATGAAACATATTTCAATTAATCAAGTCTTAACAAGTTTGATTGCTTAACATATTGGAAACATTTAATCATGTAAATATCAATCTCAATTAATATATATAAACATGGAAAAGTTCGGGTCACTACAGTTAACATGGTGGAATACCTATCTAGAGCAAGTGGGACAAGACGATGCGTACGCACTACCGTGGTCAGCATTCAAGCACTTGATGAACGAGAAGTACCGTCCCAGAACCGAGGTCAATAAGCTCAAGACAGAACTTAGAGGGTTACGAACCCAAGGATTTGATATTACCATGTACGAAAGACGATTCACAGAATTGTGCCTATTGTGTCCGGGAGCATTCGAAGATGAGGAAGAGAAGATCGACACGTTTGTGAAAGGATTACCGGAAAGAATCCAAGAAGATATAAGTTTACACGAGCCCGCCTCCATACAACAGGCATGTAGAATGGCTCACAAACTCGTGAACCAGATTGAAGAAAGAATTAAAGAACAGACTGCTGAAGAGGCCAATGTGAAGCAAGTCAAAAGAAAGTGGGAGGAAAACGGTGATAAGAATCACCAATACAACAACAACAGCAATTACAACAATAATCGCAACAATTATCCCAACAATCGCAACATCAATCGCAACTACAACAAACGGCCCAACAACAACAACAACAACAACAACAACAACAACAACAACAACAACAACAACAACAACAACAACAACAACAACAACAGCAGCAACTACAACAATCATCCCAACAACAATAATAACCGCAACAACAACAACAATCAGAAGCAGCTATGCCAAAGGTGTGAAAAGAATCACTCGGGGTTCTGCACCAAATTTTGTAACAAGTGTAAAAGAAATGGTCATAGCGTGGCGAAGTGTGAGGTCTACGGACCAGGGGTTAATAGAACGAAAGGAACAAATGGTGTCGGAACGAGTAATGGCGGAGCAAGTAGTGTTGGAGCAAGTTATGCCAATGTAGTTTGTTATAAATGTGGAAAACCGGGCCACATTATTAGAAATTGCCCGAACCAGGAGAACACGAATGGACAAGGCCGTGGAAGAGTTTTCAATATTAATGTGGCAGAGGCACAGGAAGACCCGGAGCTTGTTACGGGTACGTTTCTTATTGACAATAAATCTTCTTACGTTTTATTTGATTCGGGTGCGGATAGAAGCTATATGAGTAGAGATTTTTGTGCTAAATTAAGTTGTCCATTGACGCCTTTGGATAGTAAATTTTTACTCGAATTAGCAAATGGTAAATTAATTTCAGCAGATAATATATGTCGGAATCGAGAAATTAAACTGGTTAGCGAAACATTTAAGATTGATTTGATACCAGTAGAGTTAGGGAGTTTTGATGTGATAATCGGTATGGACTGGTTGAAAGAAGTGAAAGCGGAGATCGTTTGTTACAAAAATGCAATTCGCATTATACGAGAAAAAGGAAAACCCTTAATGGTGTACGGAGAAAAGGGCAACACGAAGCTACATCTTATTAGTAATTTGAAGGCACAAAAACTAATAAGAAAAGGTTGCTATGCTGTTCTAGCACACGTCGAGAAAGTACAAACTGAAGAAAAGAGCATCAATGATGTTCCTGTCGCAAAAGAATTTCCTGATGTATTTTTGAAAGAATTTCCGGGATTACCCCCACATCGATCCGTTGAATTTCAAATAGATCTTGTACCAGGAGCTGCACCAATAGCTCGTGCTCCTTACAGACTCGCACCCAGCGAGATGAAAGAACTGCAAAGCCAATTACAAGAACTTTTAGAGCATGGTTTCATTCGACCAAGCACGTCACCGTGGGGAGCTCCTGTTTTGTTTGTCAAGAAGAAAGATGGTACATTCAGGTTGTGTATCGACTACCGAGAGTTGAACAAACTTACCATCAAGAACCGCTACCCACTACCGAGAATCGACGACTTATTTGATCAACTACAAGGCTCGTCTGTTTATTCAAAGATTGACTTACGTTCCGGGTATCATCAAATGCGGGTGAAAGAAGATAATATTCCAAAGACTGCTTTCAGAACACGTTATGGTCATTACGAGTTTATGGTCATGCCATTTGGTTTAACTAATGCACCAGCTGTGTTCATGGACCTTATGAACCGAGTGTGTGGACCATACCTTGACAAGTTTGTCATTGTTTTCATTGATGACATACTTATTTACTCAAAGAATGACCAAGAACACGGTGAACATTTGAGAAAGGTGTTAGAAGTATTAAGGAAGGAAGAATTGTACGCTAAATTTTCAAAGTGTGCATTTTGGTTGGAAGAAGTTCAATTCCTCGGTCACATAGTGAACAAAAAAGGTATTAAGGTGGATCCGGCAAAGATAGAAACTGTTGAAAAGTGGGAAACCCCGAAAACTCCGAAACACATACGCCAGTTTTTAGGACTAGCTGGTTACTACAGAAGGTTCATCCAAGACTTTTCCAGAATAGCAAAACCCTTGACTGCATTAACGCATAAAGGGAAGAAATTTGAATGGAAGGATGAACAAGAGAAAGCGTTTCAGTTATTGATGAAAAAGCTAACTACGGCACCTATTTTGTCATTGCCTGAAGGGAATGATGATTTTGTGATTTATTGTGACGCATCAAAGCAAGGTCTCGGTTGTGTATTAATGCAACGAACGAAGGTGATTGCTTATGCGTCTAGACAATTGAAAATTCACGAGCAAAATTATACGACGCATGATTTGGAATTAGGTGCGGTTGTTTTTGCATTAAAGACTTGGAGGCACTACTTATATGGGGTCAAAAGTATTATATATACCGACCACAAAAGTCTTCAACACATATTTAATCAGAAACAACTGAATATGAGGCAGCGTAGGTGGATTGAATTGTTGAATGATTACGACTTTGAGATTCGTTACCACCCGGAGAAGGCAAATGTGGTAGCCGATGCCTTGAGCAGGAAGGACAGAGAACCCATTCGAGTAAAATCTATGAATATAATGATTCATAATAACCTTACTACTCAAATAAAGGAGGCGCAACAAGGAGTTTTAAAAGAGGGAAATTTAAAGGATGAAATACCCAAAGGATCGGAGAAGCATCTTAATATTCGGGAAGACGGAACCCGGTATAGGGCTGAAAGGATTTGGGTACCAAAATTTGGAGATATGAGAGAAATGGTACTTACAGAAGCTCATAAAACCAGATACTCAATACATCCTGGAACGGGGAAGATGTACAAGGATCTCAAGAAACATTTTTGGTGGCCGGGTATGAAAGCCGATGTTGCTAAATACGTAGGAGAATGTTTGACGTGTTCTAAGGTCAAAGCTGAGCATCAGAAACCATCAGGTCTACTTCAACAACCCGAAATCCCAGAATGGAAATGGGAAAACATTACCATGGATTTCATCACTAAATTGCCAAGGACTGCAAGTGGTTTTGATACTATTTGGGTAATAGTTGATCGTCTCACCAAATCAGCACACTTCCTGCCAATAAGAGAAGATGACAAGATGGAGAAGTTAGCACGACTGTATTTGAAGGAAGTCGTCTCCAGACATGGAATACCAATCTCTATTATCTCTGATAGGGATGGCAGATTTATTTCAAGATTCTGGCAGACATTACAGCAAGCATTAGGAACTCGTCTAGACATGAGTACTGACCTATCATCCACAAACTGATGGGCAGAGCGAAAGGACGATACAAACGCTTGAAGACATGCTACGAGCATGTGTTATTGATTTCGGAAACAGTTGGGATCGACATCTACCGTTAGCAGAATTTTCCTACAACAACAGCTACCATTCAAGCATTGAGATGGCGCCGTTTGAAGCACTTTATGGTAGAAAGTGCAGGTCTCCGATTTGTTGGAGTGAAGTGGGGGATAGACAGATTACGGGTCCGGAGATTATACAAGAAACTACCGAGAAGATCATCCAAATTCAACAACGGTTGAAAACCGCCCAAAGTCGACAAAAGAGCTACGCTGACATTAAAAGAAAAGATATAGAATTTGAAATTGGAGAGATGGTCATACTTAAAGTTGCACCTTGGAAAGGCGTTGTTCGATTTGGTAAACGAGGGAAATTAAATCCAAGGTATATTGGACCATTCAAGATTATTGATCGTGTCGGACTAGTAGCTTACCGACTAGAGTTACCTCAACAACTCACGGCTGTACATAACACTTTCCACGTCTCGAATTTGAAGAAATGTTTTGCTAAAGAAGATCTCACTATTCCGTTAGATGAAATCCAAATCAACGAAAAACTTCAATTCATCGAAGAACCCGTCGAAATAATGGATCGTGAGGTTAAAAGACTTAAGCAAAACAAGATACCAATTGTTAAGGTTCGATGGAATGCTCGTAGAGGACCCGAGTTCACCTGGGAGCGTGAAGATCAGATGAAGAAGAAATACCCGCATCTATTTCCAGAAGATTCGTCAACACCTTCAACAGCTTAAAATTTCGGGACGAAATTTATTTAACGGGTAGGTACTGTAGTGACCCGAACTTTTCCATGTTTATATATATTAATTGAGATTGATATTTACATGATTAAATGTTTCCAACATGTTAAGCAATCAAACTTGTTAAGACTTGATTAATTAAAATATGTTTCATATAGACAATTGACCACCCAAGTTGACCGGTGATTCACGAACGTTAAAACTTGTAAAAACTATATGATGACATATATATGGATATATATATAGTTAACATGATACTATGATAAGTAAACATATCATTAAGTATATTAACAATGAACTACATATGTAAAAACAAGACTACTAACTTAATGATTTTTAAACGAGACATATATGTAACGATTATCGTTGTATAGACATTTAATGTATATATATCATATTAAGAGATATTCATACATGAAAATATCATGATAATATAATAATTTAAAATCTCATTTGATATTATAAACATTGGGTTAACAACATTTAACAAGATCGTTAACCTAAAGGTTTCAAAACAACACTTACATGTAACGACTAACGATGACTTAACGACTCAGTTAAAATGTATATACATGTAGTGTTTTAATATGTATTTATACACTTTTGAAAGACTTCAATACACTTATCAAAATACTTCTACTTAACAAAAATGCTTACAATTACATCCTCGTTCAGTTTCATCAACAATTCTACTCGTATGCACCCGTATTCGTACTCGTACAATACACAGCTTTTAGATGTATGTACTATTGGTATATACACTCCAATGATCAGCTCTTAGCAGCCCATGTGAGTCACCTAACACACGTGGGAACCATCATTTGGCAACTAGCATGAAATATCTCATAAAATTACAAAAATATGAGTAATCATTCATGACTTATTTACATGAAAACAAAATTACATATCCTTTATATCTAATCCATACACCAACGACCAAAAACACCTACAAACACTTTCATTCTTCAATTTTATTCATCTAATTGATCTCTCTCAAGTTCTATCTTCAAGTTCTAAGTGTTCTTCATATATTCTACAAGTTCTAGTTACATAAAATCAAGAATACTTTCAAGTTTGCTAGCTCACTTCCAATCTTGTAAGGTGATCATCCAACCTCAAGAAATCTTTGTATCTTACAGTAGGTTATCATTCTAATACAAGGTAATAATCATATTCAAACTTTGGTTCAATTTCTATAACTATAACAATCTTATTTCAAGTGATGATCTTACTTGAACTTGTTTTCGTGTCATGATTCTGCTTCAAGAACTTCGAGCCATCCAAGGATCCGTTGAAGCTAGATCCATTTTTCTCTTTTCCAGTAGGTTTATCCAAGGAACTTAAGGTAGTAATGATGTTCATAACATCATTCGATTCATACATATAAAGCTATCTTATTCGAAGGTTTAAACTTGTAATCACTAGAACAAAGTTTAGTTAATTCTAAACTTGTTCGCAAACAAAAGTTAATCCTTCTAACTTGACTTTTAAAATCAAATAAACACATGTTCTATATCTATATGATATGCTAACTTAATGATTTAAAACCTGGAAACACGAAAAACACCGTAAAACCGGATTTACGCCGTCGTAGTAACACCGCGGGCTGTTTTGGGTTAGTTAATTAAAAACTATGATAAACTTTGATTTAAAAGTTGTTATTCTGAGAAAATGATTTTTATTATGAACATGAAACTATATCCAAAAATTATGGTTAAACTCAAAGTGGAAGTATGTTTTCTAAAATGGTCATCTAGACGTCGTTCTTTCGACTGAAATGACTACCTTTACAAAAACGACTTGTAACTTATTTTTCCGACTATAAACCTATACTTTTTCTGTTTAGATTCATAAAATAGAGTTCAATATGAAACCATAGCAATTTGATTCACTCAAAACGGATTTAAAATGAAGAAGTTATGGGTAAAACAAGACTGGATAATTTTTCTCATTTTAGCTACGTGAAAATTGGTAACAAATCTATTCCAACCATAACTTAATCAACTTGTATTGTATATTATGTAATCTTGAGATACCATAGACACGTATACAATGTTTCGACCTATCATGTCGACACATCTATATATATTTCGGAACAACCATAGACACTCTATATGTGAATGTTGGAGTTAGCTATACAGGGTTGAGGTTGATTCCAAAATATATATAGTTTGAGTTGTGATCAATACTGAGATACGTATACACTGGGTCGTGGATTGATTCAAGATAATATTTATCGATTGATTTCTGTACATCTAACTGTGGACAACTAGTTGTAGGTTACTAACGAGGACAGCTGACTTAATAAACTTAAAACATCAAAATATATTAAAAGTGTTGTAAATATATTTTGAACATACTTTGATATATATGTATATATTGTTATAGGTTCGTGAATCAACCAGTGGCCAAGTCTTACTTCCCGACGAAGTAAAAATCTGTAAAAGTGAGTTATAGTCCCACTTTTAAAATCTAATATTTTTGGGATGAGAATACATGCAGGTTTTATAAATGATTTACAAAATAGACACAAGTACGAGAAACTACATTCTATGGTTGAATTATCGAAATCGAATATGCCCTTTTTTATTAAGTCTGGTAATCTAAGAATTAGGGAACAGACACCCTAATTGACGCGAATCCTAAAGATAGATCTATTGGGTTTAACAAACCCCATCCAAAGTACCGGATGCTTTAGTACTTCGAAATTTATATCATATCCGAAGGGTGTCCCGGAATGATGGGGATATTCTTATATATGCATCTTGTTAATGTCGGTTACCAGGTGTTCACCATATGAATGATTTTTATCTCTATGTATGGGATGTGAATTGAAATATGAAATCTTGTGGTCTATTATTATGATTTGATATATAGGTTAAACCTATAACTCACCAACATTTTTGTTGACGTTTTAAGCATGTTTATTCTCAGGTGATTATTAAGAGCTTCCGCTGTTGCATACTTAAATAAGGACGAGATATGGAGTCCATGCTTGTATGATATTGTGTAAAAACTGCATTCAAGAAACTTATTTTGTTGTAACATATTTGTATTGTAAACCATTATGTAATGGTCGTGTGTAAACAGGATATTTTAGATTATCATTATTTGATAATCTACGTAAAGCTTTTTAAACCTTTATTGATGAAATAAAGGTTATGGTTTCTTTTAAAATGAATGCAGTCTTTGAAAAACGTCTCATATAGAGGTCAAAACCTCGCAACGAAATCAATTAATATGGAACGTTTTTAATCAATAAGAACGGGACATTTCATATGTGACCGAGGAATTGAACTTCTTCCAACCAAAATGCACACTTTGAAAACTTAGCGTACAGTTTTTCTTTCCTCAATACTTCTAGCACTTTTCTCAAATGTTCTTCGTGCTCTTGATCATTCTTTGAGTAAATAAGTATGTCATAAATGAAAACAATGACAAACTTGTCAAGATATGGCCCACACACTCGGTTCATAAGGTCCATGAACACAGCTGGTGCATTAGTTAAACCAAACGGCATGACCATAAACTCGTAATGACTGTAACGTGTTCTGAAAGCAGTCTTTGGAATATCATCTTCTTTCACCCGCATTTGATGATACCCGGAACGTAAGTCAATCTTTGAATAAACAGACGAGCCTTGTAGTTGATCAAATAAGTCGTCGATTCTCGGTAGTGGGTAGCGGTTCTTGATGGTAAGTTTGTTCAACTCTCGGTAGTCGATACACAACCTGAATGTACCATCTTTCTTCTTGACAAACAAAACAGGAGCTCCCCACGGTGATGTGCTTGGTCGAATGAAACCACGCTCTAAAAGTTCTTGTAATTGGCTTTGCAGTTCTTTCATCTCACTGGGTGCGAGTCTGTAAGGAGCACGAGCTATTGGTGCAGCTCCTGGTACAAGATCTATTTGAAATTCAACGGATCGATGTGGGGGTAATCCCGGTAATTCTTTCGGAAATACATCGGGAAATTCTTTTGCAATGGGAACATCATTGATGCTCTTTTCTTCAGTTTGTACTTTCTCGACGTGTGCTAGAACAGCATAGCAACCTTTTCTTATTAGTTTTTGTGCCTTCAAATTACTAATAAGATGTAGCTTCGTGTTGCCCTTTTCTCCGTACACCATTAAGGGTTTTCCTTTTTCTCGTATAATGCGAATTGCATTTTTGTAACAAACGATCTCTGCTTTCACTTCTTTCAACCAGTCCATACCGATTATCACATCAAAACTCCCTAACTCTACTGGTATCAAATCAATCTTAAATGTTTCGCTAACCAGTTTAATTTCTCGATTCCGACATATATTATCTGCTGAAATTAATTTACCATTTGCTAATTCGGGTAAAAATTTACTATCCAAAGGCGTCAATGGACAACTTAATTTAGCACAAAAATCTCTACTCATATAGCTTCTATCCGCACCCTAATCAAATAAAACGTAAGCAGATTTATTGTCAATAAGAAACGTACCCGTAACAAGCTCCGGGTCTTCTTGTGCCTCAGCCGCATTAATATTGAAAACTCTTCCGCGGCCTTGTCCATTCGTGTTCTCCTGGTTCGGGCAATTTCTAATAATGTGGCCCGGTTTTCCACATTTATAACAAACTACATTGGCATAACTTGCTCCGACACTACTTGCTCCGCCATTACTCGTTCCGACACCATTTGTTCCTTTCGTTCTATTAACCCCTGGTCCGTAGACCTCACACTTCGCCGAGCTATGACCATTTCTTTTACACTTGTTGCAAAATTTGGTGCAGAACCCCGAGTGATACTTTTCACACCTTTGGCATAGCTGCTTCTGATTGTTGTTGTTATTGCGGTTATTATTGTTGTTGGGATGATTGTTGTAGTTGCTGTTGTTGTTGTTGTTGTTGTTGTTGTTGTTGGGCCTTTTGTTGTAGTTGCGATTGATGTTGCGATTGTTGGGATAATTGCTGCGATTATTGTTGTAATTGCTGTTGTTGTTGTATTGGTGATTCTTATCACCGTTTTCCTCCCACTTTCTTTTGACTTGCTTCACATTGGCCTCTTCAGCAGTCTGTTCTTTAATTCTTTCTTCAATCTAGTTCACTAGTTTGTGAGCCATTCTACATGCCTGTTGTATGGAGGCGGGCTCGTGTGAACTTATATCTTCTTGGATTCTTTCCGGTAATCCTTTCACAAACGCGTCGATCTTCTCTTCCTCATCTTCGAATGCTCCCGGACACAATAGGCACAATTCTGTGAATCGTCTTTCGTACGTGGTAATATCAAATCCTTGGGTTCGTAACCCTCTAAGTTCTGTCTTGAGCTTATTGACCTCGGTTCTGGGACGGTACTTCTCGTTCATCAAGTGCTTGAATGCTGACCACGGTAGTGCGTACGCATCGTCTTGTCCCACTTGCTCTAGATAGGTATTCCACCATGTTAACGCAGAACCTGTGAAGGTATGCGTAGCGTACTTCACTTTGTCCTCTTCAGTACACTTACTTATGGCAAACACCGATTCGACCTTCTCGGTCCACCGTTTCAATCCGATCGGTCCTTCGGTTCCATCAAATTCCAAAGGTTTACATGCTCACATTCTTTGTAGGTGCATCCTACACGATTTCCTGTACTGCTAGATCCAAGGTTATTGTTGGTATGTAGCGCAGCCTGTACTACGGCTATATTTGAAGCTAGAAAAGTACGGATTCCTCTTCAACGGAATTGGGTTCGTAACAGAAAGAGCGTTGTTATAAGATTATTGTTAACGGGTTTATTGTTGGGCCACCATACCCTATTTTCTCTTTTGGGCCACTTCAGTACATACTCGTTAATGAGAGAAATGGTACTTAGAGAAGCTCATAAAACCAGATACTCAATACATCCTGGAACGGGGAAGATGTACAAGGATCTCAAGAAATATTTTTGGTGGCCGGGTATGAAAGCCGATGTTGCTAAATACGTAGGAGAGTGTTTGACGTGTTCTAAGGTCAAAGCTGAGCATCAGAAACCATCAGGTCTACTTCAACAACCCGAAATCCCGGAATGGAAATGGGAAAATATTACCATGGATTTCATCACTAAATTGCCAAGGACGGCAAGTGGTTTTGATACTATTTGGGTAATAGTTGATCGTCTCACCAAATCAGCACACTTCCTGCCAATAAGAGAAGATGACAAGATAGAGAAGTTAGCACGACTGTATTTGAAGGAAGTCGTCTCCAGACATGGAATACCAATCTCTATTATCTCTGATAGGGATGGCAAATTTATTTCAAGATTCTGGCAGACATTACAGCAAGCATTAGGAACTCGTCTAGACATGAGTACTGCCTATCATCCACAAACTGATGGGCAGAGCAAAAGGACGATACAAACGCTTGAAGACATGCTACGAGCATGTGTTATTGATTTCGGAAACAGTTGGGATCGACATCTACCGTTAGCAGAATTTTCCTACAACAACAGCTACCATTCAAGCATTGAGATGGCGCCGTTTGAAGCACTTTATGGTAGAAAGTGCAGGTCTCCGATTTGTTGGAGTGAAGTGGGGGATAGACAGATTACGGGTCCGGAAATTATACAAGAAACTACCGAGAAGATCATCCAAATTCGACAACGGTTGAAAACTGCCCAAAGTCGACAAAAGAGCTACGCTGACATTAAAAGAAAAGATATAGAATTTGAAATTGGAGAGATGGTCATGCTTAAAGTTGCACCTTGGAAAGGCGTTGTTCGATTTGGTAAACGAGGGAAATTAAATCCAAGGTATATTGGACCATTCAAGATTATTGATCGTGTCGGACCAGTAGCTTACCGACTTGAGTTACCTCAACAACTCGCGGCTGTACATAACACTTTCCACGTCTCGAATTTGAAGAAATGTTTTGCTAAAGAAGATCTCACTATTCCGTTAGATGAAATCCAAATCAACGAAAAACTTCAATTCATCGAAGAACCCGTCGAAATAATGGATCGTGAGGTTAAAAGACTTAAGCAAAACAAGATACCAATTGTTAAGGTTCGATGGAATGCTCGTAGAGGACCCGAGTTCACCTGGGAGCGTGAAGATCAGATGAAGAAGAAATACCCGCATCTATTTCCAGAAGATTCGTCAACACCTTCAACAGCTTAAAATTTCGGGACGAAATTTATTTAACGGGTAGGTACTGTAGTGACCCGAACTTTTCCATGTTTATATATATTAATTGAGATTGATATTTACATGATTAAATGTTTCCAACATGTTAAGCAATCAAACTTGTTAAGACTTGATTAATTGAAATATGTTTCATATAGACAATTGACCACCCAAGTTGACCGGTGATTCACGAACGTTAAAACTTGTAAAAACTATACGATGGCATATATATGGTTATATATATAGTTAACATGATTTTATTATAAGTATGTATCTCATTAGGTATTTTAACAATGAGTTATATACATAAAAATGAGACTATTAATTTAAGAAACTCGAAAACGATATATATAACGATTAGCGTTATAACAACGTCTTACTAGGTACATATGAATCATATTAAGATATTGATACACTTGGTTAATTATGTTAAATGATAAGTAAATATATTATTAAGTGTATTAACAATGAAATACATATGTAAAAATAAGACTACTAACTTAATGAATTCGAAACGAGACATATATGTAACGATTATCGTTGTAACGACATTTAACTGTATATATATCATACTAATATATATTATATATTATAATATCATGATAATATAACAATTTAACATCTCAATTGTTATAATAAACAATGGGTTAACAACATTCAACAAGATCGTTAACCTAAAGGTTTCAAAACAACATTTACATGTAACGACTAACGATGACTTAACGACTCAGTTAAAATGTATATACATGTAGTGTTTTAATATGTATTTATACACTTTTGATCAATACACTTATCAAAATACTTCTACTTAACAAAAATGCTTACAATTACATCCTCGTTCAGTTTCATCAACAATTCTACTCGTATGCACCCGTATTCGTACTCGTACAATACACAGCTTTTAGATGTATGTATTATTGGTATATTGTAACAACCCGTCCTAATCCTCCTGGACGAAGTCATCAACATTTGGTTCCATTGCAATGATCGATTCCAAGATATGTCCTTAACATGAGCAAATGCACAGCGGAAGACTTAATTCGTACCTGAGAATAACATGCTTTAAAACGTCAACATAAAGTTGGTGAGATATATAGGTTTGATGCTAGCAGCATTATAACAATGGACCACAAGATTTCATATGTAAACATAATACACTCGCAAGTGTATGAAAAGCATTCCAAGCAGTGGGCACCCGGTAACTAGCCTTAACAAGAGTGTGTACCCCTGAGTTATAATAATATGTGCACCGAATCAAGTGCGTTCCGTTAACCTCGAAGTACTAAACACCCGTTCTTCTAGTTTAGTAGTGACTAGAACAACATCTGGGTGGGGGTGTAAAACCCGATAGATCTATCTTTAGGATTCGCGTCTACCAGTTCATAAACCAATAGTTAAAGTTACCAAGCTAGGGGATTTTTGATTCAAACCCATGTAGAACGTAATTTTAGTCACTTGTGTCCATAACGTAAATCATTTATAAAAATAGCACATGTATTCTCAGCCCAAAAATATTTAGAGTTTAAAAGGGATCTATATACTCACCTAATGTATTTTGTAGTAAAAATACATATAACATCATTGATCAAGTATAAGGTTGGCCTCAGATTCACGAACCTATAACAATTTTATTTCTATTAAAACCCATGATGACAATTAATCAGTTCTTACAGTTATATTATTAATATACTTATAATATTAATAATTTATTTACTATATTAATTTATATGCTTTAGATACTTAACAATTTATGTATATATTATAATTTAAAATATATGATATATTATTTATTGTAAATACCCTATAATGATGTTTAGTAATATCATATTATATATTAAAACTTTATATTAATACATTTGTAATATTTATTTGTAGTAATAATAATGATATTACTACTCATTTTATTCATGATAATATTTATATATAAAATGTAAATTTTAATAAAGGATAAGATAATATCTTTACTAATAATGTTAAGTCTTGATAAGAGTGGTAGTTTTGATAAAATGATAACTTTGGAAATTTTTAGTTAAAAATAACACATTTAATAGAATTGATAATAATAATTTTAAAAATGATAAAATTAATAATAGTAATACTCATAACAACAACAACAACAACAATAATAATAATAATGATAATAATAATAATAATAATAATAATAATAATCATAATCATAATAATAATAATAATCTTTTAAAAGAAAAAAAAAATACCTTAGAAAACCCATTTTAAAAACAAATGCCCAATGTCAGGCTCGAACTCAAGACCCTCCGCTCACCCGCACACCCTCTTAACCATTCCGCTGCCTACATTTTTCTGTTATGTTATTCCGTTTTAATTGATATATACAGTAATTCAATTATTTCCTGTTTCTCATCTTCTTCCTTAACCAAGTCGAGCAGAACACTCTCAAAACTGATAATACCGAATCTATATCTTCAATTGGAACTTGTAACCATAAATATACTCATAAGTGTGATCTTAAAATAAAAGGAATGAAAAAAAAAACGAAGTAGGACAGCAAAAGCTGCGAAGCTGCTGTCGCTATGAAATAAAAAAAAAATTGATTTCATTTATGAAAAAGTTTTAGACAAAGTTTATATCATGAAAAAGGTTTTAAATCATTTATGTAAACTCTCTGATTCAACAATTTGTCTTAAAACATAGGAACGATTTCGAATTTAAATCAAGAACAAATTTTTAACTTTTTGAGTTAAAACTTTGATTTCAAAATTAGAATTCAAGAAAAGGAATTGAAACTTGAAAACTTACATACAATTTGAACAAAGATTTCCTTACATGTTTGCATTTACAGATTTTTAAAACAATTATGAAATCGATCTTTGACCTTCAACACTCAAAAACAGAGAAATATAATCGGGTTCTTGCTCACTTAAATCGATTAACTGATATAATAAAAGATGACAAGAGTTTGTATTGATAATGGAGATTGGAAGAATTCGTTTTCTGTAAACCACGAGTGAATTGATTGGTATAAATAGAGTGAAGTCAAAACTGGTTCACAAGATAAACAGGTTTTAAGCAAAATTAGATATCTGATAAAGACAGAAGAGAATTCCACGCAATCTATATATCTGTATCTACTCTTTTTATTTATTTAAATCTGTATTTATTTATATTATACGTATTTATGCATTATATATATTTTATATTATATAATTAATGTTTATAACTATTAATTACATTAATAATAATAATTATTATGATAATTAATAATAATAATACTTCTTAACATCTTAAATAATGATAATAATAATACTAAAATTTTAATATAACAATTTAATATTTACATATAATTATGAAGTCTTAATAATTTCTATAATTATAACTTTTATAAATTATAATATTCATTTAAATAACTTTATATAGAAATTCATAGATATATATATCATATATTAATATTCGATTATAATTGTATAATTATTCATTATTAACTATGTGAAAACGAGTATCAAGGTTCGAACATATATATTCCAAAATAATATATATATACAAATACATTTTAATTATAAGTTTTTATTACATCATGTAAATATATTAAATATGTTTAGAATTTAAAAAAAAAAAAAAAATCTAATTTATGACATTACATATATATCAAGTAATATATATAAAAATATAATAGTTTATTAATTTTAATTCAAATTTATTATATATATTCTTTTATATATATATATACACATATTTATTTATATACATACACATATCTAATTACAATTAATTGTTCGTGAATCGTCGGGAGTAGTCAAAAGGTATCTAGTTATCCGACTATAGATTTCAAACTTTTCTAGACTCAATATTAGGGTTTTTGCTTGTCATGTCGGAGACATATAGAAGATAAGGTTTAAATTTGGTCGGAAATTTCCGGGTCGTTACAGTACCCACCCGTTAAAGAAATTTCGTCCCCGAAATTTGGTAGAGGTTGTCACAAATAACAATAGGAATGTTTTCATGACGAATATGAGATGATAATGGAGTCTTATCACTATTGAGAGGTATAGATAAAACGGTTCGATCAAGTGAAGCGCATGAGTGAAACTATCACAGAAGGGTGAATTGAGTAAATATGAATTCGTTCTAACCGATGACGTGGTTATGATTGATTTCCGGAATTTAAGGGATTTATAGAAAACATTACGTAACAAGATTTGATTCTTCGGCGATTCAAAAAAAAATCAGGATCTTCTTTGTTTTAATGCGGCAATCTGTTTTGATTTCTCTGTCGGATACTTTACTATAAATTCACCTCTTTGTTTCCTTATTTTCTACAACTCTTATCTTTTACTCTTTCTCCTTAATTCCTAATTTAAGACATTTACCAATATGCTCCATTCTCTTCTAATTTTTGATATATTCTTAATTTTCACGTCTGCCATCCTTCTATTTCATCTACCACCGGAGGATCTTATTTACTTTCATTATTATCTTGGGACTATAGTGTTATAAATTTTCCCGTGCCTTTACGTGGCAATACGTATTGATATGCACGGTTTGTAGTTTCAGGGTTGTTATTGGGTTTTATATCTTTCCTTATATTCTGATATCCCTACTCCTGTGTTCTATAATCATTGTCATCCACAGTTAATGCTTTCTCCTATTTGCTGCGATCTATACTCAAATTTCTATTTTGGGGATTTGTCCCTTCGTTTCTTCTTCCCGTCCTCGAGTCAGACGAGCAATGATCCGGAATTCATAGTTAATGATCTTAGAAAGAAATGGTAATGACACGATTTTGATTTTTCAAATTACCAGAATATCCAGAAAGATAGAACTATCAAGATGATATGTTCTTGATATATTTGGAGATTGGATAGAATGCAAGAGCCGTGTAACATGGCACATGATGATGGTACTGTGAATCATCACATTCCATTAGAAACTTAACATGACTTACTGTAATATAATGAAGTTGATCAAGTTTCATTATGTTATACTAATTCATGCATCAGTTCCCAACACTACTTCAAAACATTCATATTTTAAACTTGAAGGTTTTAGAACTTAGAAACTAACACAGTTTCTTTTATGTTGTAACGCAGATGTTACGGAGAGATAAATGATCCCAGATAAGAATAGTTGTGAAAATATATCAAGAAATATGGAGAATATGTATAACGGAAGATACGAAGATATCTTATAGTATCTAAGATAGGATGATGGTGATGAATATCATCTGGAAAGATTTAGAATAATGAGTAGGGTTCTTACTAATGATTTCAGCAGGCACTGAATCATTTGGATTCTTTGAAAGAAGATTCAGTTCTTGTATTTGTTCTTTGTTTCCTTCACGGTTAGCTCAATCCGTTTTTCATTACCAAATTTGCTATCGAGTGTTTCTAACACTTCCTTCTTTATCATCAACTTTTAACCATTAAGACCATCTACAACATGCTGCTTCGTCAGCATTTTCGAAGTTAACAGATCCGAGTCATCGGTTATCAAACCGAGGTGATTTCAGGAGCATTGTGTTTTTAGATGATTAAACGCTGATGGTAGTATGGTGGATTATAAAAGGTTCTCTAGTAACAATAAATAAACACGTATATATTCCGAGGTTATAACAAGGTTGTTTTGAACGAAAAATCGAAATCAACTTGCTGGAGCTGTGACAAAATTTGGCTAATTTTGAAAAGGAATTGCAAAGTTATTTTGGGTAATAATAACACTAAAGGAATTAACACTGCTACGTGTTAAGCGTTGACTCAGATTCCGAGAGTTTTTCAGGTGCATAACTATATGCAAGAATCTTTTCTTCCATAGATGAGGTGCAGTTGGTTCAACTTCTCGATCGAGGTATTTTCAAGAATCATGAAAGGTTTGAACGCGAATTGTAATTGTCGAGGTACAAATGAGGTTTAGAATGAAATCAAGTGGCAAACTTGAAGAATTGTTTAGTTTCATATGTTATGATCAATATTTTAATTCATTTTAATTGTCCAAAGTTAGCAGTCCAATAGTCCGATAGTTCAATAGTTCAATGATTCATATATAATTTAATATTTAATATTCGAATTAAATAATACGTATCGTGACCCGTGTACCGGTCTCAGTGTCGATCACAACTCAAAGTATATATATTATTTGAGAATCAACCTCAACCCTGTATAGCTAACTCCCGCATTACTGCATATAGAGTGTCTATGGTTATTCCAAATAATATATACAGATGCGTCGATATGATATGTCAAAACCTTGTATACGTGTCCCGATATTTAAAGGGCGTAAAATAAATAACAGAAATTAAATGACGATAAATAAAATTGCGATAATTAAATTGCGATAAATAAAATGTAATCAGTTAGCTAGGAACAGTTAGCTGGAACAGTTAGCGTAGATTCTTAACAAAATTTCAATTAGTTAATTCGTTTGTTTCTAACAAATTTTATTTTGTCCAATGTTTTTCTTCATTATGCCACTTGTTGGATTCTGATAGGTCAAAATCCAAATATGAAATTGAACGAAAATGGATTCTGTAGTGAACGGATACGTATATCTATGGATACAAGTAGGATAGTGACTGACTGTTGAATCAGAGTCGAAGAATGTACCGTGTAGCTGATTAATGTGAAATCTAAATATTCCTCGGGTATTACCTACCCGTTAAAATATTTTCACCATTAACAGTTTGTACAAAAGAATTTTAATTACAATCTTTATGAAAATATATATTTGCATATATATTTTCTTCAGATGTAATCATGGATTTAATGAGTCAATAAGATATTAAACTCATTTGATTTACCATTAATACTAGATTACATAATCTCTAAAACTTTAGAAATTACATAATCGCCATGTCAAGCGAAGATAATCGATGTAGAACGATTCGTAGAACGATGATTATACTCGAGGTGCAGAATGAGATGGTGAGGCATGGATTGTTGAAACTTGGGTTATTGGTGGTACTGGTACCGTTGGTGCTGAAGCTGGTGATGTTACTGGTGTTGGTGATACTGCTGGTGCTTGCAAATTGTGTACCGTGCTCTCTAAAGTTAACACTCGAGCTCGGAGTTCTTTAACTTCTTCTACTAACCCTGGTTGGTTATCAGTGTGAGGTAAAGGTCGGATATCTTCTCTAGTTCCGTTAATGGTAGCCTCAAGACGAAAAATTCTTGCAAAAAGGGTATAAACGGTGTTGCGAACAGGTTCGCCGGTGAGCGGGTCGAGCACTCCGACGTTAGGTGGTAAGTTCGGCTCGTGATATGGAGTACCTTCTTCATTTCTCCATAGGGTAAGTATTTCGCGAACCCATCCCCACTTTCTAAAGAAATCACGATAGTTGATCGGTTGGTGCGCTCCCGTCACGCTATCTTCGGAGTCAGAAGAACTTGGTCGATTCGTAGAGGCCATCGTACGCGATCACAGAAAAGATTTTTGGTATGAAAAGCTTAGTGACAGCAAATAATAGTTGGATGGTATTCTCAATGCATAATATGCATAGATATATATAGTACCAGGATCCCTTAAATTACGGAGAAATTTACGGAAGATATTAAGCAAAGTCTATCGTAATAGATACGCTAAGATATAAATTTGTCTATACACTATCTATGCAATAAAGGCAGTAAGGCATGTCTAGACTTAAGAATGGTAAGCAGGCAATTCCCTAAGGATGATAAGTAGATGATTTCCGACTAGAAATGATAAGCAAAACTTTTGACATGTAGACACGGTCAAAGTCCAGACTCATTAATGTATCCTATCAACTACTAGTCAGACACACTAATGCAAGACCTGGTTCGCTAAGACCAACGCTCTGATACCAACTGTAACAACCCGTCCTAATCCTCCTGGACGAAGTCATCAACATTTGGTTCCATTGCAATGATCGATTCCAAGATATGTCCTTAACATGAGCAAATGCACAGCGGAAGACTTAATTCGTACCTGAGAATAACATGCTTTAAAACGTCAACATAAAGTTGGTGAGATATATAGGTTTGATGCTAGCAGCATTATAACAATGGACCACAAGATTTCATATGTAAACATAATACACTCGCAAGTGTATGAAAAGCATTCCAAGCAGTGGGCACCCGGTAACTAGCCTTAACAAGAGTGTGTACCCCTGAGTTATAATAATATGTGCACTGAATCAAGTGCGTTTCGTTAACCTCGAAGTACTAAACACCCGTTCTTCTAGTTTAGTAGTGACTAGAACAACATCTGGGTGGGGGTGTAAAACCCGATAGATCTATCTTTAGGATTCGCGTCTACCAGTTCATAAACCAATAGTTAAAGTTACCAAGCTAGGGGATTTTTGATTCAAACCCATGTAGAACGTAATTTTAGTCACTTGTGTCCATAACGTAAATCATTTATAAAAATAGCACATGTATTCTCAGCCCAAAAATATTTAGAGTTTAAAAGGGATATATATACTCACCTAATGTATTTTGTAGTAAAAATACATATAACATCATTGATCAAGTATAAGGTTGGCCTCAGATTCACGAACCTATAACAATTTTATTTCTATTAAAACCCATGATGACAATTAATCAGTTCTTACAGTTATATTATTAATATACTTATAATATTAATAATTTATTTACTATATTAATTTATATGCTTTAGATACTTAACAATTTATGTATATATTATAATTTAAAATATATGATATATTATTTATTGTAAATACCCTATAATGATGTTTAGTAATATCATATTATATATTAAAACTTTATATTAATACATTTGTAATATTTATTTGTAGTAATAATAATGATATTACTACTCATTTTATTCATGATAATATTTATATATAAAATGTAAATTTTAATAAAGGATAAGATAATATCTTTACTAATAATGTTAAGTCTTGATAAGAGTGGTAGTTTTGATAAAATGATAACTTTGGAAATTTTTAGTTAAAAATAACACATTTAATAGAATTGATAATAATAATTTTAAAAATGATAAAATTAATAATAGTAATACTCATAACAACAACAACAACAACAATAATAATAATAATGATAATAATAATAATAATAATAATAATAATAATCATAATCATAATAATAATAATAATCTTTTAAAAGAAAAAAAAAATACCTTAGAAAACCCATTTTAAAAACAAATGCCCAATGTCAGGCTCGAACTCAAGACCCTCCGCTCACCCGCACACCCTCTTAACCATTCCGCTGCCTACATTTTTCTGTTATGTTATTCCGTTTTAATTGATATATACAGTAATTCAATTATTTCCTGTTTCTCATCTTCTTCCTTAACCAAGTCGAGCAGAACACTCTCAAAACTGATAATACCGAATCTATATCTTCAATTGGAACTTGTAACCATAAATATACTCATAAGTGTGATCTTAAAATAAAAGGAATGAAAAAAAAACGAAGTAGGACAGCAAAAGCTGCGAAGCTGCTGTCGCTATGAATAAAAAAAAAAATTGATTTCATTTATGAAAAAGTTTTAGACAAAGTTTATATCATGAAAAAGGTTTTAAATCATTTATGTAAACTCTCTGATTCAACAATTTGTCTTAAAACATAGGAACGATTTCGAATTTAAATCAAGAACAAATTTTTAACTTTTTGAGTTAAAACTTTGATTTCAAAATTAGAATTCAAGAAAAGGAATTGAAACTTGAAAACTTACATACAATTTGAACAAAGATTTCCTTACATGTTTGCATTTACAGATTTTTAAAACAATTATGAAATCGATCTTTGACCTTCAACACTCAAAAACAGAGAAATATAATCGGGTTCTTGCTCACTTAAATCGATTAACTGATATAATAAAAGATGACAAGAGTTTGTATTGATAATGGAGATTGGAAGAATTCGTTTTCTGTAAACCACGAGTGAATTGATTGGTATAAATAGAGTGAAGTCAAAACTGGTTCACAAGATAAACAGGTTTTAAGCAAAATTAGATATCTGATAAAGACAGAAGAGAATTCCACGCAATCTATATATCTGTATCTACTCTTTTTATTTATTTAAATCTGTATTTATTTATATTATACGTATTTATGCATTATATATATTTTATATTATATAATTAATGTTTATAACTATTAATTACATTAATAATAATAATTATTATGATAATTAATAATAATAATAATACTTCTTAACATCTTAAATAATGATAATAATAATACTAAAATTTTAATATAACAATTTAATATTTACATATAATTATGAAGTCTTAATAATTTCTATAATTATAACTTTTATAAATTATAATATTCATTTAAATAACTTTATATAGAAATTCATAGATATATATATCATATATTAATATTCGATTATAATTGTATAATTATTCATTATTAACTATGTGAAAACGAGTATCAAGGTTCGAACATATATATTCCAAAATAATATATATATACAAATACATTTTAATTATAAGTTTTTATTACATCATGTAAATATATTAAATATGTTTAGAATTTAAAAAAAAAAAAATCTAATTTATGACATTACATATATATCAAGTAATATATATAAAAATATAATAGTTTATTAATTTTAATTCAAATTTATTATATATATTCTTTTATATATATATATACACATATTTATTTATATACATACACATATCTAATTACAATTAATTGTTCGTGAATCGTCGGGAGTAGTCAAAAGGTATCTAGTTATCCGACTATAGATTTCAAACTTTTCTAGACTCAATATTAGGGTTTTTGCTTGTCATGTCGGAGACATATAGAAGATAAGGTTTAAATTTGGTCGGAAATTTCCGGGTCGTTACATATATACACTCCAATGATCAGCTCTTAGCAGCCCATGTGAGTCACCTAACACATGTGGGAACCATCATTTGGTAACTAGCATGAAATATCTCATAAAATTACAAAAATATGAGTAATCATTCATGACTTATTTACATGAAAACAAAATTACATATCCTTTATATCTAATCCATACACCAACGACCAAAAACACCTACAAACACTTTCATTCTTCAATTTTCTTCATCTAATTGATCTCTCTCAAGTTCTATCTTCAAGTTCTAAGTGTTCTTCATAAATTCCAAAAGTTCTAGTTTCATAAAATCAAGAATACTTTCAAGTTTGCTAGCTCACTTCCAATCTTGTAAGGTGATCATCCAACCTCAAGAAATCTTTGTTTCTTATAGTAGGTTATCATTCTAATACAAGGTAATAATCATATTCAAACTTTGGTTCAATTTCTATAACTATAACAATCTTATTTCAAGTGATGATCTTACTTGAACTTGTTTTCGTGTCATGATTCTGCTTCAAGAACTTCGAGCCATCCAAGGATCCGTTGAAGCTAAATCCATTTTTCTCTTTTCCAGTAGGTTTATCCAAGGAACTTAAGGTAGTAATGATATTCATAACATCATTCGATTCATACATATAAAGCTATCTTATTCGAAGGTTTAAACTTGTAATCACTAGAACATAGTTTAGTTAATTCTAAACTTGTTCGCAAACAAAAGTTAATCCTTCTAACTTGACTTTTAAAATCAACTAAACACATGTTCTATATCTATATGATATGCTAACTTAATGATTTAAAACCTGGAAACACGAAAAACACCGTAAAACCGGATTTACGCCGTCGTAGTAACACCGCGGGCTGTTTTGGGTTAGTTAATTAAAAACTATGATAAACTTTGATTTAAAAGTTGTATTCTGAGAAAATGATTTTTATTATGAACATGAAACTATATCCAAAAATTATGGTTAAACTCAAAGTGGAAGTATGTTTTCTAAAATGGTCATCTAGACGTCGTTCTTTCGACTGAAATGACTACCTTTACAAAAACGACTTGTAACTTATTTTTCCGACTATAAACCTATACATTTTCTGTTTAGATTCATAAAATAGAGTTCAATATGAAACCATAGCAATTTGATTCACTCAAAACGGATTTAAAATGAAGAAGTTATGGGTAAAACAAGATTGGATAATTTTTCTCATTTTAGCTACGTGAAAATTGGTAACAAATCTATTCCAACCATAACTTAATCAACTTGTATTGTATATTATGTAATCTTGAGATACCATAGACACGTATACAATGTTTCGACCTATCATGTCGACGCATCTATATACATTTCGGAACAACCATAGACACTCTATATGTGAATGTTGGAGTTAGCTATACAGGGTTGAGGTTGATTCCAAAATATATATAGTTTGAGTTGTGATCAATACTGAGATACGTATACACTGGGTCGTGGATTGATTCAAGATAATATTTATCGATTTATTTCTGTACATCTAACTGTGGACAACTAGTTGTAGGTTACTAACGAGGACAGCTGACTTAATAAACTTAAAACATCAAAATATATTAAAAGTGTTGTAAATATATTTTGAACATACTTTGATATATATGTATATATTGTTATAGGTTCGTGAATCAACCAGTGGCCAAGTCTTACTTCCCGACGAAGTAAAAATCTGTGAAAGTGAGTTATAGTCCCACTTTTAAAATCTAATATTTTTGGGATGAGAATACATGCAGGTTTTATAAATGATTTACAAAATAGACACAAGTACGTGAAACTACATTCTATGGTTGAATTATTGAAATATGCCCCTTTTTATTAAGTCTGGTAATCTAAGAATTTGGGAACAGACACCCTAATTGACGCGAATCCTAAAGATAGATCTATTGGGCCTAACAAACCCCATCCAAAGTACCGGATGCTTTAGTACTTCGAAATTTATATCATATCCGAAGGGTGTCCCGGAATGTTGGGGATATTCTTATATATGCATCTTGTTAATGTCGGTTACCAGGTGTTCACCATATGAATGATTTTTATCTCTATGTATGGGATGTGTATTGAAATATGAAATCTTGTGGTCTATTATTATGATTTGATATATATAGGTTAAACCTATAACTCACCAACATTTGTGTTGACGTTTTAAGCATGTTTATTCTCAGGTGATTATTAAGAGCTTCCGCTGTCGCATACTTAAATAAGGACGAGATTTGGAGTCCATGCTTGTATGATATTGTGTAAAAACTGCATTCAATAAACTTATTTTGTTGTAACATATTTGTATTGTAAACCATTATGTAATGGTCGTGTGTAAACATGATATTTTAGATTATCATTATTTGATAATCTACGTAAAGTTTTTTTAAACCTTTATTGATGAAATAAAGGTTATGGTTTGTTTTAAAAATGAATGCAGTCTTTGAAAAATGTCTCATATAGAGGTCAAAACCTCGCAACGAAATCAATTAATATGGAACGTTTTTAATCAATAAGAACGGGACATTTCAGTTGGTATCCGAGCGTTGGTCTTAGAGAACCAGAATTTTGCATTAGTGTGTCTTATCGAGTTTGTTAGGATGCATTAGTGAGTCTGGACTTCGACCTTGTTTACTTGAAAAATGATTGCTTAACAAATTTTGTTGGAAACTATATATTTTTCACATGTGAATATTATGTGATATATTAATCTCTTAACGCGTTTGATATTATGTGATTGATGTCTACCTCTAGAACAAGTCCCATTGACTCACCTAATAATAATGAAGAGTCAAATGTAAATTGGAATGATTCGTGGACTGATTCACAAGTTCCCGAAGAGGAACCGGAAGAAGAGTCGGAACCGGAAGAAGAATCGGAACCGGAAGAAGAATCGGAACCGGATGAAGAAATAGAACCGGTGGAGGAAATAATAAAACGGTTAAGTAAAAGAAAATCCTCAACCAACCGACCAAGGTTAATTATGGTCAATGGTGTTTCCGCCAAGGAAGTAAAATATTGGGAGGATTACCAATTCTCCGATGAATCGGATTCCGACGAGAATTCCGATGATGTTATAGAAATTACCCCAACTGAATTTAAAAAGGCAAAAGAAAATAATAAGGGAAAGGGCATAAAAATAGAGAAATCTAATTCCAACCCCGATGAACTTTATATGTATCGTCAACCCCCGAAGTCCTTAAGTTGTAACAATGACCCGGGAACCTCTAAACCACCAGGTTTTTCTAAACCAATGTGGAAAATTACGGCTCGTATTAGGGGAACATCATATATCCCTAGAAACTTGGCAAAACGAACCAAAACCGAAGAAGAAGAAACAAGCGAGTCGGAATAAGATAGTTGTATTCGTGTGGTGTAATATATGTAATATAGTGTGCTTATGCTTTATGATATATGTAAAAATTGCTTGTATTAATAAGTATTTTTTTATGAATCTAACTCTTGTCTATTTTACAGAATAAAAACACAAAATGGATAGACAACCCAATATTTTAAGAGACCTACCCGGAGACATGATTGATGAAATCTTGTCTAGAGTCGGTCAGAATTCTTCGGCACAACTATTTAAGGCGAGATCAGTTTGAAAGACATTTAAAGAAAGTTCCAAGAATGCCTTGGTTTATAAAAGGCTTTCGTTCGAAAGATGGGGGATATCACATTGGGAAATCCATAAGTTACGATGTGTTTACTTTGACGCATATATTGCGGGGAACCCAAATGCTATTTTACGCAATGGGTTAAGAAATTATTTTGACTCGATATATCCGAATATTGGACTTCGTGATTTAGAAAAAGCGGCTAACATGCAACATAAAGAAGCATGTTATGCTTACGGATTAGTAATGTTCGCTTCTCACAAAAGTGAGAACAAGAACATCGGGCTACAGCTATTAAACAAAACGTTCCCACAAGTGACGGAGTCGGTAATTGGGGTAAGAAATGAGGTTTTTAGATTGTTACGGGACTGTTGGACATTACGTAACCCTCGTCCCTTTGACGACGTTACAACACGATGTCTTATCAACGGCCATAACGGTTATGTTCCACAAGACCAAGGATGGGAAGTAATCCTAGTAAAACCAGAATGCATGACTTGTTTCTGGAGGTATGAATTACGTGTCTTTATTGCCTTTGCTGAACGACTTGTGTACTAGCTAGAATTATCTTCACAACCATCTTGTATCAAATTTATTGTGTGCTATATTTCATGCTATATGTAAAATAAGCGGTATTGTAAGTTTGTAAAATATTGTGTAAAAGTTTGAACGCGAAATATTATTATAATCAGTTTTTCATATAGAATTGTAGTAGTTGAATTGTATAATAGCTACTAAGTATGAACTTAACGGGTAGGTACTACCCGAATTTAAACTTATAAAACGCTAATATGAAGAAAAAGCTTTTATAAATGAGTTCATATTATGCTACGAAATACTATTAACTACTCTTAATATTCTGTATGATTAACTTGTTCCATTTAACTATTTTGAAGGAAATGGCACCGACTACTCGACACACCGTGAATATGAATGAAGAGGAATTCCGTACTTTTCTAGCTTCAAACATAGCCGCAGTACAGGCTGCGCTACATACCAACAATAACCTTGGATCTAGCAGTACAGGAAATCGTGTAGGATGCACCTACAAAGAATTCACTGCCTGCAAACCTTTGGAATTTGATGGAACCGAAGGACCGATCGGATTGAAACGGTGGACCGAGAAGGTTGAATCGGTGTTTGCCATAAGTAAGTGTACTGAAGAGGACAAAGTGAAGTACGCTACGCATACCTTCACAGGTTTTGCGTTAACATGGTGGAATACCTATCTAGAGCAAGTGGGACAAGACGATGCGTACGCACTACCGTGGTCAGCATTCAAGCACTTGATGAACGAGAAGTACCGTCCCAGAACCGAGGTCAATAAGCTCAAGACAGAACTTAGAGGGTTACGAACCCAAGGATTTGATATTACCACGTACGAAAGACGATTCACAGAATTGTGCCTATTGTGTCCGGGAGCATTCGAAGATGAGGAAGAGAAGATCGACGCGTTTGTGAAAGGATTACCGGAAAGAATCCAAGAAGATATAAGTTCACACGAGCCCGCCTCCATACAACAGGCATGTAGAATGGCTCACAAACTAGTGAACCAGATTGAAGAAAGAATTAAAGAACAGACTGCTGAAGAGACCAATGTGAAGCAAGTCAAAAGAAAGTGGGAGGAAAACGGTGATAAGAATCACCAATACAACAACAGCAATTATAACAATAATCGCAACAACTATCCTAACAATCGCAACATCAATCGCAACTACAACAAACGGCCCAACAACAATAACAACAACAACAACAACAACAACAACAGCAACCACAACAATCATCTTAACAACAATAATAACCGCAACAACAACAACAATCAGAAGCAGCTATGCCAAAGGTGTGAAAAGTATCACTCGGGGTTCTGCACCAAATTTTGCAACAAGTGTAAAAGAAATGGTCATAGCGTGGCGAAGTGTGATGTCTACGGACCAGGGGTTAACAGAACGAAAGGAACAAATGGTGTCGGAACGAGTAATGGCAGAGCAAGTAGTGTCGAAGCAAGTTATGCCAATGTAGTTTGTTATAAATGTGGAAAACCGGGCCACATTATTAGAAATTGCCCGAACCAGGAGAACACGAATGGACAAGGCCGCGGAAGAGTTTTCAATATTAATGCGGCAGAGGCACAGGAAGACCCGGAGCTTGTTACGAGTACGTTTCTTATTGACAATAAATCTGCTTACGTTTTATTTGATTCGGGTGCGGATAGAAGCTATATGAGTAGAGATTTTTGTGCTAAATTAAGTTGTCCATTGACGCCTTTGGATAGTAAATTTTTACTCGAATTAGCAAATGGTAAATTAATTTCAGCAGATAATATATGTCGGAATCGAGAAATTAAACTGGTTAGCGAAACATTTAAGATTGATTTGATACCAGTAGAGTTAGGGAGTTTTGATGTGATAATCGGTATGGACTGGTTGAAAGAAGTGAAAGAAGAGATCGTTTGTTACAAAAATGCAATTCGCATTATACGAGAAAAAGGAAAACCCTTAATGGTGTACGGAGAAAAGGGCAACACGAAGCTACATCTTATTAGTAATTTGAAGGCACAAAAACTAATAAGAAAAGGTTGCTATGCTGTTCTAGCACACGTCGAGAAAGTACAAACTGAAGAAAAGAGCATCAATGATGTTCCCATTGCAAAAGAATTTCCCGATGTATTTCCGAAAGAATTACCGGGATTACCCCCACATCGATCCGTTGAATTTCAAATAGATCTTGTACCAGGAGCTGCACCAATAGCTCGTGCTCCTTACAGACTCGCACCCAGCGAGATGAAAGAACTGCAAAGCCAATTACAAGAACTTTTAGAGCGTGGTTTCATTCGACCAAGCACATCACCGTGGGGAGCTCCTGTTTTGTTTGTCAAGAAGAAAGATGGTACATTCAGGTTGTGTATCGACTACCGAGAGTTGAACAAACTTACCATCAAGAACCGCTACCCACTACCGAGAATCGACGACTTATTTGATCAACTACAAGGCTCGTCTGTTTATTCAAAGATTGACTTACGTTCCGGGTATCATCAAATGCGGGTGAAAGAAGATGATATTCCAAAGACTGCTTTCAGAACACGTTACGGTCATTACGAGTTTATGGTCATGCCGTTTGGTTTAACTAATGCACCAGCTGTGTTCATGGACCTTATGAACCGAGTGTGTGGACCATACCTTGACAAGTTTGTCATTGTTTTCATTGATGACATACTTATTTACTCAAAGAATGACCAAGAACACGGTGAACATTTGAGAAAGGTGTTAGAAGTATTGAGGAAGGAAGAATTGTACGCTAAGTTTTCAAAGTGTGCATTTTGGTTGGAAGAAGTTCAATTCCTCGGTCACATAGTGAACAAAGAAGGTATTAAGGTGGATCCGGCAAAGATAGAAACTGTTGAAAAGTGGGAAACCCCGAAAACTCCGAAACACATACGCCAGTTTTTAGGACTAGCTGGTTACTACAGAAGGTTCATCCAAGACTTTTCCAGAATAGCAAAACCCTTGACTGCATTAACGCATAAAGGGAAGAAATTTGAATGGAATGATGAACAAGAGAAAGCGTTTCAGTTATTGAAGAAAAAGCTAACTACGGCACCTATATTGTCATTGCCTGAAGGGAATGATGATTTTGTGATTTATTGTGATGCATCAAAGCAAGGTATCGGTTGTGTATTAATGCAACGAACGAAGGTGATTGCTTATGCGTCTAGACAATTGAAGATTCACGAACAAAATTATACGACGCATGATTTGGAATTAGGCGCGGTTGTTTTTGCATTAAAGACTTGGAGGCACTACTTATATGGGGTCAAAAGTATTATATATACCGACCACAAAAGTCTTCAACACATATTTAATCAGAAACAACTGAATATGAGGCAGCGTAGGTGGATTGAATTATTGAATGATTACGACTTTGAGATTCGTTACCACCCGGGGAAGGCAAATGTGGTAGCCGATGCCTTGAGCAGGAAGGACAGAGAACCCATTCGAGTAAAATCTATGAATATAATGATTCATAGTAACCTTACTACTCAAATAAAGGAGGCGCAACAAGGAGTTTTAAAAGAGGGAAATTTAAAGGATGAAATACCCAAAGGATCGGAGAAGCATCTTAATATTCGGGAAGACAGAACCCGGTATAGGTCTGAAAGGATTTGGGTACCAAAATTTGGAGATATGAGAGAAATGGTACTTAGAGAAGCTCATAAAACCAGATATTCAATACATCCTGGAACGGGAAAGATGTACAAGGATCTCAAGAAACATTTTTGGTGGCCGGGTATGAAAGCCGATGTTGCTAAATACGTAGGAGAATGTTTGACGTGTTCTAAGGACAAAGCTGAGCATCAGAAACCATCAGGTCTACTTCAACAACCCGAAATCCCGGAATGGAAATGGGAAAACATTACCATGGATTTCATCACTAAATTGCCAAGGACTGCAAGTGGTTTTGATACTATTTGGGTAATAGTTGATCGTCTCACCAAATCAGCACACTTCCTGCCAATAAGAGAAGATGACAAGATGGAGAAGTTAGCACGACTGTATTTGAAGGAAGTCATCTCTAGACATGGAATACCAATCTCTATTATCTCTGATAGGGATGGCAGATTTATTTCAAGATTCTGGCAGACATTACAGCAAGCATTAGGAACTCGTCTAGACATGAGTACTGCCTATCATCCACAAACTGATGGGCAGAGTGAAAGGACGATACAAACGCTTGAAGACATGCTACGAGCATGTGTTATTGATTTCGGAAACAGTTGGGATCGACATCTACCGTTAGCAGAATTTTCCTACAACAACAGCTACCATTCAAGAATTGAGATGGCGCCGTTTGAAGCACTTTATGGTAGAAAGTGCAGGTCTCCGATTTGTTGGAGTGAAGTGGGGGATAGACAGATTACGGGTCCGGAGATTATACAAGAAACTACCGAGAAGATCATCCAAATTCAACAACGGTTGAAAACCGCCCAAAGTCGACAAAAGAGCTACGCTGACATTAAAAGAAAAGATATAGAATTTGAAATTGGAGAGATGGTGTAATGACCCGCACTTTTTCGATCATTCTATACTTGTAAGATTAATATTTACATAAATTAAACCTTATCAACATGATAAGCAATCCAAATTGTTGAGATTTATGTTTTTGAAAAGAGTTTTACACAACGTTTGACCGTCTAGTTTGACCGATGATATCACGAACTATACAATATATGATAATTATACGTTTGTGTATATATATGTATATATACAGATTTAACATGATCTAAGAATGTTTTAATATCTCATTTTGTATTAATAACAATAAGTTATAAGTATATTTTGAAACTTCTAACTTAAGTTTTCAAAACGATAACCATACGTAACGTTATTTGACATTAATACTTATGACTTATAATGTTTATACATATATCGTATAAGTAATGTATTTAATCACTTTTAATAACTTAAATACATAAAACAATATAAGTGTATTTACAAAAGATAGCTATATTTGAATCCTCGTTCCGTTTTCTCAAAGATTTCTATACGTATACCTAGGGTATATGTACCCGTATCATACGCAGCTTCTAGATGTATTTACTATTGGTATATACCAATAAAAATCTGCTCCTTAGCAGCCTTAAATGATTAAGAAACATGTGGAACCAACCATTTGTCAAGTAGCATGAATTATTTAGCAAGAAAACAAAGTTAGGTATCTTTTTTTTCCTTTATAACCTAAAAACGTTTTTATGCATGCACACCATTTCTTCACCCCATTTTCTCATACTTACACTTCCATTTCTCTCTCAAAATACTCTTAACTTCATACTTGATCATCTCTAAGCATTTTCCCCATCATTTAGCTTCAAAAACAACACTTAAACCTCATAAGAAAACCTTACAAAAACACTTCAAGAAATCCATCCAAGAACACAAACTTACTTCCAATCTTTCATTCAATTCCATCACCCTTTTGGTTCTAGCTTTTTACTCCTCTTTTACAGCAACCTTGTCCAAGGAACTTGAGGTAGTAACTATGTTCATAACCTTATTCGATTCATATATATATAGCTATCTTATTTTGTGGTATAAAATTTTAACAACAAGAACATAGTTTGAATGTTTTCAAACTTGTTTGCAAACTAAATAGATTCTTATAACTTAACTTTTAAAATACTTCAAGACCTGTAATATAACTTAAAAATATGCTAATTTAACAAGGTATAACTTGGTTTTTCAAAGAACACCTTAAAAACTGTTTTTACGACGTCGGAGTGTAACCGGGGGCTGTTTTGGGTTGGATAATTAAAAACCATCTTGAACTTTGAATTGGAGGTTTATATTCTGGAAAAATGATATTTCTTATGAATATGATGACACATAAAAATTTTATGATTTAATTCAAAGTATAAGTATTTTTAGAAAAATGGTCATTAAATGATATTTTTGTAACAAAAATGATTAACTTCATAAGTTTCACTAAAGTTTGACCTATGACCTGTGATTTAGAATACAAACTAAGGTATTTACAGTTCATAGTCTTAAAGAGGGACTCGATCCAAGGAAGTGGCAAGTTGAATCAACGAAAACGGAGTTGTAACGAAGAAACTATGACCAAAACGAGATCGGATATCTAAGACTAGTTTAGCTACGAAAATAATTGGGAAAAAATTAAATAAATCACATCTTTTTAAGTTAACATGATATTTTATATATATGTACTTATAATTCAATTTTATATGGTTCAGGATCACCCGTAAACAACACGAGAAGATTAATCATAAGATCCCATGATTGTACGCAACACGTCATTTGACAACACCGGTACTTTATGTACGCAACACGTCATTTGACAACACCGGTACCATGGGTCAAGATTAATCTCGACCAATACATATACGATGGGGTTTTATTTATTTCGTTGGGGGTTTTATTTATTTCATTGCGGGTATATTAAACACCTAAAAATGAACCATTAAAATTGAATTACTAACATCGGACTGCTAACTACGGACTAAGAAATTATTAAAACTATTAAAAGTATAAAAAGTATATATATGTGACGATTGTTTAAAATAGAAATATATTGATAAACTATATATGGATAGGTTCGTGATATCAATCGGAGACCAAGTCGAAATTACATATCTTCAAGACGAAAGTGAGTATATAGTCCCACTTTTAAACTCTAAATATTTCGGGATGAGAATACATGTATTTTATGTTTTACGTTATGGACACAAGTAACTGAAAAATATATTCTACGTTGAGTTGTACCACTGGCATACTTCCCTGTAGCTTGGTAACTGTTATTTACAGCGGTATTGTAAACGCGAATCCTGTTGATAGATCTATCGGGCTTGACAACCCCAGCCGGACTGGACGACCAGTATTCAACGGTTGCACAGTACTTCGTTTCGTGACTACACTTGGTACAGTGTAGTAAGATTTCATATTAAAGGGAATATGCGACGTGATTAATTGTTAAGTATGGTTACCAAGTGCTCAACCACTTAGAATATTTTTATTAAACTGTTTATATACGAAATCTTGTGGTCTATATATATATTGCTGCCGGCACTAAACCTATATCTCACCAACTTTATGTTGACGTTTTAAACATGTTTATTCTCAGGTGATAATTAGAAGTTTCCGCTGCATTATGTTGAATTTGAGCAGGATCTTGCGTACGCATATTTGTGTCAAAAATAAGGCTGCATATCCAAGAACTTGTGTTGTAAAATATGCTAGAAATCGTGTTGTTATCATCATTTGTAAAGTTTGTAAGTCGAAGATTATCGCTAAACGATAATCATCTTTATTTCGTCCAAAGCTTGTATCAAAAATAAGAATCATGGTTTGTAATGTATAATATATGCAGTTTTTCTTTTAAAAATGTCGCATATAGAGGTCAATACCTCGCAATGAAATCATACGTTATCTAACACGTTCTTACGGTTAAGGACGGGTTATGACATGTGGTATCAGAGCGGTGGTCTTAGCGAACCAGGTTTGCATTAGTGTGTCTAACCGATAAGTCGTTAGGATACATTAGTAAGTCTGGACTTTGACCGGGTCTGATTTAAAAACCATTGCTTATCATTGTTGGTTAAAATTTATATGTAAATATTATGTAGTACTAATGGGTTAGTTGTTGTATGATAGATGTCGGGCTCAAAACTTGTTATCACATTCAGCGACTCCGAACCAGAATCTTCAGATGGTGTTCCAGTCATTAACCTATACGATGACGAAAATAATATCTTTGGGGAAGACTCACAAATTCCGGATGAACCGACTATAGAGAACCCGGAAAGTGAACCCGAGGAGGAAAGTGAACCCGAGGAGGAAAGTGAACCCGAGGAGGAAAGTGAACCCGAGGAGGAAAGTGAACCCGAGGAAGAAATACAGGAAATTACAAAAGACGAGTTCGAACTAGGAAAGAAACGAAAGGCTAATGAATTAGAAAATTCAAATCCTGAGTTTAATAAGGATGATGTGGCACCAACTCCACTAGACACTACCACCCCTATTCCCGCTATTCCTATTCATTCTATCCCGGCATCCAGTTCTTCAGTCCCACAGCCAAAATATAGGCAGACAGCCAGGATAAGCGTTAAGCGATTCTTTGAACCTAAACGTCCTAGAAAATAGACCAAACGATGCGCTGCCGTATTAAACCATGGGATCATATAATGTTTTGTATAATATTATTAGTGTGGTTTGCTTAATGTTCGATGTAAGATAAGCATATGTAAAATAGTGAAGTGTGAAATGCAATAATTTTCCATGGTTAAGTATTATTTAGATTGTAGTAATTGGTTCAGTACTAAGCTATTAAGTATGAACATTAACGGGTAGGTACTACCCTAGATATAATTATAAAACGCTAATAAGAAGAAAAGGCTTTTATAATAATACCTGGTTCATATTATTAATAAGCTATAATGTACTGTAAATATACACTACATCTATAATATTCCATGTGAATAATTATTTTCTTTTCATTCTTATAGAAGAATATGGCGCGATTGAACCGAATGACGGAACAAGAAATCCAGGAACTCATCAATCAGCGAGTGAACGACAGAATGTTATGGGTCGAGACTGCAAGAGGTGCTGCAGTTAACCCAAATCCTCGTGTGGGGTGCACTTACAAAACTTTTCAAGCTTGCAAGCCCTCATCATTCAGTGGAACAGAAGGACCGATCGGTTTAACCCGGTGGATAGAAAAGATGGAAACTGTGTTCAAAATCAGTGGTTGTGTTGAAAAGGACATGACCAAATACGCATCGTGCACTTTACTAGATAGTGCACTCACGTGGTGGAAAAATTATGTGAAGGCTGTAGGAGGAGATGTAGCTTATGATACTCCGTGGGAAGAATTCAAAACAATGTTAATCAATGAATATTGTCCAAGGAACGAGGTTAGGAAGTTGGAAGATGAGTTACGAAGTCTGAAGGTTATTGGTACTGAAATCACCAACTACAATCAGCGATTCATGGAATTAGTTTTGCTATGTCCTGAATTGGTTCCAACCGAAGAACGGAAGATTGAAATGTACAAAGATGGTTTGCCCAAAAAGGTCAAGGCAAATGTTACAGCATCGAAACCTAAGACAATTCATGAAGCTATAACCATGGCAAACGAGCTAATGGATCAGGTCATCATGGATAAGAAAGTATCCAATACTGATGTGAAGGTATCAGGTAACAAAAGAAAGTGGAATGGAAATTATGATCGAGGTAACCAACAACAATCTTTTAAGAAACAAGAAAACACGCAAGGTGCGGGTAGTGGTTTAAGCTTTGGTTATAAAGGACAAAATCCTTTATGCAACCGATGCCACAAACATCACTCTGGCTACTGTAATGTGGTATGCAACAAATGTAATCGAAAGGGTCATCTTGCTGAAGATTGTAGGGCTCTCGTTACAAATACAAATGGTACCAAGACTCCTGCCACCAATGCAAATAGAACTGCTTTGGCTACCATTACTTGTTTTGGGTGTGGAAAACAAGGTCACTATAAGAGCCAGTGCCCGAATCCAGAGAAGAATATCGGACCTGCACGTGGGAGAGCATTTGTTATTAATGCTAGAGAGGCATGTGAAGACCCGGAGCTTGTTACGGGTACGTTTACCATTAATAACTTATCCGCATCTATTATATTTGATACTGGTGCTGATAGAAGTTACGTGTGTAGAGACTTTCACGCTAAATTGAATTGTTCATCATTACCTCTCGATGCTAAGTACATGATTGAGTTAGCTAATGGTAAACTAATTAAAGCCGATAAAATTTGCCGTGATTGTAAAATAAATTTAGCCGGAGAAACGTTTAAAATTGACTTGATACCCGTAGAATTAGGAAGTTTTGATGTAATAGTCGGCATGGACTGGATGTCCAAAATAGGAGCTGAAGTTGTGTGCGCCAAGAAGGCAATTCGCATTCCTCGTAAGGATAAAACGCCAGTAATGATTTATGGAGAGAAGGGTAACTCAAAGCTAAAACTCATTAGTTATTTGAAAGCTCAAAAGTGCTTGAAGAAAGGGTGCTATGCTATCTTAGCACATGTTAATAAAGTCGAAACAAAGGAAAAAGTGAAGAGCATCAATGACGTGCCTGTGGCAAGAGATTTTCCTGAAGTCTTTCCGGAAAAGTTGCCGGGATTACCTCCATTTAGATCTGTAGAATTTCAAATAGATTTAGTACCAGGAGCTGCACCAGTGGCTCGTGCTCCATATAGACTTGCACCGTCCGAGTTAAAAGAACTTCAGAGTCAGTTAAAAGAATTACTGGATCATGGATTCATACGACCAAGTACTTCACCGTGGGGAGCTCCGATTCTATTTGTTAAAAAGAAAGATGGATCTTTTAGGATGTGTATAGATTATCGTGAATTAAATAAGTTAACTATCAAGAATCGGTATCCACTACCGAGAATTGACGACTTATTTGATCAACTCCAAGGATCATGTGTGTACTCAAAAATTGACTTAAGGTCGGGCTATCATCAATTACGTGTCAAAGAAGAGGACATTCCGAAAACTGCTTTTCGGACACGTTATGGTCATTACGAATTTTTGGTCATGCCGTTTGGGTTGACAAATGCGCCAGCTGTATTCATGGACCTCATGAATCGAGTTTGTAGTCCATATTTAGATAAGTTTGTTATCGTTTTCATTGATGATATTCTTATCTATTCCAAGAGTGAGCAAGAGCATGAGCAGCATTTAAGGTTGATATTAGAGTTGTTGAGAAAAGAACAGCTATATGCTAAATTTTCTAAATGTGCTTTCTGGTTGAAAGAAGTGCAATTTCTTGGCCACGTTGTTAGTAGCAAAGGAATTCAGGTTGATCCAGCAAAAATTGAAGCCATTGAAAAATGGGAGACTCCTAAGACACCAACGCAGATACGCCAATTTTTGGGTTTAGCCGGTTATTATAGAAGGTTTATTCAAGATTTTTCCCGAATAGCTAAGCCGTTGACAGCGTTAACGCAAAAAGGGAAGAAATATGAATGGACATCTGAGCAGGAGAGTGCATTCCAATTACTAAAGAAGAAGTTAACTACGGCGCCTATTTTATCGTTACCAGAAGGGAACGATGATTTTGAAATATATTGTGACGCTTCGCGACAAGGTTTTGGTTGCGTTCTTATGCAACGGAAGAAAGTTATTGCATACGCATCCCGACAATTGAAGATTCACGAGCGGAATTATACGACGCATGATTTAGAACTGGGAGCAGTCGTGTTTGCATTGAAGATATGGAGACACTACTTGTATGGGGTTAAATGCACTGTGTTTACTGATCATAAAAGCCTTCAACATATTTTTGATCAAAAACAGCTGAACATGAGGCAACGTAGGTGGGTCGAGTTAATAAACGACTATGATTGTGAAATTCGTTATCATCCCGGGAAAGCGAATGTGGTGGCTGACGCACTAAGCAGAAAGGAACGAGAACCAATTCGAGTACTAGCGATGAACATAAAAATTCGCATGAATCTCAACTCACAAATCAAAGAAGTTCAACGAGAAGCACTTACTAAAGAAAATATAGGAAATGAAATAATGAAGAAGTATGAGAAGCAACTCGTTATACGGGAAGATGGAATTCGATATTTTGCAAATCGTATTTGGGTACCGAAGTTGGGTGGATTAAGGAAGTTGATATTAAATGAGGCACATAAGACAAGATACTCGATACATCCTGGAGTTGGAAAGATGTACCAAGATCTTAAGACACATTATTGGTGGCCTAATTTAAAGACAGACGTTGCAACATATGTTGGGGAATGTTTAACTTGTTCCAAAGTCAAAGCTGAACACCAGAAGCCGTCAGGGTTACTTCAACAACCAGAAATCCCAGAATGGAAATGGGATGGTATTACCATGGATTTCATCACGAAGTTACCAAAGACTGCCTGGGGATACGACACCATTTGGGTGATTGTTGATCGTCTCACCAAGTCTGCACACTTCTTGCCTATAAAGGAAACAGATAGAATGGAGAAACTATTACGATTGTATATAAAGGAAGTTGTTTCAAGGCATGGAATACCTATTTCCATTATATCCGATCGTGATAGTAGATTTACATCAAAGTTCTGGCAATCACTACAGGAGGCCCTAGGAACTCGTTTGGATATGAGTACCGCGTATCATCCGCAAATCGACGGGCAGAGTGAAAGAACGATTCAGACTCTTGAAGACATGCTCAGGGCATGTGTGATCGATTTTGGAAACGGATGGGATAAATATCTACCATTAGCAGAATTCTCGTATAATAATAGTTATCATGCGAGCATTAAAGCTGCGCCATTCGAAGCATTGTATGGAAGGAAGTGTAGATCTCCTATCTGTTGGAATGAAGTAGGAGATCGACAATTAACTGGTCCCGAGATCATACACGAAACGACTGAGAAGATAGTACAAATCAAGGAGAGATTGAAAACAGCCCGAAGTCGCCAAAAGAGCTACGCCGATGTCCGAAGGAAACCATTAGAGTTTCAGATTGGAGATATGGTTATGCTAAAGGTGTCACCTTGGAAAGGTGTAATACGTTTCGGTAAAAGAGGTAAACTGAACCCAAGATATGTAGGCCCGTTGAAGATCATCGAACGCATTGGACCGGTAGCTTATCGACTCGAGTTACCGCAACAACTCGCCGGAGTACACAATACCTTTCACGTCTCAAACCTTAAGAAGTGTCTTGCAAAGGAAGACCTCACCATTCCTCTTGAAGAAATCCATGTCGACGAGAAACTACAATTCATCGAAGAACCAATCGAAATCATGGATCGTGAAGTTAAACGGCTCAAGCAGAGCAACATACCGATCGTTAAGGTTCGTTGGAATGCTCGAAGGGGTCTCGAGTTTACTTGGGAACGAGAGGATCAAATGAAACAAAAATATCCACACTTGTTTTCCGATGACGCAAAATAGGTACAATTTTAAAATTTCGGGACGAAATTTATTTAACGGGTAGGTACTGTAATGACCCGCACTTTTTCGATCATTCTATACTTGTAAGATTAATATTTACATAAATTAAACCTTATCAACATGATAAGCAATCCAAATTGTTGAGATTTATGTTTTTGAAAAGAGTTTTACACAACGTTTGACCGTCTAGTTTGACCGATGATATCACGAACTATACAATATATGATAATTATACGTTTGTGTATATATATGTATATATACAGATTTAACATGATCTAAGAATGTTTTAATATCTCATTTTGTATTAATAACAATAAGTTATAAGTATATTTTGAAACTACTAACTTAAGTTTTCAAAACGATAACCATACGTAACGTTATTTGACATTAATACTTATGACTTATAATGTTTATACATATATCGTATAAGTAATGTATTTAATCACTTTTAATAACTTAAATACATAAAACAATATAAGTGTATTTACAAAAGATAGCTATATTTGAATCCTCGTTCCGTTTTCTCAAAGATTTCTATACGTATACCTAGGGTATATGTACCCGTATCATACGCAGCTTCTAGATGTATTTACTATTGGTATATACCAATAAAAATCTGCTCCTTAGCAGCCTTAAATGATTAAGAAACATGTGGAACCAACCATTTGTCAAGTAGCATGAATTATTTAGCAAGAAAACAAAGTTAGGTATCTTTTTTTTCCTTTATAACCTAAAAACGTTTTTATGCATGCACACCATTTCTTCACCCCATTTTCTCATACTTACACTTCCATTTCTCTCTCAAAATACTCTTAACTTCATACTTGATCATCTCTAAGCATTTTCCCCATCATTTAGCTTCAAAAACAACACTTAAACCTCATAAGAAAACCTTACAAAAACACTTCAAGAAATCCATCCAAGAACACAAACTTACTTCCAATCTTTCATTCAATTCCATCACCCTTTTGGTTCTAGCTTTTTACTCCTCTTTTACAGCAACCTTGTCCAAGGAACTTGAGGTAGTAACTATGTTCATAACCTTATTCGATTCATATATATATAGCTATCTTATTTTGTGGTATAAAATTTTAACAACAAGAACATAGTTTGAATGTTTTCAAACTTGTTTGCAAACTAAATAGATTCTTATAACTTAACTTTTAAAATACTTCAAGACCTGTAATATAACTTAAAAATATGCTAATTTAACAAGGTATAACTTGGTTTTTCAAAGAACACCTTAAAAACTGTTTTTACGACGTCGGAGTGTAACCGGGGGCTGTTTTGGGTTGGATAATTAAAAACCATCTTGAACTTTGAATTGGAGGTTTATATTCTGGAAAAATGATATTTCTTATGAATATGATGACACATAAAAATTTTATGATTTAATTCAAAGTATAAGTATTTTTAGAAAAATGGTCATTAAATGATATTTTTGTAACAAAAATGATTAACTTCATAAGTTTCACTAAAGTTTGACCTATGACCTGTGATTTAGAATACAAACTAAGGTATTTACAGTTCATAGTCTTAAAGAGGGACTCGATCCAAGGAAGTGGCAAGTTGAATCAACGAAAACGGAGTTGTAACGAAGAAACTATGACCAAAACGAGATCGGATATCTAAGACTAGTTTAGCTACGAAAATAATTGGGAAAAAATTAAATAAATCACATCTTTTTAAGTTAACATGATATTTTATATATATGTACTTATAATTCAATTTTATATGGTTCAGGATCACCCGTAAACAACACGAGAAGATTAATCATAAGATCCCATGATTGTACGCAACACGTCATTTGACAACACCGGTACTTTATGTACGCAACACGTCATTTGACAACACCGGTACCATGGGTCAAGATTAATCTCGACCAATACATATACGATGGGGTTTTATTTATTTCGTTGGGGGTTTTATTTATTTCATTGCGGGTATATTAAACACCTAAAAATGAACCATTAAAATTGAATTACTAACATCGGACTGCTAACTACGGACTAAGAAATTATTAAAACTATTAAAAGTATAAAAAGTATATATATGTGACGATTGTTTAAAATAGAAATATATTGATAAACTATATATGGATAGGTTCGTGATATCAATCGGAGACCAAGTCGAAATTACATATCTTCAAGACGAAAGTGAGTATATAGTCCCACTTTTAAACTCTAAATATTTCGGGATGAGAATACATGTATTTTATGTTTTACGTTATGGACACAAGTAACTGAAAAATATATTCTACGTTGAGTTGTACCACTGGCATACTTCCCTGTAGCTTGGTAACTGTTATTTACAGCGGTATTGTAAACGCGAATCCTGTTGATAGATCTATCGGGCTTGACAACCCCAGCCGGACTGGACGACCAGTATTCAACGGTTGCACAGTACTTCGTTTCGTGACTACACTTGGTACAGTGTAGTAAGATTTCATATTAAAGGGAATATGCGACGTGATTAATTGTTAAGTATGGTTACCAAGTGCTCAACCACTTAGAATATTTTTATTAAACTGTTTATATACGAAATCTTGTGGTCTATATATATATTGCTGCCGGCACTAAACCTATATCTCACCAACTTTATGTTGACGTTTTAAACATGTTTATTCTCAGGTGATAATTAGAAGTTTCCGCTGCATTATGTTGAATTTGAGCAGGATCTTGCGTACGCATATTTGTGTCAAAAATAAGGCTGCATATCCAAGAACTTGTGTTGTAAAATATGCTAGAAATCATGTTGTTATCATCATTTGTAAAGTTTGTAAGTCTAAGATTATCGCTAAACGATAATCATCTTTATTTCGTCCAAAGCTTGTATCAAAAATAAGAATCATGGTTTGTAATGTATAATATATGCAGTTTTTCTTTTAAAAATGTCGCATATAGAGGTCAATACCTCGCAATGAAATCATACGTTATCTAACACGTTCTTACGGTTAAGGACGGGTTATGACAGATGGTCATGCTTAAAGTTGCACCTTGGAAAGGCGTTGTTCGATTTGGTAAACGAGGGAAATTAAATCCAAGGTATATTGGACCATTCAAGATTATTGATCGTGTCGGACCAGTAGCTTACCGACTAGAGTTACCTCAACAACTCGCGGCTGTACATAACACTTTCCTCGTCTCGAATTTGAAGAAATGTTTTGCTAAAGAATATCTCACTATTCCGTTAGATGAAATCCAAATCAACGAAAAACTTCAATTCATCGAAGAACCCATCGAAATAATGGATCGTGAGGTTAAAAGACTTAAGCAAAACAAGATACCAATTGTTAAGGTTCGATGGAATGCTCGTAGAGGACCCGAGTTCACCTGGGAGCGTGAAGATCAGATGAAGAAGAAATACCCGCATCTATTTCCAGAAGATTCGTCAACACCTTCAACAGCTTAAAATTTCGGGACGAAATTTATTTAACGGGTAGGTACTGTAGTGACCCGAACTTTTCCATGTTTATATATATTAATTGAGATTGATATTTACATGATTAAATGTTTCCAACATGTTAAGCAATCAAACTTGTTAAGACTTGATTAATTGAAATATGTTTCATATAGACAATTGACCACCCAAGTTGACCGGTGATTCACGAACTTTAAAACTTGTAAAAACTATATGATGACATATATATGGATATATATATATAGTTAACATGATACTATGATAAGTAAATATGTCATTAAGTATATTAACAATGAACTACATATGTAAAAACAAGACTACTAACTTAATGATTTATAAACGAGACATATATGTAACGATTATCGTTGTAAAGACATTTAATGTATATATATCATATTAAGAGATATTCATACATGATAATATCATGATAATATAATAATTTAAAATCTCATTTGATATTATAAACATTGGGTTAACAACATTTAACAAGATCGTTAACCTAAAGGTTTCAAAACAACACTTACATGTAACGACTAACGATGACTTAACGACTCAGTTAAAATGTATATACATGTAGTGTTTTAATATGTATTTATACACTTTTGAAAGACTTCAATACACTTATCAAAATACTTCTACTTAACAAAAATGCTTACAATTACATCCTCGTTCAGTTTCATCAACAGTTCTAAGTGTTCTTCATAAATTCCAAAAGTTCTAGTTTCATAAAATCAAGAATACTTTCAAGTTTGCTAGCTCACTTCCAATCTTGTAATGTGATCATCCAACCTCAAGAAATCTTTGTTTCTTACAGTAGGTTATCATTCTAATACAAGGTAATAATCATATTCAAACTTTGGTTCAATTTCTATAACTATAACAATCTTATTTCAAGTGATGATCTTACTTGAACTTGTTTTCGTGTCATGATTCTGCTTCAAGAACTTCGAGCCATCCAAGGATCCATTGAAGCTAGATCCATTTTTCTCTTTTCCAGTAGGTTTATCCAAGGAACTTAAGGTAGTAATGATGTTCATAACATCATTCGATTCATACATATAAAGCTATCTTATTCGAAGGTTTAAACTTGTAATCACTAGAACATAGTTTAGTTAATTCTAAACTTGTTCGCAAACAAAAGTTAATCCTTCTAACTTGACTTTTAAAATCAACTAAACACATGTTCTATATCTATATGATATGCTAACTTAATGATTTAAAACCTGGAAACACGAAAAACACCGTAAAACCGGATTTACGCCGTCGTAGTAACACCGCGGGCTGTTTTGGGTTAGTTAATTAAAAACTATGATAAACTTTGATTTAAAAGTTGTTATTCTGAGAAAATGATTTTTATTATGAACATGAAACTATATCCAAAAATTATGGTTAAACTCAAAGTGGAAGTATGTTTTCTAAAATGGTCATCTAGACGTCGTTCTTTCGACTGAAATGACTACCTTTACAAAAACGACTTGTAACTTATTTTTCTGACTATAAACCTATACTTTTTCTGTTTATATTCATAAAATAGAGTTCAATATGAAACCATAGCAATTTGATTCACTCAAAACGGATTTAAAATGAAGAAGTTATGGGTAAAACAAGATTGGATAATTTTTCTCATTTTAGCTACGTGAAAATTGGTAACAAATCTATTCCAACCATAACTTAATCAACTTGTATTGTATATTATGTAATATTGAGATACCATAGACACGTATACAATGTTTCGACCTATCATGTCGACACATCTATATATATTTCGGAACAACCATAGACACTCTATATGTGAATGTTGGAGTTAGCTATACAGGGTTGAGGTTGATTCCAAAATATATATAGTTTGCGTTGTGATCAATACTGAGATACGTATACACTGGGTCGTGGATTGATTCAAGATAATATTTATCGATTTATTTCTGTACATCTAACTGTGGACAACTAGTTGTAGGTTATTAACGAGGACAGCTGACTTAATAAACTTAAAACATCAAAATATATTAAAAGTGTTGTAAATATATTTTGAACATACTTTGATATACATGTATATATTGTTATAGGTTCGTGAATCAACCAGTGGCCAAGTCTTACTTCCCGACGAAGTAAAAAATCTGTGAAAGTGAGTTATAGTCCCACTTTTAAAATCTAATATTTTTGGGATGATAATACATGCAGGTTTTATAAATGATTTACAAAATAGACACAAGTACGTGAAACTACATTCTATGGTTGAATTATCGAAATCGAATATGCCCCTTTTTATTATGTCTGGTAATCTAAGAATTAGGGAACAGACACCCTAATTGACGCGAATCCTAAAGATAGATCTATTGGGCCTAACAAACCCCATCCAAAGTATTGGATGCTTTAGTACTTCGAAATTTATATCATATCCGAAGGGTGTCCCGGAATGATGGAGATATTCTTATATATGCATCTTGTTAATGTCGGTTACCAGGTGTTCACCATATGAATGACTTTTATCTCTATGTATGGGATGTGTATTGAAATATGAAATCTTGTGGTCTATTATTATGATTTGATATATATAGGTTAAATCTATAACTCACCAACATTTTTGTTGACGTTTTAAGCATGTTTATTCTCAGGTGATTATTAAGAGCTTCCGCTGTCGCATACTTAAATAAGGACGAGATTTGGAGTCCATGCTTGTATGATATTGTGTAAAAACTGCATTCAAGAAACTTATTTTGTTGTAACATATTTGTATTGTAAACCATTATGTAATGGTCGTGTGTAAACATGATATTTTAGATTATCATTATTTGATAATCTACGTAAAGTTTTTTTAAACCTTTATCTATGAAATAAAGGTTATGGTTTGTTTTAAAAATGAATGCAGTCTTTGAAAAATGTCTCATATAGAGGTCAAAACCTCGCAACGAAATCAATTAATATGGAACGTTTTTAATCAATAAGAACGGGACCCAACAACACCACGGCCCAAATGACAAAACACGGCCCATTAAACAACCTAAACAAAATACGGCCCAATAGAATATTAACAACCCATCCTTAATCTGTATGTTTCTCGATTCAGACTAGTTTCCAAGATTTATAATTTGACAAAATTAAAGAAATGTACGTGGAACTTTTTGGATCCAAGAAAAATTGTATAACAAACATATGCATGCTCTTCATTTGATTAAACAATTCGTTAGTGTTGGCTGCCACTTTAAATAAAGCAAAAACAATTATTACATAGCAAGCAAGTGGGTTCTCTCTTTATGCTTTTGTCGACCGAAACACACAAAAAAAATAATATAAAAAGCAGTTTATGGTTTCGAGGGTTTTTGGTATATAGGGTGGTGAAGTGGGTGAGTTTACATGTATAAACAAACTTGCAGTAGCATGGTAGCAATGGTGACGGTTTGGGTGATCTTAGGGTGGCGTGTGTTAACCGATTCAAAAGAGAGAACAAAAAAAAAAAAAAAAAAAATATGGTTGGTGATGATGAGATGAAGGTGGTGATTTTCAAAATGGTAATTATATGTGTTTGAAGTGGGGGTGGCGATGAGGTGTTGCTCGACGAAAGATAGAAGCAGGGAGGAAGAAATCAAGTGATCGTTTTTTTTTTTTTTTATATGCATTGTATATGTATATTGTATATATATATATAATCTTAGATAGATAGGAAAATGGATGGAAACAACAAACCAAAAATAGTATCTTTTAATTTGTCTGGTTACTTTTAATTGGTGGTTCAAAATTCATAAAGCCTACCTATATATATATATATATATATATATATATATATATATATATATATATATATATATATATATATATATATATATATATATATATATATATATATATATATATATATATATATATCAAGTACTCAATCATATAACGAACTTTTTGACTTGTGAAGATATCATAAAGTGGGTATAGTACCCCATTCATAATTTAATTATTAACTAGCCAAGTAGTCATAGTGAAGCAGCCGGGACTTTTAAATTTCGGATATTATATCGTGGTCCGTTGTTAATCAGTAGAGGATAAAAGTGTTCAGAAAAATCCCATATTTTTAAATTAACTATATTTATTTATTTCAGACATTATGGTATAAAATTTGATCATTAACTCTTAAATAAAAATTACATTAATTATTCACTCCCAACCCCAAGTAAAATATAAAAAGTTTTAAAATTTGACAAACAACTTTTACATGTATGATTATTAAGCCTAAAATTTATAAAACTCATTTTCGAATCATTGTTTATTTTAAAATCATATAAGTTTGAATTTAACTTACTTAATATCAATCGATACATCAAATGAGTATCACAATCATTTAATATTTTTTTTTATACTTTATTTTTATATATAAATATATTTTAAATAATAATTATTATATTATCCTATTTTTATTTTATTTTACATAATTATTTTTTTTATCACAACAACATATAATATTTAAAATTATATTTTCAATTATTATTTTTATATATATATATATGTATGTATATATACACACATATCTATTTTAAAATTAATTGTTCGTGAATCGTTGGGAATGGTCAAAAGGGCAAATGCATTCATGTAACTGTTCCAAAGTTTTCGAGACTCAACATTACAAACTTTGCTTATCGTGTCAGAAACATATAAAGATTAAGTTTAAATTTGGTCGGAAATCTCCGGGTCATCACAGTACCTACCCGTTAAAGAAATTTCGTCCCGAAATTTGAGTGAGGTCGTCGTGGCTAACATTAAATATGTTTTCCTGACGAATATAAGCTGATAAATAGAGTTTTATCATTATTGAATAATATAGATAAAATAATTCGATTATTCGAAGAGCATGAATGAAGCTATCACCAAAGAGTGAAATAGGAAAGTAAAGATTTATCTTAACTTTTGACAGAGTCAGGGTTGAATTCCGGAATTCAAGGGATTTAAAGAAAATCTTCGAAATCTAAAAGATTTGATTCTTCGGGATTTATGGAAATTAAGATCTCTCTAATTAAATACGGTGATCTGCCTTGATTACTCTGTCTGATATTTCCATTATAAATTTACCTTTTCCGTTCCATTTGTTTTCACTACTTCTATACTCAATTCCCAAATTCAAAAAATTTATGAAAATGCTTAATCCTGTTCTGATCCTTGTTCTTATTCTAACTATTGCAATGATCGTTCTTCTTTTCCAACTACCACCTGAAGAATATGTTTATTTCTATTATGCTCTAGGGATTATTGTACTTATAATCCTCCCGTGTCTTTATATAGCTATACGTACTGACATCCACGGTTTGTAATTTCGGTGTTGTCATTGGGCTTTATATTTTCTCTTATATTTTTGGATCTCTTTGCCTTTTTATTATCCTTCCGACCTCTAGTAAAGCGAGTAATGGTCCAGAATTCGTAAGTATGGAATTTCGGATAAACATCATGTTCTAAAACATCATTTTCTAAATAAGAAAAAAAAAATATTAGCACGATTTGATTTGTCAATTTACTAGAATCACTGAGAATAGAACTATCAAGAATATATTTTCTTGATATGTTCAGAAGTTAATCTGAATGAAAGAGTTATGTAACATGACACATGATGACGTTATAATCTGTGAATCATCATGTTCCATTTAGAAACTCAGCATGACTTACTGTAATATAATCACGTTGATCAAGTGTCATTATATTATACTAACTCATGCATCAGTTCCCAATATTACTCCAATAACATTCATATTTTAAATTCGAAAGTTTACATAATATAGAAACTAACAGTTTCTATATGATGTAATACTGATAGCACGAAAAGATTAATGATTTCAGATAAGAATAGTTATAAAAATATCTCCAGAAATATGGAGGATATTTATAATGAAAGGTACGATAATATCTCAGAATATCTAAGATCAGAGGATGATAGAAACTATTGTCTGCAAGGGTTTAGAGTAAGGAGCAAGTTATTCACTATAGACTTTAGCAGACATTGAATTATTTGGATTCTTTGAAGTCAAACTTATTCTTTGTGATTTATCCACGGCTTTCTTCATAGTTTCGCATAATCTGCTTTTCGGTACTATATTTTCTATTGAATGTTTCCAATATATTGATACATAGGAAGCACGAATAGGTATATAATTTCGGACGAGAATATTTATGAAAATATCCTCAGAAATATCAAAGATATTGATGATGATATTTTGGAATTTCTAAGTTCGACGGTTGATGGAGAAAGATTTTCCGCAAGATTTTAACATGACTTCGGAGCAAGATATTCTCTAAAGATTTCAACGGATCCAGAATTACCTGAATCCTTTGAATATAGGATTTGGTCCTTGTATTTGTCCTTGGTCTCCTTCATGGGTAGTTCAATCTGTTTTTCAATACCCAATTTTCTATCGAGCGTTCCTAACACTCCTTTCTTTATCATCAAACTTTTGTCCGTTTAGACCATCTACCATTTTTCTGTTTCCTCTGCATTTAATGCTATGATATCTGAATCATCGATTATTAATCTGAGGTAGTTCCAGGAGAATTGTGTTTTTAGATGATTAAACGCTTATGGTAATATGGTGGAATATAAAAGGTTCCCCGGTAACAATAAAAGAGCATACATATAAATCAAGGTGATAATAAGGTTGTTTCGAACGAAAAGTCGAAGTTGATTTGCTGGAGCTGTGACGAAATTTGCTACTTTGAAAGGAATTACCAAGTTATTTTTGGTAATAATAACACTAAAGGATTTAGCACAACTATGTGTTAAACGTTTACCCAGTTTCCGAGAGTTTTTCAGATGCATAATTAAATGCATCAATCTTTTCTCCTGTAGCTGAAGTGCGGTTGATTCATCCTATCGATTGAGGTGTTTTCAAGAGTCATGAAAGGTTTGAACGCAGATTGTAATTGTGATGATATGAATGGGGTTTAAAATGAAATCAAGTGGCAAACTTGAAGAATTGTTTAGTTTCATATATTATAATCAATATTTTAATTCATTTTAATTGTCCAATGTTGGTAGTCCTTGATTGATAGTCTACAGTTAGCAATTCAATAATTCATATATATTTTAATATATAATATTCGAATTAATTAATACGTATCGTGACCCGTATTCGTCTCAGACTCGATCACAACTCAAAGTATATATATTATTATAGAATCAACCTCAACCCTGTATAGAGAATTCGATCATTACTGCATATAGAGTGTCTATGGTGATTCCAAATAATATATATAGATGCGTCGATATGATATGTCAAAACCTTGTATACGTGTCCCGATATTTAAAGTGCGTAAAATAAATAACAGAAATTAAATAACGATAAATAAAGTGCGTAAAGTAAATAACAGAAATTAAATGACAATAAATAAAATTACGAGAATATAAATTACGATAAAATAAATTGCGATAAATTAAATGTAATATGGAATTAACAGTTAGCTAGGAACAGTTAGCTAGGATTTTGTTAGCGTGGATTCTTAAATAGAATTTCATATTGTTAATTAATCTGTTTCTAATCATTTTTTATTGTGTCCATTATTTCTTCATTATGCCACTTGTTGGATTCTGATAGGTCAAAATCCAAATAGGTAATTGGATGAATATGGTTATTCTGTGGTGAACGGATTTGTATATCGGTGGATGTAAGTAGGATAGTATATGACTGTTGAAACAGATTTGAAGAACGTACAATGTAACTTATTAATGTGAAATTTAAATAGTCCTCGGGTATTACCTACCCGTTAAAATATTTTCACCATTAACAGTTTGTACAAGAGAATTTTTAATCACAATCTTTATGAAAATATACTTACATATATATTTTCTTCAGATGTAACCATGGATTTAATGAGTCAATATGATATTAAACTCTTTTGATTTACCGTTTGAACAAGTAAATATAATCTCTAAAACATTAGAGTTTACATAATCATCATGTCGAACGAAGATAAATGATGTAGAACGTCATGTGGAACGATGATTATACTCGAGGTACAGAATGAGATGTCGAAGCTGGTGATGCGGATGTTGTTGTTGGTGGTACTAGTGCTGTTGGTGATACTGCTGATGCTTGCAAACTGTGTACCGTGCTCTCTAAAGTTAACACTCGAGCTCGGAGTTCTTTAACTTCTTCTACTAACCCTGGTTGGTTATCAGTGTGGGGTAGAGGTTGGATATCTTCTCTAGTTCCGTTAATGGTAGTCTTAAGACGAAAAATTCTGGCAAAAAGGGTATAAACGGTGTTGCGAACAGGTTCGCCGGTGAGCGGGTCGAGTACTCCAAGGTTAGGTGGTAGATTCGATTCATGATATGGAGTACCTTCTTCCCTTCTCCATAGGGTGAGTATGTCGCGAACCCACCCCCATTTTCTCCAGTAATCACGATAGTTGATTGATTGGTGTGTTCCTGTCACGCTGTCTTCGGAGTCAGAGGAACTTGGTCGATTCGTAGAGGCCATCTCACGCGATTTCAGGAAGGATTTTTGATATGAAGAGTTTAGTGACAGTAATTGATAGCTGGATGCTATTCTTAATGCATAATTTACATAGATATATATAGTACCAGGATCCCTTAAATTAAGGAGAAATTTACGAGAGATATCAGACAAGGTCTACAGTAACAGATACGCTAAGATATGAATTGTCAGATACGCTAAGATATGAATTTTATCTATACACTATTCATGCAGTCAATGCAGTAAAACGTGTCTAGACTAAGAGTAATGAGTAAGTGATTTCCTAAGGATGATAAGCAGATAATTTTTGACAAAAATGATAAGCAAAACTTTTGACATGCAGACACGGTCGAAGTCCAGACTCACTAATGCATCCTAACAACTATCAGTTAGACATACCAATGCAAGACCTGGTTCACTAAGACCACCGCTCTGATACCAACTGAAAGGACCCGTTCATATACATTATAAACGATTCACAATAGTTGATTACATTGCGAGGTATTTGACCTCTATATGATACATTTTACAAACATTGCATTCGTTTTTAAAAGACAATCTTTCTTTACATCGAAAATTGACAGGCATGCATACCATTTCATAATATCCACTATCCAAATATAAATTGATTTAATAATAATCTTTGATTTCTGCCATTGTGTGAGTTAAATCTGTTGATTTCTAAGTTCCTAGTCATGTTTCATCACCTTCTATTTGAAATGTCCCGTTCTTATTGATTAAAAACGTTCCATATTAATTGATTTCGTTGCGAGGTTTTGACCTCTATATGAGACGTTTTTCAAAGACTGCATTCATTTTAAAACAAACCATAACCTTTATTTCATCAATAAAGGTTTAAAAAGCTTTACGTAGATTATCAAATAATGATAATCTAAAATATCCTGTTTACACACGACCATTACATAATGGTTTACAATACAAATATGTTACAACAAAATAAGTTTCTTGAATGCAGTTTTTACACAATATCATACAAGCATGGACTCCAAATCTCGTCCTTATTTAAGTATGCGACAGCGGAAGCTCTTAATAATCACCTGAGAATAAACATGCTTAAAACGTCAACAAAAATGTTGGTGAGTTATAGGTTTAACCTATATATATCAAATCATAATAATAGACCACAAGATTTCATATTTCAATACACATCCCATACATAGAGATAAAAATCATTCATATGGTGAACACCTGGTAACCGACATTAACAAGATGCATATATAAGAATATCCCCATCATTCCGGGACACCCTTCGGATATGATATAAATTTCGAAGTACTAAAGCATCCGGTACTTTGGATGGGGTTTGTTAGACCCAATAGATCTATCTTTAGGATTCGCGTCAATTAGGGTGTCTGTTCCCTAATTCTTAGATTACCATACTTAATAAAAAGGGGCATATTCGATTTCGATAATTCAACCATAGAATGTAGTTTCACGTACTTGTGTCTATTTTGTAAATCATTTATAAAACCTGCATGTATTCTCATCCCAAAAATATTAGATTTTAAAAGTGGGACTATAACTCACTTTCACAGATTTTTACTTCGTCGGGAAGTAAGACTTGGCCACTGGTTGATTCACGAACCTATAACAATATATACATATATATCAAAGTATGTTCAAAATATATTTACAACACTTTTAATATATTTTGATGTTTTAAGTTTATTAAGTCAGCTGTCCTCGTTAGTAACCTACAACTAGTTGTCCACAGTTAGATGTACAGAAATAAATCGATAAATATTATCTTGAATCAATCCACGACCCAGTGTATACGTATCTCAGTATTGATCACAACTCAAACTATATATATTTTGGAATCAACCTCAACCCTGTATAGCTAACTCCAACATTCACATATAGAGTGTCTATGGTTGTTCCGAAATATATATAGATGTGTCGACATGATAGGTCGAAACATTGTATACGTGTCTATGGTATCTCAAGATTACATAATATACAATACAAGTTGATTAAGTTATGGTTGGAATAGATTTGTTACAAATTTTCACGTAGCTAAAATGAGAAAAATTATCCAATCTTGTTTTACCCATAACTTCTTCATTTTAAATCCGTTTTGAGTGAATCAAATTGCTATGGTTTCATATTGAACTCTATTTTATGAATCTAAACAGAAAAAGTATAGGTTTATAGTCGGAAAAATAAGTTACAAGTCGTTTTTGTAAAGGTAGTCATTTCAGTCGAAAGAACGACGTCTAGATGACCATTTTAGAAAACATACTTCCTCTTTGAGTTTAACCATAATTTTTGGATATAGTTTCATGTTCATAATAAAAATCATTTTCTCAGAATAACAACTTTTAAATCAAAGTTTATCATAGTTTTTAATTAACTAACCCAAAACAGCCCGCGGTGTTACTACGACGGCGTAAATCCGGTTTTACGGTTTTTTTCGTGTCTCCAGGTTTTAAATCATTAAGTTAGAATATCATATAGATATAGAACATGTGTTTAGTTGATTTTAAAAGTCAAGTTAGAAGGATTAACTTTTGTTTGCGAACAAGTTTAGAATTAACTAAACTATGTTCTAGTGATTACAAGTTTAAACCTTCGAATAAGATAGCTTTATATGTATGAATTGAATGATGTTATGAACATCATTACTACCTTAAGTTCCTTGGATAAACCTACTGGAAAAGAAAAAAATGGATCTAGCTTCAATGGATCCTTGGATGGCTCGAAGTTCTTGAAGCAGAATCATGACACGAAAACAAGTTCAAGTAAGATCATCACTTAAAATAAGATTGTTATAGTTATAGAAATTGAACCAAAGTTTGAATATGATTATTACCTTGTATTAGAATGATAACCTACTGTAAGAAACAAAGATTTCTTGAGGTTGGATGATCACCTTACAAGATTGGAAGTGAGCTAGCAAACTTGAAAGTATTCTTGATTTTATGAAACTAGAACTTTTGGAATTTATGAAGAACACTTAGAACTTGAAGATAGAACTTGAGAGAGATCAATTAGATGAAGAAAATTGAAGAATGAAAGTGTTTGTAGGTGTTTTTGGTCGTTGGTGTATGGATTAGATATAAAGGATATGTTATTTTGTTTTCATGTAAATAAGTCATGAATGATTACTCATATTTTTGTAATTTTATGAGATATTTCATGCTAGTTGCCAAATGATGGTTCTCACGTGTGTTAGGTGACTCACATGGGCAGCTAAGAGCTGATCATTGGAGTGTATATACTAATAGTACATACATCTAAAAGCTGTGTATTGTACGAGTACGAATACGGGTGCATACGAGTAGAATTGTTGATGAAACTGAACGAGGATGTAATTGTAAGCATTTTTGTTAAGTAGAAGTATTTTGATAAGTGTGTTGAAGTCTTTCAAAAGTGTATAAATACATATTAAAACACTACATGTATATACATTTTAACTGAGTCGTTAAGTCATCGTTAGTCGTTACATGTAAGTGTTGTTTTGAAACCTTTAGGTTAACGATCTTGTTAAATGTTGTTAACCCAATATTTATAATATCAAATGAGATTTTAAATTATTATATTATCATGATATTATCATGTATGAATATCTCTTAATATGATATATATATATACATTAAATGTCTTTACAACGATAATCGTTACATATATGTCTCGTTTAAAAATCATTAAGTTAGTAGTCTTGTTTTTACATATGTAGTTCATTGTTAATATACTTAATGATATGTTTACTTATCATAGTATCATGTTAACTATATATATATCCATATATATGTCATCATATAGTTTTTACAAGTTTTAACGTTCGTGAATCACCGGTCAACTTGGGTGGTCAATTGTCTATATGAAACATATTTCAATTAATCAAGTCTTAACAAGTTTGATTGCTTAACATGTTGGAAACATTTAATCATGTAAATATCAATCTCAATTAATATATATAAACATGGAAAAGTTCGGGTCACTACAGTACCTACCCGTTAAATAAATTTCGTCCCGAAATTTTAAGCTGTTGAAGGTGTTGACGAATCTTCTGGAAATAGATGCGGGTATTTCTTCTTCATCTGATCTTCACGCTCCCAGGTGAACTCAGGTCCTCTACGAGCATTCCATCGAACCTTAACAATTGGTATCTTGTTTTGCTTAAGTCTTTTAACCTCACGATCCATTATTTCGACGGGTTCTTCGATGAATTGAAGTTTTTCGTTGATTTGGATTTCATCTAACGGAATAGTGAGATCTTCTTTAGCAAAACATTTCTTCAAATTCGAGATGTGGAAAGTGTTATGTACAGCCACGAGTTGTTGAGGTAACTCAAGTCGGTAAGCTACTGGTCCGACACGATCAATAATCTTAAATGGTCCAATATACCTTGGATTTAATTTCCCTCGTTTACCAAATCGAACAACGCCTTTCCAAGGTGCTACTTTAAGCATGACCATCTCTCCAATTTCAAATTCTATATCTTTTCTTTTAATGTCAGCGTAGCTCTTTTGTCGACTTTGGGCGGTTTTCAACCGTTGTTGAATTTGGATGATCTTCTCGGTAGTTTCTTGTATAATCTCCGGACCCGTAATTTGTCTATCCCCCACTTCACTCCAACAAATCGGAGACCTGCACTTTCTACCATAAAGTGCTTCAAACGGCGCCATCTCAATGCTTGAATGGTAGCTGTTGTTGTAGGAAAATTCTGCTAACGGTAGATGTCGATCCCAACTGTTTCCGAAATCAATAACACATGCTCGTAGCATGTCTTCAAGCGTTTGTATCGTCCTTTCGCTCTGCCCATCAGTTTGTGGATGATAGGCAGTACTCATGTCTAGACGAGTTCCTAATGCTTGCTGTAATGTCTGCCAGAATCTTGAAATAAATCTGCCATCCCTATCAGAGATAATAGAGATTGGTATTCCATGTCTGGAGACGACTTCCTTCAAATACAGTCGTGCTAACTTCTCCATCTTGTCATCTTCTCTTATTGGCAGGAAGTGTGCTGATTTGGTGAGACGATCAACTATTACCCAAATAGTATCAAAACCACTTGCAGTCCTTGGCAATTTAGTGATGAAATCCATGGTAATGTTTTCCCATTTCCATTCCGGGATTTCGGGTTGTTGAAGTATACCTGATGGTTTCTGATGCTCAGCTTTGACCTTAGAACACGTCAAACATTCTCCTACGTATTTAGCAACATCGGCTTTCATACCCGGCCACCAAAAATGTTTCTTGAGATCCTTGTACATCTTCCCCGTTCCAGGATGTATTGAGTATCTGGTTTTATGAGCTTCTCTAAGTACCATTTCTCTCATATCTCCAAATTTCGGTACCCAAATCCTTTCAGCCCTATACCGGGTTCCGTCTTCCCAAATATTAAGATGCTTCTCCGATCCTTTGGGTATTTCATCCTTTAAATTTCCCTCTTTTAAAACTCCTTGTTGCGCCTCCTTTATTTGAGTAGTAAGGTTATTATGAATCATTATATTCATAGATTTTACTCGAATGGGTTCTCTGTCCTTCCTGCTCAAGGCATCGGCTACCACATTTACCTTCCCCGGGTGGTAACGAATCTCAAAGTCGTAATCATTCAATAATTCAATCCACCTACGCTGCCTCATATTCAGTTGTTTCTGATTAAATATGTGTTGAAGACTTTTGTGGTCGGTATATATAATACTTTTGACCCCATATAAGTAGTGCCTCCAAGTCTTTAATGCAAAAACAACTGCGCCTAATTCCAAATCATGCGTCGTATAATTTTGTTCGTGAATCTTCAATTGTCTAGACGGATAAGCAATCACCTTCGTTCGTTGCATTAATACACAACCGAGACCTTGCTTTGATGCGTCACAATAAATCACAAAATCATCATTCCCTTCAGGCAATGACAATATAGGTGCCGTAGTTAGCTTTTTCTTCAATAACTGAAACGCTTTCTCTTGTTCATCATTCCATTCAAATTTCTTCCCTTTATGCGTTAATGCAGTCAAGGGTTTTGCTATTCTGGAAAAGTCTTGGATGAACCTTCTGTAGTAACCAGCTAGCCCTAAAAACTGGCGTATGTGTTTCGGAGTTTTCGGGGTTTCCCACTTTTCAACAGTTTCTATCTTTGCCGGATCCACCTTAATACCTTCTTTGTTCACTATGTGACCGAGGAATTGAACTTCTTCCAACCAAAATGCACACTTTGAAAACTTAGCGTACAATTTTTCCTTCCTCAATACTTCTAACACCTTTCTCAAATGTTCACCGTGTTCTTGGTCATTCTTTGAGTAAATAAGTATGTCATCAATGAAGACAATGACAAACTTGTCAAGGTATGGTCCACACACTCGGTTCATAAGGTCCATGAACACAGCTGGTGCATTAGTTAAACCAAACGGCATGACCATAAACTCGTAATGACCGTAACGTGTTCTGAAAGCAGTCTTTGGAATATCATCTTCTTTCACCCGCATTTGATGATACCCAGAACGTAAGTCAATCTTTGAATAAACAGACGAGCCTTGTAGTTGATCAAATAAGTCGTCGATTCTCGGTAGTGGGTAGCGGTTCTTGATGGTAAGTTTGTTCAACTCTCGGTAGTCGATACACAACCTGAATGTACCATCTTTCTTCTTGACAAACAAAACAGGAGCTCCCCACGGTGATGTGCTTGGTCGAATGAAACCACGCTCTAAAAGTTCTTGTAATTGGCTTTGCAGTTCTTTCATCTCGCTGGGTGCGAGTCTGTAAGGAGCACGAGCTATTGGTGCAGCTCCTGGTACAAGATCTATTTGAAATTCAACGGATCGATGTGGGGGTAATCCCGGTAATTCTTTCGGAAATACATCGGGAAATTCTTTTGCGACGGGAACATCATTGATGCTCTTTTCTTCAGTTTGTACTTTCTCAACGTGTGCTAGAACAGCATAGCAACCTTTTCTTATTAGTTTTTGTGCCTTCAAATTACTAATAAGATGTAGCTTCGTGTTGCCCTTTTCTCCGTACACCATTAAGGGTTTTCCTTTTTCTCGTATAATGCGAATTGCATTTTTGTAACAAACGATCTCTGCTTTCACTTCTTTCAACCAGTCCATACCGATTATCACATCAAAACTCCCTAACTCTACTGGTATCAAATGAATCTTAAATGTTTCGCTAACCAGTTTAATTTCTCGATTCCGACATATATTATCTGCTGAAATTAATTTACCATTTGCTAATTCGAGTAAAAATTTACTATCCAAAGGCGTCAATGGACAACTTAATTTAGCACAAAAATCTCTACTCATATAGCTTCTATCCGCACCCGAATCAAATAAAACGTAAGCAGATTTATTGTCAATAAGAAACGTACCCGTAACAAGCTCCGGGTCTTCCTGTGCCTCTGCCGCATTAATATTGAAAACTCTTCCGCGGCCTTGTCCATTCGTGTTCTCCTGGTTCGGGCAATTTCTAATAATGTGGCCCGGTTTTCCACATTTATAACAAACTACATTGGCATAACTTGCTCCGACACTACTTGCTCCGCCATTACTCGTTCCGACACCATTTGTTCCTTTCGTTCTATTAACCCCTGGTCCGTAGACCTCACACTTCGCCGCGCTATGACCATTTCTTTTACACTTGTTGCAAAATTTGGTGCAGAACCCCGAGTGATACTTTTCACACCTTTGGCATAGCTGCTTCTGATTGTTGTTGTTGTTGCGGTTATTATTGTTGTTGGGATGATTGTTGTAGTTGCTATTGTTGTTGTTGTTGTTGTTGTTGTTGTTGTTGTTGTTGTTGTTGGGCCGTTTGTTGTAGTTGCGATTGATGTTGCGATTGTTGGGATAATTGTTGCGATTATTGTTGTAATTGCTGTTGTTGTTGTATTGGTGATTCTTATCACCGTTTTCCTCCCACTTTCTTTTGACTTGCTTCACATTGGCCTCTTCAGCAGTCTGTTCTTTAATTCTTTCTTCAATCTGGTTCATTAGTTTGTGAGCCATTCTACATGCCTGTTGTATGGAGGCGGGCTCGTGTGAACTTATATCTTCTTGGATTCTTTCCGGTAATCCTTTCACAAACGCGTCGATCTTCTCTTCCTCATCTTCGAATGCTCCCGGACACAATAGGCACAATTCTGTGAATCGTCTTTCGTACGTGGTAATATCAAATCCTTGGGTTCGTAACCCTCTAAGTTCTGTCTTGAGCTTATTGACCTCGGTTCTGGGACGGTACTTCTCGTTCATCAAGTGCTTGAATGCTGACCACGGTAGTGCGTACGCATCGTCTTGTCCCACTTGCTCTAGATAGGTATTCCACCATGTTAACGCAGAACCTGTGAAGGTATGCGTAGCGTACTTCACTTTTTCCTCTTTAGTACACTTACTTATGGCAAACACCGATTCGACCTTCTCGGTCCACCGTTTCAATCCGATCGGTCCTTCGGTTCCATCAAATTCCAAAGGTTTGCAGGCAGTGAATTCTTTGTAGGTGCATCCTACACGATTTCCTGTACTGCTAGATCCAAGGTTATTGTTGGTATGTAGCGCAGCCTGTACTGCGGCTATGTTTGAAGCTAGAAAAGTACGGAATTCCTCTTCATTCATATTCACGGTGTGTCGAGTAGTCGGTGCCATTTCCTTCAAAATAGTCAAATGGAACAAGTTAATCATACAGAATATTAAGAGTAGTTAATAGTATTTCGTAGCATAATATGAACTCATTTATAAAAGCTTTTTCTTCATATTAGCATTTTATAAGTTTAAATTCGGGTAGTACCTACCCGTTAAGTTCATACTTAGTAGCTAATATACAATTCAACTACTACAATTCTATATGAAAAACTGATTATAATAATATTTCGCGTTCAAACTTTTATACAATATTTTACAAATTTACAATACCGCTTATTTTACATAAAGCATGAAATATAGCACAAAATAACTTTGATACAAGATAGTTGTGAAGATAATTCTAGCTAGTACACAAGTCGTTCAGCAAAGGCAATAAAGACACGTAATTCATACGTCCAGAAACAAGTCATGCATTCTGGTTTTACTAGGACTACTTCCCATCCTTGGTCTTGTGGAACATAACCGTTATGGCCGTTGATAAGACAACGTGTTGTAACATCGTCAAAGGGACGAGGGTTACGTAATGTCCAACAGTCCCGTAACAATCTAAAAACCTCATTTCTTACCCCAATTACCGACTCCGTCACTTGTGGGAACGTTTTGTTTAATAGTTGTAGGCCGATGTTCTTGTTCTTGATGGAATTCAAGATGTATAAACAAGTTCTTAGTGTTAATTTACTAAACCAATTTAGTTAATTCATGGCAAGCGGAAGCTAAGTGGTTAAGAAAACAAGTTTACAACATGCAACCAATTTTGTTTGAATTCCATATAGTAATCAAGTCTTGAATGTATATGCTTTCAAATTAACAAGAAAATATTAGAATTTATACCTCCTCAAACTAGATTTGAGGGCTCTTTTGGTGCAAGTAAGATGATGAAGATGATGAAGAACCAATGCTCCAACACACCCTTGAGTTGGTTAAACCTTTACACCTTAATAAGCTAGTTCACGAAGCTTTGAAACCTACTTTTATTAGCCTTAGAAAACCGACCAGTAGCTGCACTATTTTTGAGCAGAAAGTTTGATGAACTTGATGACTATATAGCTTCTAACTTGAAGCCTCAAGTGTTGTATACCCCAAGCTCTTGTTTTACCAACACCTTCCTTAAATTTGGTTAGGATTTAGACACTTATACACTTGAATTAGCAAGCACAACCTACTCACTTGTTGCTGGAAAAACTGACCAGAAAAATGGCTGAAAATTTCGGCCAAAATTACTAGGAAAGAAATAGGTGAGCCAATTGATTTGTAAGTCACATGCTCTAGTCAATTTGCTTGCTTTAAGAAGGAATCTTTGCATAAGGACTTGTGTTTTTTATGAAGTAACAAAATAAACAAAGCATGGGAATATTTCTTGGGCACCAAAACCGACCACCCTTATGGGGTTTAGCAAAATTGTCATCTTAATATTAATAACAACTTGTGAAATTAAAATCCATGCATTTATTTGTTACTTGCATATTTTTATAAATCCTTTTATAAAATGAACACATTATAATTAATAAAGTCCTTAGATAATTAATTCCTTAATGTATAAATCATCCAAATGATTTATCTCAAGTGAAACATTTTAGAAAACTAATTTTCTAAAGTCCAAGTGTCGCCTATTTATTTAACGATCCATTCGTTAAGATTAAATACTTATAAGGTGTCGGTAAGCTTGTTATTGGGTATGACCCGACTTGGATCACAACATGTTAGCCACATTAATTTAATATGTCTCTCGGGCATGCGAAATACCTTCAATCTCCCACTTGCACGAGAAACATAAGGAATTAATGCAAGTGATGGATACAGCCTAACACACCGTCCATCACCCCTAATATGTTATGACTTTGTGCCATTCAATAACATCATCCCTTTCGAATCCCATTTCGAATATGAATAGGTGAATCTTTCATTATATCCTTTCATCCTTGATGTCATGTTAAATCCAAGAGATACAGAATGATCACTCTCTTTTAGATTTAACTTTATCAGGCCTTAGACATCTGACTCTCAACGAATAAGAGGGACAAATTCCATCTTGACTACATACGTCCTAGATACACACTTTGTATTATACCTGAGCTCTTCCTTATGTACTACCATATTTCAGAATAGCGAAGGAAAGAATCAAGGCATAATACTCGGTGAATATCAGGACCCAATATGTATCTCAGGTCAGAGGATACGATGATATTCGCCTTTACCCAAGATTACATGTGATCAACCACAAAGGCTCTATACAGTAATTCTTGAGAGCGGGTCTTCCAATATTTGTTTCCCACAAATATCTATGAACCTTGGTTGCAACCTTGCCCCACATTCAACCTATGAATGTATACCAATCCGAGTTCATAATAGTCTAAGCCTCACACTTGTTCCCACAAATGTGATCGACTACGGAAATTTAGAATAATTGCTTATTCATGGATGAAATATGCAAAATAGGAACATAACTCAAAATAAATTAATACCATAATTATATTAATGAGTTTGAACAATTTCGTTCCGTTACAATACTTAAAATAGATCATGACCAATCACTAGAATATCGAAGCCCTAATGCACAAACATGTCCTGCATGTTTTGGTCCATGTAAGAGCTTCGTGAGAGGATCCGCCATATTAAGATCTGTGTGAACTTTGCGAATACATATCTTCCCCTTTTCAACTTCATCCCTTATGTAGTTGAATCTCCGCTCAATGTGACGGGTCTTTTGATGAGCACGAGGTTCCTTGATTTGAGCAATCGCACCCTCGTTGTCACAAAAGATCTCAAGAGGGTCCTGAATGGAAGGGACTACTCCTAAGTCGTCGATGAATTTCTTCATCCATGCAGCTTCCTGAGCTGCCAATGATGCGGCGATGTACTCCGACTCTGTAGTGGATAGAGCAACAACATCCTGTTTTGAACTCTTCCAAGAGACCGCACCTCCATTTAATGTGAAGACATAGCCGGATTGTGATCGAGAGTCATCTCGATCAGTTTGGAAACTCGCGTCCACGTAACCTTTTACAGCGAGTTCCTCCTCACCAGACCCATATATTAGAAACATATCCTTAGTCCTCCTAAGGTATTTCAATATACTTTTAACAGCAATCCAATGACTGTTTCCTGGGTTATTCTGGTATCTACTTGTCAAGCTTAGAGCGCATGACACATCCGGTCTAGTACATATCATTGCATACATGATAGACCCAATAGCAGATGCGTATGGGACTTTCTTCATTCTCTCTTGTTCATCTTTCGTGGTAGGACACTGAGATGAACTGAGAACGGTTCCTCTTTGAATAGGTACCAAACCTTTCTTAGAGTTTTCCATCTTGAACCTTTTCAAGATTTTGTCAATGTATGTACTTTGACTTAAACCTATCAATCTCTTGGATCTATTCCTATAGATCCCAATCCCCAATATGTATTGTGCTTCTCCAAGATCCTTAATGGAGAAGCAACCTTTTAGCCAAGTTTTGACCTCTTGCATTGTGGTTATATCATTCCCAAACAATAATATATCATCCACATATAGCACAAGGAACATTATAGAGCTCCCACTAGCCTTTTTGTATACACAAGCTTCATCACCATTTTTAATGAAGCCAAATATCTTTGCCTCTTCATTAAAACGATGATTCCACATTCTAGATGCTTGTTTCAATCCGTAGATTGATTTCTTTAACTTGCATACCTTTTTAGGATTTTTCGGATCAACAAAACCTTCGGGCTGTACCATATAAACATCTTCCTCAAGATATCCATTTAGGAAAGCGGTTTTGACATCCATTTGCCATATTTCATAGTCATAGTGAGCAGCAATGGCAAATAATATCCTAATAGACTTTAGCATTGCCACTGGCGAGAAAGTTTCATCATAATCAATCCCTTGAGTTTGAGTGAAACCTTTTGCTACAAGTCTAGCTTTGTATGTATCCAAGTTTCCATGTATGTCGGTTTTCATTTTGAAAAGCCATTTACAATCAACTAGCCTAGAGCCAGGAGGTTGCGTAACAAGTTCCCAAACTTGGTTGTCATACATGGATTGCATCTCAGATTTCATGGCTTCCTGCCATTTATCTTTATCAATCCTTGATAAAGCATCTTGGTAGTTTGTTGGTTCATCCAAATCAACCGTATAGCAACCATCTATGAGAAAACCATATCTCTCAGGAGGATTACTAATCCTACCAGATCTACGAATGTCTTGTGTATTTTGATCATCCATTTGATCACTATCAACATTTTCATGTTGAGTGCTAGTGTCAACCAATTGTGTATCATCTATTTGATCTTAAACCTCTTCAAGATCTATCTTCCTTTCACTACTTCCTTCCATTAGGAACTTAGTTTCAAGGAATTCCGCCTTCCGAGCAACAAATACATTCTGCTCGGATGGATCATAGAAATAATATCCCATATTATCCTTGGGATATCCTATGAAGATACACTTCGTGGATCGAGCATTCAACTTATTAGGGATGTAACGCTTAGGATAAGCTTCACATCCCCATACCTTTAAGTATGATAGGGATGGAGGTTTTCCAAACCACATCTCATGAGGTGTTCGTTCCACTTTCTTGGTTGGGGCCATATTTAAAATACGAGCCGCGGAGCATAGACAATAACCCCAAAATGATAGAGGTAACGTGCTTCTAGCCATCATAGATCGAACCATATCCATTAGGGTTCGGTTCCTCCTTTCAGAAACTCCATTAAGTTAGGGTGTTCCAGGTGGAGTAAGTTGTGAGATAATCCCACAACTCCTAAGATGATCTTGGAAAGCATCGCTTAGGTATTCACCTCCTCTATCGGTACGAAGTACCTTGATTGTCTTATTGAGTTGATTTTGTACTTCGCTTTGATATTCTTTGAATGCTTCAAAAGTTTCGTCCTTATGTCTTAACAAGTAGACATACCCAAAACGACTGAAGTCATCAATGAAAGTAACGAAGTATCTTTCACCATTCCTAGCTATGGGCTTAAAGGGTCCACATACATCCGAATGTATTAATCCCAATAAGTCTTTAGCCCTTTCATAGGTCCCTTTGAAAGGTGCTTTAGTCATTTTGCCTTGTAAACAAGATTCACACACATCAAACGAGTCCTTCTCATTTGATTTCAAGAGTCCATTCTTTTGAAGTGTATGCATTCGGTTCTTGTTTATGTGACCAAGGCGACAATGCCATAAGTAGGAATCACTCAAATCCCTTTTGAGTTTCTTGGTGCTAGTATGGTATATAGAGCTCGATGATGTGTCATCATGAACCAATTCATAAATTCCATTTGAAGGCGAAGCCTTGAAATAGAATACATTATCTTTAGAAACATGAATATCATCATCAATAAAATTAACAACGTAACCACATTGTTTTAAGCGAGAAATAGAAATAATGTTTCTACACAAATCCGGAGCATACAAAACATTTTCTAAAATAAGTTCCAATCCGCTTGGAAGCTTCAAAATAAAATCTCCTTGAGCTTTAACATGCACCTTTGCACCATTGCCCATATAGAGACTTGATGTTCCCGCCTTGTGATCACTTCTTTTGAACCCCTGCAAAGAATTGCAAATATGAGTTCCACATCCCGTGTCTAATACCCATGTATTAGAAGAAGTAATACTAAGCTCTATATATACCATATACATATTACCTGAGGTTTGCCCTGCATCCCTCTTGTCCTTCAACTCCTTAAGATAGACCGGACAGTTTCGTTTCCAATGACCCATCTCACCGCAACCGAAACATGGGTCTTCTTTGGGGTTTGCCTTCTCGGCTACCTTTTGCTTCTTAGCCTTGTTGATGGTTGGGGTAACCATCTTCCCTTTCCCTTTGCCTTGATGGGCGGGTCCTTTTCTCTTGGCCACCTTTGGCTTAGAGGTGTTACCTTTTGACCCACCTTGATCGATTGCTAACACGGGTAAAGCCCTTTTATCCATCCCATTCATATTGTAATTAATTACAAATTGATCAAACCTTTTTGATAGGGAGTTAAGGATAAGATCGGTGGCTAACTCATTTGATATGTTTAGGTTAAGACGGTTAGCACGATCGATAAGGCTTTTCATCTTAAGTACATAAGATGAAACCGATTGGGTATCGTCCATACGACAAGCATGTAGCGCCCGAACCGTTTCGAAACGCTCGACACGCGCTTGTTGGAGGAACATCTCCTTCAATTGCGTTATCATGTCGTATGCACTATGATGCTCGAAATCCTTTTGGAGTTCGGGTATCATATGTAGTGACCCGAACTTTTCCATGTTTATATATATTAATTGAGATTGATGTTTACATGATTAAATGTTTCCAACATGTTAAGCAATCAAACTTGTTAAGACTTGATTAATTGAAATAGGTTTCATATAGACAATTGACCACCCAAGTTGACCCGTGATTCACGAACGTTAAAACTTGTAAAAAACTATATGATGACATATATATGGTTATATATATAGTTAACATGATATTATGATAAGTAAACATATCATTAATTATATTAACAATGAACTACATATGTAAAAACAAGACTACTAACTTAATGATTTTGAAACGAGACATATATGTAACGTTTATCGTTGTAACGACATTTAATGTATATATATCATATTAAGAGATATTCGTACATCATAATATCATGATAATATAATAATTTAAAATCTCTTTTGATATTATAAACATTGGGTTAACAACATTTAACAAGATCGTTAACCTAAAGGTTTCAAAACAACACTTACATGTAACGACTAACGATGACTTAACGACTCAGTTAAAATGTATATACATGTAGTGTTTTAATATGTATTTATACACTTTTGAAAGACTTCAATACACTTATCAAAATACTTCTACTTAACAAAAATGCTTACAATTACATTCTCGTTCAGTTTCATCAACAATTCTACTCGTATGCACCCGTATTCGTACTCGTACAATACACAGCTTTTAGATGTATGTACTATTGGTATATACACTCCAATGATCAGCTCTTAGCAGCCCATGTGAGTCACCTAACACATGTGGGAACCATCATTTGGCAACTAGCATGAAATATCTCATAAGATTACAAAAATATGAGTAATCATTCATGACTTATTTACATGAAAACAAAATTACATATCCTTTATATCTAATCCATACACCAACGACCAAAAACACCTACAAACACTTTCATTCTTCAATTTTCTTCATCTAATTGAACTCTCTCAAGTTCTATCTTCAAGTTCTAAGTGTTCTTCATAAATTCCAAAAGTTCTAGTTTCATAAAATCAAGAATACTTTCAAGTTTGCTAGCTCACTTCCAATCTTGTAAGGTGATCATCCAACCTCAAGAAATCTTTGTTTCTTACAGTAGGTTATCATTCTAATACAAGGTAATAATCATATTCAAACTTTGGTTCAATTTCTATAACTATAACAATCTTATTTCAAGTGATGATCTTACTTGAACTTGTTTTCGTGTCATGATTTTGCTTCAAGAACTTTGAGCCATCCAAGGATCCATTGAAGCTAGATCCATTTTTCTCTTTTCCAGTAGGTTCATCCAAGGAACTTAAGGTAGTAATGATGTTCATAACATCATTCGATTCATACATATAAAGCTATCTTATTCGAAGGTTTAAACTTGTAATCACTAGAACATAGTTTAGTTAATTCTAAACTTGTTCGCAAACAAAAGTTAATCCTTCTAACTTGACTTTTAAAATCAACTAAACACATGTTCTATATCTATATGATATGCTAACTTAATGATTTAAAACCTGGAAACACGAAAAACACCGTAAAACCGGATTTACGCCGTCGTAGTAACACCGCGGGCTGTTTTGGGTTAGTTAATTAAAAACTATGATAAACTTTGATTTAAAAGTTGTTATTCTGAGAAAATGATTTTTATTATGAACATGAAACTATATCCAAAAATTATGGTTAAACTCAAAGTGGAAGTATGTTTTCTAAAATGGTCATCTAGACGTCGTTCTTTCGACTGAAATGACTACCTTTACAAAAACGACTTGTAACTTATTTTTCCGACTAGAAACCTATACTTTTTTTGTTTAGATTCATAAAATAGAGTTCAATATGAAACCATAGCAATTTGATTCACTCAAAACGGATTTAAAATGAAGAAGTTATGGGTAAAACAAGATTGGATAATTTTTCTCATTTTAGCTACGTGAAAATTGGTAACAAATCTATTCCAACCATAACTTAATCAACTTGTATTATATATTATGTAATCTTGAGATACCATAGACACGTATACAATGTTTTGACCTATCATGTCGACACATCTATATATATTTCGGAACAACCATAGACACTCTATATGTGAATGTTGGAGTTAGCTATACAGGGTTGAGGTTGATTCCAAAATATATATAGTTTGAGTTGTGATCAATACTGAGATACGTATACACTGGGTCGTGGATTGATTCAAGATAATATTTATCGATTTATTTCTGTACATCTAACTGTGGACAACTAGTTGTAGGTTACTAACGAGGACAGCTGACTTAATAAACTTAAAACATCAAAATATATTAAAAGTGTTGTAAATATATTTTGAACATACTTTGATATATATGTATATATTGTTATAGGTTCGTGAATCAACCAGTGGCCAAGTCTTACTTCCCGACGAAGTAAAAATCTGTGAAAGTGAGTTATAGTCCCACTTTTAAAATCTAATATTTTTGGGATGAGAATACATGCAGGTTTTATAAATGATTTACAAAATAGACACAAGTACGTGAAACTACATTCTATGGTTGAATTATCGAAATCGAATATGCCCCTTTTTATTAAGTCTGGTAATCTAAGAATTAGGGAACAGACACCCTAATTGACGCGAATCCTAAAGATAGATCTATTGGGCCTAACAAACCCCATCCAAAGTACCGGATGCTTTAGTACTTCGAAATTTATATCATATCCGAAGGGTGTCCCGGAATGATGGGGATATTCTTATATATGCATCTTGTTATTGTCGGTTACCAGGTGTTCACCATATGAATGATTTTTATCTCTATGTATGGGATGTGTATTGAAATATGAAATCTTGTGGTCTATTGTTACGATTTGATATATATAGGTTAAACCTATAACTCACCAACATTTTTGTTGACGTTTTAAGCATGTTTATTCTCAGGTGATTATTAAGAGCTTCCGCTGTCGCATATAGAAATGAATGCAGTCTTTGAAAAACGTCTCATATAGAGGTCAAAACCTCGCAACGAAATCAATTAATATGGAACGTTTTTAATCAATAAGAACGGGACATTTCAGTTGGTATCAGAGCATTGGTCTTAGAGAACCAGAAAATTTGCATTAGTGTGTCTTATCGAGTTTGTTAGGATTCATTAGTGAGTCTGGACTTCGACCGTGTTTTCTTTAAAAATGATTGCTTAACATTTTTGTTGGAAACTATATATTTTTAACATATGAATATTATGTGATATATTAATCTCTTAACGTGTTTGATATTATGTGATAGATGTCTACCTCTAGAACAAGTCCCATTGACTCACTTAATAATAATGAAGAGTCAAATATAAATTGGAATGATTTGTGGACTGATTCACAAGTTCCCGAAGAGGAACCGGAAGAAGAGTCGGAACCGGAAGAAGAATCGGAACCGGAAGAAGAATCGGAACCGGATGAAGAAATAGAACCGGTGGGGGAAATAATAAAACGGTTAAGTAAAAGAAAATCCTCAACCAACCGACCAAAGTTAATTATGGTCAATGGTGTTTCCGCCAAGGAAGCAAAATATTGGGAGGATTACCAATTCTCCGATGAATCGGATTTCGACGAGAATTCCGATGAGGTTATAGAAATTACCCCAACTGAATTTAAAAAGGCAAAAGAAAATAATAAGGGAAAGGGCATAAAAATAGAGAAATCTAATTCCAACCCCGATGAACTTTATATGTATCGTCAACCCCCGAAGTCCTTAAGTTGTAACAATGACCCGGGAACCTCTAAACCACCAGGTTTTTCTAAACCAATGTGGACAACGACGGCTCGTATTAGGGGAACATCATATATCCCTAGAAACTTGGCAAAACGAACCAAAACCGAAGAAGAAGAAACGATCGAGTCGGAATAAGATAGTTGTATTCGTGTGGTGTAATATATGGAATATAGTGTTCTTATGCTTTATGATATATGTAAAAATTGCTTGTATTAATAAGTATTTTTTTTTATGAATCTAACTCTTGTCTATTTTACAGTTTAAAAACACAAAATGGATAGACAACCCAATATTTTAAGAGACCTACCCGGAGACATGATTGATGAAATCTTGTCTAGAGTCGGCCAGAATTCTTCGGCACAACTATTTAAGGCGAGATCAGTTTGTAAGACATTCGAAGAACGTTCCAAGAATGTCTTGGTTTATAAGAGACTTTCGTTTGAAAGATGGGGGATATCACATTGGGAAACCCATAAGTTACGATGTGTTTACTTTGACGCATATATTGCGGGGAACCCAAATGCTATTTTACGCAACGGGTTAAGAAATTATTTTGACTCAATATATCCGAATATTGGACTTCGTGATTTAGAAAAAGCGGCTAACATGCAACATAAAGAAGCATGTTATGCTTACGGATTAGTAATGTTCGCTTCTCACCAAAGTGAGAACAAGAACATCGGGCTACAACTATTAAACAAAACGTTTCCATAAGTGACGGAGTCGGTAATTGGGGTAAGAAATGAGGTTTTTAGATTATTACGGGACTGTTGGACATTACGTAACCCTCGTCCCTTTGATGACGTTACAACACGCTGTCTTATCAACGGCCATAACGGTTATGTTGCACAAGACCAAGGATGGGAAGTAGTCCTAGTAAAACCAGAATGCATGACTTGTTTCTGGACGTATGAATTGCGTGTCTTTATTGCCTTTGCTGAACGACTTGTGTACTAGCTAGAATTGTCTTCACAACTATCTTGTATCAAAGTTATTGTGTGCTATATTTCATGCTTTATGTAAAATAAGCGGTATTGTAAGTTTGTAAAATATTGTATAAAAGTTTGAACGCGAAATATTATTATAATCAGTTTTTCATATAGAATTGTAGTAGTTGAATTGTATATTAGCTACTAAGTATGAACTTAACGGGTAGGTACTACCCGAATTTAAACTTATAAAACGCTAATATGAAGAAAAAGCTTTTATAAATGAGTTCATATTATGCTACGAAATACTATTAACTACTCTTAATATTCTGTATGATTAACTTGTTCCATTTAACTATTTTGAAGGAAATGGCACCGACTACTCGACACACCGTGAATATGAATGAAGAGGAATTCCGTACTTTTCTAGCTTCAAACATAGCCGCAGTACAGGCTGCGCTACATACCAACAATAACCTTGGATCTAGCAGTACAGGAAATCGTGTAGGATGCACCTACAAAGAATTCACTGCCTGCAAACCTTTGGAATTTGATGGAACCGAAGGACCGATCGGATTGAAACGGTGGACCGAGAAGGTTGAATCGGTGTTTGCCATAAGTAAGTGTACTGAAGAGGACAAAGTGAAGTATGCTACGCATACCTTCACAGGTTCTGCGTTAACATGGTGGAATACCTATCTAGAGCAAGTGGGACAAGATGATGCGTACGCACTACCGTGGTCAGCATTCAAGCACTTGATGAATGAGAAGTACCGTCCCAGAACCGAGGTCAATAAGCTCAAGACAGAACTTAGAGGGTTACGAACCCAAGGATTTGATATTACCACGTACGAAAGACGATTCACAGAATTGTGCCTATTGTGTCCGGGAGCATTCGAAGATGAGGAAGAGAAGATCGACGCGTTTGTGAAAGGATTACCGGAAAGAATCCAAGAAGATATAAGTTCACACGAGCCCGCCTCCATGCAACAGACATGTAGAATGGCTCACAAACTAGTGAACCAGATTGAAGAAAGAATTAAAGAACAGACTGCTGAAGAGGCCAATGTGAAGCAAGTCAAAAGAAAGTGGGAGGAAAACGGTGATAAGAATCACCAATACAACAACAACAGCAATTACAACGATAATCGCAACAATTATCCCAACAATCGCAACATCAATCGCAACTACAACAAACGGCCCAACAACAACAACAACAACAACAACAACAGCAACTACAACAATCATCCCAACAACAATAATAACCGCAACAACAACAACAATCAGAAGCAGCTATGCCAAAGGTGTGAAAAGAATCACTCGGGGTTCTGCACCAAATTTTGCAACAAGTGTAAAAGAAATGGTCATAGCGCGGCGAAGTGTGAGGTCTACGGACCAGGGGTTAATAGAACGAAAGGAACAAATGGTGTCGGAACGAGTAATGGCGGAGCAAGTAGTGTCGGAGCAAGTTATGCCAATGTAGTTTGTTATAAATGTGGAAAACCAGGCCACATTATTAGAAATTGCCCGAACCAGGAGAACACGAATGGACAAGGCCGTGGAAGAGTTTTCAATATTAATGCGGTAGAGGCACAGGAAGACCCGGAGCTTGTTACGGGTACGTTTCTTATTGACAATAAATCTGCTTACGTTTTATTTGATTCGGGTGCGGATAGAAGCTATATGAGTAGAGATTTTTGTGCTAAATTAAGTTGTCCATTGACGCCTTTGGATAGTAAATTTTTACTCGAATTAGCAAATGGTAAATTAATTTCAGCAGATAATATATGTCGGAATCGAGAAATTAAACTGGTTAGCGAAACATTTAAGATTGATTTGATACCAGTAGAGTTAGGGAGTTTTGATGTGATAATCGGTATGGACTGGTTGAAAGAAGTGAAAGCGGAGATCGTTTGTTACAAAAATGCAATTCGCATTATACGAGAAAAAGGAAAACCCTTAATGGTGTACGGAGAAAAGGGCAACACGAAGCTACATCTTATTAGTAATTTGAAGGCACAAAAACTAATAAGAAAAGGTTGCTATGCTATTCTAGCACACGTCGAGAAAGTACAAACTGAAGAAAAGAGCATCAATGATGTTCCCATTGCAAAAGAATTTCCCGATGTATTTCCGAAAGAATTACCGGGATTACCCCCACATCGATCCGTTGAATTTCAAATAGATCTTGTACCAGGAGCTGCACCAATAGCTCGTGCTCCTTACAGACTCGCACTCAGCGAGATGAAAGAACTACAAAGCCAATTACAAGAACTTTTAGAGCGTGGTTTCATTCGACCAAGCACATCACCGTGGGGAGCTCCTGTTTTGTTTGTCAAGAAGAAAGATGGTACATTCAGGTTGTGTATCGACTACCGAGAGTTGAACAAACTTACCATCAAGAACCGCTACCCACTACCGAGAATCGACGACTTATTTGATCAACTACAAGGCTCGTCTGTTTATTCAAAGATTGACTTACGTTCCGGGTATCATCAAATGCGGGTGAAAGAAGATGATATTCCAAAGACTGCTTTCAGAACACGTTACGGTCATTACGAGTTTATGGTCATGCCGTTTGGTTTAACTAATGCACCAGCTGTGTTCATGGACCTTATGAACCGAGTGTGTGGACCATACCTTGACAAGTTTGTCATTGTTTTCATTGATGACATACTTATTTACTCAAAGAATGACCAAGAACACGGTGAACATTTGAGAAAGGTGTTAGAAGTATTGAGGAAGGAAGAATTGTACGCTAAGTTTTCAAAGTGTGCATTTTGGTTGGAAGAAGTTCAATTCCTCGGTCACATAGTGAACAAAGAAGGTATTAAGGTGGATCCGGCAAAGATAGAAACTGTTGAAAAGTGGGAAACCCCGAAAACTCCGAAACACATACGCCAGTTTTTAGGACTAGCTGGTTACTACAGAAGGTTCATCCAAGACTTTTCCAGAATAGCAAAACCCTTGACTGCATTAACGCATAAAGGGAAAAAATTTGAATGGAATGATGAACAAGAGAAAGCGTTTCAGTTATTGAAGAAAAAGCTAACTACGGCACCTATATTGTCATTGCCTGAAGGGAATGATGAATTTGTGATTTATTGTGACGCATCAAAGCAAGGTCTCGGTTGTGTATTAATGCAACGAACGAAGGTGATTGCTTATGCGTCTAGACAATTGAAGATTCACGAACAAAATTATACGACGCATGATTTGGAATTAGGCGCGGTTGTTTTTGCATTAAAGACTTGGAGGCACTACTTATATGGGGTCAAAAGTATTATATATACCGACCACAAAAGTCTTCAACACATATTTAATCAGAAACAATTGAATATGAGGCAGCGTAGGTGGATTGAATTATTGAATGATTACGATTTTGAGATTCGTTACCACCCGGGGAAGGCAAATGTGGTAGCCGATGCCTTGAGCAGGAAGGATAGAGAACCCATTCGAGTAAAATCTATGAATATAATGATTCATAATAACATTACTACTCAAATAAAGGAGGCGCAACAAGGAGTTTTAAAAGAGGGAAATTTAAAGGATGAAATACCCAAAGGATCGGAGAAGCATCTTAATATTCGGGAAGACGGAACCCGGTATAGGGCTGAAAGGATTTGGGTACCAAAATTTGGAGATATGAGAGAAATGGTACTTAGAGAAGCTCATAAAACCAGATACTCAATACATCCTGGAACGGGGAAGATGTACAAGGATCTCAAGAAACATTTTTGGTGGCCGGGTATGAAAGCCGATGTTGCTAAATACGTAGGAGAATGTTTGACGTGTTCTAAGGTCAAAGCTGAGCATCAGAAACCATCAGGTCTACTTCAACAACCCGAAATCCCGGAATGGAAATGGGAAAACATTACCATGGATTTCATCACTAAATTGCCAAGGACTGCAAGTGGTTTTGATACTATTTGGGTAATAGTTGATCGTCTCACCAAATCAGCACACTTCCTACCAATAAGAGAAGATGACAAGATGGAGAAGTTAGCACAACTGTATTTGAAGGAAGTCGTCTCTAGACATGGAATACCAATCTCTATTATCTCTGATAGGGATGGCAGATTTATTTCAAGATTCTGGCAGACATTACAGCAAGCATTAGGAACTCGTCTAGACATGAGTACTGCCTATCATCCACAAACTGATGGGCAGAGCGAAAGGACGATACAAACGCTTGAAGACATGCTACGAGCATGTGTTATTGATTTCGGAAACAGTTGGGATCGACATCTACCGTTAGCAGAATTTTCCTACAACAACAGCTACCATTCAAGCATTGAGATGGTGCCGTTTGAAGCACTTTATGGTAGAAAGTGCAGGTCTCCGATTTGTTGGAGTGAAGTGGGGGATAGATAGATTACGGGTCCAGAGATTATACAAGAAACTACCGAGAAGATCATCCAAATTCAACAACGGTTGAAAACCGCCCAAAGTCGACAAAAGAGCTACGCTGACATTAAAAGAAAAGATATAGAATTTGAAATTGGAGAGATGGTCATGCTTAAAGTTGCACCTTGGAAAGGCATTGTTCGATTTGGTAAACGAGGGAAATTAAATCCAAGGTATATTGGACCATTCAAGATTATTGATCGTGTCGGACCAGTAGCCTACCGACTTGAGTTACCTCAACAACTCGCGGCTGTACATAACACTTTCCACGTCTCGAATTTGAAGAAATGTTTTGCTAAAGAAGATCTCACTATTCCGTTAGATGAAATCCAAATCAACGAAAAACTCCAATTCATCGAAGAACCCGTCGAAATAATGGATCGTGAGGTTAAAAGACTTAAACAAAACAAGATACCAATTGTTAAGGTTCGATGGAATGCTCGTAGAGGACCCGAGTTCACCTGGGAGCGTGAAGATCAGATGAAGAAGAAATACCCGCATCTATTTCCAGAAGATTCGTCAACACCTTCAACAGCTTAAAATTTCGGGACGAAATTTATTTAACGGGTAGGTACTGTAGTGACCCGAACTTTTCCATGTTTATATATATTAATTGAGATTGATGTTTACATGATTAAATGTTTCCAACATGTTAAGCAATCAAACTTGTTAAGACTTGATTAATTGAAATAGGTTTCATATAGACAATTGACCACCCAAGTTGACCGGTGATTCACGAACGTTAAAACTTGTAAAAAACTATATGATGACATATATATGGTTATATATATAGTTAACATGATATTATGATAAGTAAACATATCATTAATTATATTAACAATGAACTACATATGTAAAAACAAGACTACTAACTTAATGATTTTGAAACGAGACATATATGTAACGTTTATCGTTGTAACGACATTTAATGTATATATATCATATTAAGAGATATTCGTACATCATAATATCATGATAATATAATAATTTAAAATCTCTTTTGATATTATAAACATTGGGTTAACAACATTTAACAAGATCGTTAACCTAAAGGTTTCAAAACAACACTTACATGTAACGACTAACGATGACTTAACGACTCAGTTAAAATGTATATACATGTAGTGTTTTAATATGTATTTATACACTTTTGAAAGACTTCAATACACTTATCAAAATACTTCTACTTAACAAAAATGCTTACAATTACATTCTCGTTCAGTTTCATCAACAATTCTACTCGTATGCACCCGTATTCATACTCGTACAATACACAGCTTTTAGATGTATGTACTATTGGTATATACACTCCAATGATCAGCTCTTAGCAGCCCATGTGAGTCACCTAACACATGTGGGAACCATCATTTGGCAACTAGCATGAAATATCTCATAAGATTACAAAAATATGAGTAATCATTCATGACTTATTTACATGAAAACAAAATTACATATCCTTTATATCTAATCCATACACCAACGACCAAAAACACCTACAAACACTTTCATTCTTCAATTTTCTTCATCTAATTGAACTCTCTCAAGTTCTATCTTCAAGTTCTAAGTGTTCTTCATAAATTCCAAAAGTTCTAGTTTCATAAAATCAAGAATACTTTCAAGTTTGCTAGCTCACTTCCAATCTTGTAAGGTGATCATCCAACCTCAAGAAATCTTTGTTTCTTACAGTAGGTTATCATTCTAATACAAGGTAATAATCATATTCAAACTTTGGTTCAATTTCTATAACTATAACAATCTTATTTCAAGTGATGATCTTACTTGAACTTGTTTTCGTGTCATGATTTTGCTTCAAGAACTTTGAGCCATCCAAGGATCCATTGAAGCTAGATCCATTTTTCTCTTTTCCAGTAGGTTCATCCAAGGAACTTAAGGTAGTAATGATGTTCATAACATCATTCGATTCATACATATAAAGCTATCTTATTCGAAGGTTTAAACTTGTAATCACTAGAACATAGTTTAGTTAATTCTAAACTTGTTCGCAAACAAAAGTTAATCCTTCTAACTTGACTTTTAAAATAAACTAAACACATGTTCTATATCTATATGATATGCTAACTTAATGATTTAAAACCTGGAAACACGAAAAACACCGTAAAACCGGATTTACGCCGTCGTAGTAACACCGCGGGCTGTTTTGGGTTAGTTAATTAAAAACTATGATAAACTTTGATTTAAAAGTTGTTATTCTGAGAAAATGATTTTTATTATGAACATGAAACTATATCCAAAAATTATGGTTAAACTCAAAGTGGAAGTATGTTTTCTAAAATGGTCATCTAGACGTCGTTCTTTCGACTGAAATGACTACCTTTACAAAAACGACTTGTAACTTATTTTTCCGACTAGAAACCTATACTTTTTTTGTTTAGATTCATAAAATAGAGTTCAATATGAAACCATAGCAATTTGATTCACTCAAAACGGATTTAAAATGAAGAAGTTATGGGTAAAACAAGATTGGATAATTTTTCTCATTTTAGCTACGTGAAAATTGGTAACAAATCTATTCCAACCATAACTTAATCAACTTGTATTATATATTATGTAATCTTGAGATACCATAGACACGTATACAATGTTTCGACCTATCATGTCGACACATCTATATATATTTCGGAACAACCATAGACACTCTATATGTGAATGTTGGAGTTAGCTATACAGGGTTGAGGTTGATTCCAAAATATATATAGTTTGAGTTGTGATCAATACTGAGATACGTATACACTGGGTCGTGGATTGATTCAAGATAATATTTATCGATTTATTTCTGTACATCTAACTGTGGACAACTAGTTGTAGGTTACTAACGAGGACATCTGACTTAATAAACTTAAAACATCAAAATATATTAAAAGTGTTGTAAATATATTTTGAACATACTTTGATATATATGTATATATTGTTATAGGTTCGTGAATCAACCAGTGGCCAAGTCTTACTTCCCGACGAAGTAAAAATCTGTGAAAGTGAGTTATAGTCCCACTTTTAAAATCTAATATTTTTGGGATGAGAATACATGCAGGTTTTATAAATGATTTACAAAATAGACACAAGTACGTGAAACTACATTCTATGGTTGAATTATCGAAATCGAATATGCCCCTTTTTATTAAGTCTGGTAATCTAAGAATTAGGGAACAGACACCCTAATTGACGCGAATCCTAAAGATAGATCTATTGGGCCTAACAAACCCCATCCAAAGTACCGGATGCTTTAGTACTTCGAAATTTATATCATATCCGAAGGGTGTCCCGGAATGATGGGGATATTCTTATATATGCATCTTGTTATTGTCGGTTACCAGGTGTTCACCATATGAATGATTTTTATCTCTATGTATGGGATGTGTATTGAAATATGAAATCTTGTGGTCTATTGTTACGATTTGATATATATAGGTTAAACCTATAACTCACCAACATTTTTGTTGACGTTTTAAGCATGTTTATTCTCAGGTGATTATTAAGAGCTTCCGCTGTCGCATATAGAAATGAATGCAGTCTTTGAAAAACGTCTCATATAGAGGTCAAAACCTCGCAACGAAATCAATTAATATGGAACGTTTTTAATCAATAAGAACGGGACATTTCATCATAGTCCCAAGCATTAAGCATGAGACTTGAAGGGAGTCGTGGCAATACTTATCATAAGAGGCCATTGCTTCCACATCATTCTCATCCGGTTGATCGGGAATGGGGTCCTCAAGTACATACGCTTTATCCTCTTGTTTGAGGACAATCCGAAGATTGCGGAACCAATCCATAAAGTTGGTATGGTTAAGTTTGTCTTTCTCGAGGAGAGACCGTAATGATAGGTTGTTCATGTTAAGTGGTGCGTTTTGCATGTTGTTGTTGTTATTAGCGACCATCTACAAAATTCAACAAAGTTCATTTTAAGTATCGATTTTAGATTTAATAAATAATACCCTTTTAATTTGATTGATATTTATTAAATTTTAGAATCCAACGGTAAACCAAATTTCGGTTAGGTGACCTTTATCCCGTTAGTTGATTTAGCTAGGTAGTCATTATATGACAATTGCAATCCTTTGCAACTTCTAAGTTATGGGATCATGCAATCCTTTTGCATGGCATATTATCCCATCAACGCCTATTTGTTCATCATGCTTCGGTGACCCTAAGTTCATGATTCCCAAATCAAGTCGTCCTATTTGTATAGACTTGTAAATTTAACATACAAGTGGTTAGGTGACCTTTATCCCACAAGCATGCGAAATTTACCTTAATCATATTAGTTTGCTCATAACGGTTAGGTGACCTTTATCCCATCATGAGTTCCCTAATACTTTTAAGTGTCACACAATAGGATGGCGTTAAACTTGTTTACCTTGTTTGTAAAAGGGATTTTAAGTTTTCGTTAATTCTATTTTGAGAAAACTTTTATGCCATTCACTAACATGCATTTAGTGTATGGTACTTATGAAAAACCAATTTCATGTCTTGTAATTGAGCCAATTACCTGATATAAACCATTTTATATACGTTATCCTTTTCTTGTTCTTAATAACCATTTATTAAGGTTTTTAGTTGCTTTCAATTTAACCAATTAATTGTCATTTTGCATGTGCTTAGTACGTCTAATTTAACCCATTAAATTGTCGTTTTGTTTGTGGTAATCTTGTGATTAATTGTATCAACCAAACCTACAAAATAATAATCATACAAACAACCACACATGCAAAATTAGTATGTTCACAATCTAGCCATTTTGGTGGACATTTGTTTAGCCGAAAACAAATGTCACCGGGTAAGGGTTAATCATACAAAGTAGGAGATTTCAAATCTCCCACTTAATCTTGCATCCATATGCTCCTTGTGTTCTTCAAGTCTTCATCATCTTGTATCTTCATTTTACAAAATATGTATCCTAATACATTTTATCTAGAAAATGAAATACAACCTATTCTATTTTACATACCAAATGTAGAACAAATTACATAGCCAAAATAATAATTATTACATGCCAATTGAATGAATAATATTACATACCAAATGAATATATATTATTACAAACCATATGAATGAATATAATCAACCAAACATGCAACCATTCAAACATAAGGTCTTGGCTAAGATTGTGAACTTTAACAACCAACAAATATGACCAAATTTCAAGTTCCAAACCCCTTTTGAAACTCTTTGAATTCGGCCATATTGAGAAACCCACCCAAACCCTTGAAATTTTGCAATCTACTTTCATGCATGTTAGTAGAATGCAAAGTTGATGGGTTTTAAAGGCCATATGTAGAAGCATATTTCAAAGACCTCGGCTCGGATACCATTGATGGAATTCAAGATGTATAAACAAGTTCTTAGTGTTAATTTACTAAACCAATTTAGTTAATTCATGGCAAGCGGAAGCTAAGTGGTTAAGAAAACAAGTTTACAACATGCAACCAATTTTGTTTGAATTCCATATAGTAATCAAGTCTTGAATGTATATGCTTTCAAATTAACAAGAAAATATTAGAATTTATACCTCCTCAAACTAGATTTGAGGGCTCTTTTGGTGCAAGTAAGATGATGAAGATGATGAAGAACCAATGCTCCAACACACCCTTGAGTTGGTTAAACCTTTACACCTTAATAAGCTAGTTCACGAAGCTTTGAAACCTACTTTTATTAGCCTTAGAAAACCGACCAGTAGCTGCACTATTTTTGAGCAGAAAGTTTGATGAACTTGATGACTATATAGCTTCTAACTTGAAGCCTCAAGTGTTGTATACCCCAAGCTCTTGTTTTACCAACACCTTCCTTAAATTTGGTTAGGATTTAGACACTTATACACTTGAATTAGCAAGCACAACCTACTCACTTGTTGCTGGAAAAACTGACCAGAAAAATGGCTGAAAATTTCGGCCAAAATTACTAGGAAAGAAATAGGTGAGCCAATTGATTTGTAAGTCACATGCTCTAGTCAATTTGCTTGCTTTAAGAAGGAATCTTTGCATAAGGACTTGTGTTTTTTATGAAGTAACAAAATAAACAAAGCATGGGAATATTTCTTGGGCACCAAAACCGACCACCCTTATGGGGTTTAGCAAAATTGTCATCTTAATATTAATAACAACTTGTGAAATTAAAATCCATGCATTTATTTGTTACTTGCATATTTTTATAAATCCTTTTATAAAATGAACACATTATAATTAATAAAGTCCTTAGATAATTAATTCCTTAATGTATAAATCATCCAAATGATTTATCTCAAGTGAAACATTTTAGAAAACTAATTTTCTAAAGTCCAAGTGTCGCCTATTTATTTAACGATCCATTCGTTAAGATTAAATACTTATAAGGTGTCGGTAAGCTTGTTATTGGGTATGACCCGACTTGGATCACAACATGTTAGCCACATTAATTTAATATGTCTCTCGGGCATGCGAAATACCTTCAGTTCTCACTTTGGTGAGAAGCGAACATTACTAATCCGTAAGCATAACATGCTTCTTTATGTTGCATGTTAGCCACTTTTTCTAAATCACGAAGTCCAATATTCGGATATATTGAGTCAAAATAATTTCTTAACCCATTGCGTAAAATAGCATTTGGGTTCCCCGCAATATATGCGTCAAAGTAAACACATCGTAACTTATGGATTTCCCAATGTGATATCCCCCATCTTTCGAACGAAAGCCTTTTATAAACCAAGGCATTCTTGGAACGTTCTTCGAATGTCTTACAAACTGATCTCGCCTTAAATAGTTGTGCCGAAGAATTCTGACCGACTCTAGACAAGATTTCATCAATCATGTCTCCGGGTAGGTCTCTTAAAATATTGGGTTGTCTATCCATTTTGTGTTTTTATACTGTAAAATAGACAAGAGTTAGATTCATAAAAAAATACTTTTTAATACAAGCAATTTTTTTACATATATCATAAAGCATAAGCACACTATATTACATATATTACACCACACGAATACAGCTATCTTATTCCGACTCGCTTGTTTCTTCTTCTTTGGTTTTGGTTCGGTTTGCCAAGTTTCTAGGGATATATGATGTTCCCCAAATACGAGCCGTCGTTATCCACATTGGTTTAGAAAAACCTGGTGGTTTAGAGGTTCCCGGGTCATTGTTACAACTTAAGGAATTCGGGGGTTGACGATACATATAAAGTTCATCGGGGTTGGAATTAGATTTCTCTATTTTTATGCCCTTTCCCTTATTATTTTCTTTTGCCTTTTTAAATTCAGTTGGGGTAATTTCTATAACATCATCGGAATTCTCGTCGGAATCCGATTCATCGGAGAATTGGTAATCCTCCCAATATTTTGCTTCCTTGGCGGAAACACCATTGACCATAATTAACCTTGGTCGGTTGGTTGAGGATTTTCTTTTACTTAACCGTTTTATTATTTCCCCCACCGGTTCTATTTCTTCATCCGGTTCCGATTCTTCTTCCGGTTCCGATTCTTCTTCTGGTTCCGACTCTTCTTCCGGTTCCTCTTCGGGAACTTGTGAATCAGTCCACGAATCATTCCAATTTACATTTAACTCTTCATTATTATTAGGTGAGTCAATGGGACTTGTTCTAGAGGTAGACATCTATCACATAATATCAAACGCGTTAAGAGATTAATATATCACATAATATTCACATGTTAAAAATATATAGTTTCCAACAAAATTTGTTAAGCAATCATTTTTCAAGAACACACGGTCGAAGTCCAGACTCACTAATGCATCCTAACAAACTCGATAAGACACACTAATGCAAAATTCTGGTTCTCTAAGACCAACGCTCGGATACCAACTGAAATGTCCCGTTCTTATTGATTAAAAACGTTCCATATTAATTGATTTCGTTGCGAGGTTTTGACCTCTATATGAGACGTTTTTCAAAGACTGCATTCATTTTAAAACAAACCATAACCTTTATTTCATCAATAAAGGTTTAAAAAGCTTTACGTAGATTATCAAATAATGATAATCTAAAATATCCTGTTTACACACGACCATTACATAATGGTTTACAATACAAATATGTTACAACAAAATAAGTTTCTTGAATGCAGTTTTTACACAATATCATACAAGCATGGACTCCAAATCTTGTCCTTATTTAAGTATGCGACAGCGGAAGCTCTTAATAATCACCTGAGAATAAACATGCTTAAAACGTCAACAAAAATGTTGGTGAGTTATAGGTTTAACCTATATATATCAAATCATAATAATAGACCACAAGATTTCATATTTCAATACACATCCCATACATAGAGATAAAAATCATTCATATGGTGAACACCTGGTAACCGACATTAACAAGATGCATATATAAGAATATCCCCATCATTCCGGGACACCCTTCGGATATGATATAAATTTCGAAGTACTAAAGCATCCGGTACTTTGGATGGGGTTTGTTAGACCCAATAGATCTATCTTTAGGATTCGCGTCAATTAGGGTGTCTGTTCCCTAATTCTTAGATTACCAGACTTAATAAAAAGGGGCATATTCGATTTCGATAATTCAACCATAGAATGTAGTTTCACGTACTTGTGTCTATTTTGTAAATCATTTATAAAACCTGCATGTATTCTCATCCCAAAAATATTAGATTTTAAAAGTGGGACTATAACTCACTTTCACAGATTTTTACTTCGTCGGGAAGTAAGACTTGGCCACTGGTTGATTCACGAACCTATAACAATATATACATATATATCAAAGTATGTTCAAAATATATTTACAACACTTTTAATATATTTTGATGTTTTAAGTTTATTAAGTCAGCTGTCCTCGTTAGTAACCTACAACTAGTTGTCCACAGTTAGATGTACAGAAATAAATCGATAAATATTATCTTGAATCAATCCACGACCCAGTGTATACGTATCTCAGTATTGATCACAACTCAAACTATATATATTTTGGAATCAACCTCAACCCTGTATAGCTAACTCCAACATTCACATATAGAGTGTCTATGGTTGTTCCGAAATATATATAGATGTGTCGACATGATAGGTCGAAACATTGTATACGTGTCTATGGTATCTCAAGATTACATAATATACAATACAAGTTGATTAAGTTATGGTTGGAATAGATTTGTTACAAATTTTCACGTAGCTAAAATGAGAAAAATTATCCAATCTTGTTTTACCCATAACTTCTTCATTTTAAATCCGTTTTGAGTGAATCAAATTGCTATGGTTTCATATTGAACTCTATTTTATGAATCTAAACAGAAAAAGTATAGGTTTATAGTCGGAAAAATAAGTTACAAGTCGTTTTTGTAAAGGTAGTCATTTCAGTCGAAAGAACGACGTCTAGATGACCATTTTAGAAAACATACTTCCACTTTGAGTTTAACCATAATTTTTGGATATAGTTTCATGTTCATAATAAAAATCATTTTCTCAGAATAAGAACTTTTAAATCAAAGTTTATCATAGTTTTTAATTAACTAACCCAAAACAGCCCGCGGTGTTACTACGACGGCGTAAATCCGGTTTTACGGTGTTTTTCGTGTCTCCAGGTTTTAAATCATTAAGTTAGAATATCATATAGATATAGAACATGTGTTTAGTTGATTTTAAAAGTCAAGTTAGAAGGATTAACTTTTGTTTGCGAACAAGTTTAGAATTAACTAAACTATGTTCTAGTGATTACAAGTTTAAACCTTCGAATAAGATAGCTTTATATGTATGAATTGAATGATGTTATGAACATCATTACTACCTTAAGTTCCTTGGATAAACCTACCGGAAAAGAAAAAAATGGATCTAGCTTCAATGGATCCTTGGATGGCTCGAAGTTCTTGAAGCAGAATCATGACACGAAAACAAGTTCAAGTAAGATCATCACTTAAAATAAGATTGTTATAGTTATAGAAATTGAACCAAAGTTTGAATATGATTATTACCTTGTATTAGAATGATAACCTACTGTAAGAAACAAAGATTTCTTGAGGTTGGATGATCACCTTACAAGATTGGAAGTGAGCTAGCAAACTTGAAAGTATTCTTGATTTTATGAAACTAGAACTTTTGGAATTTATGAAGAACACTTAGAACTTGAAGTTAGAACTTGAGAGAGATCAATTAGATGAAGAAAATTGAAGAATGAAAGCGTTTGTAGGTGTTTTTGGTCGTTGGTGTATGGATTAGATATAAAGGATATGTTATTTTGTTTTCATGTAAATAAGTCATGAATGATTACTCATATTTTTGTAATTTTATGAGATATTTCATGCTAGTTGCCAAATGATGGTTCCCACGTGTGTTAGGTGACTCACATGGGCTGCTAAGAGCTGATCATTGGAGTGTATATACCAATAGTACATACATCTAAAGGCTGTGTATTGTACGAGTACGAATACGGGTGCATACGAGTAGAATTGTTGATGAAACTGAACGAGGATGTAATTGTAAGCATTTTTGTTAAGTAGAAGTATTTTGATAAGTGTATTGAAGTCTTTCAAAAGTGTATAAATACATATTAAAACACTACATGTATATACATTTTAACTGAGTCGTTAAGTCATCGTTAGTCGTTACATGTAAGTGTTGTTTTGAAACCTTTAGGTTAACGATCTTGTTAAATGTTGTTAACCCAATATTTATAATATCAAATGAGATTTTAAATTATTATATTATCATGATATTATCATGTATGAATATCTCTTAATATGATATATATACATTAAATGTCTTTACAACGATAATCGTTACATATATGTCTCGTTTAAAAATCATTAAGTTAGTAGTCTTGTTTTTACATATGTAGTTCATTGTTAATATACTTAATGATATGTTTACTTATCATAGTATCATGTTAACTATATATATATCCATATATATGTCATCATATAGTTTTTACAAGTTTTAACGTTCGTGAATCACCGGTCAACTTGGGTGGTCAATTGTCTATATGAAACATATTTCAATTAATCAAGTCTTAACAAGTTTGATTGCTTAACATGTTGGAAACATTTAATCATGTAAATATCAATCTCAATTAATATATATAAACATGGAAAAGTTCGGGTCACTACACTATTCTTTCCCCCTCAACTCATATTTTAAAGTATTCATCAATATGCTCCATCCAGTTCTGATTCTCGATATACTTCTAACTTTCATATCGGTCATTCTTCTTTTTTTTTCATCTACCGCCGGAAGAATCTATTTACTTCTACTATACTCTTGGGTTTATAGTGTTCCTAGTTCTCCCGTGTCTTTATATTGCTATATGCATCGATATATATGGTTTATAATTTCTGGTTTGTCGTTGGGCTTTATATGTTCCCTTATATTTCAAAGTCTCTGCTTCTGTCTTCTATAATCATTATCATTCACAGTTAATGCTCTCTTTTATTTGCTGCAATTTATACTCCAATTTCTATTTCGAAGTTTTGTCCTTTCGTTTCTTCTTCTTGCGATTAAGCACCGCTTGTAATGGTCCAGAATTCACAGATACGAATTTCGAAATGAACATTGTTAATGTTCTAGGAAGAAAATTGTGATTGCACGATCTTGACTTGTCAAATTACTAAAATACCTTGGAAATGGCCGAATCATCAAGAAATATTTTCTTGATATTTTAGAGGTTAAATAGAATACAAGAGTCGTATAACATTGGCACATGATGATGTTATGATCTGTGAATCATCACGTTCCATTTAGAAACTCAGCATGACTTACTGTAATATAATCACATTGATCAAGTGTCATTATATTATACTAATTCATGCTTCAGTTCCCAACACTACTTCAAAATATTCCTATTTTAAACTTGAATGTTTCAGAATTTAGAAACTAAAATAGTTTCTTTTATGATGTAATACAGATAGCGCGAAGAGGTAAATGATTTCAAATAAGAAAAATTAAGAAAATATCTTCAGAAATATGGAGGATATTTATAATGAATGATATGATGATATTTTAGAATTTCTAATATCGGAGGATGATGAAGAATATTGTCCGCAGGGGTTTAGAGTCAGGAGCAAGGTATTCGTTAATGACTTCAGCAGATACTGAATTATTTGGATCCTTTGAAGTCAGGTTCAGTCTTTGTAATTTGTCCACAGCCTCCTTCCTACTTTGCTCAATCCGTTTTCCAGTTCCAAGACTTCTCTTTTTCTGCGCTTTGCCAGCACACCTATTCATTATCATCAAACTTTTACTGTTAAGGTCGTTTATAGTTTTTTTGCTGCTTCATCAGTATTTTTCCATTTTCGGAGAACCAATTCGTAGTTCGAAGTGTTTTTCAGAATCTTCACATTCAAATTAAGTACAGAAGATAGACGTTATATATACACATATAACTGTTGGCGTAGACATGCTGCGAGATTTCAAAATACTGATTGCTAATTCCCAATGATTCGTATGGAAATTCTCATTACAAGATGCGAATGAGTAAATGATGGGGTTTCAATGAATAATTATAATGACTTTTTGGAGAGGCTAAAGTCAAAGGGTAATGAAGTTGTTGATACATCTGTTAATAATGTGGTGGAATGTAAAAGGTTCCCTGGTAATGATGGTATATATCTCAAGGTTATAATAAGGTTAGTCTGATTGAAAAGTCGAAGTTGACTTGCTGGAGCTGTGACAAAACTGGCTACTTTGAATAGGAGTCGCAAAGTTAATTTTGCTAATAAATGCTAAAGAATCTGACGTGGATACGTTGTTTAAACTTTTACTTTGGTTTCAAGAGTTTTTCAGGTACATAACTGTGGGTAACATGTGGTTGGATCATCATCTCGATTGCTCATCATTCGAAGTGTCTTCAGAAATTTTCGAAGGGTTTGAACAAAGATTGTAATCGTTAACATACATTTGATGTTCTAACACAGTTTTGAAGTCAAAATATAGCTTGTGAAAGATGTAAGGATCTAAGAGTGATGATTTTGGTCATATATCAAGTTGAATTTTGAGATTTCAAAATCAGAATATGTAATTAAATTTTGAATGAGTATGGTTGTTTTGATTTCTATAAAAGAATGTATATTGTTGTGAAAGTAGGGAGTATAATGGATGATTTGCTGAATCAGATTCGAAGAATGTAATATATTAATTGTGAATTTATATATCTCTCGGGTATTACCTACCCGTTAAAAAAAATTTCACAATTAATATTTTGTACAAAAGAATTTTATTACAGTCTTTATGAAAATATATATATGTATATTTTCTTCAGATGTAACATAGATTTAATGAGTTAATGTTAAATTAAACTCATTTGATTTACGGTTGAAACTAGAATTGAATAATCCCTAAAGGCTTTAAAAAGTACATAACTTTTAAGCAGTATTTCTTTAATGACATTGAAATTATGAATCAATACTTCGTTATTTGTTGATGTATGATGTTCGGTTCGTGGAATTCTTGTGAATTTCGCAAAGTACGAATGATGTTATCTGAAAAGTTTCGGGTACATCGATGATGAAAGTGTAAAATCAAATATATACTTGATTTATTATGAATTGAAATTTGTTGAATTACGACAGAGATTGTTGTTAACGCTGGTTAAGTTGCGGCTGAAGGACGTACATTATTGCATATTTGTAATATGAATTAACCGAGTAGTTAAGATTCACACACAATAGCTTAGCACGGAAAGATTTATTTTTATTTCAAAATATATAAAATATACATATAATTTCTTCAAAGGGAATGAGTTAATTATTCATAACTCGTTGATACAATATACGGGTTATTGATTCGTAATGATGTCCATAGTGATTCTTGAGCTGACGGAGTTTGTGATGTTATAGGTGTTGTTGATTCTGATGTTGACTGTACCGATGATGCTGGTGACGCTGACGGTACTGTTGATGCTGTTGGTAAAACAAGTTTAGCTTGTTAATCACACACCATTTTTGTCAGGGTTTCTACTCTTCCTTCTATCATTTTGGTTCGCTTAACTGATTTATGGTTAGGGCTAGATTAGATAATCTCTAAGACTTTAGAGATTAAATAATCTGCGCGGAATGTTTCTCCAATGAAGTTATGAATTAATACTTTGTCGGTTATTGTTGTTGGTATTGCTTGGTATCTACAGGGCGTATGACATTGGTGCTCGTGGGACAGAGTGTAAAGTTGAGGTTTACGACGTGGTTGTGGTTGGGGTGGTAATGGTACTATTGGCGTTGATGATGGTGTTACTGGTTATGCTGCTGATGCTGCTGCTGGTGTTTGTAATCTCTGCACCATATTCTCCAAAGCCACTACCCGAGCGCGAAGCTCATTGACTTCTTCTATTACACTGGGGTGATTGTCGGTTCGGACGAGCGGATAAATAAAATTTAAAATTTGATGTAATATATAATCGTGACGAGATACTCTGGAAATGAGCGAGAAAATGGTGTTTCGGACAGGTTCGCCGGTAAGTGCTTCAGGTTCTTCGTCAAGAGGGCAATGTGGTGGATGGAAGGGATCACCTTCTTCTTGTCTCCAATGATTGAGGAGGCTACGAACCCATCTCCAATTCATCCAGAATAGGTGATGACTGATTGGTTGATCTATTCCGGTCACACTGCTTTCGGAGCTGGAGTGGGATTCCATTTCGAAATCCGAGGAACTTGAATTAATGATGAATTCCATTTCGTACGATTGAATAAGGATTTTTTTTTTCCGATATGAAATGATTTTCGGTTATCGGATGGTATTCTAATTACATAGAATATCCATATATATAGAACAAAAGATTTCATAAATTACGGAGGAATTTACGGGATATATCAGGCAACGTTTACAGTAATAGATACGATAAGATATGATTTAGCATATACGCTAAGATATGAATTTTTGTCTATACACTATTCATGCAATCAATGCAGCAAGACGTGTCTTAGACTAAAAATGATAAGCAGGTAATTTCCTGAGGATGATAAGTAGTTAATTTTTGACACAAAATGATAAGCAAAACTATTGACATGCAGACAAAGTCGAAGTCCAGACTCACTAATGCATCCTATCGACTTATCTGTTAGACACACTAATGCAGACCTGGTTCGCTAAGACCACCGCTCGGATACCAACTGAAAGGACCCGTTCATATACATTATAAACGATTCACAATAGTTGATTACATCGCGAGGTATTTGACCTCTATATGATACATATTACAAACATTGCATTCGTTTTTAAAACACAAACTTTCTTTACATCGAAAATTGACAGGCATGCATACCATTTCATAATATCCACTATCCAATTATAAATTAACTTAATAGTAATCTTTGATGAACTCAATGACTCGAATGCAACGTTCTTCGAAATATGCCATGAAATACTCCAAGTAATATCTTTAAAACAAGCAAATGCACAGCGGAAGATTTCTTTTATACCTGAGAACAAACATGCTTTAAAGTGTCAACCAAAAGGTTGGTGAGTTCATTAGTTTATCATAATCATTCATTTCCATCATTTTAATAGACCACAAGAATTTCATTTCCAGTTCTCATAAATATACGTCCCATGCATAGAGACAAAAATAATCATTCATATGGATTGAACACCTGGTAACCGACATTAACAATATGCATATAAGAATATCCCCATCATTCCGGGATCCTCCTTCAGACATGATATAAATTTTGAAGTACTAAAGCATCCGGTACTTTGGATGGGGTTTGTTAGGCCCAATAGATCTATCTTTAGGATTCGCGTCAATTAGGGTGTCTGTTCCCTAATTCTTAGATTATCAGACTTAATAAAAAGGGGCATATTCGATTTCGATAATTCAACCATAGAATGTAGTTTTACGTACTTGTGTCTATTTTGTAAATCATTTATAAAAATTGCGCATGTATTCTCAGCCCAAAAATATAAAGGGTAAAAAGGCAAATGAAACTCACCATACTGTATTTCGTAGTAAAAATACATATAACGTCATTGAACAAGTGCAAGGTTGGCCTCGGATTCACGAACCTAAATTAATTATGTATATATATGTGCTGGTCAATATTTGTCTAACAAATTAGGTCAAGTCATAGTGTACCACAATCCTAATGCTCGAGACTAATATGCAAAGATCAACAAAAGTTAATTTGACTCAAAATGATTTCCAAAATTTATACATGATTATTATATAGTTTAAATATCGTCGTTTTATATTTTTAAATATTTTTAAAAGATTTAATAGAGTAAATAATATAATTCATTTATTAATAAATAAAATTTTATATAAAAATATACTTTTATATATCTTAAGTAATAAAATTTATAAAGTTAATTTAAAAAAAATATTATGATAAGTTTTATTAAGGTAATTATATTATTTGTATTACATATTTATTTGATAAAATAACATTGATAATAATAATAAGTAAAAGTTATATTATTTTGCAATAATAATTATTATTATTCTTTTAAAAATATCAATATTTATATTTACTAATAATGATATTATAATAAAACGATAATTCTAATTATGATAACTTTAATATTTATGATACTTTTTAATATTAACTTTAAAATAATAATTCTATTTAAAATGATAATAATAATGATATTTTATAATAACAATGACATTTCTATTAAAATGATATTTTTTGTTAAAATGATAGTTTTAATACTAACGATACTTTTAATAATAATAATAATGATAAAAATAATAAGAATGATAATTTTATCTAGATCAATATCTTATAATATTTTAATTTCATCATGATACTCATACTCATTATTTCCTAATCGTTTCGTTTAATAGCTTTTAATCGTCTTTTATATTGTGTTTATAATACTAATAATAATAATACTAAAAAGAATTAGGTGTTACTAATATTAGTTTTAATTACAATAATACTAATAATGATAATTACTATGATATTATTAATAATACTAATAACTATTTTAATGATAATAATAATAATAATAACAATAACAATAACCATTTTTAAATAGTGATATATATATTAATAATGATAATAATAATAATAATAATAATAATAATAATAATAATAATAATAATAATAATAAGATAATAAGATAATAATAATAATAATAATAATAATAATAATAATAATAATAATAATAATAATAATAATAATAATAATACTAATTATAACTTTAACGATGATAACAATAGTAATAATAATAAAAATAACAATTTTTAATGATAATTCCTTTTATTAATAATGATAATAATAAGATAAAACTAGAACGACGATAATAACGACGATAATAATAATCATTTTTATAAAAATTTATTTGACTATAACTTCTAATCCGTTCATCGAACCCATTCGATATCTAAATGAAAAGTTCTCAATTTTTCGCTAGCCTTCCAAGGACATGCATATCTTATACCTTATCTCAACCGCAAGTGTAACTAATTTAGGATTCAACATAACCTATCTAAGGGCAATATCAAAAGTACAAGCATGCATAATCCTATATTCTCGAGCACTAGTCAGGGATACACTATTAATATGTAAAAATAATTTACGAGTACTCACGTATCAATATTGAGATTCAATATTGCAGGAAAGGTACGTAGACGCAACGGAGACGATAAACACTAGATTGACCTCACAAGCATACCCATGAACCATACCCATAACCTCCATAGCTATAACCCATGTTTTCCTTAGCTCTATCCCGCTCGAAAAATCCATTTTGAAATAATACGCTCATGACCTCGTCGTAGTATTTTATGTATACTAATAATATCTTGAAATAATACTGAGTAAATATATATATGTAAGTCGATTGAGAGAGTTTAGAGAAATATATTTCAAGTTTCTATGAAATAATGAAACCTATTGAATTCTATTTATAATAGATTTTTGAATTATTAAAGTGAATTATTAAAGTATGAATTATTAAAGTGAATTATTAAAGTGAATTATTAAAGTATGAATTATTAAAGTAAATTATTAAAGTTAAAGTAAAGTAAAAGTAAAGTAAAGGTAAAGTTAAAGTATAGTAAAAGTATAAAACTATGTACGTATAATACGCGTATAAATATATATAAAATTAATTTAAATCATTATTTATATTTAATAAAATAAAATATAAATATCGTTATCTTTATCATACTGGTTAAGTAATGAGTTGTCAAAAGTGGTTCTAGATATTTATAAAAGTTATATACGTTTTAATAATAAAGTTCTTTTTAAACTAAAAACGTTTTTGTACGTTTGAAAATAAATCAAATAAATATGATAATTTTGTTTTCCAAAACTAAATATATTTAAGAATCATTTTGTTAAAAGGTTAAAATAATGGAAATCGTTATATCATAAAATGTTTTAGAAAAGTAGAATCATATATATTCATAATAGGTTTGAAGTTTTTAAATTACGGTCTGTTGGTGAAGCATGGGATAAAGTCCAAAGGTTAAATAAATGTATGAAAAATGTCGAGTTACTTAACTTGTCGATATCCAACATCTAAGTTATTTACACTCCACGTTCTTACTTATAAATCACTTTACCATTTTCCGAATGTTGTCAAAAAGAATAGATTTCTTAAATCACAGTGGACCTCATAACATAGACCCGTAATCATATCACAATGTATCTGATAAATCAATCATTTGATATTATCTTCTAATTCCATCGATAAACATATTGAAACAAATGCGTTCGTGTAAAGTAATATACGTTTAATACTTTATTAATATTCTCAAGTTATAATACATATATATATATATATATATATATATATATATATATATATATATATATATATATATATATATATATATATATATATATATATATATATATATATATATATATATATATATATACATATCTATTTATATATAACGGTTCATGAATCGTCGGAATTTGGTCGAGGTTATAATGAATGTATGAACACAGTTTAAAATTCTTGAGATTTAACTTAACAAACTTTGCTTATCGTGTCGGAATAATATAAAGATAAAGTTTAAATTTGATTGGAAATTTCCGGGTTGTCACAGTACCTACCCGTTAAAGAAATTTCGTCCCGAAATTTGAATGGAATGGTCATGGCTGACAATAAGTATGTTTTCATGACGTATACGAGTTGAAAATTAGAGTTTTATTATCATCAAGTGATATAGATAAAGCAATTTGATTTTTGTGAAGGGTACGAGTGAAGTTATCACAAAAGAATGAAATGAGTAAATACACGTTCTTTTTAACCAATGACATAGTCACGGTTGATTTTCGAAATTCAAGGAATTTAGAGAAAATCTTCGTAATAAGATTTGGTTCTTCGAAAATTAAGGAAGTTAAGATCAGCTTTGATTAAATGCGATAATATGTTTTGATTGCTCTGTCGGATATTTTACTATATATCCACCCCCTTCGTTTCCTTATTTCCACAACTCACACCTTTTATTCACTAATATGCTCCATCCAGTTCTGATTCTTGATATACTCCTAACTTTCATATCTGTCATTCTTTTCTTTCATCTGCCACCGGAAGAATCTATTTACTTTTACTATACTCTTAGTTTTATAGTGTTTTTAGTTCTCCCATGTCTTTATATTGCTATATGCATCGATATATATGGTTTATAATTTCTGGGTCGTCGTTGGGCTTTATATCCTCCTTTATATTTCGAAGTCCCTGCTTCTGTCTTCTATAATTATTGTCATCCATAGTTAATGCTCCCTTCTATTTGCTGCGATTTATACTCCTATTTCTATTTCGGAGCTTCATTCTTTCGTTTCCTCTTCTTGAGATTAAGCACCGTATGTAATGGTCCAGAATTCGTAGATATGAATTTATGAATGAACATAGTTAATGTTCTAAGAAGGAAATTGTAATGGCACGATCTTGATTTGTTAAATTACCAGAATACCCTAGAAAAGACCGAATCATCAAGAAATATTTTCTTGATATTTTAGAGATTAAATAGAATATAGGAGTCGTGTAACATGGCACATGATGACGTTATGATCTGTGAATCATCACGTTCCATTTAGAAACTCAGCATGAATTACTGTAATATAATCACATTGATCAAGTGTCATTATATTATACTAACTCATGCTTAAGCTCCCAGCACTACTTCAAAAAAAAAAAAAAAAATTCCTATTTTAAACTCGAATGTTTCAAAATTTAGAAACTAAAATAGTTTCTTTTATGATGTAATACAGATAGCGCGAAGAGGTAAATGATTTCGGATAAGAATAATTAAGAAAATATCTTCAAAAATATGGAGGATATTTATAATAAAAGATATGATGATATCTTAGAATTTCTAATATCAGAGGATGATGAAGAATATTGTCCGCAGGGGTTTAGAGTCAAGAGCAAGGTATTCCTTTAATGACTTCAGCAGGTACTGAATCATTTAGATTCTTTGAAGGCACGTTTCGCCCTTGTGATTTGTCCACAGCCTCTTTCATACTTTGCTCAATCCTTTTTCCAGTTCCAAAACTTCTCTTTTTCTGAGCTTTGCCAATACACTATTCTTTATCATCAAACTTTTTACTGTTAAGATCGTTTACAGTTGTTGCTGCTTCGTCAGCATTTCAAGAACTAGTTCACAGTTCAAGGTGTTTTTCAGAAACTTCACATTCAAAGTATGTAAGTCCAGGAGATAGACGTTGTACGTACACATATAACTGTTGGTGTAGACATGCTGCGAGATTTCAAATTAATGATTGCTAATTCCCGATGATTCGTATGGCAATTCTTGTTACAAGATGCGAATGAGTAAATGGTGGGGTTTCAATGAATAACTATAATGACTTTTTGGAGAGGTTAAAGTCAAAGGGTAATGAAGTTGTTGGTACATCTGCTAATAATGTGGTGGGATGTAAAAGGTTCCCTGGTAACGATGGTGATAATTGCATCATTAAAATAGTTGGTATCAATTGGTGTATCAGAAAGCAGTAGAACAATCATATCTACAATAGTTCAGTATAAACTATATATTATTTTCTTTCACATGCTGATATCCCCTTTTGCTGTAGAGTTTTGGTTTTGGCAGCCATACGTTTACACTTTACCTATTGTTGGGCTTCGAATTTCCTTGTGGGCCATAAGACTTGATAGTTGTTGAACTTATGTTTTGCTTTAAACGTGGACCGAGAGGTTAGTAACCCAAATGATGAAATTATAGTATGATGCCGGTGATGCGTGTGTTATGTTCCCAAACAATCACAACAATATAATTATTTATATGTGGCTCAGGAATACCGAGATGATTAGGAGGAAATAATGACGGTTATGAACGAAAATAATGAGGGTGATGATATGATTAAGATTATGATTATGAAAGTGATTAGGATAATGATGATTTAATTAGGGTAACGATGATGGTGATGATGTAATAACGATGATGATGATAAAGTTATGATGATGGTATGATAGTGATGATGTAATTATGATAAAGACGAAGATAAATAGGTTTGCAAGGATGGTAATTCGATAATTTGGTATAGAGAGGATTAGGGTAATGATGATTCAGTAGATGATTAAGAAAAAGACAGTCAGAAAAGGGTTTAATAGAATTAATTTGTTCTTATTAAACAGATAATAAGAAACAGTGCAATGGTTTGTCGTGTGTGTGTATTACCGAGAGGTCCTAGGTTCGATACTAGGCCACGGTGTTTTATTTTTAATAAATGAAACTATTGGGCTATTCGACTATGTACTGCTTCTTGGACGAGTTACGGGCTGCCATGTTGTGGAAATTGATAAACAGATAGTGGTTAAGAATTAAACGTGTAAGATGAAACCAGAACGGGTGAAGAAGAATAGATGGTTAGAGGTTGGTGTCGTTAGGTGAGAGATCGTGGGTTCGAGTCTGGACATCTTCATTTTTATTTTGGAAACTTATTCTTCAAAGGTAGTAATTCCAACATCATTATTTTTTTTTATTTTTTATTTTACTTTTATTACTATTATCATAAATATTATTATTGTTATTATTACCAAAATAAGTATTTTTATTATTATTATTATTATTATTATTATTATTATTATTATTATTATTATTATTATTGCTATTATTATTATTATTATTATTATTATTATTATTATTATTATTATTATTATTATTATTATTATTATTATTATTATTATTATTATTATTATTATTGCTATTATTATTATTATTATTATTAAGTACTAAGTATTATTATCAAAATTAATATTTTCACTAATATTATTATTATTAAACTTATTATTTATTTAAAAACTACAAATTATCATTAAAAGTATTATTTTTGTTAAAATTATCATTTTATTATTATAATACTATCAATATCATGAGGTATATATATATATATATACATATATGTAAACTTGTTTAAATATTATTATGTGTTAATATTATTTGATATATATACAATTAATATAGGTTCGTGAATCCAAGGCCAACCTTACAATTGTTCAATGATGTTTTATGTATTTTTACTACAAAATACATTAGGTGAGTATATAGTCCCCTTTTAACTCTAAATATTTTTAGGCTGAGAATACATGCGCAACTTTTATAAATGATTTACGTTATGGACACAAGTGATAAAACTAAATTCTCGGTTGAGTTGTACCATGGCATATTTCTTTATACTTGGTAACTGCAAATTACGTGAGGAGCGTAAACGCGAATCCTGTTGATAGATCTATCGGGCTGACATCCCCAACCGTGCTGGACGACCAGCATTTAACGGTTGCACAGTACATATGTGTATATATATTATAACTTGAAACGTAAACAAAATATTAGATTAAATACTTTATATGATTGTATCTGTTTCAAAATGTTTATCAATGAAATTAGAAGATAAGATCAAATGATTGAATTATCAAATATATTGAATTATGATTACAAGTCTCTGTTGAAAGGCCCACGTTGATTTGAGAAATCTTTCCATTTTAACAATATTCGAAAAATGGTAAAGTGATTTATAAATAAGAACAAATTGTCAATCATTGAGAACTAGACAAAGGATAGTGGAAGATTGAATCTCATAAAGACTCGATTGATCTATTTAGTTTCAAACGTACAAAAACGTTTTCAGTTTAAAAAGAACTTTATTATTAAAACGTATATAACTTTTATAAATATCTAGAACCACTTTTGACAACTCATTACTTAACTTGTAGGATAAAGATAATAATATTTATATTTTATTTTATTAAATATATATAATGATTTAAATTAATATTATATATATTTATACGCGTATTATACATACATAGTTTTATACTTTTACTATACTTAAACTTTACCTTTACTTTATTTTTACTTTACTTTAACTTTAATAATTCACTTTAATAATTCATACTTTAATAATTCACTTTAATAATTCATACTTTAATAATTCACTTTAATAATTCATACTTTAATAATTCACTTTAATAATTCATACTTTAATAATTCACTTTAATAATTCAAAAATCTATTATAAATAGAATTCAATAGGTTTCATTATTTCATAGAAACTTGAAAATATTTTTCTCTAAACTCTCTCAATCGATTTACATATATATATTTACTCCGTATTATTTCAAGATATTATTAGTATACATAAAATATTATGACGGAGTGCTGTCCGAGTGATTTCGAAATTGTTTTTCGAGTAGAATAGGATTAAGGAAATTATGGGTTATAGTTATGGAGGTGATTGAGTATGGTTCATGGGTATGCTCGCGAGGTCAATATAGTGTTTATCATTTACGTTGCGTCTACGTACCTTTCCTGCAATATTGAATCTCAATATTGATACGTGTGTACTCATAATTTAACTTTTACATACTAATAGTGTATCCCTGACTAGTGCTCGAGTATTTAGGATTATGCATGCTTGTACTTTTGATATTGCCCTTAGACAGGTTAGGTTGAATCTTGAATTAGTTACACTTGCGGTTGAGATAAGGTATAAGATATGCATGTCCTTGGAAAGCTAGCGAAAAATTAAGAACTTTTCCTTTAGATATCGAATGGTTTCGATGAACGGATTAGAAGTTATAATCAATTGAATTTTTGATATTTTTATTAAAAATGATTATTATTATCGTCGTTTTTATCGTCGTTCTAGTTTTATCTTATTATTATCATTATTATTATCTTTATCAATAAAAGGAATTTATCATTAAAAATTGTTAATTTTTTTATTTTTACTATCGTTATTATTGTTAAAGTTATAATTAGTATTATTATTATTATCCAATTATTATTATTATTATTATTATTATTATTAGTATTATTATTATTATTATTATTATCATTATTAATATATATATCATTATTTAAAAATGGTTATTTTTATTGTTATTATTATTATTACTATATTATCATTAAGATAATTATTAGTATTATCGTTAATAATGTTATAGTAACTATCATTATTAATATTAGTGTAATTAAAACAAATATTTGTAACACCTAATTATTTTGATTACTATTATTATCATTATTATGGACACGATATAAAAGACGATTAAAAGCTATTAAACGAAACGATTAGGAAATAATGAGTAAGAGTATCATGATGAAATTAAAATATTATAAGATATTGATTTAGATAAAATTATCGTTCTTATTATTTTTATCATTACTATTATTATTAAAAGTATCGTTAGTATTAAAACTATCATTTTAACAAAAATTATCATTTTAATAGAAATGTCATTGTTACTATAAAATATCATTATTATTATTATTTTAAATAGAATTATTATTTTAAAGATAATATTAAAAAAATTATCGTAAATATTAAAGTTATCATAATTAGAATTATGGTTTTATCATAATGTCATCTTAGTAATTATAAATATTGATATTTTTATAATAATAATTATTATTACAAAATAATACAACTTTTACTTACTATCATTATAGATATTATTTTATCAAATAAATATGTGATACAAACATATTTTATTACGTGTAATAACTTACTTTAATAATACCTATCATATTATCTTTATGATATTAAATAAACCCTATAAATTTTATTACTTAATATATATAAAAGTATATTTTATTATATAAATTTAATATAAAATTTTATTTATTAATAAATAAATTATATTATTTACTCTAATAAATCTTTTAAAAATATTTAAAAATATAAAAGGACGATATTTAAACTATATATTAATCATGTATAGATTTTTGAAAATTATTTTGAGTCAAATTTACTTTTGTTGACTTTTGCATATTAGTCTCGAGCATTAGGATTGTGGTACATTATGACTTGACCTAATTTGTTAGACAAATATTGACCAACACATAAATATATATAATTAATTTAGGTTCGTGAATCCGAGGCCAACCTTGCACTTGTTCAATGACGTTATATGTATTTTTACTACGAAATACAGTATGGTGAGTTTCATTTGCCTTTTTACCCTTTATATTTTTGGGACTGAGAATACATGCGCTTTTATAAATGTTTGACGAAATAGACACAAGTAATTGAAACTACAATCTATGGTTGAATTATCGAAATCGAATATGCCCCTTTTTATTAAGTCTGGTAATCTAAGAATTAGGGAACAGACACCCAAATTGACGCGAATCCTAAAGATAGATCTATTGGGCCTAACAAACCCCATCCAAAGTACCGGATGCTTTAGTACTTCGAAATTTATATCATGTCCGAGGGAGGATCCCGGAATGATGGGGATATTCTTATATGCATATTGTTAATGTCGGTTACCAGGTGTTCAATCCATATGAATGATTATTTTTGTCTCTATGCATGGGATGTATATTTATGAGAACTGGAAATGAAATTCTTGTGGTCTATTAAAATGATGGAAATGAATGATTATGATAAACTAATGAACTCACCAACCTTTTGGTTGACACTTTAAAGCATGTTCATTCTCAGGTATAAAAGAATTCTTCCGCTGTGCATTTGCTTGTTTTAAAGATATTACTTGGATTATTTCATGGCATATTTCGAAGAACGTTGCATTGAGTCATTGAGTTCATCAAAGATTACTATTAAGTTAATTTATAATTGGATAGTGGATATTATGAAATGGTATGCATGCCTGTCAATTTTCGATGTAAAGAAAGTTTGTCTTTTAAAAACGAATGCAATGTTTGTAATATGTATCATATAGAGGTCAAATACCTCGCGATGTAATCAACTATTGTGAATCGTTTATAATGTATATGAACGGGTCCTTTCAGTTGGTATCGATTTCGTTGCGAGGTTTTGACCTCTATATGAGATGTTTTTCAAAGACTGCATTCATTTTAAAACAAACCATAACCTTTATTTCATCAATAAAGGTTTAAAAAGCTTTACGTAGATTATCAAATAATGATAATCTAAAATATCCTGTTTACACACGACCATTACATAATGGTTTACAATACAAATATGTTACAACAAAATAAGTTTCTTGAATGCAGTTTTTACACAATATCATACAAGCATGGACTCCAAATCTCGTCCTTATTTAAGTATGCGACAGCGGAAGCTCTTAATAATCACCTGAGAATAAACATGCTTAAAACGTCAACAAAAATGTTGGTGAGTTATAGGTTTAACCTATATATATCAAATCATAATAATAGACCACAAGATTTCATATTTCAATACACATCCCATACATAGAGATAAAAATCATTCATATGGTGAACACCTGGTAATCGACATTAACAAGATGCATATATAAGAATATCCCCATCATTCCGGGACACCCTTCGGATATGATATAAATTTCGAAGTACTAAAGCATCCGGTACTTTGGATGGGGTTTGTTAGGCCCAATAGATCTATCTTTAGGATTCGCGTCAATTAGGGTGTTTGTTCCCTAATTCTTAGATTACCAGACTTAATAAAAAGGGGCATATTCGATTTCGATAATTCAACCATAGAATGTAGTTTCACGTACTTGTGTCTATTTTGTAAATCATTTATAAAACTTGCATGTATTCTCATCCCAAAAATATTAGATTTTAAAAGTGGGACTATAACTCACTTTCACAGATTTTTACTTCGTCGGGAAGTAAGACTTGGCCACTGGTTGATTCACGAACCTATAACAATATATACTTATATATATCAAAGTATGTTCAAAATATATTTACAACACTTTTAATATATTTTGATGTTTTAAGTTTATTAAGTCAGCTGTCCTTGTTAGTAACCTACAACTAGTTGTCCACAGTTAGATGTACAGAAATAAATCGATAAATATTATCTTGAATCAATCCACGACCCAGTGTATACGTATCTCAGTATTGATCACAACTCAAACTATATATATTTTGGAATCAACCTCAACCCTGTATAGCTAACTCCAACATTCACATATAGAGTGTCTATGGTTGTTCCGAAATGTATATAGATGTGTCGACATGATAGGTCGAAACATTGTATACGTGTCTATGGTATCTCAAGATTACATAATATACAATACAAGTTGATTAAGTTATGGTTGGAATAGATTTGTTACCAATTTTCACGTAGCTAAAATGAGAAAAATTATCCAATCTTGTTTTACCCATAACTTCTTCATTTTAAATCCGTTTTGAGTGAATCAAATTGCTATGGTTTCATATTGAACTCTATTTTATGAATCTAAACAGAAAATGTATAGGTTTATAGTCGGAAAAATAAGTTACAAGTCGTTTTTGTAAAGGTAGTCATTTCAGTCGAAAGAACGACGTCTAGATGACCATTTTAGAAAACATACTTCCACTTTGAGTTTAACCATAATTTTTGGATATAGTTTCATGTTCATAATAAAAATCATTTTCTCAGAATAACAACTTTTAAATCAAAGTTTATCATAGTTTTTAATTAACTAACCCAAAACAGCCCGCGGTGTTACTACGACGGCGTAAAATCCCTTTTGATATTATAAACATTGGGTTAACAACATTTAACAAGATCGTTAACCTAAAGGTTTTAAAACAACATTTACATGTAATGACTAACGATGACTTAACGAGTCAGTTAAAATGTATATACATGTAGTGTATATACATGTAGTGTAACGACTAACGATGACTTAACGACTCAGTTAAAATGTATATACATGTAGTGTATATACATTTTGAAAGACTTCAAGACACTTATCAAAATACTTCTACTTAACAAAAATGCTTACAATTACATCCTCGTTCAGTTTCATCAACAATTCTACTCGTATGCACCCGTATTCGTACTCGTACAATACACAGCTTTTAGATGTATGTACTATTGGTATATACACTCCAATGATCAGCTCTTAGCAGCCCATGTGAGTCACCTAACACATGTGGGTACCATCATTTGGCAACTAGCATGAAATATCTCATAAAATTACAAAAATATGAGTAATCATTCATGACTTATTTACATGAAAACAAAATAACATATCCTTTATATCTAATCCATACACCAACGACCAAAAACACCTACAAACACTTTCATTCTTCAATTTTCTTCATCTAATTGATCTCTCTCAAGTTCTATCTTTGTAACATCCCGCCTTTTTCCGTCAATTTTCCGTTTAACTATTTAAGTTCCGTTATATGTTTATAACACATCTCGTTAATACGCGTTTTAAATTATCATGTTTAGGTAATTTAACGCACCCGCAACCGAACTCGAGGGACTAGTTCCGCCAAAACACTAAAGTGGTGACTAGCCTTTTGACTAAGTCAACCACCTCCCCACCATTTTCCATTTCATTTTCTCTTTTTCCTAATTACTTCCACTCTTTCTCTAAATTCATCAAAAAGGAAATCATCATCCAAATTCGTTCAAGAAGGATTCAATCAAAACAAATTACATATTTGAACTCCTCGTGATCTCCTCTTCGATTCCATACCGATTTCATCAATTTTGGGTAACTTTCTAAAATCACTAATTTTATGTGTTCTTGAGATTTTTGAGTTATAAAGTTGTTAATTAGTGTCTATGGCTCAAGTCTAGTATGATTATGTGATTTGTATGCTTGTTCTTGCAATTTTGATGTAACTAGTTCATTATGAAGGAACACTTGCTTAATCTTGAGTTTTAGGTGTTCATATGTTGTTTAATGATGAAAGTTCGTGATTTAATTGTGTTCCTAACATCACTAGCTTCAAATTGGTATGTAGGTTGACATGGATTAGTTTCATAATCATGATTGTTGAATTTGTGATTTTGGGTTAGGGTTTGATAGAAGTAAATTAAATCTTGATGCATTAAATGCTTGATAATGTTAATTGTAAGTGTTAGGTTGTGTTGTATGCTTAATTACCTTCGAAACGGCATATCGTTCATGTAATTTGGTTGCCAAATCATTAAATTGCATTTATGACTTGTATGCATTGAATGAGGAACATTAATTGCGGTTTTTGGTTGTTGCAAGTGGAAGTTTGATTGATGATATGTGTTTAGTTGTTTTACTAGTCAAAATACCTTTCCAACGATGTATGATAGGCGTTATAAGTG